>NC_081851.1:68177148-68893827 GCF_963259705.1 Myotis daubentonii | reverse complement strand
AGTCCATTTGTTAAAAATATGAAAATGCAATGTTTCCATTTAGCTTGTAAAGAGCCACTGGCTGACATAGAGACGATGGGCATCTACTAGCTTAACTTCAATAAAAAGCCCGTAATTGGTGGATGAGACTGATACTGAGTACGATGATTTAATACAGCCAACGCCACATCTCTTGTCTTTGGATTAGCTCCGACAGCCATAAAAAATAAACTCAGCTAGAACCAGACCTCCGAATGGCTCTGGGTCAAAGGTTAAAGCAAGATTTCACAGAATAATGAAGCCCATCAACCACATTGCTTTTCCTTACACTATTGTCATTAACTATAAGCCGACGATTAAATTGTGGGTGGGAGAAATTTTGTTATATAAAATTTTGCTTTGTAAAATAAAATGTTTTATGTAATGAATTTATGTAAAATATCTTAACATATTTTATGTAATCTTTAGCTTTGATAAGTTAACATGGGTATGATAGTAAAGGCACATCATTTGTAGATAATGTATATTATGGGTGCACGCTCCACATTTTCTTACTGCTGGGATGCATGGAGACCTCTGATCTGGACGGACCCCTCAGACCTCAGAGGTGAACGTGCAGCCTGGAGGAGGGGAGGGACTTGCCCGAGGTATCAGCCTAAGACCCAGGTCTCCTGAGTCTGCCTGGCACTGTTTTCCCCCGTGGTGCCTCCTGGCAAATACACATCAGAGAAAAAGATGGTGATGGAGGCAGAGCATGTGACCTTTAAAATGTGGGAAACCTTGGAACTAGAACCATCCTCAAATTTTTACTTTAATAAAAAAAAAAACTTTTTTTGACACAAAGCACAGAAACAGCCTAAATTGTAGTCGAGGCAGTAGCCCGCGCCTGTGAGAGCTGTCTGCTGGGTGGTGACTGTCGCTACAAATGTGAGCAGCACTGCAGGAGGGCAGGAGCAACTGCTGTGGGAGGGAGAAGCCAAGAGGACAAGATGACGGCCACAGGGAGCCAGCGGGCTGGGGCACGATGGAGGAGGGGGGACCCTGTTCCCGAGAGACCGGGTCACAGAGCTCTCCGTCCTCTCCACACCCCTGGAGGCCAAGGAGGGCTGGCGGTCTCTGGGAGGCCTGGCGGACACCCCCCAGGTGCGTGTCCCGGGCCTGTCTCTGTTCCAACAGTGGCAGCTCCTCTCTCCCGGAGGCTCCCTGCCCCCTCTCTCCTGGGAGGGAGATGTCAGGGCACGGACTTCCACTACGATGGGGTGTCCTTAGCACAGACGCAGCTTCATGCAAAGGGGTGCCAGCGGTGCTGCAGGGAGGGTTTCTAAGGGCCCAAGAGCTGCTACCTCCGTGCCTCGCCCAGCTCTCTATCCTCAGCCAATGCCAGCTCAGCCGGTGTCCTGGGCTCCAGCCCAGCCACCAGCACCCAGAACAGCTGGGAAGAGGCAGGGGCCGGAGCGAGGCTCATGAGTGGTCCCAGTGCCAGTGTACCGTATTCCGGGTTTTTGTGGCTATTGTTTTAACAATCTGAAGTCTGAACCAATAAATTCCAAGGTCTAACCAGAGTTACGGCCTGCGTTCACGGTCACACCCGTTGAGACGTCTTCAATCCTCCAGAGGAGGAAGAAGATGACAACTGACAGAGCAACGCTTCCCTTTGAGGAACAGCATGCGCCCTGGTGTGCAGGCATTCTGCACAAGAGGATATAAACACGTCAGCGCGGAAATTTATGCAGGTAACTCAGTGGTGCAGTCTCCGTCGAGGCATGATAAAACCAGAGACGGCGAATATAAACCCCAAATGCTGGGGATTTTTTTTTTTTTGGAAACAGAAACTACAGTTTGTTGATAATAAAACCATGACAGCCCCTGCCAAAAATCCAAAAGTTTTTTCATAAAGATCTTCTCAAAGTTAATGAACAAGAGATTTGATTTGAAGATGAAAGTCAGAGGGAAAATATTTGGACTTAGCTTAAAAATATCTCCTCTCCATGTCCCCAGCTAGCATGTAGTCAAAAAGAGCGTTTGACAGTTGCTGGAAAAAATGCACACAAAAATACGCGTGTGACTCAATAATGACGTCATTGACGCACTTCGATTTTTAAGGTCTCCTTTAAAAAAAAAAAATCAAACAGTGTCATTTCATTTAAAATTTCTCATTGCTGAGAAAGCTCTCAATTTTTAGTGTCTCTTATTTCTGAATAATGTTTTATTTTTGTTCATTTTATCTGCTACCAACTCTTTTTTAAAGGATATGGTTAATGTTTATATTTTTTAACAGATGTAGAGCACCTGTCAAGGGAAGGAGTGGATGGAGGTATCTGCTGGGAGGGTACAGAGGCGGCCCGCCCCTCCTAGGTCCTGAGTGGAGGCCTCGGGTTACTGGGGGAGGTGCTCCCCGAAAGGCCCTTCCTGGTTTTGTGCAAGATTGGGCGAGCAGCCATTGAAAAAGCTACAAATAGGTTACATATGTTTAAGAAAGTAGAGACAAGCATGATGAGGAAAACTATAAACCCACAGATTCACGAAGCTCAGTAAAACCCAAGTAAAGGAGAAGAAAGTTGAAGAAAACCATACCATGGCACAGCAGAATCAAATTGCTAAAAGCCACTAGTAAAGAGAAAAATGTTTCAGGAGTGAGGAGGGGATAAAATGATAATAGATTTCTTCTCAGAAACGAAGCAAGTCAAAAGGCAATGAAGCAATATCTTTAACCCTCTGGAACAAAACAAAACAAAAAAAAGCTCTCATCCTATTGTTCTATACCCAGCAAAAATATCTTTGAAACCTAACGGCAAAAAACTTTCTTTTTCCTGACAAATAAAAGCTGAGTGAATTCATCAGCACCAGGCCAGAGCTAAAAGTGTATTAAAAGTTAGTTCTTCAGGAAGAAGGAAAATACCAGAAGAAAGCTTGGGTCTGCACAAGGAAAGGAGCACCAAAAATGATAAGTATGTGAGTAAATAGAGAACTTTTTCTCATTTTAAATTCTTTCAAAGAGACAAATCCACATTATAGCTGGAGATTTCAACTCCCCTCTGTCAGTAATTGGTAAAAGGAGTAGAACATAAAATTATTAGGGATGTAAAACCCTTGAAAAGACTATCGGCCAACTTGAGCTACTTGACATTTTATGAATACTCCACCCAACACAGTAGTATACACTTTTTTTTTTTCAAGCGCACTTGGAACATTTATCAAGATAGAGCGTCTGCTGGGTTTCAATAAATTTAAGGGGATTTAAATCAGACAAAGTATGTTTCCCAACCTCAACAAAATTAAATTAGAAATAAATAACAGAAAGATATCTGGAACACCCTCAAAGTCAAAGAAATCAGAAGGAAATTGGGAAATAATTTGAACTAAATGAAAATGAACACACAGCATATCAAATTCTGTGGGATTCAGTGAAAGCGGTGCGTATATATACTACAAGGAAATGAACAGTATTGAATGATTTCATTGGAGGAGAAAGAATTAAGTTTTTATTTAAAAATGTAAAAAGGTCCCTCACTGGGAGGAAACAGAGGGGTCAGGAATTCCAGGTCTATCTTGGGTGGAGTCCCTTCTAACCCTGGGCTCCTGGGCTACCTGCACCGAAGAAATGGCTGCCCCTGGGGGCAGCAGCTGGGAAGCCAGAGGTGGATGGAGCCTCTGGGCTACACAGAGCAGATGAGCAAGATGCCTCTTCAGCCCCATTGCCCCGGAGGAATTCCTAGTTGCGGGTCTAACCCAGTCACCCTGCAGCTCTAGAGAAGCTCTGCCAGAAGGTGGCAGTGTTGAGTTGGAAGCCTTCGGTCCGTTTGCCAAGCCAAGGTGCATGAGAACCTGCCACCTACCGTGTGCAAGGCGTTGGGCCAGGCGGTGACTGTCCCGCCTGCAGGTGTTACCACCCTGTTTTACGGAGAAAGTTAAAGCCCAGGGAAGGACTCACGCTCCAAACGCACTGCTCTGTCTACAGCGCCGCGCTGGACTCCATTGGGTATTTCATTAAATAGTTTCCCAAGAAACTGTTTCAGAACCGCATCCCTGCACACCCAGAGGGGTCAGGGTTCAAGGCATTTCCCCGAGTCCCATGCCCCTGCCAGTCAGCAGATGCTCGGAGAACAAACCAGCGGCACCAGAGGATGTGGCCTTCTCAGTTAGGGGTTCAAGACACAAGGCTCGTGACCTGAACTTCAAGTCCTTGAAGCAAAGCACACAGTGAGTTCCTGTGTGCCCGGCACTGAACGAGGACCTGGGCTCCGAATGATGGAGACGCCCGCCCGTCTGTCCTGCATGGGGCTCAGCCCAGGCACTGACGCACAGCAGTGTCTTCAGAAACAGGAAGAGAGACGTGTCTGAATTAAGTACAAGCTAAATAAAATGACAAGAGTTATGACAGGGTAACGTTGCTGGAAGGTGGGACTGACTAAGGGCCCGGAAGGAGAAACGAACTAGAGGACAGAGACAAGACCGGAGCCAAGGGCAAGTTCGGGCAGGGGCCAAGATGGGGCGGGACTCGGGGAGCTGCTCTGGGCCAGGAGGAGGAAACCAGGGAGACAGCAGAGCTCCCCTCCTTCCTCACATGCCACCCGCTCTCTCCTCCTGCCCAGACTGCCCCGGTTTCACCTGGATGGATAAAAGTGTTAAGTGGCGGAGAGCGGCCGCGGGGCTTAACCTGGACCCCGAAACCCCTCGAGGGCCCAGGTTGGTCTGTGTGCTCCTCACCTCACAGATGGAGAGAAGCCTGGCGTTTCCTTGCCGGGGAGCTGGGAGCAGAGAGCGTGAGGAGGGGAAACACGTAGGTGAATGCACTGCCTCTGTTGGCCGGGCCCCAGATGCACCCTCTGGCCAGCTGTTTATAAGGAAGGAACAGTCTCTGTGTTTTCGATGTCCAACCTTCCTGAAGTCTAAAAACAGAGAGGCCCGTAGGCAAGCTGTCTCCCAGTGACAGATGGGTTGGCAGGGACAGGCTGAGGATGTGTCCTGCCGGCAGCTGGAGGCGGATCGCTAATGGAACAAGTAGGGGAGCAAGGCAGTAAAAATGTTCAATATTATTAAACATCCCTGGGAACACGTGTCCTGAACCTGGCTCCGACCCACCAGAGCCGAATTCCAGGCCCGCAGGTACCTGTCGCTGCCCCGGGCCTCCTGCCAGCACAGAGGAACCCAGGGGGCTGCAGGCCTGCGGTCTGGGGGCGGCCCGGGCCCGGCATGGTGCTCCCGAGGCTGGAGGCTGGAGGCTGGAGGCTGGAGGCTGGAGGCTGGAGTGGAAGCAGCAGAGGCTCTGGAGTCAGACCGACTCTAAAACGTGAGTTGTTATTTGTTGTTATTTGACAGGTACAAGAAGTGGATGTCTCGCAGCTTTCAAGGTTTAGACCATCCCAGTTTTTCAGTAATGCAGCTTCCCCGAGCAAAAAAGAAAAAAAAAGGAACCAAAAGGCCAGTGGTCCCCCGTTTGTTTATCAAATCTGTTACAGGAGAGGCAAAGCTTACACTAGAGATAAGTGTCTATTCACATTTGTACATTAATATTTGCAGCAGCTTGAGGTCAACTAACCCTACAGTGTCGGACAGCACATTAAACAACATTCAAGTTCCTGGTTCACAGGAGCAACAAGCAAAACAGGCTGTGTGGCCTGGGGCAGAGCCTCGCGCCTCCCCTTTGGCCCATCTGCAGAATGGGCAGAACCATCACTCTACTCTGCTCAGGGGGCTATGGGGGTCAGATGAGATCATTTTTGCAAGACACTTGGTACTGGCAGGCCCCCGATCAAAGCTCCTGTCCTCCTGTCAGCATCACAGCGGGCAACGCCACAACTGTGGCGCTCCCAAGGCAAGTTGTTACCTGGGCCAACACGTTGCCAGGAGCACACCTGCCTGCCGGTGGGCAGCAGAAACGCTAGTTCTGGCTCCACTGGGCGCCTCAGGGCCAGCTGCAGGCTGTGGCCTTAGAGCAGTGATGGCAAACCTTTTGAGCTCGGCGTGTCATTTTGAAAAACCCTAACTTAACTCTGGTGCTGTATCACATATAGAAATTTTTTGATATTTGCAACCATAGTAAAACAAAGACTTATATTTTTGATATTTATTTTATATATTTAAATGCCATTTAACAAAGAAAAATCAACCAAAAAAATGAGTTCGCGTGTCACCTCTGACACGCATGTCATAGGTTCGCCATCACTGCCTTAGAGTCATCGCCTCCCAGTGAGAGCTCCATGGGGCGCCAAGGAGAGCAGGTCTGGTGGAAAGAGGTGAGAAGGCAGCGGACCTGTGAGCACATAACCTCATCTTGCAGCTGAGGATAGCCAATCACAGAGAAGCTAGCACCCCTCTGCGTGTCTGAGTCCATGGGCAGCTTTCCTCAAAATTCACATCCCTGAACCCCACCCGGGCTTTCGGAGCAGCACGTTGAGGGGTAGGGCCCAAGCATCGGCAAGCTGCCCAGGTGGTTTCGGCCTATCCTTAGGCGACACGAAGTCACAGTGCTAACGAATGGCAGAGACGTGACGCCAGATGCTGCACACACACCCTCCGCCCTGCCACTGTCCCCTCCAGGACACAGCCTCTCACCCAGCAAGGACAGGGGTGGGGACAGGGCGGTGCAGGAAGTGGTGTGCAGCACGCCGGACCAACCTCTGACCTCTCCCCAGGGCTAACGCCCAACCTGAAAACATTGATTTCACACAGAATCCTCCCAAAGCTTCCTCCAGCTCCCCCCACCCCAATCTCACTGACTGAGGCCAGGCCCTGCAGAGGCAGGCAAGTTACATCACCCCCAACCCACACACACACATTCTCTCCTTGCTCACTGTCAACTGTCCACCTGTGACAAACTGTCTTTCCCATCAACATGCGGGTTCAGCCTTTCCCCTCTTCTAGCTCCTGCCGGATTTATTTAGGAAATGTTGCCATTTCCCGCCTTAGCCATCCTGATGAAAACCACTTCTCCCGGAGCACCAGATAAAGTGCTGCTGTTGAATGGATGGCTCTCGAGGTCAGCCCTAAGGCTTGTTGTTTTATTGAATGACCAGGAGAATGAGGAAAACATCACATGCCAGGAGGAGGGGGGACGCCCTGTGAGCAGAGACCCCTCTGCTCGGACGGATGCCAGGACGAGAGGAGCTCTCTGCCCAGTAGAGAAGGGAGTGGCGGGCCCTCTGGGAGGGGGTGCTGTGAACAAATGGAAGGGGGAGAGGAGAGGAGGTGATGGGTGCAAATGCTCCAAGATGGGACCCTTCTTGAGATCCCCCTTCTTTCCCCTCCCCAGCCTTCCGCAGTGCCGACCAAAATTCGCGCAGTGCTTGGCATGAGTGGAGTTTCTTTGAAAATCGGTGAAAAGGTCAAGAGCTTTATTTGGATTAATAGGAAGTGAAGCAGATATGGAGAAGGGACATAAGGAGACGGAAGAGCCCTTCTTCCTTGTCCCTTGTAAGCTCCCTCCTCCCCCAAGACAAGAAGAGAAGAAGGGGAGGGCTGTGTGCTCAGAGGGCGAAGAACCCAGGGAGGGCATTGCAGCCCCAGGTGCCTCTGGGCTCAGGAGTTGCTTTCCCTGTGTAGATGCTGTTGCACCCCGACCAGCACTGACTCCGGCCGCAGGCTGGGAACCTAACAACAGTTTCTAGTTTTTTCTGTGGAAAACGCAAACAGCAGCCCCTATGAAAGCCGGTTAAAACACCGTCTGCACCTGTGCGCTAAGGCCTGTGTGCAAGCAGGAACCTGGGAGTAAGGGGCAGCCCAGGCACCGCGGTTCCGGGAGGGCTGGGACGCAGGCCTCTGCTTCTCACGGGAGCAGCTCGGGGCCTCCTGGTCCCGCCCGCTGTTTACAAGCCGCCTTCCTGTCCGTAAGCAGGAGGGCTTCTCAGATGGTGTCGGGGCTGCTTTGCAGCTGTGCGGGGACACCCACCCTCGGCCCCTGGGAGCAAGTTCCCCTGTGAACTCTGGAGGATGTATATCTTTGCCTCGAGACAATCATTTCTCTTTCATCAACACATCTAAGCATCTAAGCAACAACAGTTGATCTATTTCGTCCTTCACTTTGAATCAACTGATATAAACTAGAATGGGCTCACACACATAGCTCCTCTATCACCAATAGCTCTCTCTCTCTCCTCTCTCTCTCTCTCTCTCTCTCTCTCTCTCTCTCTCTCTCTCTCTCTCTCTCTTTTTCTCTCAACACTGCAAACTGAATGAAGCAATTTAAAGTCCCATTTTTGTTTCACTCCCCAGGGTTTTAGACTATTGAAAATTTGAAACCTCCAACTTCCTATTCTTCACTTTCCCCTGCATCCTGGGAACATGGCCCCAGCCCCAGCAGGCCGCCGTGACTGCTAAGGGCTCTACCCTCCAGCCATGATTCATCATCACCTGGGCGTTCAATAAGCGCCTACTGGCGGCCCAGATCTCCAGGCATCACACTTGATTCATGCTTCGCCTTGGGCCCGCGGGGGACGGGCAGGAAGGAGAGAAGTGGGCGCTTGCTACACATTTACTATGAACCCGGTGCTGTGCCCGCCACAGTCACACGTGTCATCCCATTCATTCCTTACGTCAGCCCAAGCAGCAGATCTCCATACGTCCATTGTATAGACCAGCGATGGCGAACCTTTTGAGCTCGGCGTGTCAGCATTTTGAAAAACCCTAACTTAACTCTGGTGCCGTGTCACATATAGAAATTTTTTGATCTTTGCAACCACAGTAAAACAAAGACATATTTTTGATATTTACTTTATATAGTTAAATGCCATTTAACAAAGAAAAATCAACCAAAAAAATGAGTTCGTGTGTCACCTCTGACATGCGTGTCATAGGTTCGCCATCACTGGTATAGATGAAGAAACGCAAGGAGCAGAGAGGTTAAATAGCCAAACAAAAGAAAGACCAGGGACATGACCCCAGAGCAGTCTGACCCTCAAACCTGAGCGCTTCCCATGGAGTGGGTTTCAGGGAGACGCTGCCTCAAAATAGGAGTGGGGGTGGGGGTGGGGGTGGGGGATGCACACGGAGGTGTCAAGCTGCTAGGTCAGCAGGCAGGTCCAGGCTGAGTGCCAAGGAACGTGCTATGACTGATGCCGGTGCCAGCTCAAGGAGGACCAAGGGCGAGAGTGAAAAATGACCCATGAATCCTGGCATCTGGGGGGTGGCAGGGTGAGCCAATGCTGGGTCACAGGGGTGATGTGGAGTTCTGCACCCAGGTCCACAGCGGCTCTCTCCAGGACGGTACCAGTGAGACAGCAGTGCAGGGGGAGGAGAACTGGGGGGAAAAGGGGTTGGCCACAAATTGGCAGGAGATGCCCAGAGAGCAGTGCATCTGGGGAAGGGCTCCAGCAACACCCTCATGGAGGATGGAGAAGATGGACTGGACCACAACCCAGGCACATGCGCCTATTGCAAAACCACATGCCAAGTGACCCCTAGGCATCTACATCACCTTGGAGAGAGGTCTCTATGATGTCACCCAGCTCTGTCTTTTACCGTTGACTCGGATTAAGGATATTTAGGAGCCCAGGTTTTTAAATCTTGTGCTTTTTACCCCCCTTGAGACATCAATGTTTTTCCATGTTGCTACATAGTCAGTATTATTATCATTTTAATGGCTACATAGTTCAAATTCCCGGAATGGACGGCCCTATCTTTCTAATGCCTCCAAGGAGAATCTGGAAATCTAAACTAAGAAAAAACATTTTTTTTTAATGAAGAAAATAATACATTAGGATGTTTATTGCAAAATTATTTATAGTAGCAAAAAAATAATAACCCCAAACCGGAAAGAGTGTTAATGTCCAGCAATAAGAGGATGGTTTAGTAAATCAGAACTCAATGCAATTATACAACCATAAAATGATAATTACACAGACTACGTAGCAACATGAAGAAACATTTATGCCTAATGGGGGAAAAAGCACAAAATAAAATTATATTTCTGTCCACAGTGATGTAAAATAAAGAGTGCCCCGGGGGGGAAAGGTGGCCAACGAAAATAAGAAATGACGGCTTCTGTGAGGGTGTTTGGGTGCTAAGGAACTGCTTTTAGAAAATGTATTATCATGCTGACATGCTATGTTAACAATAACTAAAAAGCAAGTTAAAAAAGAAAGTCCGCCGCAGAGATGATTTGCTAAGCAAGCAAACAAGCTCTCCTTCCTCGAGGGTGGGAAGCAGGGGGTTGTTGCTTCTCTTTTCTGCTTTGTAATCTGCACGCCCAGGGCTGGGCCCCAGGCAGAGCTGGACTGGGGGGGGGGGGGGGCGCCTCGCCTGCACTCCTGGCAGGAAATGTTCCTGAAGATGAAGTTCCGTGGAAGAAGGCTGCCATTCATCTCCTGGTCTGCGTCTGTACCTTTCCAACGCCACCTGCTTATTCCTCCATGAACGCTGCCCCCAAATCCCATTCATCTGCCTGGAGCATTGCAGCTTTTTCCCCACTCATTCATATCCAGTCTTCAGAAAACCCCCTGAGGTAGGCAGGGCTGCTAGGATTAGGTCCATTTTTCAGATGGGAAAACTGAGATCAGGTACAAACTGCAAACTCCAGTCCAGGACTTTGAACAACAAGGTGGATGAGCCTGGGAGACAGGAGGGCTGAGTCCTGGAGGCCTCAGTTGCGCCCCCCACACCAAAGGGGCCTGTGGCTCTGTTAGGGGCTGAGCCCCGAGCTAAGAGAAGGGAAGGGTCCCCAGGAAGCCCCTCTGTGGTTGGGCCTGTGCTGGGCCTGGCCAGCCCTTCCGGGGCCTGGGTGAATGTGTCCCCGCACCCCGGCTGGGCGGAGCCCCCGTGGCCTACAGCTCCGGGCAGGCAGCACACGCCGCCCCCCACGCCAGCCGCTCATGCCACTGGGAAGCCTTTCAGAGCTGCGGGTGCCTTGTCCCTGCGGAGGCGGCGGCATGCCCGAGGCCTGCAGAGGGTCCAAAATCCTGGGAACAGAGCCCCGGCCAGCCCGGCCAGCACCTCGTTAGGAGGCCCGAAGGCGGGTGGGAGCCGTTCAGGAACAATGTTATTTATTTTTCTATTTTTAAACAAGTCTGAGGTCTCTGGGGGCACAAATGAAGTTATCGGGAAAGACATGAGGGGAAGAGCGCCGGGCCAGCGGGCCGAGAGGAGCCCTAGGGACCAGGACCTTGCAAAGCTGAGATGGGCTTGTTTGTCTTGTGCTCTGAGAGCCCAGGGCTGGGACCAGGGTGCTGGACAAGCCTGTTCCCTCCGTGCCGCTGGGGAGCTGGGGTGCGAGCAATACTTCTCAATGATCCCATCAGTCATGTGCAGCGGGGGGAGGCGGCTCCCCCTCCGGAAGGAAGCCCGGTTCACGTCTCACCTCGGCCACGTGAACGCTTCCCAGACCCTCCGTCTCCTCATCCGGCACCAGGGCCGGCCATTCTGGCCTCGAGTCCCCCGCACCTCTCACCGGGAGGAGCAATGGGTGACGTGTGCACCTGGGGGGCTGGGACCCCCATCTCACCGAATCCTGGTGCGGCCCTGGAAAGGGAGCTTGTCACGCATCCCCACCTTGAGGGGAAGGAAGGCAAGGCCCGGAGGACTTGGGTGACCTGCCCCGCAGCACCCAGACCCCGACCCACCGGGTTCAGAGCCCCCTCTCCTCCCACAACCCAAGCTGCCTGTCAGGTGCTCCGGGCAAGGGGAACACGCTGTGCTCTTGGGAGCTTTCGGAGAAATCATGACTCATGGGCAGGATCAACCAAAGGGCTGCGTGGACTTGGCCGGGTGAGAAAGGCCTCCCAGGAAGTGAGAAGCGTGTGAGGAGCAAGGAGAGCTGGACCTGTGGTCCTGGTCCTGGTCTGGTCCTTACTGGTGCCAGCTGGGTGACTGTGGGCAGGTCACTCATTCACTCCAGGCCTGAATGGGCCCCTCCGTGAACCAAAGTCCATCACAGAGCTGCTTCCCAAGGTCGATAAGAGGGTCTGATTAAGTTCTAACACGTGAGGCGGCAGGGGGATGCTCAAGCACCATACAACTGACAACTCCTCCCCAATTCCTGCCCCAGACAGCAGTGAGAAGTATGGGTTGAGCCAATTGCAACAGGCAAGCACTGGGGAGTCCTTATGCATCACCCCCTCCCGGAGGCCCCACACACAGGCAGCCACTGCAGGTACAGAACCTCCAACCCAGGATGCATTGGGTGACGGGGGGCCCTCGGCCTTCCCTGCAGACTCCCTCCACCCCCCATTGCCCCAGCTTAGAGCCGCCGGGCATCTGTGCCTTGCCCTGGGGTCCACATAGAAAGTTGGGCCAAGAAAAAGGAAGGAATTGGCCCAAGACCACTCAGCCAGGGGCAGGGGATGGGGCGGGGGGAGCTAAAACTAGAACCCAGAGCTCTTCCCCACCTTCCAGGCTTTCCTGACTACCTGTCTGGGAGGCGTGACACGCCTGGGAGATGAGGAAACTGAGGCCGAGAAGAGCAGTGAGGTGCTCAAGGCCGCTGGGTCAGTGGCGCAGCCCAGGCGGGCGGCCAGACCCCAGCTCTCTGCTGCTGGCTGCTCAGCCCAGAGCAAAGACTGCGTCCTACATCCCTGAGCTTTTTCTGAAACCAACCACTTCTTAATTCTTTGGCTGAATGTCTAAATAAGGATTTTTGCCAATTCTGAGCCCCGCTAACTGATGAAGTTGTCAGAAAAAGATCTAATGATGCTTGAAAATGCAGGGAGTGAGCCAGCTGCCAAATTGCCCTCCCAGTTCTGACTCTGCGTCAAGGAATCGGGGGACCCTCCCCCCGGGGGGTGGGGGGCTGGAGGTGGAGACTCTGCCGCCTTTCATCAGCTGTGTGATGCGGATGAGTTGCTTAACCCCTTTGAACTCCCTCCTCACGGGTCGCTCTGAGGATTAAATGAGATGACGTGTGTGTGACATGTCAGCACAGTGCCAGGCACAGCACAGATGCAGGGCAGCCTGGGAGGGTGGGGCAGGGCATGGACTGGGGTGGCTGTGCCTACAGTCCCCAGTGAGTGAGCTGAAGCCACCAGCTCCATTTGGGGAAGTGCTGGGTCAGCCCCCATATCCTGGAGGGAGGGGGCAGCATGCGGTCTCAGCTGGGATGGAAGGCTCAGCCTGACCTCAGGCCCTGGGAGGTGGGCCTGGAGGCTGGGCAGGCCCCGCCCGCTGTCCTCTCCTCTTTCTCGGTGGAACATTTGTCCTCGCAGGCCTGGCACAGAAGCCCGAGAGGCTGGGCTCTGAGAGGGCCGCCCCCCCCCCCCCGAAATGAGCTGGACCTAAGTACAGGCCACCCCAAAACACAAGACACACATACGTGATCTGCCTCCCAAGGGTAGGGCTCAGGTGAGCGTCCCAGCCATTTCCCCTCCATCACCAACTGTCCAGGCCACATCTCTCTCCTGTTTTCCCTCCTCTCCTGGCTACAGGCATGTACACAGGTGTAGACATGTATGCACACACATGTCGCCTGCTTGGTGACCTTTCATCTTCCCCAGAAGGTGGAGAAGAACGAACAGGTCTTGGGTACAAACGTATTTTTGCAGTTCTGGGGCTTTGCACAGACCTGTTAACTTCCCGGAGACTCAGTTTCCTCATCTGTCAACGGGGAAATGCCACTGAGCTTTACTTAACTATCACGGCCGTGAGAAGCACATGAGACGGAGCATGGACGGGCCTGTAACCAAGAAGCACGTGACTAATGCCAGTGGACATTTGGGGCTGGAAAGTAGAATTGCTGTAACCATGAAATCTGCTTCTATTTTTAGCAAACCAGGGAGAGTATCTGAGGGTGAGGGAGGGGCCCAGGCAGTGGCCTAAATACAGCATGAGGATTATCACGGGGTCCAGCTGTCCTAGTCCGGGCTGTAGGTAATCAAACATACCCCTCCCAGCAGGCTGCCTCCCCTACGTGCTCAATTCTGTGCCCACTGGCTGAATGCAAAGTGCTCAGAGGACCGCTCTGAGCTCATGGGAGCCGAGAGGTGCACGTTAGGAGTGGGCAGGCTGGCTCCGCACCAGGGATCAAACCTCCGAGTTTCCTCGGGATGTGGTGGGAATGGGAGCTGCAGAGGGAAGCCTGGGCTCCATCTCTGCTGAGCCTGTGAGGGGCCCTGGGACTCTTGTATGATCAGGTCCCATCTTGTGCCTCAGTTTCTTCATTTATAAAGGCCTGTCCACTCCTGGGAGGTGCAACCTGGCCAAGAAAAAGCTCTGACAAAATTGATTTTTAAAAAAGCACAGGCAGATGCCTGGAGCCCCCTCCCTCCAGGATATTGGGGCTGACCCAGCACTTCCCCAAATGGAGCTGGTGGCTTCAGCTCACTCACTGGGGGCTGCAGGCACAGCCACCCCAGTCCATTCACCAGGTCTCACTCCCCCCCCGACACACACACACACACACTCAGGTGGCCAGGTGTGCCATCACCCATGGAGAAGGGGCTCAGGCGCCCACAGGCCACCAGGACCCCTTCCAGCCCAGGACTCCGCAAGACGAAGCAGGGCGGTCATTTGTAATAACAGAGTTTTCACTGGACGGATTACTTACCCCCTTTGACCCTCTGCTTCCCCAGCTGTCAACGCGGATAATAGCTCAGCCGGCCAAGGGCTGCCGGGAGTTAGCGTAGGTGCCGGATGGCTGAGCACTGGCTGGCCCAGCCTCAGGACACCACTAGGGAGGTCCTCCTGGGGCCTTCGGGGAGGGTGCTGTTCCCAGACCTGCCTGGGTGCCCCAGAAGCCACTCAGCATCCTAAAAAGTGGGGAGGGGATGCTGCCAAAGCATGACCAAGGTGTCTTGGGCTGGGTCGCTCTAAGAGGGACGGTGTCCTCCAGGTAGCCTGGGTGAGCCTCTCTGGGCCCCAGTGTTTGGCACTGGGGTCAAGAATCAGCTCTGTAAAGCCCTGAGGTTTGTGATTCTCCCGTTTGTTCTTAGCCCTGAATTTCCTAAGAAAAGTCCTCGTTAGCCCCCAAACCTCAATCAGTGCACAACGCAGAGGAAGCGCAGAGCAGACTTAGGGGGGGAATGAATGAGAACCAGGTGTGGGAGCCGCATTCATCAGCCTCTTTTAAAACGTCTCTTCTCCATGGGACTCTCCCCTGGATGATCGACAGGACAAGGGGTGACATTTCCCAGGGGGCCGTGGGGAAGCAGGGGCTCCCAGAGCAGCCTGGCCGGGCTGGAGTGTGGGGTGGGGACGGGCCAGCGTGGGAGCGAGGCTCTGAGGACACCAGGAGGCGGGGTGCCTGGGAAGCTGGGAGTGGAAAGCACCGAGACAGGGCTGGGGCGCCGCTGTCTGTGTGGAAGGCCCCGAGAGGCAGCGATGAGGAGAGGGTGCTTCGGGGTGTCCCCTGAACACCAGGTGTGATTCCTCAGTGAAGATGACAGGTGGGGCACTGGCATCTATTTCCTGACACCCCGTCAAACTGAAATAAAGGGCGCCTTTAGAGGCTTGACCTACGGAAGCAGAGAGAACGCGAGGGAAGCAGATGAGCGAGCGGTGACTGAGGCGGCAGGTGTCAACCTGTCCCACATCCCAGAGCCCTCTAAACCGGCGGTTCTCAACCTGTGGGTCGCGACCCCTTTGGGGGTCGAACGACCCTTTCACAGGGGTCGCCTAAGACCATCGGAAAACACACCTATAATTACATACTGTTTTTGTGATTAATCACTATGCTTTAATTATGTTCCATTTGTAACAATGAAATTGGGGGCCACCACACCATGAGGAACTGTATTAAAGGGTCGCGGCGTTAGGAAGGTTGAGAGCCACTGCAAAGGCTCTGGAACGGAAAGCCCCAGGTCTCACTGGAAACGGAGGTTGGCTAACAGGAGGACAGATCGAAAGTCTTGAAAGGCAGCTGGGGTTCTAGACCTCCCCCTACTCGGCACGGTGGGGTGATTGCCCCCCTCCAGCCCCCGCAGAAGGTTGGAGGGCTGTTCTCTGCACTGGGGACGTCAACCACAACTGAGAACTGGAAGTTAAATTAATATATTTAATATATTTAAGTCTGAGACTCCACCAGCCCTCTTTCCCGACTCGGCTCCAGCATACTGGCCGCCAGGACTTCACGCCTGCCTTCTCCAGAGTGTCCTCAAGAAATGGCCCCTTCAGCTCACCCTCCAGAACAGCTCGGTCCATAACCCCCACCCAAAGATTTGAGCTTTGAAACAGCTTCTTAGCAACCACCCCCTCCCCGCACTCTAATGATGAGCAGACAATGGCCAGCTCTCCAGGGGAGGCCTCTGGCAGGAATGACAAGGCCCAAACCGGCTGGTGGGGAAAAGTACGATTGGAGAAAACAGCCTCGAGGAGAAAGGGAGAGGATACTATTAAAAAAAGGAATAAACTTGAGCTCTTGGAAACCAAAAGCATGATGGCAGAAGTGGGAAACTAAATTAGAGTTGGGGGTCAAGTTGAGGGGAGTTCCCAGGAAGACGAGCCAAAGAGGAAGCTGGCAGGTAGCTGAGAAGCGATGAAAAGTGAAGGACCAGCCCACACGGGCGACACCAGGAGATTAGCGCTCCAGAACGAGAGAACGGAGGAAGCAGAGGGGAGAAGTTATCCAAGAAATAATTCACAGAAATGTCCGTGAACTGAAGGACCGTTCCCAGCAATGGGTCCTCTGTGTGCCCGGTAGCTGGGGAAAAGGACCCACACTCACTCACATTGTTGGTAATCTCAGAAGCAAAGAGCATACAAGTTTCCGGGGGGCGGGGGGCGAGGGGTGGGGGGCGGGGTGGAGAACAAGGTCACACACGAAAAGAATCAGGAAACTTTTTAACAACAACAGCAAAGCTAAAATGTAATAGAGTGATGCTTTCCCAATTCTGGCATTGGAAAAAAAAATTACATCCAACCTGTAATTCAATTCCCTCTCTGAAGAGTGAGGGGAGAGTAAGACACTCAGATATGCAAGGTGTGAAGGCATTTACCTCCGTGCGCCTTTACCAGGAAGCTACTGCAGGATGCGCTCCACCAAAACAAGGGGGGAAACCGACAGAGAGGAACCCGGGGATTGGCAGACCCCAGGCAGACACAGTGTGCAAGCTTCCACAGCCCCGACCTTCCAGGAGACCTGAGATCTTCCCGCAGGTCCTGCCACCCACAGTCTGGGCCCGGAAATTAGACACCCCGTCACACCACACCACTACGCATCCGTGTTTACAGAAAGCAAGATCGGTATTTACAAGAACAGAAACACTGAGCTAATTCACTTTTAAATACACCAAGTAGAGCAGCAGACAGAGAGAAAACAGAAGCCTTCTGAGTGGAACAGGCAGGGCGGTGTCCGCAGGCTTCCCCACCACCCTCTGCTGCCCGCGCCGCTCTCCCCTGCTCCCCGCTGATGGGCAGACCCTTCCCAGTATTGCCCAGCCCTCATTATCCACAAGTGAAGCCAAGTTAAGAAAACAGAACCTTCCCGGACCACTGGAGATCTCGAGCCAAGTTGCAGCGGTGCCTGAGCTCCCTGGGGCCCCATTCTCCAAGCCTTTTCCAGAGATGTGTTCTGGGCAGGGTGAGTCATGAGCTCCCATCCTCGGGCCTTGGAGAAAGAACACAGGGACACTGACGCCCCCACCTCCTAGCAAGCCTCTCCTTGCTCGTTGTGGGAGGCAAGTTTTTGCTTCATCCAGGATTGGAAAGACACAGAGGGAAACTTTAGACCTAGATCTAAACCCCCAAAGTTTAGATCTGAGGACCTGGGATGGTCAGCGACAAAGTTCTCGACAACCAGGAACAAAGGGAGAAAAATAAAGACGAAAAGGGATGCGTATGGAAAGAACTATTCTTGCACCTGGGATTAGATCCTTCTTACATTTCTATTCTAAAATGACCATTGGGTGGGGGGGCAGGGGGGGAGTAGAATGATGGTGATTGTGGTTGACATATTTTTTAATGTCCTTACTTGGCAAAATAGGAAAGTTGACATCTCTAGCTAGTGTTCCTCAAAAAGAAGAAGAAGAAGAAGAAGAAGAAGAAGAAGAAGAAGAAGAAGAAGAAGAAGAAGAAGAAGAAGAAGGAGGAGGAGGAGGAGGAGGAGGAGGAGGAGGAGGAGGAGGAGGAGGAGGAGGAGAAGGAGGAGGAGGAGGAGGAGGAGGAGGAGAAGAAGAAGAAGAAGTGGGGCTTGTTTCTAAGTGGTTAGAGCCACTCATTCCTCTTGTGAAGTGACTTGCCTACGATCACATGGCTAGCAAGTGAGTTCGAACCCAGCTCTTCTGCTCCTGGCCCAGGGCCCTGCCCCCTAGTCCTCTAGATGTGGCAATGGCTGTGTTCTCAATTCATGAGATGGTTCTGGTTGCTCAGAACCAGTTGGCAAAGCAACAAAGAAACAAAAAAAAAAATTTTAAAAATACAAAACAAGTCAATGTGATCGCAATAAGCATATCTGCATAGACAAAGGTATGGAAGGGAAGAGGGCCCAATGGTCATGGCCGTCCCCCTCTGAGGTGGGCTGCCTGGTGATTTTTACTGTGTTTTTCCTTTTCTCCGTTTTCCAGTTTTCATTTTTCCAGTGACCTTGTTTCTATTTGTATGACAACATAAAATAATAACCATGTAGAAAGATGAAATAAGAGAAGTAAAATTAAAGTAATTTCTTTCAAAGATCCCATCTCACTTTCTGGCCACTTTCCAATGAATAAACTCTTGGGGGTTGGGGCTCCAGAGATGGCCTAGGTCCCCGCCCTGCCCTGTGGGCATGGCCTGCCCAGGACCCTCCCTCCACGGCTCTCCACCCCTGGACTTCACTGCAGCCTGACATTCCTGCTGCATCGTCCCCCAGCTGCCAAATGGTGACCTCACAGACAAGCAGCCCCCAGACCACCCAGGGTCATTGCCAGGGTGCTCTGCCCACCTGGCCTGAGTAGAAGTGGAGAGCCCAGCCTTGGGGGTCAGTCTTGACTGACAGTTCAGGCTCTGCTGTCAGATGGCCCTGGGCAAGTCATTTCCCTCTCGGGGCCTCTGTGTTCCAATGGGTAAAACCAGGGTGGAGAGCGTTTGACAGGGAGTCGACTGGGTGGTCTCTAAGTTTCTTTCCAGGCTTAATATTGAAATATGCTGGGACTGACCAGTGACATCATCCCCCACACATCTGGCCTTGCCTCTCTGGGCTGCCCTTGGGTCCCTGAGTGGAGAGTCTAGGTCTGAGAGAAGTCCCAGCCATTGCGCACAAGTGTGTTTGAGCATATGTGTGTGTGTGTGTGTGCAGTGTGCATGTGGGGGTGCTGGGGGGTGCAGGGGTGTGTATATGAGTAGGAGGTACCAGAGGGACATCATCCAGTTATCTCACCTTGTTGAGGATCCTGCTCCTTTCCTCGCCAAAACCCCAGCCATCCATCCCACCCCCCTGCCACCCCCCTTCTCATTCCTTTGTCTTCTCTATTCCTGCTTCTGTGTCAAGTCCCAGCTCTGTGTTCCTCCTCTGTCTCTGGCCTAGAACAAGACCTGTTGCTCTGTAGCCTTGGTTAAGTGTGTGCTCACCCCCCCCCCCCACACACACACACACGTGGTCTCTCCCCCAGGGCACCATCCCCTAGGCCCCTGGCCCTCTTCCAAGAGGTGCTCACGGCTCTCAGAGTCCACCTTGGTCCAGACAGAAATGAAGATGGGTTCCACTGCACAATGACAAAGTCAACGCATTTTTTCCGCCGAGATCTGAATGAAAAATCCGGAAGCCCGACAGCGCCATGATTTGTTACCCTGACATCGCCTCTACGCATTGAACAGAGTTTAATTAAAATCTCATGAGTGATGAGGGCCCTTTGACTGTGCACCTCTGGGCTCTTCCAGGTGGAAAGGCAAGGTCTTTTCACAACAAGGACAAAGGCTCAAGGATGGCCCTAAAAGATTGGGAGTGGGGGTTCGCTGCAGCTCAGGCAAGCACAGCCTGTGGGCTTGAGCCACACCCACCACGCCACCCACTTCACCAGGGAGGAGACTGAGACCAGCTCTTTCAGCCCCTCAGCGGCTCCCAGTGACCCCACCCCCACCGCCCCTCCACCCTGGACTCACCCTCAGGGCCGGCAGGGAGCTGACCTGGTCCGTGGTCAGCGTGGCCTCCTTGTAGTACTTCCCAGGCGGGCAGAGCTTCAGGAAGGTGTCGTGGATGCTGAGAGGCGAGACGTGACGGGCTGGGGAGTAGAGACCAGCAAGCCCCCTCTCTCCCTCCACCGTGCTCATTGGAGGAAAGGACTCAGGATTGATTGACACAGAAAAGGCAGTTATAAATCATCCACCCTTCCAGAAACATCCTTGAGGCTGCAGTGCACAGAGCTCACCTGGCGTGGGATGGGTGGGGGGAGACATTCCCCAGGAGAGCACTGGGGGACTGAAGGACAAGGAGAGGAGCCGTCCTGCAAGGGGAGGGCCGTGGAGCCGTCTGCCCCAGCCCCAAGGAGCATTATCACGGTGATGGTTAGAATTGCAGGTGGGAGGTGACCATAAATAGCAAACTGACTTTCAGTCAATGTTATGAACGTTGAAGCATTCTCTGAGGCCATGGGCCCAGGGCAGACGGCTCCCGCTGTCCTTATCCAGGTTCCCCCTGGGAGTGCCTGCTGCAGGCTGCCTCCTCTTGGGGACACTTTTCATGGAACAGGGCCATTATCTCTCATTTACAGATGAGGACACTGAGGCTCAAGGTGAAATAACTTGCCCAAGGTCACACGGTGGTCAGAGTGAAAGCCAGAGCTATAGACACCCGGCCCTTCCCCCAGGAGCCCAGAGAAAGGAGGTGTCAGGGTGGCTGAGGGAGACTTTAGAAACCTCGCCTGCCCCTGAAGCCCTCTCCTCATTTACCAAGCTCCATGCTGGGTGCACTCCAGCACATGATCTCATTGAATCTTCCCATCAACCCCTGGGAGAGACATAGGGGTGATCATTTCTATAGAGGGGTAAACTGAGGCACAGAGCATTTAAGGGGTGTGCCCAAGGTCAGGAAGCTTGGAAGAGACAGAGTGGGGTCTGAGCCCTAAACCTGGTTCTTCTGGCTGTGCCGCCCACCCCTAAAGTGTTCATCCCCACCCAGGGGAGAGACTGGAAGCCCCACCCCCCTGGAGAGCCGTGGGGAGGGGGTGCCTGGGGAGGGCCCTGCCCGGACTTCGTGCCTCCCCAGGCCGTGGGTGGGTAGGCTGCCCGCACATGAGTCGTGGCTGTGTCTCAGCTGCCACCGAATGTCCTCCTCCTCCAAATATGGATCAGCCGGCTCTAAGTGGAGCTCTGAATTAATCACTAATGGACTCAAAGTCAAAGTCATTTAAAAAACTCACACACAGCCTGCCAGAAACCCAGCCGGCAGGCTGTGGCTCCCGCACACCTAGCCCAGACGCGGGAGGGGCCATCTGCGCCGGGAGAGGCGGGCCCCTGCTCCACTGCGCACACTCGGGGGACCGTGAACCAGCCACGTCCCCTCCAGGCCTCAGTTTCCCCCGTGTAAGATGGGTCTGGTGGTGCCCTCGCCCCGGCTCCTCCAGTTCAGACATTCTGTGGCTGTTTCTGTCCCTCTCTCTGCTCACCTCTTGCCTCTGAGGCCCCGAATTTAGTGGTTTTCCACTGGGTCCCTCGTTAGAATCATGGAGGGGGCTTGTGAAAGGGTCCGTGTCCACCACCCCTGGAGATTTCCATTCAAGGCCGGGGCGGAGCCCAGGCACCGATAGGCTCTATAACAGGGGTTCTCAACCTTCCTAAGGCCGCGACCCTTTAATACAGTTCCTCATGTTGTGGTGACCCCCAACCATAAAATTATTTTCGTTGCTACTTCATAACTGTCATTTTTCTACTGTAAACAATATGTAATTATATATGCGTTTTCCGATGGTCTCAGGCGACCCCTGTGAAAGGGTCGTTCGACCCCCCAAGGGGTCGAGACCCACAGGTTGAGAACCGCTGTTCTATAAGCTTCCTTCCGCGCTGCTGTGGTGCAGGCAGGAGGAGAACACAGTGCCTCTAGGCCCGTCCTGGCTCGGGGGCCTGGGCCATGGGGTCAGCAGGCTTTGCCCACGGGACAGCTTGCAGGTATTTTATAAATAGCCCTATCTTTAGCCTGCAGGCTTTTAGTCCCGTGATCGACTACTTCCAGGCTGTGCGCCTTGGGCACGTCCTTTCTCTGAGCCAGTTCCCTCATTTGCCAAAAGGGGATGATAACACCATGAAAATAGCAATGACCACATACTCAGCACTGACCCGGGTGCCGTCACGGCTCGGATCATCTCCTTGTCCTACTCACAGCCATTGCTCTCAGGCCACCCTTTTCCTGTAAGTGTGGAAACTGAGGCTCAGCGGAGGTAAGAAGCTCACCCGCGGTCACACAGCTAGGAAGTGACCGCGGAGCCTCGGACCCAGGCCTCTGGCTTCCAGGAAGCAAGCCTGTCACCACTCCACCTGCTGACCTGGCGTTCCAGGAAATCCAGGAGCGCAGGGCAGGACGGGGCCTGGAGCCCGGGGGAAGCCTCCATTTCGATGGCTAGACAGGCATCCTATGGATCGATGCTCACCTGTTGGATAAGCGCTTTGTGCATGAAGGTTGGATGTAACACTATTTGTAAAGCTGAAAACCATGAACAACGTAAGTGTACATTACAGGGGGTTGGGAAAATGAATTACGGTTCTTCCGTTGGAAGGAATGCTCCGTAGTCATTAAAAAAGAAAGAGGCAGATTTCTGTGCTTTAAGCAAAACCAGCCCAGATGAAAACTTTATAAAAAAGGGTCCGGAACAGTATGCATGCTACACTATACATGAGTAAATGCGACAGTATGAAAGGGATACCCTGTTTGAAGGCTCTGTGTGTCGGTTTATCTATGAAAGATTCTTCCGGAAGGCTAATGGGAAACAACTGAGCAGTGGTTACCTTTGGGGAAAAGACCTGGAAAAATTGGGGGGGGGGGCATTTACTTTTTTATGTAGAGCTTTCTATGCTATCGAATTTTCTAGCCATGGTCACAAGTTACATTTTAAAATTAGATTTTATTTTTGCTCAAGAGTTACTTTTTAGAAAAGCTCAGTAGGGGTAGTAGGATGTGAGTCATGTGGAGTTTTGTCATATTTTTTTCTATATTTAAAAAAGTGAGTGAATTTTAATTTTCAAAGGAAAATAATATAGCCCCGTGACTGGCCCTGGTCTCCATGGCTCCCTGTGTCCTGGCCACGCTCAGTGCCTGGGGAGGCTCATGCTTATGGCAAAGGCGTTGCCTGCCTGGGACTCGAGGTGGGAAGTGTGACTCTCAGGCCAGGTGTCATGGTGGGGAGCGCGAGTCCACGCAGAGACAGTGAGGGGAGAGGGCCCAGGCCTGAGGGTCTCACAGTGGTCTCCTCCCTCCAGCCCCGCCCCACCCCATGCCTTAGTGAGCTCATGTATCTGTCTACCACGTGTTCGCTGAGCACCTGGCTTGGGCTGTGCACTCACCCCTCCCTCATGCCTTCCATCCCTCTGCAATCCCATGTGGGGACGTGGTGATGGATGGCTTTGGACAGAAACCTGCGAGAGCAGGGACCAATGGTCACCATTGCACTCCAGGGCTGGCACGGTGTCTGCCGCACACCAGGCATGGAGGGAGGCTTGGGGAGGGCGTCGGTGCTGAGAGAGATGCAGTTACCCAGCCAGTGACGGGTCCAAACGGGCTTCAGACCTGTTTCCTGAACGAATTACGGTTCATCCAGGAACCCTTGTCTTCACCATCCCAGGGAGGGCCTGTCCACCTCTGTGACTCCATGAGGAAACCCCGCCTTGGGTCCCCCGGCAGCCTGAAGCCTGACATTCCACTCATCTCGCCAGGCCTGGGGATCACGGCCCCACCCTGGGGCTGGCCCGTCTCTGCCTGCTCCGGGCAGCCTCATCCTTCACTCTTACCACCCGTGATCTTAGGGCTCTGCGGCTCTGAGCAGGGGCCACCCACAGGGCCAGGGCCAGATCCCAGCCCAGGGGCCGGGGGGGCGGGGGCGGGGGCTCTACTCACCACAGGATCTCATTTCTGGTCAGGAAGGTCAGCGCCTACAACAAGCCACAGAGAGGTGACCTGCCCGCTCCGTCCAGCCCTGCCCTGGCCTCCCGAGGAGCGGGAGCTTCGGGGGCCGGGTGGAACAGCCAGAAATGGGGGCACCCGGCCCTCCGCAGCGGATGCTGAGGGGGTGGCCGAGGAGGAAACAGTGCCCTGCCCCCTCCCCTGGCTCTCATGGTCTCGGGAAGGCGTGTGTGGGCTCAGACCTGGAGAGAGAATCAGAGACAAGACGGAAACCGGGCTGTGGAGCAGGGGATGGGTGGGGAGGAGGCCTAGGAGGACCGGACTGGACATCAGCAAAGGCCAGGGCCACCACTGTCTGACTGGTAGGCTCTAGAGCAGAGGTTCTCAACCTGTGAGTCGCGACCCCTTTGGCGGTCGAACGACCCTTTCACAGGGGTCGCCTAAGACCATCCTGCATATCAGAGATTTACATGACGATTCATCACAGTAGCACCATGACAGTTATGAAGTAGCAACGAAAATAATTGTATGGTTGGGTCACAACATGAGGAACTGTATTTAAAGGGCCAAAAGGTTGGGAACCACTGGTCTAGAGCTTCAGGTAAGAGTCTTCCCGCTCGCCCCACCTGCCTTAGGAAGCTCCCACCTCTGCCCAGAGTCTCAGCCTGATCGACCCACCTGGTACTCTTCCAGGTCCTCCCAGTGGATCTGGTACCTCAAACACTGTCCCATGCCAGCCACACCTTTCTCTCTGCCGGCAGCAGAACCTTTGCCCCCAGGGCTCACCAGTTTGTGTGACCAGGTGATCTGGTTGCCATAGTTGCCATACATTCTACCTTCTGCCCATTCTACCTGAGCTTCTGAGGGGGCAAAGAAATGGGTTCTTCTGGCTCCCAGGGCCGATGACACCACCCTCAGCCACAAACCGAAAGGCAGCCCAGGGGCAGGGCCGAGTGCCATTCTGTTGGCTCGGGGGTCGCACTGCCTGGGCTAGAATCCCAAATCTGCTCATGCTGACAAGACACGTGACCTCGGCCAGTTACACAACCTCTCCCAGTCTTCGCTTCCTCGACTATAAAGCAGGGTGATAGTCATGGGGCGTTGTGAGATTATTCGAGTTAGTACAGGTAGCAATGCCAGGCACATAAGTGCTCAGTAGATGTTAGGATCCTGTCCCAAGCGCTTTGCCAAAGGTGGGGGTGCAAAAATGAGTAGCATAGGCCCTGATCTCAGGAGTGGCCCAAAGAGCACCTACAGGGGCGTCCCAGCCCCTCAGTCAGGGTCCGGTCAGGGTCCCTGCAGGAGCAGAGGGTACATTCAAATGAGGGTACTTTGGAGAGGGTCTAAAAAGGGGACTTCATGGAACTCTTCAAAAGGCAAGGTGGGGTGTAGACAAACCACCCAGGAGAGGGCAGAATCCTGGGCTACTTACCACAGAGTTGCTACAGTCCTGACCCAACACATGGGGATCAGGACCCCAGCATCGCCCTCTCCTCTCCTTCTCTCCTGCAGGAATGAAGAGCAGGTGGAGAGTTGACCTGGGGAGACAGAGAAGTCCAGCTCAGCTGCAGGGCCACAGGCCAGGAGGCGCCTCCCACAGCCACCCGCCACTCCTGCCCCTGGGCGGTCCCACGCCCACCCGCACTGTGCCCTGTGGCTTTCCTGGCTCTACCAGGTCCTGCCACACGCTCTCCTACGCGAACATCCCAGGCCTTTCTGTTGCAGCTGATCTATGTCTCTGGAAATCAGCTGCTCGGTTTTCTTTTCTTTTGCTCAATTTTCTTCACCTGTCCTTCCCGGAGATGGAGCCGAGCAGAAGAACCCCAGGGGCCCTCAGCCCCTCGTTGACCTGGCAGGCACAGGGGCAGCACCTGCAGTGTGCCGGGAACCGGGCCTGACCCTGGGGAGAAATGAGTGACTGTGGTCTCGGCCTTCAAGAAATGGATACTTCACACACACACACACACACACACACACGCACATGCACACGCACGCACACACGCATACGCACACACACATGCACACGCGCATGCACATGCCCACACACATGCACACACGTGCACACGTACACACATGCACACGCACACAGATGCACGCACATGCCAAGGGAGCTTGAGCAGATGCCATCAGAGGCTTAATAGTACAGGGCTGGTTGCATCACTGCAGGCAAGTCACACAACTACTATAAGCCTCGGTTCCCTCATCTATAAAACGGGAATAATAAATCCCCACTTTATAGGATTAATGCAAGGATAAGATAAGATGTTATATTTATTTAGCTCTTACTTACAAGGTACCAGGCACATAGTGAGTTCTCGATCAAGGGTAAGTGATATTGTTACTTTTTACAGCTGAGCCTGGAAGAACGGGCAGGATTTTAGCAGGCAAAGTCAGCAATTAAGTCCCATCTGCTGCTAAGCCCTCGGAACTTCCACCCTCTTTTATTGAGCAGCTTCTCTCTGCCAGCCGTGTCCCTGTAAGCTGCCTCCTGCCATGCCCACAGAGGTCTGTGAGGTCGGCAGGTGCCGCTCCTTTGCTCTGGGAAGGCCAGCGGGTGAGGTTCAGCGACGCGGTGGGAACCCTCAGGCGAGTGGGCAAGGGAGGGTCCAAGCCTGGATCGCCGGCGCCGGCCTGGGGGTTCCCACAGCCTGGGTGGGAGCCAGGTGAGCGGTGGGCGGCACCCCCCCAGGCTGCTTCCTTCCCGTCTCACTCGGTCCTCCTGTGACCTGGAGCTGCCGGTGGCGGCGAGGCAGAGGCTGGTGGGTGCCTTTCCGCCCTGTTGACACTCCCGAGGAACGGACTAGAGAACATCCCTGCAGCTCTTTATTCAACAGCTGCTTATTGAGAGGAGGCAGAGTGCAGGAGAGACAAGGCCCTGCCCTCCTTCAGCCAGGCACACAAAGGAAGAGCAGCATCCCTGCCACAGAGATAAGGGCCTGGAAGCAATAAAGCTGATGGGGAGGGAGGGGGGGGGGCGGCTGGAGAGGCTTCCTGAGGCCGCGCACGGAGTGGAGACCCAGGGACGAGGAGAGGTGAGCCAGGCTAAGCGGGGAGGTTTTCAGGCCCAGGAGGTAACAGCATCCAGCTGGGATTTAATAACACGGCTTGGTTTTCATTACCTTTGTTTATGGCCTTCCTTCCATTTTGAAAATGATGCAGGTTTGCCATTTATAACTGTGATATAAGGTTTCCTTTATAAATAGACCTGTTTAATGAAAAGAAATAGGAGCACATATAAAGAAAAATGCTGAGTAAATAATTGTACAGGTGGTGAAGGAATATGCCAGAAATCATAAACCTCTCTCTTTCTCACCTCAAGCAGGTAACCAAGGTTTGCAAACTCTGCTGCCCTCCCCTCCCCTTCAGTTCCATCCCCCCCACATCCTCCCAGCGCCTTCCCACAGCCCCACAGCCACTGGTCCTTACAAACAGCAATAGTAGCAATAAGAATATCACCTTACATTTGCATATCCCTTTGTAATTCCAAAATGCTTTTCAGTACATGGGCTCATTTACCCAAGAAATAAAAGCCTGTGCTCCTTAAAAGGAAAAAAGAAAGAAAGAAAGAAAGAAAGAAAGAAAGAAAGAAAGAAAGAAAGAAAGAAAGAAAGAAAGAAAGAAAGAAAGAAGGAAAGAAAGAAAGTTCCCCACCCCCATATGATTCTTCCTTCAATTCACTCACCAACCAACATCCCTACCCCCTCCATCCAAACTCCTCGGCAGGGGTGTCCTTGAGCGGCAGGAGGCCCAGCCAGGCCCCACAGGTCTCATCCTTCCTCCCCAGGGTCTGCCCCGGCCCCAACCCTCTGGTGTGGGATGGAATGTGCTCTTTGCAAGGTTTCTGACTCCTTGCAATGAACTCTACCAACTGTTCAATCGGCAACCACTACTCAGCCTTGATTTAGACGTCTCTTAAAAAGGGCTGGAAAACAAACAAACAAACACACACAAACAAAAAGACAAATAGCCCAACTAAAAAAAATGGGCAAAGGATTTGAATAGAACTTTCTCCAAAGAAGGTACACAAATGGCCAATGAGCACATGAAAAGGCGCTCATCATCATCAGCCATCAGGAGATGCAAATCAAAACCGCGGTGAGATACCACTGCACGCCCACTGGGCTGGCCCAAGTCAAAAGCACAGTAAGTGTTGGTGAGATGCAGAGAAACTGGAACCCTCACACACTGCTAGGGGGAATATTAAATGGTGTGACCACTTGAGAAAAGAGTTTGGTAGGTTCTCAAAAATGTGAAGGCCCAAGATGGAGTCACCTGTGCTAAGCCCCACATCATTAAACCAAGACTGACTTACAGTTTTGGCTCTCCCAGAAATGGAATCTTAAAACCAGTCCATCAGGAATCACCTAATCAGCAGCAGTGAGGTCTTCTGCCGGATACCTCCCTGCCAGCCCCTAAAGCAGCGGTTCTCAACCTGTGGGTCGCGACCCCTTTGGCGGTCGAACGACCCTTTCACAGGGGTCACCTAAGACCATCCTGCATATCAGAGATTTACATTACCATTCATAACAGAAGCAACATTCCAGTTATGAAGTAGCAACGAAAATAATTTTATGGTTGGGTCACAACATGAGGAACTGTATTTAAAGGGCCAGAAGATTGAGAACCACTGCCCTAAAGGAAGGTGACCTTGCCACAAACAACCGGTGTTTTGCTAATATAACTTCCTTGCTCCCACCACCTTCTGCCTATAAAAGTCTCATTTCATACAGCTCCTCGGAACTTCTATCTGCTAGATTCGATGCTGTCCGATTTATGAATTATTGAATAAAGCTAATAAGATCCTTAAAACTTACTGAGACTAATTTTGGTTTTTAACACGTACGACCCTGCAACTCCACTCCTGTGTATATACCCAAGAGAAGTGAAAGCATTTGTCCACATAAAATCCTGTACGTGAATGTTCATAGCAAGGTTATTCATAAGAGCCAAAAAAGTAGAGACAGCCCAAATAATCACCAACTAATAAAATGTATAAATAAAATATGGCATATCCCATATAAGGGAGCATTATTCTGCTGTAAAAATAAATGAACTATTAATACGTGGGACAACATGAATGAAGCTTGAAAACATGATACGAAATTAAGAAAGCTAGTCACAAAAGGCCACACATTATATCATTCCATGTATATGAAATGTCCAGAGTAAAAAAATCCATAGAGACAGAAAGTAGATTGGTGGTTGCCAAGAGAAGGGGGGAGGGGAGATGGAGAGGTTACTGCTAATGGATATGGCGTTTCTTTTGGGGGTGATGAAAATATTCTAAAATGAGATGGTGCTGATGGTTGTACAACTCTGTTGTGCACTATAAGATTGAATCGTATGTCAATGATTTATGAACAAAGCTGTTACTGAAAACCATTTCAAGGAGCATGTATGTCCTAACTCAGTGCCCAGCACATCATAGACCCATCATAAATATTATTAAAGAAATGTGTAAATGAGTATTATATTTTCAAATAGTTTCCAATCTAGTTCCTCAGCCTGTGAGTCTTGTAGTTGGTTGGGGGGGGGGGCGGACACCCACTGGAGTTATTCGGTGCTAAGGACCAGGGTGGATCCTGCTGGGGCAGGTCGCTGCCCAGCCCCGAATCTCAACTAGATTTCTGTTTGCGTTCCCAGCAGCTGAGCAGCCTGGAAAGCCACGCTTGGGCAGGAGAAAGGATTGTCTATGTTCCTTTGGTGTGGCAAGAGGCAGGCCTGGGGAGCGCAGACTGTGGGATCTACAGGAGCATCCTGGCAGACTGCGAGGAAAAGGACAGAAGGACTGCCCTTCTGGTCTGGGAGACAGGGGACGGAGAAAACAGTGGCGACGCCAGACAGCCATGAGCTCACTACCCCAGGGTGAGGGCGCAGGGAGCTTAGAAACATCCCTGGTGCTGAGGATCTCAGTGCCTGAGTCATGCTGCCTCAAGGTCACCTGTGGGATAAGTTGGGGGCTGCACACCTCTAGAAGTCTGCCAAGAAAGGGGGAGGGACGGGGGGATGACTAAGGCAGGGCTCCCAGCCTCCCAGGCCCTGCAGGGAACCCATATGCTCCAGGGAGTGGATCAGAGGGGCTGAGAGCTCAAGCAAGGCTGGCCAGGAGGCAGAGGCACTCTCCCAGGGACAAGTGGGACAACCCAGACTCCCACGGTGCGTGTCGGCACATTGTCCATAAGGCCAGCTGTGACCGTCATGCCTGGTTAGACCAGCAAAATGCACAGAACAAGTATGGATCTGAGGACACTTCCCCGTGGCCAGTGAAGCCCCCACATGCTGCCAGATACTGACGGAGTAGAGAAGGGGTACCCAACCTGGAACACAGCGTTTAGGCAGAGGGACTAGCTCATCCAAACAGACCCTTTAAAGTAGTTTCCCATGTACATCTCCTGGGGGACAGTCGGTTGTTAAGGCTGGAGCTAGAAACAGAGCAAGTCGTCCATCGATGGCCCATTTAAATGGGGAAGAAATCACCCCACGTGGAAGACACTGGAGCATTATTCCTAGGAAGCTAGAGGTGGAAGCTTGGGAGGAAGATCTGTGGTTTTAGAGAATAAGCAGTTTTTTCTTTGCACACCCGGGAAAGACTCCCTGGCCAGGCCGGGGGAGAACGCTGAGGGGGCCGATCCAGAGGGCCCTGGGGACCCCACCAGCCAGACGAGCAGGCTGGAGCCTGGACACGGAAGGAGGAGAGGGTGGGAGACTGTCCAGGCTCACCCACACCACCCACTGCCTTCCAGCACAAAGGCCACACATCACCAGGCCACACGTCACCTTCCCCCGATCAAGCTAGAACTACTCAAGGGGAGTTCTGCCTCTGCATCTGGCTTCTGGGCCGAGGGTGGGGTGGGCCTATGTTTGGAGGAGACGGAGTCTCCTGACAGATGAGGAGGGCACCTCGGGCAGTGGGGGGAAGCAGGTAAAAAGCACACCTGGCGCTAACTGCCTAGACTTAGTGCAGACGTCACAGGCCAAGGGCATGGTCCTCCCCCAGACTCCCCTCCCTTCAGACAGCAGCCGCCAGCTCTGGGGGCCTCAGGCTACTGGCACGTCTAAGGGGCCACTATCCACTTGGGTTCGATAAGTCACTGGAACAGCCCACAGAACTCAGGGAAGCACCAGGCTTAGGACCACCGTTCTATTATAAAGGGCTCAAAGCAGGACCCGCCAATGAAGAGACAGCGTGAGGTCTCAGAGGCTCTCCAACGTGCAGCTGCCGTGTCCTCAGGATGTCACCCCCTGGGCCACCGGTGTGTAACTAACCAGGAAGAGCTCGCCTGAGCAATGGTGTCTAACATTTGTACTGGGGCTGCATTATGTCAACATGGCAGACTGAATCATTGGCCCTATGATTGAATGCCATCTCCAGCCCCCTTCCCTCCCCAGAGGTTGAGCTGACGTCATCTGGTTCAAAACCCCAGCCCTCTGATCACATGGTTGGCTCCCATCCTGAGTCATCTCATCAGAGTGAACTCAAGCAAGGTCTGAGCCGCCCACTGGAATAACAAAGACACTCTTATCACCTGGGAAACCCCAGTGGTTCTCAACCTTCTGGCCCTTTAAATACAGTTCCTCATGTTGTGACCCAACCATAAAATTATTTTTGTCGCTACTTCATAACTGTAATGTTGCTACTATTATGAATCGTAATGTAAATATCTGATATGCAGGATGGTCTTAGGCGACCCCTGTGAAAGGGTCGTTCGACCGCCAAAGGGGTCGCGACCCACAGGTGAGAACCGCTGGTTTAGAGGTTGCCTCCCGAGAACCAGGGACATAAGCCACCCAAATTCCTTATTACTCAGCACCAGGAAATCTGGGGTGGCGTGGGGTACAGTTAGAGAAACGGAGACCTAGGCCCAACCTTGTGAGAAGAGGAGAATGATGTTCATTTGGGGATGAAAAGATTCACTCAGAGGAAAAACATGGACAGGTAATATCTTCAAATTTAAATCTTTGTGTTTTTTCTACCTTCTCATAAGAGATCCTTTTTTCTTTTAAATTTTAATCTCCCATTCACATTGCCTGGGGGGAATGTAAAATTGTTATAGCAGAGGAGAAAAAGCTAGAAGCTGTCAATGTTACTATTTTTTATTTTAAAAATCCAAAGGGAAGGCTGAGGGAAGCAGGGTCCAGAGTTTATAAAAGAAGGAGAGTGAGGAAGCCCTATGCCACCAAGGTGGGTGAGGGGCTCCGACTGGGAGCACTGCCCCTGACCGGCTTGGGGAGCCTGTTAACCTTGGGGAGGAGCCACGTGAACAACCAGATCCTCACTGTAGACCTGTGGGGGACAGTTAGACAGACGTGAGCAGAGCAAGGACGATGGGCCGGCTACAGAAGGTCACCAGGACGAAAACCCAGGTGCCTACTAGCAAGGGACAATCGGTTATAGGGTGGACCTGGCCCCAGGGTGACTTTCCTCCCCTAGCTTATCACTGGTCATGCGGTTTGCACCCCCTGGCCTTTCTCCCCTAGAGATAACATCTAGGCCTCAAGTTGTGTTTCAGCTCCAGGCCCAGATAAAGCAACAAAACCAGCCACTGCTGACCTCAGGACCAGCTGCATTGAATAATGACCCCTGCCCTGGTGCTGGCCCGTCAGTCAGTGGAGACCACAGCCCTGAAAGGACACACCTGGAAAACTGCTGAATATTCTATTGAGATCTTCCCCTGGGACCTCCCCTGAGTCTCCGCCCTTAAAAAGGGCATCACCTTGGCCTCCTGGTAATAAGCGCATTACCATGACCTTCCTCACTCCCAAGCTCCTAGCTGCCCTTCCTTTACCTCTAGAACAGTGCTTCTCAACCTGGGGGTCGAGACGCCTTTGGGGGTCGAACAGCCCTTTCACAGGGGTCGCCTAAGACCATCGGAAAACACATATATAATTACATATTGTTTTTGTGATTAATCACTGTGCTTTCATTATGTTCAATTTGTAACATCCTGCATATCATCCTGCATATCAGATATTTACATGATGATTCATAACAGTAGCAAAATGACAGTTATGAAGTAGCAACGAAAATAATTTTATGGTTGGGGGTCACCACAACATGAGGAACTGTATTAAAGGGCCGCGGCATTAGGAAGGTTGAGAACCACTGGTCTAGAACTTGTTTCCTAAGCCCATTCCTTCTAGGGGTTACTCCTTCTGCCTCTGTGATCTGTGATTTAAGTCACAGAGATGGAAGCCCCTGGGGTGCTGCCCTGCTACTTGGCTCTGTGATGGGAGAAGTCCTGGCGTTTTAGTTCTAAACTTCCATAGACGAACCTTAAAGACCATCTCATACGGTTCTTCTGTAGTTTGGGTCTTGGCTCTGAATTCTTTCCTGGCCAGAACCCAAGTCCTGAGGCTGCTGAACCCAGGTTTGGTCTGACCCCACGGGTCCAACACCCGGTGCCGTTCCGCCACCTACAACAGACCCAGCCCCCGACCTTCACTCAAGGCTGGCCCAGCAGAATGGCCTTTTGTTTCCCAAGGCTCTGCTAAGCCTCCTCTGAATTGCCCAGACACCATGCCCCCATTTTCAATGACCCAGGATGATCCACAAAAAGTGAATGGGGCAGGCAAGCTCCTAGGGCAGAGAACTGATGGGGTGCAGGAGGAACGCTCCGGTACCCGTTGTTGTGTGGCACTGGATTGTGGTGCCCCTGCCCCTTGGTGACTTGCATAGGAGGCCCTGGTGTCCGGGTCCCACCAGGACTTCAGGCACTGCTGTGAGGACAGGTCTAAGTGAGCTTGGTCCAGCTCAGAGCGCTGCCTCCGATGCTCTGGGCATTTCCTGCCCCAGGACTTCTCCACGGAGAAGCCTCCGCGGTCTGTGAGTGAGCACAGCCCAGAAGGTCAAGGTGACACTCCTGGGGGTGGGCGCTGGGGGAGAAAGGGCACCAGTTCTGGGAGGGGTTTGTGGCTTCTCAGCAGGACTGTGAGGTCCTGGCTCTTCGAGACAGAGGGGACTGGACACTCTGGCCTAGCTGGGCTTCTCCTTCCCCACCTCCCTCCCCTGCCCCTCACTCCTGCTGCCTGGGACCAGCTCTCAAGTTAATCACAGGCGCTGCTGGTGCCTGTCCTGCTGTCACGTGACAGCTGGCTGGGGCACCCACAGTATTCCAGGAGCCTCGGGGTGCTGCCCTGCTACTTGGCTTCCTGAGAGAGCAGTCCTGGGTTTTTAGTTCTAAATTCCCATAGGCACACCTTAAAGACCATCTCACTGGACCCCTATGTTATGCAGATGAGCCCAAGAGGAAGCTGGCCTGAGGTCACGTGGGGAGGGCTGGAACCCAGCTCATTCTCTCCTCTCCTCCCTCCCAACAGGCCTCTAAAAGCTGCTCGCTGGAGGCTTAATGAGATCCTATCTGTGAAAATGCCTTGTAAACTGTGAAGCATCATGAATACGCTATTTGTCATGATTTGTGCCAGACCCGGGACTGGAACCCAGATCTGCTGACTCCCGGCCAGTGCATTAAACCCGGCAATAAGAAGACTGCATTAGACAGCTATTTAGGATTTCTTATTTTTATAGTTACGCTCTCAGACACTGGCTTACTAGAAACCCCAGCCCAGCCACCCTCTCGCTGCCGAGGACTCCGTGTTGCTTTCTGCTGGCTGGCTGAGGGTGGTTGCTGTCCTTGTCGATGTTTCAGTCACTTATTCCGATTTTCTCAGATGTCCCAGGCCCTTGGCTAGTGCTGGGAATATAGTGGTGACCAAGGCAAACAGTCCTGGCCTCAAGGAGAATCCAGTCTAGTAGGGGAGAAACGTATCCAATAAACACTCGGATAATTATATAATTTCAACGTACTGAGTGTTATGAACAGAGGGCAGGATGCCATGGCAGCGAGTCCACAGAGGCACCAAACCAACATTGGGGGTCAGGGGAGCCCCTCTGAGGAGGAGACATTTAGCTGAGACCTGAAGGATGAACAGGAAAGAGGCAGACATGAGAGAGGAAGGAGGATTCCTGGCAGGAAAAGAGCTTGCAAATGGGCCTCAAGATGCTGACCCTAAGAATAGACAAGGGCAAGAGGCAGGCCAGTCGGGACTGGGAGGGGCTGGGCTCCTTGAGGGTTTATCTTCAAAGCTTTCTTAAAAGCAAGGGACGTCATTGCGTGTGTTGTGCTGAGCAATGACATAACCAGAGGTTTGTTCTCCAGGGGTCATTCTGCTCACAGGGTGGCTGGCGAGCCTGTTGGACGGGGGCCAGCCTGGCTTTGGGGAGGAATGAGAGGAGACTACCCAATAACGGAGGGAGGGGAGGGGAGGGGAGCCATCCTGGGACAGGGCTGTGGCCGTGAGAGGAGAGAACCGGATGAGTTCATATGACATTTTAAGGTGGAATCAGCAGCACAGGGAGGGTGGCCGGAAGGGAAGGAGAGGGAATTATCACTGGTGAGCCTGGGCTCCTGCCATGAGCAGTCGGTGGATGGAGGAGGTGCCGCTTCCTGAGCTGGCACCGGGGGAGGGACAGGTTTGGGGGAAGAACAGGAGTTCGGATGGGTTGAGTTTCTGTGTAATAGTCACGTGGAGATAACAAGCGGCAGTTGGTTATGTGGGACTGAGAGCTCAGAACGGAGCTGCGGACTGGAGACAGACATCTGGAAACGTCCAGGCATAGGTGATAGTTACAGTCCTGGAGGAGGCCAGCCAGGGACCACAGTGGTGATGGAGACAGGGTCCTGCCTTCAGGGAGCTCACATTCCCACAGAGTGGATAGGGGCTGCGGCTTCCGGTAACATCAGCGTAGCTCCTCAGAGACAGCTAACAACGAGCTGGACAAAGTCCTACAGCCATCTGTGTGCAGGCAGCAGGATTTGGGAGGTCAGGATCCCAGAAGGACAGGGAGCCGATGGGAGTGACATTGGTGTTATTCTTCCCCTTAAGGCATTGCTGATTTGTGGGTGGCTTGGGGCAAAGAGGCTAAGAACCTAGCCAAGGTGGTGGATAAGAAGCTGAAAACTTGAGCTGGAGGTTTTGGTGATGAGAGACAAAATTGGAGTGCAAAATTCCCAGGCAAGCAGGATCCCAGGGCCAAGATGTCTGGGAGGAGAGAAACACATCTTGTTAAAAATTCCAGAACCCTTTTCCCTGAGGCATCTGCTGACTCATAAACAGCACTTGTTGGGGTACTGAAGGGCTGAGCAGAAAGCACAGCCCAGAGACCCCGAAGCCGAGCTGAGGTTTAGGAAGGCAGATGGGGCTGGGGAAACACACTTGGAATCCAAGACCCGCCGAAGAGCACAAACCCTGGAACTCAACCCAGAAAGCAGCGAGAACCCCAGGAGGGGAGGCGCTGGGGGGGGGGGGGGGCGGTTGAGCTGGCAAAAGCAGCCTTCACAGACTTGAGAGCCGGCATCAAGGCAGCCACATGCCAGACCGGGTCAGGATGGCCCCTGGGACGGCCTTCAGAAAGGCCAAGTCAGTCCTCTTTGATGAGAAACTCATCAGTCAGGGCCCAAAACGTATCTCCATCATAGAAGCAGACCCATGGGTGATCCAGATACTGGCGTTATCCAATAAAGACTTTCAAATAACCAAGATTAATATGGTCAAGAAAATAGATGGCAAGGTGGAGAATTTTACCAGAGAAATGGAATCTCTGTGCAAAAGAGCCAATGGAAATTATAGTGGAACTCGAGGCCCGATGCACGAAATTCATGCAAGAGTAGGCCTTCCTTCCCCCAGCGGCTGGCACTGGCTTCCCTCTGGCACCTGGAACCTGGGCTTCCCTTGCAGCCCTGGCTGCATCCGGAAGGTCATCCAGTCTAATTAGCATATTACGCTTTTATTGTTATAGATGGGTAGAATTTAAAAATTAATATCCTTGAAGATCAGTTAACATTTTTTCCAATATCCAAGTGGAAGGGTGTCCCAGGGGCAGGTAAGTGCTCCAGAAAGCCCCACAGGTGACAGCCCCATGAGTGACAGCTCCACAGGTGACAGCCCCACAGGTGACAGTCCTACAGGCGGCAGCCGGCGAGCAGGACAGGGTAGGGCGTGAAGCATGGGCTGGCAAGGGCAGCAGCACTCGGGGAGGAAATTCATGGGAGGGTGGCCGGACCCACATGATACTGGAATGTGAACGCTGGACGCAGAGATTGGCGGTCTGCTCTGCAGAGAGTGGACAGTGGTTATGTTTGTCCGGGTCTCTGTTTGGGTTTAGTTTGCCTCAGTGTCAACTTAGAAAAATGACCGTTTGCATTTTTTAAAAGTTACCCTCCTCTCGAACGTCAGGAAAAACAATATCTACACCAGTATTTAAAGCATTTCTCACTGCTTGGTCTTTGGGGCTATTTTTGTAAAACTATCTAACAAGCCTATATGACCGTTTCAGACTATAACACTGAACGTTGGAACACGTTTTGGTGTTGAGCAAGACCTTTTTCGGCTGGCTTATTGTGTCCTTCCTTTGCTGACCTTGTAAACTACTTAATTGCGAAATATGGTTCGTCTCAGAGTGCCTCTTAACGTTGTATTCTTTATAATCGAGATTTTTCCATTGCATGGGAGGCCATTCTCACACACACAGCCGGCTCCTCCCTCCACTGAGAGACATATGGTTTTCATCAGCCACTTCCCTCCTCCTGGCAGAAACCATGGCAAGGACTTAAATTTTATTTAGCAAATAGCCCACTCCTCTCACACCAAGCCCTTATTTGCTGTTCTCCTGCTTCTCCTGTTCCACGTGACTCCACCTCCATCCCTTTCCCTAAAAGAGCTCCCCTCTTCTCTCAGGCAAACCCACCTGACTGAGCTGCCCCGCCTGCCAGACCTGACCAACCCTCGGCCCCCCTGGGAGCTGGAGCAGCCCAAGCTGAGCAGGAACCATCGTCAGGAAGCGAGGGCTCCTGAATGAGCTGGGCGGCCAGCTGGGAGCTGTTCCTCACTGCTGCAGGGAACGGGCAGCTGATGGATTGCTCGGGAACTGGAGGCTGCTGACATTCGGGGTGTCCTGACTCTGAGCTGATCCTGGAGGGGGAAAGACAAGCTATACCCTCTTGCCACAGGCTCCCTCGCTTTCTGTTTCCACCAGGTCTTACCCTCCCTGATGTCATTCCGAAGGAGGCGCTTTCTAAGCTGGCAGCCAAGTTTGGCAAGCCCCTCACCCCCTGACCATCCTTCCTCGGAGGCTGGCTGAGCCCCACTGACGTGTAAATGGCCAGAAGAAGTCCCTGAGTGCTAGTGAGAACAGCCCTAAACTGGGTGCTGAGGGACCCGGGCTGTGCAGCACCCTCACCACCACCATACTTACTGCAGCACCTGACCATGTCTGCCCCTCCCCCCACGTACCCTGAATCCATGCACATTTCTCCACCTCCACTACTGCCCCCCGCCCCCCCGTCTCTTGCCTGGACCACTGACCTAGCCTCCTGGCACGTCCCCCTGCTTCCCCTCGGCCTCCCCTTAGTCCATTTCCCCACAGCGGCAGAGTGATCTGGCCAGGCCGCTACTGCAAACCTCTCAGTGGTCTTCCACTGGACTTGCAGCAAAACGCCGACTCCTCACCATGGCCCTCGAGGCCCTGCCTGTCTCTCAGCCTCAGCCCGAGTGGCTCTCACTCACTCCCTTCAGTCCGTCCTGACTCCAGCATCCTGGGTCCCCAAGGCCAACAGTTGGCTCAGCCTCTTTCCCTCCCGCTCAGAGCTGCACAGCCTCTGGCCCTGCAGGTGGGCCTGGCTTCAGGCACCAAAACAAGCTCCTGCCTAAGGTTCAGATGGTCCACTCGCAGGACTGCCCTCCAGGTGTCTCAGCCTCACCTGCCCCCCCCCCCCCCCATTTTTCAGATGAAGAGACAGAGACCCACATGGGCGCAGGAGCTGTCCAATGGCTGGAATGAGTTTATGGCAGCACTGACCCAGAAGCCTGTGTCTTGACCCTCATGCCCGCGCTCTTTTCTCCTCCCCAGGCTACCTGGCGAGGGAACCCGGGGGCCGCCCAAGGAGTGGAGGGACCAGGCCTGTAGTTGGTGCAGCACTTGGGGACCACATTCCAGTCTGACTGCTCCCCTGCAGGGCCGGGATGCAGTGGGGTTCTGATTCAGACAGATGCCATTTCTTGATGCTTCCCATCAGCTGGGTGCGCCAGTGCATTCTGGGAACTCACCAGGGCTCACCGTTCCTTAATCGTGGAGGGCTCGGGGCCCTGGGTGTGAGTCATGCACTGGGAGATCCTCAGCCATATAGAGACCATGACCCCAGGCAAGCAGCAGGGCTCCTAAGACCTCGATGGAGGACGGCAAAGAGGACCGCCTGTGGGTCAAAGCACCGCATGGCTGGTGGGATATAGGCTTAGGCTGTTTCCAGAAGGCTCTTGTATTGGGAGATAGGGCAGAGCTAAGGAGGTGCTGATGAGGGAGAGGCGGGGCCCGAGGGGGAAGGATGTATCAAAGGAGCAGGTGGGGTGATGGAAACATCTCTGGGCTGTAGTTAGACTTGAGCAACAGGAAAGAAAAAGCTGCAATGTAAACAACCCACAGCATCGCCCCACGGCTGCCTTCCGAGGGGGTGGCGTAATTCATATCAAAGGGGTGAGGAATCTTTATGTGCCTGCAGAGACAACTGGGAGGGGAAGGAGTTAAGAGGAATAATTTGATTGTGTTAAAGAAAAAAGTAATTTCAAAGCTGGTCCTTAATGTGTTCTGTGCCGGCAGAGATTGGCCCAGAGGCAGCCTCAGGCAGGGGGTGGGGATGAGCTGCCCCACAGGAGAAATCGATGCTATGGGAGGCTGGGGGTGAAGAGCGCCGGGCGGGGAGGGGGGGGGCGGGGGGTGGAGAACAGGGGCAGAGGCTGTGCAGCTCTGAGCGGGAGGGGAAGAGGCTGAGCCAACTGTTGGCCTTGGGGATCCAGGATGCTGGGGGCGGGGGGGGGGGGGGGGGGACAAGATGTCTGATGGGGGCGGGATGGCCAAGGGAATAGCTGACATTCAACATTAAGGTGTTTTCTGTGCTAAGACTCCATGCAGCTCTCTCAATTATATGTAAGGAAGACGTGTTACATGTGCCCTGCACTGGGGCTACTTTGGGGAAATCAAGGAAAAGGAACTACGCTTTACATTTGTCTTGGCACAAAACAGAGAGAAGAAAACAACCTCAGGGGCAAAAAGAAAAAGAGGGGAGAGAAAGGAGGAAAGGGAGGGAGGGAGGGAGGGAGGGAGGGAGGGAGGGAGGGAGGGAGGGAGGGAGGGAGGGAAGGAAGGAAGGAAGGAAAGGAGGGAGGGAAGGAAGGACGGAGGGAGGCAGGGAGGAGGGAATTCAATAGAAACGGAGAGAAGGGTTGTGATCAAATCCCCAGAAGTATTGCAGGAAAGCCTGGCTTCCCTCTCTTGTGGGTTGAGGGTCTGACCCATGTTCTCTTGGCTATTGAAAGACTCCCTAAGGCCATAGGGCTTGGGAACACCCAAAGTGGGAGACCTTGTGATTCGAATCTTGTGTGTGACTTACCAAGTGGTCAGGAAGAAGAAAGAGGACATGTGAGTTCAGAGCGGTCTGTGAGGGCACTTGAGGAGATGGGTCGTCTAAGAGTGTATGTACATCCAGGCCTGTGCTGTGCAGGCAGGACCTCGGCTCACCTTAGCCGAGAACCCTTGCAGGATCTGGAAGGAAGCGGCTATTTCCTTACATACACACACACACACACACACACACACACACACACACACACACACCCTGAGATTGTGCTAAGGACAGGTCTGGCCCAGTGTCTCCCTGCTCTCTTCCTCTTGCAATTTCTTAAAGCCTCCTTTAAATTATAGATCGGCTCACTAACAGCCAGTTAAGATGACTGAGTGGTTTCATCTATATTTCAGGGCAGCCCTGGGATCCTTTGGGCCGGAAACGAGGACACACTCCTTTCCACTTCCCTCTCTGAAACTGACGTTGTTCAAGGTGCAAGCCTCTGAGAACTCCAGTTGCCAAGTTGCTTCATTCTTTATAAAAATATAGATGCCTCAAGCATATGTTGCCATGACCGGGGTCCCTCCAGACGGCCTCCCCAGCGCCTGACCCACAGGTGTCAACCTTATAGCTCCATTTCTTCAGAGGAGAGTCCAACATGTACTTTATTGAATTATGACTCTAAGAGCAAAGGTCCCCAGGGACACGGGTGTGGACACTCCATCCCGAAGAGTCTGACCCCGGTGGGAGGGATCTAGAAGCCATCTCAAATGTCAGATACATTGAGAATATTGATTCCAGGGAAGAGCAAATCAGGGAGAATGCACAACTGTTAGTGAGAACTCTGACTTATAAGTAAGATCAATGCACCAAATGCATTGGCTAGTGATAAAGGGAGGATTGATTAAGTAGCCTCAGGAATGGCTTGATCCAGTAGTTCAACGAAGTCCCTGGGGCATTCATTCTCTCTCTCTCTCTCTCTCTCTCTCTCTCTCTCTCTCTCTCTCTCTCTCTCTCTTTCTATTTCTCTCTCTCTCCCTTCCTCTCTCCCTGCTCTCTCTCCTCCAACTGCCTTTCTTCTTGGCATTACCCTTGGCCGAATCCTGTACCTCAAATTACATTCTGAGGGCTCTGTCTCATGCCATCTCTCAAATATTTTCTTTCCATGGAGCAGGAAGCCTTCTTGGCCACCAGGAGCCCTCGATTCATATCCTATCAGTTTAAAGGCCCTCACCAGAAAGAGATGGTCTTTCCTAACAGCTGTCAGAAAAGTCCTGGGTTCGACTCACTGGCCCAAATTAGAAGCACAGGCCCCTCCCTGATCCAGTATCTGTGGCCAGGAGGTCAGGTGTGCCTGTTGGCCAGGCCTGGGTCACAGGCACACTCCCTGTTTTGAGAAAATTGCAATCAGCTCTCCCCAAATCACATGGAACAGGTGCCCACAGGGAAGAGAGGTTATATTACCGCAGGAGAATAGGAGGTGCCAGCCAAACAAAGAGCAGATTCCACTACGCTGTCTGCAAAGTTATGAGATGGCCTGGGTTATTTTTCTTTCTAAATAATGTAAGTTTGCTCACATCACCATCTTGCCTAATATCCTTCAGTGGCTCCCCAGGGCCTGAAAGATGAAGTCCAATCCTTTCTAAGGGCTTGCCAAGCCCTCCAGGCATTGGCCCTGGCTCCCACTCAGCTCCACCTCCTAACACTCTCTGCCCAATTCTCTCCTCCACCCCCAGCACCACTGCACCTAGAGCCAGGCAGGCCTCTGTCCTCCCCCCACCCCCCAAAGCACCCTCCAGGTTCCCTCCTAGTTCTCTAGACCAAAGGCAAGTTCAAAACATTGCCTGAAATCTTAAGGGGACTCAAGGAAGCGCATATGAGAAAGTACCCCTACACTGTTTTTAGAAGCAGCTCTGCTGAGAACCCACACTAAATTCAAAGCTCTTCCCAAACCCACTGCCCAACTCACCTGCCAACTGCCTCCGTGTGGTCAGGGATGAATCTCCTCCCACCACAGGCATCCGGCAACCATTCCCCTTCCTTGGAGCTCAGGTCTGATGCCCCACCCCCCTCCCACCCCAGCTGCTAGAAGTAGTTTTTCCTTCTTTTTTTTTTTTTTTGGTTTTTTGTTGTTGTTGTTCTTTTAATTTCTTTTTTTTATTATTATTAGTTAAGGTATTACAAATGTGTCCTCATCCCCCCCATCAGCAGATGAGTGGATTAGAAAACTGTGGTACATATGCACAATGGAATACTATGCTGCGGTAAAAAAAAAGGAACTCTTGCCTTTTGCAACAGCATGGATGGAACTGGAGAGCATTATGCTAAGTGAAATAAGCCAGTCAGAGAAAGATAAATACCACATGATCTCACTCATTTGTGGATTATAGAGAACAACATAGTTTTTCCTTCTTGCTCACACTGAAGATCAGCCCCCCAAGCCCTCCTGTCCCGCCCCAGAATTTGCCTCTTCCACGCAATGCATTACTGACAATAGGGACATCAAAACAAAATACCTGTCAGGACATCTTTTGAATGTTGGGCGTCAGGTTAAAATCGAACCTCATGTGGGACTCCAACTCCCAAGTCCAGGTTGGGCTGGACAGGACCCAGTCTGGGTCATTTGCACAGTTGTGTTCTCCGGTCTCGGTGAGGAAGTGAGTACTTCTCTCCCACATCTTTCTCCATTCCAGCCCTCATCTTGTGCAAACAACTGATCCAGAGAAACACACCCCACTTTGCAAGAACACACCAAGTTCAGGTATAGGGTAGTCTGATTCCAAATTAGGAGATGCTCAGAGGCAGGGTTCTACACCTGACCTCCTGGCCAGTCTAAATAAAACAACTTCAGAGGCAGAATTCCACAAATTCATTCAATGTACATTACTAAAGGGTATTAACATTTCGGACTAAGAAATCCCCATTAAGGCCCCATCAGTACTTTCTCATAGTCTCCAAGAATGATAAGTAGGCCCTTGCTTTCTATTAGCATAGCTGAAAGAGCCAACTCAAGTGGTATGCTCCAAAACAAAGAAACATCTTCCATAAAGCAAATTTTAGTCTCCATCCTAAAAGGCAGTTTATAATCCTAAATGACATTTTTTCCAGTTTTAGAAAAAAAACAACTTATTATAAACCCATTACAAAGTAATTTTATAATTCCAGGACAAAGGACAATAAGGAGAGCAATTGGGTGAAGGCTGATTTCAAAGGTTTGTCATGGGGAGACCTATTGATACATCCAATCAAAACCAAAGACTAATCAGATATGAAAATTCTCCAAACCTGCTACAAAAAGTGAAATTTTGAAAATTCTTCAAAACTCTATTTTAAAGCATAGCTGAGCTCAAAAGCAAGAAAAATTCTAGGCACCAGAATGAAACAGAAACCTACGTCTTTAGAGAGTCAAAAGGATCAAACCCCAAAAAGAATAGAAACAGGCAATAGTGAAATCACCCCCCCAAAAAGCCTTACTAACTCAGAGCAGTTACAAGATTGTTGTGAAAAATAACCCCTGCTGAAGAGGAACTCACACACACAAATTATAAAATACTAGAGGCCTGATGCACTAAGATTCGTGCAAGAATGGGCCTTCCTTCCCCTGGCTGCTGGCACCGCCTTCGCTCCAGCCCAGAGCCGTCTTTCTGCCTTCCCACACTGCCCAGAGGCCCGGAGCACCTGGGGCGGGGCGGGACGCTTGTGTATGCAAATTAACCCGCCATCTTTGTTGGGTTAATTTGCATGCCCACTCCTGATTGGCTGGTGGGTGTCACAAAGGTACGGTCAATTTGCATATTTCTCTTTTATTAGCATAGATATGGGGAAATCCAATGCCAAGTCAGACTATTCATGGCTTTAACAAATGGAATCATTCACACCAGAGGAATTAGAGACTAAAAAATGACCTGTAAAGAACCTTAGGTTCAATTAAGTGTTTACAGAGATAAAGAAAGGCCCATTTAACAAGCATAGAAAATTACGAATTGAGAACAAGAGGATTTGCAATCCTGACTACAATTGTGGCTTTGTCTTTCTCTTTGCAGTTTTCTTTCCCTTCATGTATTTTGAAGCTTTCTTTTTAGGTGCATATACATTTATCTCATAATCTATCTCTTTTAATTGAGGTGTTTAAACCATTTTACATTTAATGTGATTGTTGATATGGCTAAGTTTAAATCTGCCATTTTGCTACTTGTATTCTATGTGTACCGTCTGTCTTTGTTCTCAATTTTCTCTTTTTTTGAGTTATCTAATGTGTCTTGTTATTTTATTTTATCATAGGTCTACCTCATTCTTTTTAACCCCAGTATAATATTCCATAGTATGGATGTATCATAGTTATTTACTTAGCGATAAAAATTTAAATATTTTTTCATTTTTAAATATTACCAAAAACATTGTAATTAACATCTTTATGCAAGCTTCTTACTCTCTCTGTGAGTATTTCTGTAGAATCAAGCCTCAGAAGTGAAACTTCTGGGTCAAAGGTAAGCACTTTTTCATTTTGATAGAGTCTGCCAAGTTGCCCTCCAAAAAAAGCTGTATCAATTTGTTTCCACCAAGAAATGGCAGTTCCCTACTCCTTGCCAACCTTACACAGAATCAATCTTCTTTTATTATTTTTTTTGTCATTTTATTGGGGAAGTTGTCAGTTATTGTTTTTAATTTGCATGTCTCTGTTTTTTTTTTAATGATATGAACCATATTGACATATATTTAAAGCCACTTGTACTTCTCCTGTGAATTGTCTATTGTTTTTGGCTGAATTATGTTCCCCCCCAAATTCATAAGTTGAAGTCCTAATCCCCAGCACCTCAGATGTGACTTTATTTAGAGATAGGGCTTTTAAGGCAGTAATTGAGGCAAAATGAGGTCATGTGGTAGGCCCTAATCCAATGTGACTTTTGTCCTTATAAGAAGAGATTAGCACACACATTTGTGTGTATAGAAGAAAGACCATGTGAGGACACAGTGAGAAGCCAGCCGTCGGCAAGCCAAGGAAAGAGAAGAAACCGAACCTGTCAACACCTTGATCCTGGACTTCTAGCCTCTATAAGTGCAAAAAAATAAAGTTCTGTTGTTTAAGCCACCCAATATTTTCTATTTTCTTATGGCAGCCCTAGCAAACTAATATTCATATTCATCTATATTGCCAAATCTCCTGGATTGTCTTTTCTTATTGATTTATAGGAGTTCATTATATATTATCTATAATAATAAAAGCGTAATATGCTAATTAGACTCAACAGCCAAACGACCTTCCAGATGTCATTCCGGACATCTTTCCAGGAGAAGCTGCAGTGGCGGGGGCCGAGGCAGAGGCGGTTAGGGGTGATCAGGCAGGCAAGTGAGTGGTTAGGGGCTATTAGGCAGGCAGGCAGGCAGGCAAGTGGTTAGGAGCCAGCGGTCCCGGATTGCGAGAGGGTGCAACTGGGTTGAGGGACCCCCCCAACCCCTGCACTAATTTTGTGCACTGGGCCTCTAGTCAATATTAACCTTTTATCTAGAGCAATGGTTCTCAACCTTCTGGCCCTTTAAATACAGTTCCTCATGTTGTGACCCAACCATAAAATTATTTTCGTTGCTACTTCATAACTGTAATGTTGCTACTGTTATGAATTATAATGTAAATATCTGATATGCAGGATGGTCTTAGGCGACCCTGTGAAAGGGTCATTCGACCACCAAAGGGGTCGCGACCCACAGGTTGAGAACTGCTGATCTAGAGTTACCATATAATATGTTGTTCATACCAAAACACTTTTGAGAATGACAAATACTAAACCAGATGGAACACCAAAACAACAAGCATAAACCAAAACTGCCCTGAGAAAACTAGAATGTATGTTCGCCATATTATTATTGTCCGTTACATTTGCTGCCAAATTTTCACCAAGTATATTAATTATTTTTAATTTGTTAATAGACTTTATTTTTAGAGCAGTTTTATGCTTATAGAAAAAATGAGCAGAAAGTTTCTCTATTATTAACACCTGTTATAATTGATGAATCAATATTGATACGTTATTATTAACTAAAGTCCATAGTTTACATTAGTGTTGGCTCTCTGCTATACAGCTCTATGGGTTTTGACAAATGCATAATGTCATGTATCTACTACTAATTGCAGTGTCCTACAGAGGAGTTTCACTGCCCTAAAAATGCCCTATGCTCCATCTAGTCATCCCTCCCTTTCTCCTCCAGAACCTGTGGCAGCCATTGATCTTTCTTTTACTGTCTCTATAGATTTTCCCTTTCTAGAACATCATACTGTTGAAATCATATAGTATGTAGCCTATTCAAACTGGCTTCTTTCACTGAATATGCATTTTAGGTTCTTCCGTGTCTTTTCACAGCTTGATAGATCCTTTTTTATCATTGAAAAATATTCAACTGTATGGATGCACCGTAGTTTCTTTATCCCTTTACCTATTGAAAGATATCACAGTTGCCTCCAATTATTGGCAATTATGAGCAAAGCTGCTATAAACATTTGTGTGAAGGTTTTACATAGGAAAAGTTTTCAATCCAGTGAGATTGCTGGGTAGTATAGTAGGCCTATGTTTAGTTTTTAAAGAAACTGCCAAACTGTCTTCCAAAGTGGCTATACCATTTGCATTCCTACCAGCAATGAATGAGAGCTCCTGTTTCTCCACATCCTCATCAGCATTTGGTGTTGTCAGTGTTTGGGAGTAGAGCCATTCTAATAGATGTGTAGTGGTATCTCATTGTCTTAATTTGTAGTTCCCTGATGATGCATAATGTTAGACATCTCATTAGCTTATTTGCCATCTGTATGTCTTCTTTGTTGAGGTGTCTGGTCAGATTATTTTGCCCATTTTTTAATTGGGTTGGTTGTTCTCTTATTGTTGAGTTTTAAGAGTTCTTTGTATATTTTGGACACAAGTCCTTTATGAGATATGTGTTTTTGCAAAGATTTTCCTCTCAGCCTGTGGCTTGTCTTTACATTCTCTTAACAGTATCCTTCAAAGAGCAGAAGTTTTTCATTTTTAATGATGTCCAGCTTAGCAAATTTTTTCTTTCATGGATTGGTCTCATATCTCAAAAATCATTGCCAAACCCAAGGTCAGTGGGTTTTCTCCTGTTAACTTCTAGAAACAGATTTTTCTCCTGTTAACTTCTGGAAATTTTATAATTTTATATTTTGCACTTACGTCTATGACCCATTTTGAGTTAATTTTTGTGAAGAGTGTGAGGTCTGTGTCTAGATTCATTGTTTTTGCATGTGTATGTCTGATCGTCCCAGCACCACTTGTTGAAAAGACTATCCTTTCTCCATTGTATTGCCTTTGCTCCTTTGTCGAACTCTGTTCTACTCTGTTTCACTGATGTATTTATTCCTCTATAAATACCACGTCTTGATCAGCAAGTTTACAGTAAGTCTTGAAGTCATGTTGTATCAATTCTCCAACTTTGTTCTTCAGGATTGTGTTGGCTATTCTGGGTCTTTTGCCTTTCAATATAAATTTTTGATCAGCTTGTTGATATCCACAAAATAACTTGCTGAGGTTTTAATTGGGATGGCATTGAATCTATATGTCAAGTTGGAAAGAATCAACATTTTAACAATTTTGTCTCTTCCTATCCATGAACATGGAATATTTCTCCATTATTTAGATATTCTTTGATTTCTTTCATCAGAGTTTTGTAGTCTTCATGTATATTCTTCACATATTTTGTTAGCTTTATGCTTAAGTCTGGTTTTCTCTTTCTTTTCTTTCTTTCTTTTGTGCTAAGATAAAGGGTATTGTGTTTTTAAATATCAAATTCTAATGGTTCATTGTTGATATATAGGAAAGTAATTAATTTTTGTAGCCGGAGCTCTCCTATTGGAATGCTCTCCAGAGGTCTTCTGGACTGGCCCAAGACCTTCTGGAGCCATTTGGGTCCTCACAGCCACTGCTAAGCTCTAGACTGCATCTTTTCTCATCTACCTTTTTATTTAAAAAAATATATATATATATGGCTAACACTTTAGAGTATATATTTATCCTTTCATTTGACCTCCTAAAATATGATGATAGGGGTAGCTATAATTACTGAGGGAGAAACTGAGGCTCAGAGAAATTATTTGACTCACCAAAGCTACAAAGCTACTAAGTCTCAGAGCCATTTATTCATTCAGCAGCTGTTTCCTACTGGCCTAGTGTGTGCCCAACAGTCTGGAGACCCAAAGCTGGAAGAAAACGTGTCCACAGTCATCAGGGTGCTCACAGGTGTTGGGCAGGCAGGCTCATGAACAGGCAGTTCCAAAGCAACGTTACTGCCCCAGGGGTGGACTGTACCAATCCAGGGTTATGCAGGAGCAGGTCTCCAGGATGACCTGGGGGAGTCCTTCCAGACAGAGAAGTAGCATTTGACCTGAGACTTGAGGAATGACTAAGAATTTCCAGGGAGAGCAATGAGGAGACTGTATTCCAGGAAGGAACAGCACGGGCAGAGGTGCCCAGTGTGAGAGGATGTAGAGCGTTCGGGGAAACTACAAGTTGTTCTGGACCACTGAGTCACACGGCGGTGAGGGAGGGGGATGATGATGCCTAGACGTCTAGGCAGGAGGGGCACTCAGTTGATGGTAGTTACGTATGCCAGGCTCTGTCCTAATCACACACAAGCTCATGGGATCTTGCCTTGTCTAGACTGGGACCCCTGAGCATAACTTAACATTCCGGAGCCCCTGCAGGGTCAGGCTGAGGCTGTCCTCCCTGCGACTGTCTATTTCCTAGCGTGGCGTCCTCCCTTTCCTGCCTGCTTCTCCTCTTCCTGCTACCTCCCTGGGAGCACTTAACAAGTCCTCATCTCAGGGACTGCTCCTGGGCAGCCCATCCCAAGCACCTGCTTAGTTCCAGCCACTTACGGTTACTTGATACCACGCCATGATTTCATTTGTTCACTGTTTGTCCCCTTCACGGAATATAAGCGCCAGGAGGACAGAGGCCTGACCTATCCCATTCACTTGTGCCTCCTCATGCCTGGGACAGTATCTGGCACATAGTAGGTGCCCCAAATATACTTTTCTGAATAAATGACCTCAGTTAATTCCCACAATGACCCGGTGGTGGTAAATATTATCATCTCATCTTACAAATAAGGAAACAATTTCGTAGAAGTTTAATAACTTGCCTAGGCTGACACCGACAGTGGATAGCACAGCCGAGGTTCCAAACTTTGCCTGTGACTCCAAACCAAAGCTTAGGCTTTAAACCCAAGCCCATGTTTGCAATTTCCAGAACATTCCAGGCTATTTCACACCTCCTGCAAAGGGCCTCTTGAAGCTTTTGCAAAGAAACGTCCCTCCAATTCCGCATCTCACCCCAAGTCGCCCCTCACGGTGCCCTGTGAGCCCCTCTGTCCCTGGACAAATTCCTGGCGGCTCTTGTTCATCTTTACTTCCTCTTTCTCTTCTGTGAAGTCCTTTAGGGTAAATCTCCCCCTTGTTCATTTTCGAGTTCAACCCTAACGAGGGTCTGTCGCTGGACCAACTAGACAGCTGAGGCCGTGAATGTGGGATTGGCGCAAAGTCTGAGGGCCACGCTATACTGGCCACGTGAGGCCCACTGACCTTCCCAGCCCACATCAGAGCATGAGGCCTGGTCCCTGGGGGGTTTCTAGATTCAGGGACCTTCCCCCAAATGCCCCTTGGCTCAGGGCTCCTCTTACCTCTCCCAGGCCCATCACCCCCCAACCCCGTCTGCCCCCCAGGCTTCCAGTGGGATGAGTCCATTCATTACACTCTCCCTGCCCCTGCCTGTCAGAGATCACCCCGGTGGACCTCGGGGGGCACTGAGAGCCATCAGTCCTAGTTACAGCTGCTTGGTTGACTTCCCCAAACCATGAGCTTAAGTCTTCTGAGAGTTGCCCCAGGTCCAGCCCCTGAAAGAGGCCTTGGTCTCACCCAAGGCAGATGTAGAATCCCTGAGGGAATGTAGGCCTCCTGCAGTGGTATGCTGGGGCTCCCTGTCCACCCCCTGAGGCCCAGATTGGGGACATGGCTACTCTTGGGTCACAGAGACAGGTTCAGGGCAGACAGGGGCCGAACCTGGGCCTTTCGCTGCCCCTTTCTATTTCAGCTCACCCTACTGCTACTCAGCAATTGAGACACGGGAAGCTTTCCTGCGCCCGGCCAAGGACCCTACACCCCTGCCCCCTTTCCAAGGCCAAGCATTGGTGAGGTCTGGCCAGGGCAGGAAAGTGCTGTCTTAAAGTGGCGGTAGGGCCTGCATGCCTGGCTGAGCTGGCTGTCACCCGGGCCAGGTGGGCCTCTGACACTCAGCAGGAATTTTCCATTTGCGCATCCTCCGGCTGGTTGGGATCCAAGGCATTTTTAAGCTTTTTTTTTTTTTCCATTCCAGTTGTTTCCCCTGCGCCGTGAAGATGCACCCTGGGGTCCAGAGCAAGGGTCCCTAATTCTCAGGGAGGCTCCAGGGAGCCCCACCCAGGAGCCACCTGTTAGTGCTTAAAATACAGAATTCTAGAATATAGGAACAAGAAAGTGTTTTTTAAAAATCTACACAGACAGTGAAATTGAGGTTCAGAGAGAAGAATGACATGCCAAAGGTCACTCCACCGGTAAGTGGTGCAACCAAGATCAAACACAGGTTTGTCTAACCCCGACAGGATTCCACTTCCACAGTACCAGTTTCCCCAAGGTCAAGAGCCAAGGTCACCGAGAGACTCCAGAAGTCACGTGAGAGAGTCCCACAGATGAGGCTGTAAGCGGGAGCTGAGCCATCTGTGGGGAAACTGCCAGGCCCCAGGAGAAGGCCCCAGAATGGACAGCTGAGTTGCCAAGGACACACGCTTCCCCACGCTCCTTTTCCGGGCCTGGCAGCAGCGATTCCAACAGCTCCTTCCCAAAGGCAAGGCCAGTGGGTGGTGGCCCCCCCTCCAAGGGCCTGAGACCCCTCCTCTCACATCATGGTGGTTGGGGCTGTTTCCTGGGTGGAGGCAGACCTAACCTTGGGGCATTCCTTGTGCAGTGATAAGTCCTGGACCTGGTGAATATGTGTGAAACACAGCCTAGGAGGCTGGGCCTATGTTTTGAAGGCTGGCTGGGCTGGAGTCTGAAGCTTGTGGGCTCTTTGTCAAACTGTGCAGGGCACTGCACGGGGCAGCCACAGGCAGGAGGTCTGACCCCAAGAAAGTATCCCTAGTGGTTAGAGTAGCCCCTGGGTCTGCAGGCCAAGGAGAAAAGACTGACTCTACAAGGTGAGTGACACTCTCCAGTCTCTTCGCTGGGACCCTGGGGGTGTTTCCCAGAGTCCTAGCTAACTCCCCGGAGCCTGGGCCTCCCCAGGGCTGGACCTCAGGAGCGCCCCCTCCCAACCCCCCCCCCCACCCCCGGTGCTCACAGAGGTGGAGGTGGGGAAGGTGATGACGGGAGACCTCAGTGCCACTTGGCCTGCACAACCTTTACCTTCGTGAAACTTGTAGAACAAGGTCCGCAGTGACCAGCCCGGCACTCCCCGAAGTAAGTTCTGTGAATCAAAGTCCAAGGGTATCAGAGGGGGAAAATGTTTCCATGGCCAAGTAAGTTTGGGAAACCAGGTCAAACCAATCCTCCAACATATTACGAATTTCTCGAAGATCTCTTAGAGCGGTGGTTCTCACGGGGGCAAGATATCTCCCAGGGGATAGTGTATTTAGACATTAGTTGTCACAAGGGGAGAGGTGCTCCTGGCATCTGGTGGGTAGAGGCCTGGATGCTGCTAAACATTCTACAATGCACACGGGACAGCCTCCCCCACCCCACCCCACCCCCATCCCCGCAAAAGAAATCTGGCCCAAAATGTCAACAGCACTGAGACTGAGAAACCCCGGAGCATTGCCAACTCCCACAGGAAGTGTGTCAGGTCCGCAGGGGGAGAGCAGTCGTCATTCTCTGGGGCCACTCAGCATCTGCTCCCCCTTCCCTCGCGGGAGGATTCCCCATGTTGTGAAACAGCGGCTGCCTCCCAGCCCAGCAGCTGAAAGGGGCCGATTCACACTGTCCCAGCCTCTCTTGAGCTCAGGTGCGGGCACACGGCCTCACTCCGCCAACTAGACGCATTTCCCCAGGCTTTGGACCCAAAACTTGTGGTGCAGAGCAGCAAGGGCTCTGCAGAACCCTTCTGGTGAGGACGGTGGCAGCAGCCACGATCTGTTTCCACAGGCCACACGGGGAATGGTTCTCGAGGCAACACCCAATGTTGGTGGCGCTGGTGGCACAAGCTAAAGTATCTGTGGTGGTCACAGTGGGGTCTTCCTGAGGTCGGTCCTGCAATATGGCTTTGGGCATCGACCTAGAAGATGTTTTGTCTCTGACCTTGGTTTTCTGACCCCACAGGAGATTCTGTGAGCTACCCAAGGTCCATAGAATAAATCCCTTATCAGCTAAGTCAGCAGAGTTGGCTTCTGATGCGTGTACAGAACTGAGTGATGCTCCGAGCTTCCCAAATGCATGTGAGCACAGGATTCTTTCTTTGTAGAATATCTCAGGGAACTTTTGTTCCATGAGAATATCTTGAGGAATATGGACCGAACTGTCAAACAGGGATTCTTACAACCTCTGCTCCAGCCAGAACCAGGCACTGCAGTGGCCCGCCTCTCCCCAAGGCCATTGTGGACGCTCAGCCTCCCCCTCCTGGTCCTCGCTGACCCAGGGCTCGCCCACAGCTGCCTCCTCTCCAGTGCCCCCAATAACCGCAGCTGCTGCAGCCTCAGAACAGAACATAATCCAATCAAGGTGTGCAAATGCTTGGGCTTGTCAGAAGGTGGAAAGAACTGAACTGTGGGTCCCAACTCTGTTGCTTAATTAGGCCAATGACGTTGGCAGATCAGAGATAAGTTTAAAAAGAGACTGAGGTTTTGAGAATCTGCCGAGTCAGGAGGGAAAGAGGGAAGCTTTAGGGAAGTCAGCTCTCCACCCAGAGAAGAGTGAAGGTAGTGTAGGGGCTTCTATGCCCCGATTTCACGGAAGGTGCTGGGGCTGGTTTCAGGTGGCTTTAAAGAGCAGTTTTAGGCGCATTCATTCATGGGTTCATCCGGAACATAAGGAGCCCCAGTCATTGAGCAGGCACTGCTGAGACAGCGTTGAGCCAGACACACGGACCTGACCCGCCCTCCCGGAGCTTGGGGTCTAGTGGGGGAGACAGACAGCCAATCCTTGAGGTGCAACTGGTCCTTCTGTTATAGTGGTGTTGGGAGGAGAGGGGAGCCCAAGGACCATGAGAGACCTCATCCCCTGGGTCAAGGAGGACTTCCCCGAGGAAGGGGCCAGCAGAGGAGCAGGTGTGAGCAGGTGGGGGGAGGTAGGAATCCACTGGCAGCTGAGATAAAAGGAACACAGCAGCCCGGCTAAAGTGGCTCAGTGGTTGAGCGTTGACCTATGAACCTATGAGGTCACAGGTTCATTTCCCGGTCAGGGCACATGCCCAGGTTGTGGGCTCGATCCCCAGTGGAGTGCATGCAGGAGGCAGTCAAGCAATGATTCTCTCTCATCACTGATGTTTCTTTTTTAAAAAAAAAAAAATATTTTATTGATTTTTTACAGAGAGGAAGAGAGAGGGTTAGAGAATTAGAAACATCAATGAGAGAGAAACATTGATCAGCTGCCTCCTGCACCCCCCCCGCCCCCCCCCCCCCCCACTGGGGATGTGCCCTCAACCAAGGTACATGCCCTTGACCGGAATCGAACCCGGGACCCTTCAGTCCACAGGCCGATGCTCCATCCACTGAGCCAAACCGGTTAGGGCTGATGTTTTTTTCTCTCTCTTCCTTCCTCCCTGAACTCAATAAAAAAAAATTTTGGAAAAGAAAAAAAAGGAGCACAGTGGGTTTGGGGACCCAAACAAAGGCTCCCAAAGCCCAGCAGGGGGAGGGCAAGTGGACCTCAAGCCAGGCTGGAGAGGGTGGGGGAGAGGGTTTGCAAATACCCTGCAGGCCGTGCCCAGGGCCCAGGGCCTCATTCTAAAAGCGTGGGAATCACTCGAGGGTTCTGACTGGAACCACGTGACACAGGTGAGAGGCACCTGGAGAACAACGTGGCTCTCCAGTGCTGAGGCAGATGGAGGGGCCGGTCCTCATGGGGGATGGGTGTCCAGGTGAGGGAGGTAGAAGGGACACAAATGGACTTAGGGAGCAGCTACAGTGTGCTCAGGCCTCAGGCCGGGGGCTAGACATGGGAACGCCTTTCCGCTGAGCTGAAGTAACATACAAACAGCCCTGGCCTCTCATGCTCCCCCCCGCCCCACCCCACATGTTTGCTGCAGGCCTCAAGGCTGTCGGCGCAGTTCCGGACCAACAGGCAGGGCGCCTGCGAAGTGGGGGTGAGGGAGGAAGAGGAAAATAAGCAACAGGAACTGGCCCCGGCAGCTCCAGAGAGAGTGCTGGGAAGGAGTCAGCAGGCGGCTGCTCCAGCCGCCCCTGACAGGTAAGGAAGCTGAGGCCCAGGTTCAGGGGCGGAGCTGGAAATAAAACCCAGGTTCCTCCGATGCTCTCTCTGCTGCTCCAGGTGTGTGTGTGCACATGGGTGTGTACACGTGTACATGTGTGATGGAGACGAGGCCATCGTCTCTCCACCCACCCATAATCCAGGCTGGCCATGATGCTGGCCTGAGCTAAGATGTGTACAGAAATAAGAGAAATGCTTAGGAAAGAAGTTAATCTCTGTATGGGGTGTATTCAGTTTCAGAAGGTTAATATCTTGATTTTTTTAAGCCCTTTCTGTTTTTTTCAAAGAGGATTTGGTGTTCTCAGTCCCAGCTGGGAGCTTAAGAAAACAGAACAGTGTTTCTCCGCCTGCTGCCTTCCCTGCTGCTCGAGGCCTCTCATGCTGGACCCGGGGGCAGGGGTGCCTGGATCCGGGCTTTGGCTCAGGCCCGCTCTGTGCACAGAGAGGAGGGAGAGGCACAAACCGCAGTGTGTTGTGGGGAACAGCCCTGGAGTCTCCGCCCCCCATTCACTGTCTGGGTGAACCTTGGAGCCATCCTTTCACCTTAGAAAAACGGAGATGACGGTGAAAACTTGTACACTGGATGTGCTCTTAAAACCGACTTCCGGGGCCAACAGGGGAATGTATTTCTGGGGTCGCCATTGGTGGGTAGACAGAGGTCTTGGTGTGGCCATTTGTACCGCCCCCCAATCAAGCCCCTGGAGATCAGCCACAGTCTGGAGTCCCAGCCCACCAGACCCCACAACTCCCTGACCTAAAACTCCCAGGAGAGAACCCTGCTCTGCAGAAGGCTGAGCCCAACAGGGTACCAGGAGGTGAGCTGGAGCCCTGCCCAGGGCTCCCTGGGTTCTCAGCAATTTTGACAATAATAATAATAATCTACACTAATAAAAGAGAAACATGGTAATTGGCATATGACCGCTACCCTTCCCATTGGCTAATCAGGGCAATATGCAAATTAACTGTCAGCCAAGATGGCGGCAGGCAGCCAGGCAGCTTGAAACTAACATGAGGCTTGGTTGCTTCAGTGACGGAGGAAACCAACGTTCCCCGCCTGCCGCTGCAGGTCTCTGAGCCTGCAGTTTCAAACATTGTAACAAACTCCAGAAACCAGCTTTCAGCCGGCAGGGATCTCAGAGCTGAAGTTGATACAGAGTTTCGAGAACCAGCCAGCCCACCCGTGCACCAGACCTCTATTCTATATAGTAAAAGGGTAATATGCCTCCCAGCACTGGGATCAGCGGAGCTGAGAGGCCTCCCGGCACCGGGATCAGCGTGACAGGGGGCAGCGCCCAAACCCCCTGATTGCCCTGCGGCTCTGTGTGTGACAGGGTGTGGAGCCACAAACTCCCTATCCGCCCTGCTCTGTTCGTGACAGGGTGTGGCACCCCCCCCCGCACCCCCCTCTAGGGGCCCTGATCTGTGTGTGATGGGGTAGAGCCATAACCTCCCCATCGGCCCTGCCCTGAGTTTGACAGTGGCGGCGCCCCAACCCCCTGATCCGCCTGCTCTGTGTGTGACAGGGGGCTGTGTGCCAACTCCCCTATCGGCCCTACTCTGTGAGTGACAGGGGGGAGCTCCTCAACCCCCTGATGGGCCTTGCTCTGTGCGTGACGGGGGGGGGGGGAGCTCCCCAACCCCCTGATGGGCCCTGCTCTGTGCATGACGGGGGGGGGGGGAGCTCCCCAACCCCCTGATTGGCCCTGCTCTGTGCGTGACAGAGGGGAGCTCCCCAACCCCCTGATGGGCCCTGCTCTGTGGGTGACAGGGGGTGGTGCCACAACCTCCCCATCGACTCTGCCTTGAGTGTGACAGGGGGCGGTGCCCCAACCCCCCAATCAGCCCTATCCTGAGTGTGACTGAGGGTAGCATCCCAACCTCCCAATCTGTCCTGCTCTGTGCATGACAGGGGGCAGTGCCCCAACTCCCCAATTGGCCCTGCTCTGAGCCCAACCAGGGGCTGCACCTAGGGATTGGGCCTGCCCTCTGCCACCCGGGAACAGGCCTAAGCCAGCAGGTCGTTATCTCCCGAGGGGTCCCAGACTGTGAGAGGGCACAGGCCGGGCTGAGGGACACCCCCCCCAGTGCACAAATTTTTGTGCACCGGGCCTCTAGTATAATAATAATAATAATAATAATAATAATGATGATGATGATGATGTAGGTTCCAGTTTCCCCAGATTCCAAAGGTCCACACAAGTACTTCTCCCAAGTCTGGTGCCCTGGCCGGTACCTAGGACCCATCATGTCTTTGCTGGGCAGGGTCCCTTCCTGTCAGGGACTCAGCAATAGATTCGCACTCAATCAGGACCCAAGCGCCACCATCATCTCACATGCCCTTCACCCTTACCCTTGCTAGGCCTGTTTCCTCACCCATTAAGTGGGAGTTTAGGCCAGATGACACCCCTCCACACACACATACGTTCCCCTGGGAACTCATTTCAAGATTATAAACTTCCACGGAACCTCTGCCTCTAACAGCCCACCCACCTCCACCCCAGGCCAGACCCAGGAAGCCCTGGGATGTGGACCCCAAAACCCACGCTCTTTCCTCTGCCTCTCGGCTGCCCCCTTAGATCCACTCGGTTGAAACAGGACGGGGCTCTCTGGCCAGGTGCTCTGTCCTGACTCAATGCAGCAGGCCTGTGTTAATGCCGCGGAGGCCTGCTTGGCAAGGCATTGAGGGACAGGAAAGGCCCACTGAGCCTGTGGGGTGATTCCCTTCTGGCCTCTCCGCTGGGCTCATCCCCTCCCCCAGGGCGGTGGCAGCCCATCATCACACACCCTGGGCCTCTGGCAGCCGTTTTCCCGTTTGTGCTTTTGGATCCAGCAAGTTACAGTTCATTCCTTCGGCCACATTGTTCATTAACGACATCACTTTTTCCATCTCCCTGACGGCTCCGTGCCCTTTCCTGAGCCCCGCCTCCCAGCCGATCTCCATCTCCCTGACGGGCTGTGGATTCCATGGGTCACAGGACCACACCATCTGTGGGTCACCTGAGACCGGCTCAGCACAGAGCCCAGGTACCACCTGCCTCCCCATGGTGACCCAGCACCATGGCCAACCCTGGTCTATGTGCCTGGATGGTGACTTGCCCTTCAGATCTCTTAGTGCCCTAGAGACATGGCCCTTCTCCCAAACACGCAGCTCACAGGCATCCTTCCATCTGTGCACGGTGGTGGAGACCCTCTGAGTCCCTGTCTAGGCTGGTGCCTGGCACCGTGCAAGGCTGGGCTGTGGACAGCTCGGCCTCCCCTTTATGCCCACCTCCGATCCATCACCGTGCAGCGGGTTCATGGACAGTGAACCCACTGTCCTGACTCCTGGCCCCTTTGCAAGCTGGAGTCACTTGGTCTTGCCCACAGCTCTGCCCTGTTTCCTACCCAAAGTCAAGCACCTGTCCCTCCTGGGCAAATCCAGATGCGCATCCTGGCCCTTCCTATAGCCTTCCTCTCCGAGCTGCTCATTCATTCACACACACACTGTTTCTAAGCCTCTAAACTGTGCCAGGCCTTGCTGATAGCACCTTCTGTTCTCTTCCCTTATTGCCGCCCAGCTCTGTCCTCAATCATTTTCTAGCGAGGGAGTATGGCCGAGAAGTGGACGCACAGACTTCGGAGTCAGACTAATCTGGGTTTGAGCCCTGGATCTGTTGTCTATTTACCCATAAGAATTTAGACAAGTGATTTCACCTTGAGCCTCAGTTTCCTCAACTGTCAAGGGGGATGCTGCCATTACGAGGGCCACTGGAAGCTTTACACCATCGTATGTGTGCCTGGCAGTACGTGCATGTCTGGCAGAAAGGCAAGAAAGAGCCGGGAGCATTCAGAAGAACAGCAAAGAACACAGAATGGCTGGTGCAAGGACCCCGAAGTGGAGTAAGGGGGGTGAGGCCGGCTGGTTCAGGCAAGACAGGAGGCCGAGCCTGGGAGTGCAGGCTTAGATCTGGGCGCCATGATCTCCTGGTGGAATAGCCCTGCCCTGCCTCCAGGTAACAGTGCAGATTTTCAGATGGCACTCCAGGCTTTCCCACGACCTCCCCACCCAGCCTTCCTTCCCGCAGCTCCCGGAGGAGCGTGGGAAATAGCGTGGCTTCTTCCTTAGAGCCTCTCTCCTGGCAAATGTTCACTGTGGGGCTGAGGGGCCAGGCCAACCAGGCCTGCTGGTGCCCCCACATATCCCGCCTCCGTCCTTGTCTTCCCTGCCAGCCTGAACGGGGAATCAGCTCTTCTCAACCCCAGTGCGGCTTCTCCTCCCCCCGCCCACTGATGCCCAAGGACTCTGCATGGCCTCACAAGGTCACTGGTTGCCAAGCCACACCAGGGCTCCTCTTCAAGGACAGACCAAGGCTTTGGTCTAATTACATGGGCACCAGCCATCTGAGGCCACCAAGGCCAGGGAAAGCTGGAAGTCAGGTGGCCGCCACAATCTCCCCCAGAAAGGCCACCCTGCTCTCAAAGCTACAACCACGAAAATCAAAACAGAGGTTAGAGAGGGAGATCTGGATCCCAGCGGCTACTAACAATCTCACCTATTCTTTTTCTTTTTTTAAAAATTGAGATTTAATCAATATATACTATTGTATCAGTTTTAGGTGGACAACATAATGATTTGATAAATGTATATATTGTGCAGTGATCACCATAATACATTTAGCTAATGTCTATCGCCACAAATAGTTACAGTTCTTGTGAGAAAGTTTGTATTTTTTGACCACCTTCACCCATTTCACTTAGCATAATGCCCAGCAGGCCCATCCACGTTGTTGCATACGGTGGGATTTCCTTCTGAATAATATTCCATTGCATATGTGTAGCACATTTTCCTTATCCATTCATCCACCAGTGGATAGGTAGTTTCCATATCTTGGCTATTGTAAGTAACACTGTAATGAACATGAGGATACAGGTATCTTTTTGAGTTTGTGTATTCATTTTCTTCAGGTAAATAAATACCCAGAAGGAAAATTGCTGGGTCATATGGTAGTTCTATTTTTTAAATGTTTGAGGCATCTTCATACTCTTTTCCTTAGTGGCTGCACCAAGTCGCATCCCCACCAGCAATGGTCAGGGTATCCCTTTTCTCCACATCCTCACCAACATTTTGTCTTTGTCTTTCTGATGACAGCCACTCTGACAGGAGTGAGGTGATACCTCACTGCGGTTGTGATTTGCATTTCCCTGATGACTGGGGACGTTGGGCACTTTTCATGTACCTGTTGGCCATTTGTATGTCTTCTTGGAAAAATGTCTATTCAGATCTTCTGCCCATTTTTTTTTTTTTTGGATTGCTTGTGAGTTTTGTATAGAGTTGCATCTGTTTTTTATTTGTTTGGGATATTAATCCCTTACCAGATAATATGATTTACAAATATTTTCTCCTATTCTGTGGGTTGCTTTTCCATTTTGTTCATGGTGTCTGTGCTGTACAGAACTCTGAGTTTACATTCTCACCTTTTAACAGAATTAATTAATTAGTCTTAGCTTCTCATTCATCATCTCACTGGGAGTCCCCCCAATCGCTGGGTGAGTGAGGCCACAGGAGATTGCTCTCCTCGCTTTTCCCTGTTTCTTAGAGGGGGAAACTGGGGCTCAGAGAGGGGCCCACTTCTCGCAGCTGGTCACCGCCGCGGTCTCCTGGCTTCTGGTCCTCTCCACTGAGTGGCTGGTCTGGAGAGTCTGGGTTACACTGGTTGCTTAGTACCAACCCAGAACCCGAGGATTTCAGCAGGAGAAGGGACTGGTGTCCAAATCCCATCCTCAGCCTCCTACAGTGTCCAGAAGTCCTTCAGGGAATCCTTCCTCAGGAGAGAAACCAGCACAGCTAGAAGGGAGACTGGCCTGGGATCTCATCTGTCTCCATCCTGCTCATCACCCCGTCATGTTCAGGGACCTCCTCTCCCATAGCCTCCAGCTCTAACACAAACCAACTTCCTCACAGAATCTGGGGCTCAGAAGCCAATAAATCATGGTTTAAAAAATCATGACTGGCTTTTTGGGAAACACACATTTCATTAACTTCTAGAGGAAAAAAGGCCAGGGGGCATTCATAATTTTAAAAAATATATTATTTTAGTATTTTTAAGAACATAGTCTGAATAATTCGATCCTGCAGCATGTATTTTGTATGTCTGAAGATTTCAGACAGGTTCTTCTCTAGCTGGCCAGCTCGTTTCAGCCTGGACTAGAAGCCAAACCAGATGGACTAGCTAGACTAGGGTTTCTGTTTTGTTTTAGAAAAACAACAACCAAAAATCACTTTATTTAGGTATGATTGACATGCCAACAGCTATACATATTTAATGTATACAATTTAATGAATGCGGAGATAAGTATACATCTAGGAAATCCATCACCAAAATCTATCCCATAGACATATTCATCACCTCCAGAAGGTCCCATCCGCCTTCTGTATTTATTATTGTTGTTATTATTTTATAAGAACATCTAAGATCTTCCCTCCTGGAAACTTTTAAGTATACAGTACATTCTTGAGATGGACTAGCGTTCCAAACTCAGAATGGATCTTTCTAGTCCTTCCTACTCATTTGACAGGCAGGGAACTGAGGCTTGAGTCAGAGAAATGTTCTCCCCGATGAAAGTCAGCTCCTTCGTGGCAGAGTCAAGTCTCAGCCCAGGTCTCTGAGTCCACACCCAGTGCTTCTCCCAGTGTGGCAGCCCCACTGTGGCCTGGGTCTGGGCAGCCTGGGGAAGGGCTGGGGGCCACCTTCTGAGCAGCCCCTGGCTCAGACCCACCTGCCCACCTCTGAGCCTCAGGCTGCTCTGTGCTACCTCTCACATGTGTGTCTGGTTCACACGGCTGTCCCTTTGGACTGCAGCGAGGGGCTGATTGGATGTAATTGCTTTGCCTAGAGCGAGCTATCTGCCTAATAGAATCAGCTGCCAGTAATTAGCCTGCCTGAGGCCTGTTTCCCCAGCTGGAGTCCTCTGACCTCCGGGCCCTTATTGCAACCTGTGAGTGTTGAGCCTCTGCAGGCAGCTAGGTGTCTGGTATACGTGAGGGGTCCCAGAACTTTGGGTGGAAGAGAAGAAGCTGGAAGAAAACAGTGCTGTGAAGGCTCAGCAAGATTTCCAGGTACAGGCCTCCCTGGGGCCAGAGAATCACCGTAGTCCATGGTTGGAGGGGGAGAGAGCCTGGCACTGAGGGACTTACTGCTCCAGAAATGTTGAACTGAGCCCAATTGAATCACAAAAGGCATCAAGTCCAGCCCCAACTCCAGAACACTCAGCAATCAACTCAAAAGGCACCTACTATGTGCAAAGAACTGTACTGACTCCTTGGATTTTTTGAAAAAGACCTCAACCCAAGGGATTAGTCAGGCTGTGCTTGCCTACCTCCATTGACCAGGAGCTCAGTACATCCTGGGCCGCCCATTTCCTCTTCAGAGGCTTAGAGAGTATTCTGTCCATTGAGGGCTGCAAGGTCTTCCACTGTAGCTTCTCCCCACAGAACACGAATCCCTCCTGCAACTGACAGCTCGCATGTCCCCTGTATCTTTTCTGCAGGCAGAATATCCCAAGTTCCTCTGGTTGTGTCACATACATCATGCGGTGAGACCCTTGTTAATCTGGTTGATGGGCCTGGAACCTGTTTCTGTTGTCAGTTCCTCTCTGCCAGCAGTGGGGGTTATGGGGGTCAGAATTCCTCTCCCAGCAGAAAGAAGTGCAGCTAAAGTCCCCAGGAGTGCCACGGTGCCCACTGAGGGACAGACGCCTAAAACCTGCTCACTGGGAGTAAAGTCACCTCTCTTGCCCTCTCCCCCGCCCGGACACACACACACACACACACACACACACACACACACACACACACACGCTGTGCCATGAGCACTCACAGGCACCACTCAATACGCACTGGCCGATTAATCACTGCAAGTGCTATTATAATTATTGTGTTCGGAGCTGAGAACAGGCTGCCTCTGCTTGCTTCTCAGAAGCCATAAACCTGCAAAGAAGGATTTCAAGATTTGTGGGGCTGTTGACTAGATCTGCAGGCTCACTTTTTCCTTAGCAGCAACACGTCGTTTGTCAGGGAATCCAGGCCATGGCCGCTCCAGAATGCCTGCAGAGGACAGGCTCTAGGGACTTCATGTGTGCAGTGGGGAGGGGGGCAATTTAGGGAACCTATCTTGTAGCTAAGGTTTAAAAGTCACGCTAGCTGGACTCGAGTCCCAGCTCTGGCCCAGCGAGTCGCGATGCCTGGGCGCAGTAGGCATGAGCACTATAACGCTTCTGGTATGTGTCCCAGTGAAAATTCCCTGCAGGCCCTAGGGACACACATACAAGGATGCTCATCTCAGCGTGGTCTTCAGAGTCAGAGGTAGAGGCTGCCAAGGGGGCCTCTCCAGGGGAAGGGATCCGTCGAATGTGGTGGATGCTGACTTTGGACTAAGGCTTTCTGCTAACGAATGGAGCAGGCCTGACTCCCGCAGCAGCTCCATGAAGACGGGCTGGGTCCCACTCTCACTGGTAGGAGACGCAAGTGTGTACCCAGAGCTGGTCACAGCTCATGTGGGGCGGGCTGAGAACAGAGCCAGGTGTCCACCTCCCAGAGTGTGCTGTCCCCTCCCTTCCTCCCCCTCACCCTCCCCCCCCCACCCCCCCGCCCAGCTCCCAGAGCCTCTCCTTTGTGAACAGCTGACTTTTGTGTTTGGTTTGGGCTTGAGATGTTAAACAAATAGTGTCTCTTGACAAACGCAAGCCGGCTGCACTGGGACCAGTTATGCTCTGTAAATCCAGACCAATCCTCCACGTCTCTCTCTACAGTGATACACCAAGAAACACCTCAGTCATACGCTAAGCACCCTGAATTCTATCCACTCCCCATCAGCGGCCAGGATCCCCGCTCAGCTCTCTGCAGCCGCCACTTCCCTGCCTTTCTGCTGCAGCCCCTGGCCGACAGGGCCCCTTCCCATCTCAGGCCTGCCTCTGGCTTGATGTTGAGATGGCTCTGAACACTCCTTCCTACAGCAGGCCATGGGCCCCAGGCCCTGCCAACCCAACTAGCCCAGCCAGGCCTACTGGAACGGATGGAGGAGTGTTTATAGAGTGCCTTCTGTGTCAGGGGCTGTACCAAGGGTGGTGGGGCACAGAGATGAGCAGGGCCCTTTCCCTGCCCAGTGTGGTCTGGTCTAAACAGGATGGAGCAGAATTTCATGTGGGGCTCCAGTCCAGCTAGTAATTGATAGAGTCAGGATTTGAAGTCAGCTATCTGACGCAGGGTCAACTATTTCATTCCCTACCTCCCTGCTCCCTGCACCCATCCTCCAGCCAAACTGGCCAATAAAGAGGGGCTGAAAAGCAATGGACAGAGAGGGCTCTGGGCCCCTCATCCTTCAGCCCACATTCTTGACCATTGTACAATGAGCATGGTGGGTCACAGGGCCAGGCCTGTAGCTAGCATCACAGAATGTCAGCGCAGGAAGGGACTTTTTTAGGTAGTCAACCCTTTCTTCTGTAGACAAGGACACTGGGCCACAGAGAGGCGATGGGACTCTTTCAAGTCCCCCCAGCTAGTTGGTGGTTGGTGGCAGCACTGGGACCAAGCCTGGTGCCTGGACTCCCAGTCCAATGCCGTCTCCACAAGCTTCCTCAGGCCTTTGGACACCCACACCTGCCTGTAGCCCCTTCCCCCGAACCAGGCAGGGCTCGCTCCAGCTTTAGAAGGGCCTGTCTGCCAGGAGTCACAGAAGCAGGTTGCCGGGGTTTTCCACCTGTGGATTCCACAGTCGGTGTCCCTCTCCCACTGACACTGCTGGTCTCTCACCCAGCAGGTGTAGGATGCTACTGAGGACACCAGAAAGCATGTGGAGCAACTCTGATGCGCAAAGCACTGTGCTCCCCACTGCGAAGGGCCTAGCATGAGTAAGAAGGGTCTCCACCCTGGAGAAAACAATGAGCCAGTGCAGCAGACCAGTGTTAAAGTGCCAACTAATCTATGACGCAGGAGGAAGATCTGGCGAATTAAAGTTTAGACAGGGTGCCTTGGAAGCACAAAGGAGCCAGTGGTCTTGACTGATGGCAACGGGGGAGTGCTTCCTGGAGGAAGTGGCCTTTGAGTTGGTTCTTGAAGCCTGAGCAGGAGTTCAACAGATAGAAAATGGAAGAGCCAGGATCCTAGCTTATCGGAGCCAGGTGAGCCCGGAGTGAAGCATGAGAGGACTTGGATGTGCCTAGAGCTTAGAGAGGAATGGAGTGAAAGACAAAGCTGGAAAGTAATATGTGTACAGTAGCATGCAACAACTAATGATAATTAAATGCAGTATCATTTATCCTAACTCTGTTCTGTCCTTTTCCTCACAAACTAAAGTCTTAAAAAGCGGTAGCTAGAAACCTCTTTCCCCCCGATTCTTGGAAGAACTAGGGAGGCAGAAGCAGGCCAGGACGGTCGTGGGATGTTATAAATAAAGGGACCATAGACATGTCCTGGTCCAAACCCCTCCATTCATGGCTGTGTAAACCGAGGCCCAGGAGAAGGAGTGACTGGCCCCAAGTCCCACAGCAAATGAATGGCAGAGACAGCACTCTATCTAGCCCCAGGCACCCGACTCTTCACCCTGTGTTCTCTATGCTGCACAGGATTCCAGAAAATCATCACACAGAAGGCTGACCAGATGCAAAAACATCTCTAATTGGCCCAAAGCTTCCTCCACTCAAGTCACCAAAGGATTGGGGGGGAAAAAAAAAAGAACATGGAGACACCATAGCTGAGCCGTCTTTCCCATGTATAGCAGACAAGATTGACTGGCCCTGGGCAGAGGGTGGGGCATGCCCGGCAGGTGCAGGCAGTCCCAGGAATCTTCGAGGAAAGGGTGTGCCCGGGACTGTGAGGCCTTTGGCACAATCCCACCCAGGTCGAGGGTAGGCTGAGGCGACTCTTGCCTAAAGGTCCCAGGGGCTACATAGAAGCCTAGATGGGCACCAGCTTGAAGCCCCCCACCAGTCCCACCTCCTTAAGAGAAAGGAGGGAGGAGGGGCAGGAGGAAGAGACACAGGCTGCCCTCCACCGTGGTTGTGCTGTGTTCCCCGAACTGGCAGATGTCCTGATCCCACACGTATGGGTGCTACAGAAAAAAAAACAACCCATCACGGGGCAGGAGCCCTGCACCCCCTCACTCACTGTTGATCTTGGGCAAATCCCCTTCTTACACTCCATGCCTCAGTTTCCTCATCTGTAACATGAGAAGGTTGAGCTAGACAATCTCTAAAGGCCCTTCCAGTTCTGAAGTGCTGAGAGCAAGCTTCATCAGAATTAATAATAAATGCTCTGCCCCTAAAGACAGCTTTTTCCCTTTTTTAAAGCTCTTAGACTCATAATATCGCCTTTCATCTGCACAGCAGTCTGGCCTGGCTACCAGAAACAAGCCCCTCAACACATAGCCTTTCGCACGGAAAACCAGGTCTAGCAAACCACTGCTCTTCTAGGTCAGCTCTGGGGGAACTGCTTTTGGGGGTGTGTGGCCAGGAGTCCAGAACCCAACTTGTAGTCCTACCCCTGGGAGCCAAGAAGGCAGCGTTTTTGGGTGTGTTGTTTTTTTGTGTTTTTTTTTTTCCAGAAAGCCAGAAGATGCTGAGGGGGGAAGCCTGCAGTAGGCTGGGTTCATGGCCAAAGGGGCAGGGCCAGAAAGTTTGTGTCTTTCAAGAATCAAAGATCCTGGGGAAAGGGGTGCCGATAGGATGGGGAGAGGTAAGGTGTCACAAACCAGGGCCCTCCCATCATGCTCTGGTCAGAGCCCCGAGTCCTAGGGGGAAAGGAGATGTTATAGAGCCCCATATTGTCTGATTGCACATATGTGATCTCCGTTGGTCCCTCACAACAATCCGTTCAGAGGTAGTATAATTATCTATCCTATTTACAGAGTTTTTAACATTGAGGCTCAAGGAGTCATGATGGAAAGAACATGGGCCAAGGAGGCAGACTGAAGTCTCTTCCCAGCTGAGTGGTCTTGGGTGACTCTCCACACTGCTTTCAGCCTCAGTTTCCCCATCTATAAAATGGACATAACCACACCTACCTTTCAGGATTGTGGAAAAGACTCAATAACATGCCCAGCAGACACACAGCAGGTGCTCAATACATGCTTGTTGCAGGAATAGCTGAAGGAAAGAATGGGTTGGTGGCACTCCTGGGACTAGCAGTGCAGTGCCCAGAGTGACAGGCCAGCCCGGGCTGTGGGCAGATGGTGCTCCCGCTCTGGCTGGCTGCCTCCTGAGCCTACCCTCAGTCAGGGCCCTTGGGGCCTCTTTCATGTCTGGCCTCGTGGCCCATGCCAGGGTCCCAAGAAAGACTTTTTAACACCCCCCTTGGCAGTAGGATTTGCATTCCAGTCATTCTGCTCACTCAGCCCATCCAAGTCTGGAGTTGTTTGGAGCTAAGCAAGGCCTGTGGGATCATCTGCCAGGGCACCTCAGTGAGGAGATAAGGAAGCCAGGCTCTGAGAGGGGCAGTGACGCCTGGCCTAAGGGCCCACAGCCTGTCCCTCCTCACCACCCACTGCCACCATGTTGACAAATGAAGAAACTGAGGCATGGGGAAGACTCCTGGTTCCTCCAGCCTGTCAGATCCCCCAGATCTGGGTCCCACCAGCCCTGCTGCATGGAGATCTCACTTCTGCGGGGATGTCCAGCATTGTCTCCGGCAGCGGCAGTGGCAGCCCAAGCCCAGCCTGGCCTGCTGGTGCAGGACAGGGGCCACAGATGATGTCCAAACAGCCCAACCCCCCCCCCCCCCAGGGGGAGCAGAGCCGCTGGGACTGGGTGCTCCTGGCTGAGGTGACCAGTTTGTGCCTTCACAGCCAATAGGGGAGCCATGCTGACTGGGGTAGGGACACATTTTGTGAGAGCAGGGTTTCCCTTGGGTGTTGGCCCACGTGTGCCCAGGTCCACAGCTGTGCCCTCCTGTTTCTAAGACAGCCAGAAGCCGGGCACAGAGGAGGGGCTGTGGCCTGGAGGAGGTAAAGCTGGCTGGGTCCCAGTGCTGACACTAACTCTGTGTGTGTGTGCCTTTGCATGCCCCTTGACCTCTCCGTGCCTCAGTTTCCTCAGCCACATCACAAAGGGCAGAACAGCAAGGCCCGAGGTCCCTTCCAGCTCCAGCATCTGGGATTTCTGTGGAGGGAGAGGGGGGGGGGGGGCGGGGGAGGGGGGCTCACTCTGCCTTTCCTCTCCCCTTCCTTGCTTTTCTGTTTCTGTGTTATCCATTTATCTCCAGCTACCCAGGTCTCCTGTCATGGTCTGCCGCTCTCTGCCTCTCTGGCTCGGTATTTTCCTGCCTGCCTCTTCTTTTCTCGGCCTATGAGTCTACCTCTGATTTTATCTCCCTGTCTGTCACACCCCCCTCTGCCTCTTTTTCTCTCTCCCTCTGTAGTTAGATGCGTTTCTCTGTCTAGTTATCTCTTTCTCTGGGTCTCTCTCTCTCGTATGTGTGTGTGTCCTGGCGGCTCTCTCCGCGGCTCTCCCGCTCGCTCCCGTCCCCTCCCCCTCCGCCAGCCACCGCCTCCCTCCCTCTGCGCGTCTCCCCAGTCCTTATTTGGCTGGGCGGGAGGGCTGGCGGGAGGAGGCGGCCCGCGGGCGGGGGGCGGAGGGCGGGAGCGGGGCCGGGAGGAGGAGGGCGGTGGGTGGTGCTGAAGGGACAGCTCCGCGGCGGCGTTGGCGGCGGCGGCGGCCCGGGGCGCGGAGCGGGTGCCCAGCGCGGGAGCGGCGAGCGCAGCCATGCCCCAGGCCGCCTCCGGGGCAGCAGCAGCGGCGGCCGAGGCCGGGGCGCGGGCCGGGGGCGCCGGGGGGCCGGCGGCGGCCCGGGCGGGACGATGAAGCGGCAGAATGTGCGCACGTTGGCGCTCATCGTGTGCACCTTCACCTACCTGCTGGTGGGCGCCGCCGTCTTCGACGCGCTCGAGTCGGAGCCCGAGATGATCGAGCGGCAGCGGCTGGAGCTGCGGCAGCAGGAGCTGCGGGCGCGCTACAACCTCAGCCAGGGCGGCTACGAGGAGCTGGAGCGCGTCGTGCTGCGCCTCAAGCCGCACAAGGCCGGCGTGCAGTGGCGCTTCGCCGGCTCCTTCTACTTCGCCATCACCGTCATCACCACCATCGGTAACTCCTCGCGGGGCAGGGGGCGGGACCCGGGGCGAGCATTCCGGAGCCCACGGGGGCGGGGGTCCCCCGGTGGAGGGTCTAAACGCCGAACCCAGGGCTGCCGGAGCCCCGAGTTCCGCCTGGCGTGTCTGCTCCGCGGGCACAGGACTCGGGGGAGGCGACGGTTCCTGGCTCTGGACCCGACTCTCCAGCGGGGCCAGCCCCAACTTGTCCCTGCCAGGCTGCGCGGGGCCCCGGGGGACTCCGAAGTGTGTGAGAGGAGCAGGGACCGGACCGGCGGAGGCTGGGGAGGAGGGGTGTGGCCCGGCCAGGCCGTGGAACCGGGCGCTCAGTGCCAGCCGCTGGGAGCGTGCGACTCCTCCCTGTCCCTGCAGATGGGCTGGGGCTCCAGGGACACGTGTGGATGCAGGTCCTCGGCACTCCGGGGACTCTGGGCCACTCTGGGTTCTTGAGACACCCTGTACCTGCGGGCTGTGGGTGCCTCCGTGTGTGTGTGTGTGTGTGTGTGTGTGTGTGTGTGTGTGTGGCGCGAGTGGGTGGGTGTGTGTGTGTCCAGTTCCGAGAGTTTGTGCCTTTAATGCTGTTGGGGTGGCAGAACTGGTTCTGGAAGCCAGATGCAGCCTTGTCTGCCTTCTTCCCTGCTGTCCCAGGGAACAGTCACCTCACAAGAATGGCCCCAAGTGCCCTTCTCCAGGCCACAGCCACCGCAGCACAGGAAGTTACACACACACCTAGGTACTCTCTCAACACAGGCACGGGTGCACAAACAGGTACACACGCGAGCACACACAGGCACACACAGGCACAGACACACAGCACACAGCAGACGTCCAGGAAAGAACTCTCCAGTGAGGTCCTTGATGTGCTGTTCAAAAGTGTCCAGACGGGAGTAAACACCTTGCCCCCTCCCAAGACTCTATGAACCCAGCCAGCGCCTCACTTCTGCCCCTGCATGACCTTGGGCAAGTCCCTTCCCCGGCCTGGGTCTCGGGCTCCCCTCCAGACAACCAGAGCTTGGCTGCAATGATCTCAAGGACTCCTCCCAGTCCTGACGTGCTCCCACCCACCTTCCTCCAAAGCCCCCTGGGAGCCACCAGGGCTGTTGCTTCCGCCTCGCCTCTCTCCTCTCCTCCCCCGGGTCCCCTCCTTCCCTTGGCTGGACTCCCAGGGGCTCCTTGCCACTTGGCATGGCCCATGGCAAGATGGCAGTGTTTTCCCAGGAGTCCCGAGGGTGAAAGGCAGGGCTCGAGGCTGTCCCTGCCTTCCGTCAGTCTGTCCGCTGCTGGACTCTGTGGGAGCCTCCACGTCTCTCTGGGGGCCACAGGGAGCTATGCAAGGTAGTTCTTGGATTCCTCTCTTGGAAGAGGAAAAAGAAGGAGCCACAAGTAGGTGTGGCCCCAGTGGGGGTCCCTCTGGGTTCTGCTGACCCTGTGAGTTTAGAGCAGGATGACCAGACTCGGGCCCTGCCCCAAAGGTCAGGTTTGCTTTCCCGGGAAGGACCAGACCGGTCCTCCCTTCCCCCTCGGCCACCGCCCTGCCACCTGCCAGGGTTTCGGGAGCAGCGAACATTCTCAGGCCTCCCCGCTCCCTCTTCCCACACATCATGCCCCTGGTCACGTGCCCCCTCTCTTTCTCAGTCCCAGGTGCCAGCTGCCCGGCTCCTCAGTAACCTCCCAATCAACCCCTTGCCTCCGGCCTCATCCCCCACGGGGCGAGTTCCCCTGGACAGTGCTGCCAGAAAGACTCTCCTCACAGCACAGCTCTGACCACACCAGCACGATACTCAGTGGCCCGAGATGGTCCCCCTACGCATGGAATCCAGCCCATGCGCCTTATCTCAGTTTCAAGGTCCTTTATACCTGGCTGCGATCTCTGTGTCCAACTTCATTTCTCACTTCATACTGACGTGATCCCTCCACTGCAGCCAAACTGTTCCCTAAGAACACCTGAAGTGTGGCTGTCCGGCGCGCCTTTTTCTCTGCCTTCTATTTATCTAGTTCTAGTCCAAGCTAACCTTCCAGGTCCGGCTCAAACCACACTTCCTCTTTAACGTCTCTAAGAACATCCCAAGCCACGGCTCTGGGCAATTGCAAGACGTATTGTCAGGATGACGCGGGTGACACTGGAGGCTCTTTTGCCAGGTTATTTAAATGTTAGGGGCTGTGTTTGGTCTCTTTAACCACACTGTCATTAGCCTTCAGGTGGGCAGGGCCTTGTGGTCCCCATCGCCGTGCTCCCCGTGCTGGCACAGTACCCAGAGGCACCCGTGAGCACGGAGAAGGCAATTGGTGAGTTTCAGGTGTGCAGAAATGAAAAGGCATCATCTTTTCCCTCCATCCCTGCCACCTCCCCAAGTGTTTGTCGTCCTCACTGAGAGAGATGCTAAAGGCTGGAGGTAGAGACAGATAGAGTGTGATTCTGGTGATTATTTATTTATAATGTGCCGGGCAAGAGGAAAGACAGCGTCAAAGCACCACCCTGGTGTTGTGGGGGCCCCAGACTGGCACTGCCCACTCCCTGCCTCCCCCAACCATCCCTGGCTTTTTGTCACCTTTCATCCCGGCTATGCCACCTGGCTGGAAGCTGTCCACAGGAGCTCCACTCTAAGAAAACCTGTCTGGGCTGTGATCAATGCCTGGACGGGGCTTATATTAGACTAATTGACCCCAACCCAAAGGCAGCAGCCTCTGGCCATCTGACCCCTTTGGGGATCCAATGGATCTCCTGAGGCACCAGTGATCCCATGGGGCAGGATAATGACAGAACCTCCCATTCATTCAGCACCTTAATGAGCACAGTGCACTTTCATCTCAGCCGTCATAGCTCAGAGACGTTTCCAGGGCAGGTATTGTTAGCTCCGATGCACAGAGGAGGGCATGGAGGCTCAGGGAGGGGAAGGGACTCCCCCAGGGTAATGCGGCCGGTGAGCAGTGAGTTGGAGCAAGAAGCTGGGTTTTCTGACTCCAAGGCTAGTGCTCTTTCCCCTGCTGGCCCCTTTGCTGCTTCCTCTGCCTCCATAGGCTGGTAAGCCCAGAGCCGGCCAGGATCAGCATGACCAAGATGTGCTCAGTGATGCCAGTTTGCTGGGCACCCACCATGGGCAGCCTTGATTGGTTGAGGGTCAGCAGGGCCAGCATTAGTCATTCACCTGGTTAGTCACAGCCTCTGCTGGCTGCAAGGATTCCTCAACTGCCATCTCTGGCCTCCTAGCCAAGAAACCCTTCCTTTCTTGGGCCTTAAGTTCATCATATGCAAACAGAAACTGGGAAGTTTAACCTCTCTAGCTATTGAGTCATTAAACTCCTCCAGGGCCCCGGCCCCATCTCTTCATAGCCGGAGGCTGTCCGAGCAGGGAGGGGCCTGGAGATCAGCTAGTGCCCCCCTCCTCTGACAGAGGTGATGGGCGCCACACAGCCAGAGGGTGGCGAAGCCTGCCTCCCAGGCCCCACCTTCTTCAGGACGCCTCTTCATTTAGTATTATTATTAACAGCAACAATAATAGTAGTAGCCACCATTTAATACCTACTCTTCGGCAGGCCCTGTCCAAAACTCTTTCTTTCTATCCCCTCAATTCATTCCCTCACCTACCCTCCAAGATGGGCACTATTACCTACATTTTTTCAGGGGAGGAACCGAAGGCTCTGGGTGTAAATGACTCACCCACCCCCTTGTGAGTTGAAAGGAGGCACCTGCCCAGATGCAGCTGAGCCTCTCTGACTCCCATGCCCTGGGTGTCTTGCCAGTTCTTTCTCCACTTCAAGAACTCAGCCCAGACCCTGTAACTCGAGGGCACCGAGCAGCCACCGTTGTCTTTCCCCCAACAAAGCCCTCTCCAGCCGGCTGCTTCCCTGCATCCTTTCCCCTGACCACGTGCTAGAGCTGTGCCCAGCACCAGGCCTACCTGAAGCTGCCACAGGCTCACAGGTGCCTGTTCTCCCACTGCAGGTCCCAGAATCCTTGTGGCTCTAAGGCAACCTGAGGCCAGATGATGATTAGCTGAGGGGCTGGAGCAGAAACGCTTCCGTCCTGCTCTTTCCTCAGCCTCCAGCCTGTTCTCAGTTGAGCACAGGTCCCATGGCCTCGGTTAGGTTATGAATTCAAGCTGGCCGCTCACTTGTTCCATCTTTCCAAGGAGGAGGAAAGTACATCCCCAAATCCCAAAGTCCTCAAGCAAAAGAGTGAAAGGAAATGTTAGCAATCCTCCAAACACCCGAGAGGTGAGTGACTTGCCCAAGGTCATACAGTAAGTGGAAGGTACAACCCTGAGTAGAACCTGCACCTTTGGGCGCCCAGACTGAAGTTCCCTCCATCACCCCAGCCTGTTCCCCTCATGACCCGCCACCTCTCTTAGCACTGGGCCCTGGCTGCTTATCACTCCACTGTTCCCAGTCCTCTCTTGACTTCCCAGGGGCATGGAAGGGCAGCCCAGCTGGCAACAGTCCCACTGCCCGCTCTCAGTTGGCATTTCCTTCCTCCCTGCCCAGAGGCCACTCCTCGGCTTCAGCCACACAAGCCTTTGCTGAGGGTGGTGTAGAAATGCAGGTACTGGCTTAAAAGCCATAGTGCCAGGGTTCATCTCTCAAACCACCCCTCCACTAACTTCCCCCAAACCCCGCCACCAGCTGTATGATCTTGAACAGATAACTTAGTCTCTCTGAGCTTGTTTTGTCATCTACGAAATGGGAGGATAACATCTGCCTCCCAAGATGAAATGGGATGATATAAAAAGAGTGCCCGGTACAGAGTAGGCACTTAATAAACAGTATCTGCAACTATTGGTGCTATTAATATTATTGTCTGTGTAGTATTACTTCCCCAAAGCGGGAACTGCTATTCCCCAAGGACTTCTGTCACCACAGCTACCTCTGCTCCTTGCTAACAGGTGGGGACAGTAGGGCTGAAAACCAGAGGCTGCTGCCCACTTCCCTTTATCCTCCTAGTCCTACTCCCCCATCCCAGGCTTCCATGGTTATCACCTATGCCTGGAGCCCACCTGCCAATCAGACTCAGGGCCAAGACTCCCTCCTCTGAGCAGGCAGACTCTGGGGAAAACCAACTGAGAGAGTGAGGTGCACAGGGGTAGAACCAACCCTGGATTGGAGCAGGGAAGCACAAGTTCCAGCTCCACTTAGTTCAGCTGCTGGTCCTCTATGACCATCAGTTTTCTCACCTACGAAGCGGGTGTATTTGATCAGAGGTCCTTCTGACTGCCATGCCTCCTGCCTACATGTCCAGTTCCCATACATCACAATGGGGGGGGGGAGGGCATGGAGGGAGTGGGGTGAGAATCGGACAGAAATAGAAGACACACGGCCGGCCACAGTGGCGACAGGACAAACACAATAAGTATTTTCAAAGAAAACATAAACAAGCACAGATGAATATAGTGCAAATCGCCACTATAAACAGCTTTCAGCTGGCAGCACAAACGGTGACTCTGTGAGTGGATTTTGTCATTTAAAAAAATGTAAAACTGATTTCCCTGCAGTCAGCCAGCCAGGGAAGAGACCGTTGGCAGCCTGGGCACCTTCGCTGAGCCCAGGATGGGCACTCCCTCGCCCTTGGACAAGTGACCTCAGCTCTGCCTTGGACGCAGGGGAGTGTCATGAGTCTCTAACACGTCAGGCGCTGTCCCAGGCCCTTCTTACCACCTTCCTTCCCACAACCGCCCTGGGAGGGCTGGCGTTATCATCTTATGACAGCCCAGGAAAGGGAAGCTCAGAGAGGTTCAGAATGTGGCCCAGGGCCCTACAGGTATAAAAGGGCAGCCCTGGGGCTTACCCCCAAGACTGTAGGGAGTATCTCTTCACAGAGCCCTCAACTCCCTAACCCCCACAGAGCCTCTGCCATCCATTTTATTTTTTTTAATATATTTTATTGATTTTTTACAGAGAGGAGGGGAATAGAGAGTTAGAAACATTGATGAGAGAGAAACATTGATCAGCTGCCCCTTGCACGCCCCCTACTGGGGATGTGCCCGCAACCAAGGTACATGCCCTTGACCAGAATCGAACCTGGGACCCTTGAGTCCGCAGGCCGACGTTCTATCCGCTGAGCCAAACCGGTTAGGGCTCTACCATCCCTTTTATAGGAACATCACAAGTAATGAAAATGGTACCAGGTCTGTGCAGGGCACTCAAGCTGTGGCCTCAGTTTCAGGACTGATTGCCCTCAGGACTGTGGATCAAGCAGGTAGCCCAAGGAGAAAGCAGAATGTGAGCTCCAGTCCTCTCAGTTTACAGTGTGGCAACTACAGTTCAGATGGACAGGGGACTTGCTAAAGGCTACACTTCCCGTTGTCCTCAGAGCCGGCCTTGGAGCCTGTGTGCTGACACGTCACTCCATGCTGTGGGGTCCTCTTAGAAAAGAGAGCAAGCTGCCAGCCAGCCTCGTCTGCTGGCCCCAGGCCTCCTCCTGATCCCTCCGTGAGCCTCTGGTCCTCAGAGAGTCACCTGACAAATGCCTTTTGTGGTCGTCGATAGAGCAGTCAAGGGCCAAGCTCATGCCACTGCCTCTCTATCCACACTTGCTGGTTGTCCAGAAACTGCCGACGCTCGGGCAGCTCTCTGGTGGCTCCTGGAGACCTGCTCCTCACCTGGAGCAGCCCTGCCCCAAGCTACTGGCCCAAGTCACATTTCACTTTCCCATTCCCTATAGCCGGCCTCAGCCCCTGTCTAGAGCAAGCAGCCCCAGTCCTCCTGGTCCTGTGGCCTCCTGGGACCCCTGCCAAGCTGAGGCTGACCCTCCACCTCTGCTTCCTCCAGTGACACCCAAGGAACTCTTTGTGAAGGGGTACTGGTTGCTAGGAATATAAGGCAGGAGCCTGGCCTGGGAGCTACAAATGGGGTTCTTTCTCTCCTGAGACGCCTTAGACAAATTGTTCATTCTCTCTCTCTCTCTCTCTCTCTCTCTCTCTCTCTCTCTCTCTCTCTCTCCTTCCCCTGTATTTATGGGAGGAACAACTTCCCTAGTGTACCCTAGTCTTCCCATCCATATAGAGGGGGTGTCCACAAGGGGACATGATGTACGCTAGCCCAGCAATGTAGAATTTTCTTCGCTAATGTTTCCCAAATGATCAGATCTGGGTTTGATCTTGTTTAAATGCAGGTTCTGAATCACGAGGTCTGGGTTGGGGCCTGAGACTCTGAATTCTCACAAGGCCTCAAGGGACCTCATGCTGTTGATCCATGGTCCATACTTCTAGTGACAAGGATCTAAATAACCTGGAGACCTGACTTCTGGGAATAGACATGTGACTGTGGTTTTAAGAACAAGAAGGTTTAGAACTGGGAAAATCCTTAGGAATCTGGTCTTGGAATGTTAGAGCCAATGGTCTCAGAGCTAATGGACCCTTCTCTGAGGCTTAGAGCGGGGCTCTGATTTGCCCCATGGGAGCCAGCCATGGAGCGGAGCCTGGGTGGGGCCGAGTGCTGTACAGTCACTGTGGGTGGGAGAAAGGGAAGAGGAGAGGGTGGTGGAAGGGAGAGGAATGGAAAGGGCTTGTCCCATAGGGAAGCCTACAGACAAGAAGCCACTGGTCCTCCGCTGTCCTCCTTTCCTCCCCTGTCTGCCAGGGAAGTTCCTTAGATCCATGGAGAAGGGGTGCCCCAGAGATTACGTGTCACAGTGGGAAACTGGTTCCTCCCTCATGGCATCTACCCAGAATCCCAGGGGCAGTGCGACCTCCAGTCCCCACTAGGCGAAGAGGCTCAGGCTCATTTCATGGGCTGGGATCCAGACGGCCAAGGCCCATAGAAGTCACCAGGCCCTATGGCTACCAGATACCTCACCCTGTTGCCAGCGACAGTGTGGAATGCAGGTAGCAGGACAGGGCCCACTCCTTTCGAGACCCATCAGGCCACACGCGTCTGCACATTTTAAGGAGGACATCAACAACCTGGGGAGCATTCAGAGGAGGGGAGCAGAAGGGCACTGGGTGGGGGCAGGCCTGCAGAACCTGAGTGCTGCCTTCAGATATCTGCTGGTCTATTGAAAGGTGAAAGCATCAACCTTGGACTGATTAGGCACATGGGGTTGAACCAGCACCAGGGGTGGAGTCCACAGAAAGACTTAAGTCCAATATAATTCAGAACTTATTAGCTTTGAACTTGACCAAAGATGGACTGGGCAACCTTGAGAGGTGGGGAGCTCCCCATCATAGAGAGTATGCAAAAGACACTGGATAGGCATGCAGCAGAGGTCACCTAGATCAGTCAGGATCAACCAGAAAAATAGAGCCAGTGGGAGATACATAGTATGAGATGTATTACAAGGAACTGGCTCGTGTGATCATAGTAGCTGGCCAGGCAAGTTCAGAATCCACAGAGCAGGCCACCAGGACGGCCAGGCTTGAACTCCTGCCAGCCCAGGGTGAAGCTGCTGTCTACCAGCAGAATTTCTTCTTCGGGAATCCTCAGCTCAGCTCGGAAAGCCTTTCAACCGATTGAATCAGCTCCATGAAGATTATCTAGGATAATCTCCTTTACTTAAAGACAACTGATTATGGACTTTAATCACATCTACAAAATGCCTTCACAGCAACATCTAGATTAGTGTCTGATTAAATAACTAGGGCCTTTATTAAGCCTAGCCACGTTGACACATCAAAAAATCATCACACAGTCCACATATCGGACTGGGGGCTGCTATAAATGGCTTTTAAGATTCTTCCCAAACCTAAGATGCTTTGATTTCTTGATCTCCAAGGGGATATCCTGGAAAGTTAGAGCACCCAGAGTGGGACTCCTGACCCTCTGGGTCACCTTCCAAATAAACCAAGGCTTGCCTTCATTTTAGTCAGTTTATCAGAAATCATTGAGCTCTCCTGAGTGTCAGGCGCTATACCAAGAGAATGGAAAACTAGGACCCAGAGCCTTCCCCAAGGAGTCTCTGGGCCAGTAGAATCCTGAAACTGCAAGTTGAGTGGTATGTGTGCTAAGTCCCAGTGCAATGACTGAAACAGGGATCTGAGAAGGCTTCCTGAAGCAGGTGGTACTTCAGGTGTGCTTGGATGGAGAGTGAGGACTTCAGGTGAAGAGTGGCGGTGGGAGCTTTCCAGGATGCGGGAACAGCGTGAGACCGGCTGAGGGCCATGCGCATGCCAAGGAAAGGTGGTTGTGAGCAGAGCCTGGAGGGGGCTGAGTGCTGGACTCCGGTGAATGGACTCGATTTGACAGGTGCTGGAGGAGGGAAGTGACAGACGCCAACCTGTGTTTGGATCCACTACCTGGATCCTTCCCAGTGGGTGTCCCCATGACCCCAGTTGAATTAGTGGTTACCCTCATCCGCTCAGTCGAACTAGTGGGTGCCCCTGTGACCCCACTTGAACAAGAGGGTAGTGACAACCTGAGTCCTGATTGCCCCCTTCACCCTCTCCTGGTCTCTCCGCAGACCTCAGCCAGCCCCCAGGACACAGTTCCTTTTCTGGGCCAAAGCCATTCTGGAGCCCAGACCAAAGCCAGTCCATGGATGGCATGCTGGAGGCCTGGGGCAGCGCCGAGCTGAGAGATGAGACTCTGCGGATATTCTCTGCATGGACAGCCCAGGTCCCCACTCTCAGATCCCCTTCCTCTCCGCTCAAGGCTCCAGGGCTTGGCTCGGACTCAGTGTCCCTCTTCAGGAATGTGCAGGGCCCCTCCTGACCACAGCCTGGTGCAGAAATAACCATCTCAGAAACATCCGGAGAGGCACATTCCAGCCTGCTGGCCAAGGGATCATCTGGGGGGCTCTCTCCAGAGACCCAGATTGTCGGGCTCCAGCGGAGCTGCCCGGAGAGAGTGGCCCCAGGCTCTCAGGCAGGAGGAGGCCTCTCTCTGGGATGGGAAGAGTCCTCCTGAGGTCGCAGGGGAGCTCCCCAAAGCCTGGGGAGCAGGCAGAAGCAAGTCCCGATTGGTGCAGCAGAGGGGTCTTCCCTGGGTGACTCCATCCAGATCTTAGGCCCGACAGGAGGCAGCCATTCCCCACGGAGCCCGCCTCAGTTCCCATGGTCATGAACCAAGGCTGCCATTCACTGGAGGTTTCTCTGGGCTGAGTTCATTCCGTGTATTAGCTCATTGAATCCTCACGGTCCCCGACGAGGGCAGCACTATGTAGCCCCCCTTTCATAGATGAGGACCCTGCGGCTCAGCGGGGTGAAGAAATGCTCCCAGCGTCACACTGCTGGCGAGTGGCAGAGAGGGCGCTGTAACACGGGCGCCATACTTGGTCCCACAGGTTCTCTTCTGAGCCTCACAACAACCCAGAGGTGCAGGTCCTGTTATTCCTACTTTGCCAAACACTGGACTTGAGAACGTGAGGTCACTTCCTGCGACCCAGAGCCAGCAACTGTGGGAGCAGGCGTCGCCTCCAGGCCTTCCTACCCTAAAACCGAGCTCCCCCTGCGAGGGCTGAAGGTGGGTCACCCCACCGTACGGGCGTTAGTGCATTTGAGAAGCACACGTCAGCCTGTGGAGGGCAGAAGGCCGTGCTGTGGGGGCAGCCGTCACCGAGTGGCCATAGTTCCCTGCATTTGTCAGCACCGCCCTTCTGAACAGGACAGGAACCTGAAGCCAGAACAGAGTGATGATTCTTGAGAGTGGCCAGTAAGTGTGCGGCAGGGGGCCTTGTTGGGGGTGCTCACTGGTGCCTTGCTGATGGGGCAGATAGGGTAAGACGCCGCGGTGTGCTGAGTAGGAAGTTTGTCGGTTTGGAGCATCCGTTGTTTGGGCCAGAGCCACCGGTGTCAGGGCCCAGCCCCCGCGTGTTAACTCATTAGACCTGCTAAGCTCAGGAGGCGGGAAGTGTTAAGTACGCCCGCCCCGTGTGAAGGAGTCTGCGATCAGGCACAGGAGAGGAGGGAGCGTCTTAAGACCGTGCTCTGCAGCTGGGAGGCTGGGCCCCTGGGCGAGCCGGCAGCTAGCGTCTCCTTTCTGGGTTTCCTTGGTCTTTAAGGAACATTCAAGGGGCCGCAGAGGAAGAATCTTTGGCGCTCACAAGCCAGAGCGCCTGGAGCGAGCCAGGTGGCGGAGACATCAGGAGTCAGTGGGTGGCCCCAGGAGAAGGTCAGTCTCCCCACCCGCTCAGAGGAGAAAGGGACTGAGAGTTTCAGTGGGGGTCCCGCGGACAGGCTGCGGCTCCCCTTCATGGCTCGAGCTCTCAGCCTGCTCTCCAACAACCCCAGGGAAGGGCTCCAGCCCTGGGCCAGGCCCCTCGGCTGGCCGTGTGAGCATCACTTATCCCGGTCAAACTGGGGGCTTTGGCCAGGCTGAGCCAGTGTGCGCCTCTTCGGCATGGCCTGCCTGGTGGGTTGTCCACCATGAGGCTTAGTCAGACCCTCCAGGGCTGTTCATGGCCCTTGATCCACCTCCAGATGGGGCCAGAGGGAAAGGCACCTGGATCCAAACTCAGTGGCAGCTCCTTCCCTCTGGTGTCTTGCTCAGCTCAAGGCCCCAGAGCCAAGCACTCCTGTCTTCCCGGGGACCAAAGAGGCCCTGGTGTCCCTGGCTGCCCTCAGGGCTGTCCAGTCGATGTCCAGTCTACACATCCTTTCTCAGGGTTGTGACTGATGACCGAGCAGCTGGCTGAGTGAAGTGGGGGACGCAGCGCCCTCCGCTGTTTCTCTGCTCCCACCTGGCTGTGAGACCTACAGCAAGTCACCTCCACCTGGGCTTATCCGCAAAGGACCGGGCTGGTGGGTCTGAGCCCCTTACAGCCCAGATGGCCTCTGGTGGACCTGCCCCTGGCCTTGGCTTCTTCCAGCCCCTCCTGGGAGGCACATTCCCCGGGACGATGCTCTTGTCCCCACTTCACCCCAGGCTGGCGGAGCCCTGGAGGGACTTCCTCTGAGTCCAATCCCAAGAATAAAGCTCTGTCCGGGACCTCCAAGCCACCCCCCTTCTGGAAAGAAAGCATTTCTGAGTGTGGCCCCGGCCCCGTTATCAGCAGAGCGAGTCCACTGCCCCAGCCCCTGGGACAGCTGGAATGCAGGAGCCTCCCGCCTGGAAAGGGCGGCTGCCGAGGCTGGCAGCTCCCACGGTAGCCCATGTGGGTGTGGGAGGAAGCCGTGGCGCTGAGAGCAGGCTGACCCCAGCCAGCGTTTTCTGAGGGGGGGGTCGCCTGCAGAGAGGTGCTGACGTCTGACTTCCCACATCACCGCCTGCCAGACCTGAGCCCACCAGGGGGAGTGCGCTTCGGTCAGTCCTGCAACCCAGGCCCTGGGCTAACTCAGAGGCTTGGAGGCCTGGGCACTGAGGTCCTGCGACCAGGGACTTGGTAGACCTGTGAGGGGCCGGGGTTAGCCCCACGTCTTGATATCGGAAAACGTTTATGGGACGTTACACGAGCACCCCTTGCAGAACACACACAGGCCAATCGAAGGTCCCAGCAAGCGTCTTCCCCAGCCTTTGGCTGGAATGAGGTCCGTGTAGGGTGGTGCAGGCACTGGTGTGCCCATGCAGGACCAGGGCGCAGCTTGGCAGTGGCTGGTGATGCCTGGGGTCCTTCAGATTCTTTGAGAATCACTGATTCAGTCCAACCTTTCTCTCTTCCAGATGAAACAGAGGCTGGGCGAGGTGCAGGGAGAGATGGGGAGCGCCCCAACCCCACCCCAGCCCCTAGCAGTTCAGTAACAGAGCCAGGCCTCAAACCCAGGCCTCCTGACTACTCCTTCAGGCATCCGCACAGTCATCCCTCCACTCCTTTTGTTTTTCTGAGCATCTTCCATGTGCCAGGCACCATTCCAGACCTCAGGACTCAGCCCCTGTCCTCATGGTGCCTACATTTCAGAGGAAGCAGATAGCCAAGAAACTAAATTACGTGATCACAAGTAAAACATCATCTCAATGGTAGCCAGTGCCAGCACAGTCCGGGAGCGCCTTCCTGGGAGGGGGCCTGTGTAATGCAGGGACTGGAAAAGAACCTTCCAGGAGGGAACAGCAACTGCAGAGGCCCCAGATAGGGGCCCGCCTTGGCGTGTCTGAGGAATAGGAGCAGAAGGAAAGATGTAGGTGCAGCACCCTGAGCAAAGAGGTGGAGACTGGGAGGGACTCGATCTTCAAGGCCACGGAAGCCCCATCAAGAGTCTGGTGTGTATTCTAAGTGGCTGGAAGTCCCTGAGAGGTCTAAGCAGGGTTGTGGTGTGATATGACTTAAATTTTTCCCAGGTCCCCCTGGCTGCGCGGTGGAGGTCAGATGGGTGTGGAATAAGAGGGAAGCTGGAAGACTGGCCAGGCTGCAGTTCAGTGACTGAAAGAGAGGATGACAGAGGGCTGGACCCGATGAGGACTGTGGAGGTGGAGAGCAGAGGGGATCGAGTGTGTGCGAGGCAGACTTGGACCGACCTGCTGATGGATAGGAGTCATGCCCTGGAGAGGAGGGGAGGGAGAGGGCGATGGGAGTCAGGGAAAGACAAGGGGGGTCTTTGGCCTGCGAGTGGGTGGAGGGGAAGCCTTTTCTGAGCTGGGAAGTAAAGCCTGGTGAATAAACGGGTTTGGTCAAAAGATAAGATTGAAGACTTCTGTTTTAGACACACAGGTTAATTTTGAGACGCTTGTAACAAATCCATGAAGGCAGTTAGAGAGACAAGTCTGCAGCTCAAGGAAGAGGTCAAAGCCGCGATATAAATTTGGGAGTTATCAGATGGAAATAATTTGAAGTCATGAGGCTAGATGAGGTCAGCTGGGGAGAGGGGAGAGAAGGCTCGGGCCAGCTCCTTCTCCTGCTGCAGGAGGTGGACACGGAGGGGGCTGCCTGGAGATGGAGGAAACCTGGAGAGAGCGGTGTGTGGCCAGGAGGAGAGTGTCAGGAGGGGGAGCCGGCCACTGCCAGCCGCTGCTGGGAGATCAGGTCAGGTGACTGCAGAGAAATAACCAGTGGGTTTGGCAACACAGCGGCCGTTGGAGACACTGACCGTGAAAACGGTGTAACATTCAACAGCTTGTTCCAGGAGCAGGGGAAGCTGAGAAGGGTAGGGGGGCCTTTTGTATTTGCCTGGAGTGGAACAGAAGAGCCAGATTCCAGGAAAGGCAGGGGAGAAAAAGAATAAGATCGCAGCTCCGTGTCAGGCCCTTTCACAAATGCTTCACAATCCTCCTCCTGCAGAGGCCCACGAGGTAGTTATCATTATGTCCATTATGCAAATGAGGCCCGAGGCCCAGCAAGGTTATCGGCTCAGGGCACCCAGCCAGGGACCTGAGTCCAGGCCTGTCCATCACCAAAGTCCCTGCTCATCGTGCGGCGGCCCCCACCTCCCGACTGCCAGCTCTGCCTGCCTCTCCTGGCCGCTTCTCCCCACCTCTCCTCCCATCTCGCCAGTGCACCCTTGTCCTTTGATCATTCCTGTCCACTTCCAGCAGTCTTGGCCTCTGCCTCCCTCCTCTGCTTTTCCTCTTTGATCCTGCACATCTGTCCTCGGCTGCATCCTAAGCTGGGCTTTATGCCCCACCCCCACCCTTGTAAGATGTCCTGGCACCAAGGTGGGGGATCTGCAAGAGTTTTCAAGAGCCTTAGGGGAGCCTGGACCTGTGTGTTTGCGAGTGGGAGTGTGGGAGTGTGGCTTCTGCCCCCTTGACTGCCACTTGTAAAGAGTCTGGGGGTTTAGGGAGCCTGGCCAGCCTGCAGCTCAGCCCCTGCTCAGCACTGAGGGTCCAGAGATGGGAGCTCACCAGCCAGGGATGCCTACAGAGGCAGCCAGGAGTGGGCATCCAGAAAGGCCATGCATTTTTACCCCAATGGGGCAAGATGAGCCTCAAAGTTCTTCTATAAAGAATGGTACAGATGAGAAGTGGTGGCCAGGAGTCCTCAATAGGATGTAATTGGCAAAACTGGCCACCTGGCTATCATCACATGTGCTTCAGGAAATTAGGAGGCTGGGGGGGGAGGGTGTACTCAGGACCTCAAAGTCCCTTTTGGAGCCAGAGTGATTCCAGTGGGAAGTTGGGGACGAGGTTGGCCCAGAGACTAGTGAGGTAGAGAAGCCTTGGCAGGGACTAGGGCATGGAGCTCTCTGCCCAGCCTGGGGGCTCCCCTCCTTCCCCGGGCTCCCCAGCATCCCTGCCTGGTCATGATGAAGGAGGCCTCCCGGGGTGTCCAGGGCCCCCTCGAGCTCCTCCGTCAGATCCTGAGGCCCTGTCCACCCCCGGCTGCCCTGGGAGGGCTGGAACCTGGCTCCCACTGGAAGAGATGAGCAGAGGGGACCCTACGTACAGAGAGCCCTGACGGGGGCTGCAGTAGTAATTAGCTTCTCACACATCCCCGGGTTATTTTTAAGCCTCGCTCTTCCCTGGTTTATTTTTAAAGTAACACTGGCACGTGGCTGGCCGGCTGCCCTTCCCAGGTGCTGGTGCCAATTTGGGCCAGGAATGGAGCAGGGCAGATGCGCCCCCCTCCCCGGGTTCCCACTGGGTGCCAGAGTTAACCAGCCCCTTTCTGCATGGCCAGGGAGGTTCCTGCTGTGCCGAACGCCTGGGTCCAGCCTGGGGGGAGCAGGTGGGCCGGCAGCGGGGGACCCACAGAGAACTCCCACATCACTGTCCTTGACCAGGTCTCCTCACCAGCCCAGCCTCGGCCTCCTCACTCCTCACGGGGTGTGTGATGCTGATAACTGCCTCTCTGATGTCAGACACTCCACAGGGAGTGAGAGACTAAACTGCTGCACAAACAGAAAAGAGTATTAGGATAAGGCACCCCCCTGCGAACACGCTACCCTCACTGCCCTGCTAACCCCCCTCCAAGCCAGGCCCTTCTCCCTGGGTGAGTGACACCCAGTCTGAGGCTCCTCTGTTCCCTCATCCCTTCCCCACCCGCCCTGAGACCTGCCTTCCACATTTCCATTCTGGCTGAACCCTGATCCAGGCTGCTCAGGTGAAGGGCTGCTGCCAGGCTGCTGGTGACCATTAAAAGGCTTCAGCTAGGATAGGGGTGAGGGCAAAGCCACCCTCCCCCAGCACCTCCCCATCCCCCTCCCTCCTGGCAGCCTTCCAGAGAGCTGAGCTGTGGGAAAGCATTGCCAGAGGTTCGCTCTGACACCCTCTCCTGGGGTAGGGTTCGCAGCAGCAGCTGAGGCTGGAGAGGTAGGACGTAGGGTGGGGGGCCCTGAGAGGCAGGCTGAAAGCTCGGGCTTCTGGACCCGTAGGCAGTGGGAAGTCGTGGAAGGTTCTGAGCAGAGGAGAGGCATGATCTGGGAGCAGGTGTGGGGGACTTGAGGGGCCAGGGGACTGGCAGCTGCTGGGGGTGACCGTTAGGAGAGCTGCCCACGTCCAGACTGGAGAATGTGAGGGCCCAGGCAATGGTGGTGGCTGAAGGGACAGAAAGAAAGGGCAGGACTAGGAAAGGAGGAATGGCGGAGACTGGGCATGAGGGCAGAGAGGAGGGGAAGACAGGCCAGGTGTTCACCCGGCTGGCTGAGGGGGGAGGACATGAGCAGAAACCAGGCAGCACAGAGAGAGCCAGCATTGGGGTGGGGGAGATGATGCATTCGGGTGGCCAAGGCGGGCTCGGGGTCGTGGTTCAGCCAGGTGGTGGGTGGAAACTCAGCCTGGAGCAGAGCTGGAGGCAAGGCTGTGGGGGCCTCCCTGGAACCAGCATCAGAGCGTCCCAGGCAAAGTCCTGGCCCAGTCGGGATACAGAACGGAGCCGAGGCAGCAGGGGACACTGCAAAGGACCAGTGGAAAGCAGGAGGGTGGAGTTTCGAGAGGAGGAGGGCTGAGTGTGGCCAGAACACGAAGGGAAATGAGGATGCCAACAGTCTAGGTCACCCTTTGCGATTGTCCAGGCTGTGCGCTGCCTACAAGAATCCAGCTGGGGTTTGGGTTGCCAAAGTCCAGCCTGCTCGCCAAGTGATGCGCTCCCAGGGGCTGCATCCGCCCAGAGGAGCCCATTTGTCCTCATTTGTCCCAGAGTGCCAGGGAGCTGGGGCAGCTGGCCCTGCCCACGGGGCACTGGGTCTGGAACTCAAGAAGGCCCTGAGGCTCTTTGATGGGTGAGGGGAAAAGCAAGGCCGAGGGGAAGGCATGGTGGGCCTGCCTACCTGCCACCCTCCCTGTCTCCCACCCTTCCCTTTTCTTAAAGACATGAGGAGCCTGAAATAGTGAGGAGGTGCCAGACCAGGCGTGGCTCAGCGGTTGAGTGTCGACCTATGAAGCAGGAGGTCACAGTTCGATTCCCGGTCAGGGCACAGGCCCGGGTTGCAGGCTCGATCCCCAGTGTGGGTTGTGCAGGAGGCAGCCGATCAGTGATTCTCTCTCATCATTGATGTTTCTATCTCTCTCTCTCTCCCTCTCCCTTCTTCTCTCTGAAATCAATAAAAACATATTTTTTAAAAAAACACCACAAAAAAGGATGCAGTGCTGTGGTGGCCTCCAGGAGCAAAGCCAAGAGGAAAAACACAGGGGTCAGCCTGGGGAGGGGCGGCCCCACCCCCCCTGAAATGGGAGAAGGGGGATGGGAGCAACGTGAAGGGAGAGTAGAAGCCATAGCGGAGGGCCTGGCTCTGCCCTGTACTTTCTACATGACCTTGAGCAGGTCAACCTCTCTGTGGCTCAGTTCCCGCATCTTTAAATGGGGATAATAATAGTACTGGCCGCTGGGGCTGTTTGAGGGCTGACTGGCTTAGAGCGGTGTGGCACACCGTAAGCCCTATATAAAGGTCCGCTGGTATTGTTTTGAACTGGGGAGGAGGGAGCAGTGACAGGCATTTAATCATTTGAATAAAGTCAAGTGCAGAGAAAGCCAGGGCTCCCAGATTCCACCTTGGAGTTGGGGGGGAGGAGGGCGAGGCTGGTCAGAACTGTACGCAGTAGCAGGAGAGCGCTGGGTCCTGGGGACACTGCCCAGTGCGGAGCTCTTGGCATCATAAAAAGCCAGCGCAGGACACTAATGCATAAGGAGGCAGCCTCTCCAAGCCATAGGAGCCATGAAGTCATGCTCCATTTATACCCTGGCCCAGCCAGCCAGCCAGCCTGTCGTCCCAGCCTGGGCCGGGAACAGGGTGCGGATGGAAGGTGGGTCCAGCGACAGAGATTGTGGAAAAGGCTGCACCATCAGAGACCAGAAGAGGGGTGACAAGCCCAGGGTGAGTCAGGCAGCGGGAGGCAGGCAGGGCATGAGCGTCTGCCTCCATGTCTCTGTGTGAAGGGCAGTGTCCCCAAGGATGGGGACAGCTGCTTGCTGTCTCCACTGAAGACAGGCTGAGCAGGAATGGCCTGCGCCTCGGTCATTTCTTTCTGCCTAAGGAGCATTTCCGACAGACGGGGCAGGGTGGAGGGAAGTGTGTTTCCATGGAGAGTGGCGGAACCTTAGCCTCTGAGAAGTCTCTCAGGTCCGTTGGGCCGAGTGGGGGAGGGGCTGGACTTGGTGGCTTTTGGGGTCCCGGATGGCGTAGAGCTTGAAGGAGCAGCAGGGCCCAGAGGCCGGGTCCTGTGGGGGCTTCTCTCCCTTCATTGAGGTGCAGACCTTCCTGCTTCCCCGGGTGTGCCCACCCGTAGTCCATCTGGTTCCTGCGCTCTCACCCTGAATGGTGAATGAAGTTGTGCCCACAGGCCACCCTAGGGGACAGGTGGGGTGTTGGAGGGAAGGTGTAGGAGGGACACCACATCTGCAGGCTGGCTCCGCGGGGGAGGTGGTCCTGGCAGCTGCCTCCAGGCTGAAGTCCTTCTTCAACCGGGCACTAGGCCAGCCTTCATCTAAGCTCCTGAGCCCTGGGGAGGGTGCTGAGCCTAAGAAAAGCTTCCTTCACATCTCCTGGCATCCGCTGCCCAACAGCCTGCCAGCCCGGAGCTGTTTGGAACACTAGCCATGACCGGAAAGGACAGTAGGGAAGCAGGTGATGGAGGCCCACAAGGGCTGCGCAAGCTCCAAGGCCTCCCCACCAAACGGACCATCCAGCAAGTCCGGCTCTCTGACTCCACTGGGAATCTACCGTGGACACCGAGCAAGGTGGGAGAGGGACCCACCACCACGCAAAGCTGGGGGACAGGGAATGTGTTCCAGAGCGGGTAGCCCTGGAGCAGTCCTTGGGGGGCAGAAGTGATGAGGGAGGGAACTCGGGGCGGCCGCAACATGAGGAAGTACTCAGGTGAGGCGTGGCACAGGTGCAGAGAAGCTTTGGGACAGAGGGGACCGGGACCATTGGGTGAGTCAGGAGAGAGAAGGCCAGGTTGGGGGGGGGGAGGCTTCTGAGTGGTGAGTGGCAGCTCAGATCTCTGCTTTAGGAAATGATAAAATTAATAACAGCTCCTACTTCCCGAGACCCTCCACACGCCAGGTCTCGTACCAAGCACTTTACACACTGCATTTCTAACCCCAAGGCCCCCCAGCTACTTGCTTAGATGGGGGATCGGAGCAGCCATGTGGGCTGTGGGAGAAGCAGCAGGCCGGGAGTCAGGAGACCTGGGTCCCAGGTCCTCCAGCTCTGGAGCTGCAGCCTTGGGGGAGACACCACTGTTTCCAGGCCTCACTGTCCCCACCTGTCGAATGGAGACCACCGCTGCCCAAGGGGCTGCACGGGGCTGCTGAGAGGAGCAGCAGGAATGCGCCTGAACACTTAGAGCGCAGTGTCCAGGTGGATCCCTGAACCCCAGCCAGGGCCTTGTCTGTGCTGCTCCCCTAGATGCAGTGCTGGGGGCCTGGCCCCTCCATCGGGAGTGGCCGGAGCTTAGCCGGGGCAGTGCCTCCTTGGACCAGGGCAAGTAAGAGACTTCAGAAAGGAAACAGTACCCCTTAGCCGGGGTCAAGAGACCGCAGTGCAAAGCCCAGGCCTCTCCCTCCCCCGCTCTCAGGCCACACCATCCCTGTCCCTGCTGTTCCCCATCACTCTGGCTTCTCTTCCCTTGTAACTCTGACTTGTGATGTTGGCTCGCCCTGGTCCTGGCTAGGACCAGCCTCTTTATAACCCTGCAGCTCAGCTTCCCAGAGCCAACCGGCCACTCAGCCTCCAATCACAGTGTCTGGGAGAGACAACCTGATTGGCTCAGGGCAGCTGATACTGGGTCCTCTTGGATCAGGGGTCCATCCCTGGCCCAATCCGCTGTGGCCCGGGCCAGGGTCACCTTGTACAAAGGGGCTGCATAGGCCCACCCTTGACTAGGGTTATTGCAAGGACAGCTCCAAAGAGGCAGGAAAGAAGGAGACACTCTAGACCAGTGGTTCTCAACCTTCCTAATGCCGCGACCCCTTTAATACAGTTCCTCATGTTGTGGTGACCCCCAACCATAAAATTATTTTTGTTGCTACTTCATAACTGTAATTTTGCTACTGTTATGAATCATAATGTAAATATCTGATATGCAGGATGTATTTTCATTGTTACAAATTGAACATAATGAAAGCATAGTGATTAATCACAAAAACAATATGTAATTATGTATGTGTTTTCCGATGGTCTTAGGCGACCCTGTGAAAGGGTCGTTTGACCCCCAAAGGGGGCACAAGCCACAGGTTGGCGACCCACAGGTTGAGAACCACTGCTCTAGACATTTCCACTATAAGCGGCCTCCCTCAGGTCCCTCACCCCCTACCCTCCAGCTTCCCTCTCCTCACCTCCTGCTCTGTCTGGCTCAGGGACATCTAACACATCCCACGAGACCTCCAGGGGGCTGGCTGCTCCTCAGGACAGAAAGGACTGGCCATCCACCTCTGGGCTCAGCAGCCTGGCCGAAGGCAGGGTCTTTGGAGGGACGCCATCAAGACACCAGCTCCTGCCTCACGTGGTTTGAATATCCACTGTATGCAGGATGCAACCTCGATCTTTTGACCTTAAAGTCCAGGCACTTTCAGGCACCCCTGGGACCATCCACTTTGTTTTAGAGCATGGTGTCTGGCAGGCCGTTATCCTAAGGCCCATGTAAGCCCTAGGGCAGGATCTGGGTTCTAGAGTCTTGATCCAATTTCTAGTGACAGCCGGGCCAGCAGCTCTGTAGCAGCCAGGTGTGCACACTCACCCTAAACCACGCTTCCAAGTGTCCAGGGCCATCTTCGCAGGCCCCCAGGAGCAGAGCCTGCCGTGCTCCCAGCCACGGGAGCCTGGGCAAGGTTGCTACGGCTCCGACTCCCTCTGGTTTGAGGTGCCCACAGTCCCTCCGTCACGGAATGGCTCCTCTGGCAGAGGCTCAGCACGTCCTGGGACAAGGCTTTACTGAAGGGACGGTCTGCTCTCACCTGCCCACTGGCTTGTCTCTTTTCCCAGAGGGCAAGACTAAGCCATCCTCGTCTCTGCATCCTCTCCCAGCACTCAGTCAAGTTCCTGGCACAAAGAAGTAGGTGCTTAAGAAATGTTTGCTCAATTAATTAATTAAGACAAGCTAAGAGGGAATGAAGCCGTTTTCATCTCACTGATTTTTCAGCTGATATTCTTGAGACTAGCCAAGTTCTACACCCTCCCCCCACCATTGCCTCCTCAAACTTCTCAGAGCCGGCTCCGGCTGGCGGAGACCCAGTGCACTCTCAGGCCAGCCTCTGGGGGAGAAGGGCCTGGATGGGAAGGAGGAGGGATCTCAGCTGGAGAAAGCACCTGCTTTGACAAGACAGGTTACGAGCTGCCTCTCCGTGCCACCACTTTCCCAGAACAACCTTAAGAGCAATTCATGAAGGTCCCACTCAGATGGGCCATGGACTCCGATCTCTGGTCCATGAGACCCTAGAAGCCACTGGAAAGTGGAATAAAAGGAGCAGGACTTAGTCTAGGAAGGCCTGGCTCTGCCGCATACCCGTGTGGCTTTGTCCGAGTCACCCAGCCACTTGGCTCAGACTCCTCAGCTGGAAAACCAGGGCACCTGCCACCCAGAATGCAGCATCTAATCCACTAACCTCAGTTAGATTGTACAAGGCCGAGTTGGTACCCTGACTCAGGCTCTCACCAGCTGTGTGTCATGAACGGGCTCCAGAAAGTTTCTGGGCCTCAGTTTTCTCATCTGAAAAATGGAAATAATACCTAGCTCATAAAGTTTTTGTGAAAAGCAAATGAAATATTGTGACTAAAAGCACTTAGGACAGTGCCTGGCACATAGATGCTCAATAGATGTGAGCTTTCTTATTTACTGCTGTTACTCCTGCTATTGTAGTTCCTACTTCCTACCACCACCACCATCACTACTGGCTACTGTGGGCCAGGCACTGCGCTACTGAAAGGTACAAGGCACCATCTCTGTCCTCTGAGCTCAGAGGGAGACTGAGAAGACAAAATGAGACAAGGAGGAAGAGGAGGAGGAAGGGGAGGAAGAGAAAAGGAAGAAGGAAAAAGCAGCAAAAGCAAGCAGAAGCCAAGACTCCAAGCCCCAGGAGACTGGTCTCCAGGGCTCGATGGAGGTAGGGTCAGGGCCCCTCAGGGCTCAGCAGTCAGTAGGGAGAACCTGAGGACTGGCAAGACTTCCTGGATGCTCTGGTCTTGGTCCTGGGAGGCTCGGGTAGGCTCGTGCAGCCATCTCTCCCGACTCCGTGTGACGTCATGTGCTGGGTGCTGTATAGGAGTGTGTGGATGAGACACGATTTTATGTCTCTGAAGAGCTGACTCTGGTTGCCCTCTGCTTTGGCTGGGGGGATGTTACTCAGAGCCGTGCTGACCAGGCCAGCCCCTTCCCCCTCCCCACTCCTTTCCCAGGACAGCCCGCGGGTTCCCACCCCACCCACAGCCTCTGCTCAGTGCCAACTGGGACAACTCTGCAGACATGTGGGCCCCAGCAGCTGTGGGTCTAATGTGTACCCAAAGGCTCAGTGCCATTGCTTTGGGGACCAAACAGTCCCACTGAGATTTCTGCTTTCTCCACTGTTTGTGGATGAGGGAACATGGCCACTCTGAACGCCTAGAACCGTAGAACACTGCAGGGCCCCAAGCATATCTCCTCCAGCCTCTTCGTTTCCCAGAGAAGGAACTCCAGGCCCGGCCAAGGACAGGATCTTGCCTGCGAGCACATGGCAAAGCTAGAACCAGATCCCAGGTCTTCTGACTTCCATCCCTGTGGAAGAGTCCAGTGGAAAGAGAACTGCCTTTGAATTTCAAGTTTGCTTCTAGCATTATGGCCTGAGATGAAACCCTTTATGTCTCTGGGCCTCAGTTTCCACATCTGTAAAATGGGAATAGCAATAGCACCTCTTCTACAGGATTGCCGTGTGAGCTCAGACAATAGGATGTATTGAACTTCCCTGAAAATGACAAAACCCTGCAGAAGTGAAACACTAACAGGCATTGTTATTATTATTCTAGAACATAGAGCACTGCACATACTAAGGACTCAAAAAAAAGTCTGCTGGTTGAATGGAGAGTGTTTGAAGCATGGTGAGTGGTGAACAAGGGGCTCCGGGAGCACTATTTGTTTAGATGGTGGGATCAAGGAAGGCTTCACAGAGGGGGTGACTTTTGAGATGGGCTTTGCTAAAGAAGTAGAAACCCACTGGGGGCCGCGGGCAGGGCAACAACACATGAACAGTGGCCAGAAATGTGGGCACGCAGCTGTGGCCCTCCAGAGAGCTGTGGGTGCCAATCCCACATGCAGGTTTGGGCTCCAGGCCCTGCTCAAAACTCACCGCTCTCTTCTGGGCCTGTGCGTGGTACATGAGACAGGGAGCTGGCAATTTATTAAATAGAAATAACCTCCTAAGCTAACTTGAGCATTGAGGCTCAGTGAGCTGACATGCCTTAACAAAGGCCCTGCAGCAGGCCAGCCACCTCGGGCCCAGGCGCTAAATGTGGCCCACCAGTTGCTTTTATAACCAGTGTTATTGGAGCCCCGCCACTCCCACTCGTTTACATATTGTCTATGTCTGCTTTCTTTTTTTTTTAATATATTTTATTGATTTTTTACAGAGAGGAAAGGAGAGGGATAGAGAGTTAGAAACATCAATGAGAGAGAAACATCATTCAGCTGCCTCCTGCACACTCCCTACTGGGTATGTGCCCGCAACCAAGGTACATGCCCTTGACCGGAATTGAACCTGGGACCCTTGAGTCTGCAGACCCACACTCTATCCACTGAGCCAAACCAGTTAGGGCTATGTCTGCTTTCTTGATACAATAGCAGAGGTGAGTTAGTTACAAGAGACCATATGGATTGCGAAACCCAAAATATTCACTATCTGGTCCTTTATCGAAAAAAGTTCGCCAACTCCTATACTACACAGCAAGATGGGGCAGAGCTGGGACGGAGGCCGGGCCTCCGATTTCTGATTGGCTGCTCTTTAACTCTGCACCATTAGGGCCCCTCCAGGCCCCACCCCTGTGACACTGCCCAAAGGGTGAGATTTCAGGCAGCCAGCCTCTGGGCAGACTCAGCTCCAGGACACATGGTACAGCCAAGAGGGATCCTTGGGGTGGCCACTGTTGCCCCCATGACCCAACATGGCTTCTTACTGGGAGCAGATCAGACGCTTTAGGGGGAAACTGGCAAGGAGATGCCAACCGGCACCTGCTCCTGCTCCATGGGCAAAACAGGAAAAGCCAGTGAGTGTCAGTGTAGGACTCAGGCCAGCCAGATGCTAGAGTTACAGACACAGGCTTTCAAGAAGCACTCAGAGGAGGTCGGGCGTCTCAGCAGATGGCCAAGTCCACCGTAAATTGGGCTGTAGAATTCCTCTCTCCATGCCAGGCTGTCTCTGGTGCATTCATGTAATTAAAACCCCACCAGATCCAATCTGTTAAGAGTTCTGAGTTCACACATGTCCTGTCCAGCTGGTCATAAGGATGCAGACAGACAATGGGCCTAGGCCATGGCCACCTGGTGTATGGCTGGCCTGGAGCAGGCCCCCTAGGCCCCATATTGGCCCTGTTCTATGGCACTGCCCACTCTGGGACTCATGCTCTGTCCGTCTTCCCTATCTCCACCCCTTTCAATCCTCTGGCTAACCTTTGATGCCTTCTCTTCCTAGTTCATTCATTCAACAACCAAGATTTATTAAATGCCAGCTACATGCCACATACTCCTCTAGGTGCGAGGAATGGAGTGGTAACAAAAGAGACAAAAATCTCCACTTTCATGGAGATTATAGTTTAAACCCACCCATACAAGAACATCTCACACATTGTGTGTCTGCTCTTTCCTCCCTCCCCTCCCCTCCCTCCTCCCCTCCCCTCTCCTCTCCTGAACTCAGTGCACTGCTGAGCACTTGACAATGGACCATGCAGAGGCCTCCTAACGAATCATCCTGCTCCCCATCTCCCACTGCCAAGCCCCACACAGGGATGCCAGGAAGTCATCTCAATACCTCTTTGACGTGTCCGTTCCCTACTCAGGAGCCATCAGCCACTAAGTCGAGGTTTGAATTCCCGTACCTACTAGTACTCTTCAAAGCCCTTGCCCACCTTATCAACCTTCACTACTTGTGAACTTTCCGCTCCAAGAAAACCAGAATTCCTGTTGCCGTTAAGTTTCTAATACTCATTACTTTCGACTTATAAAAGTAATAGATTTTTGTAGAAAATATAAAATATATAAAAGAAAATTAAAATCAATCATGAATCCTGGCCGGTGGCTCAGTTGGTTGAGCAATGTCCCATGCACCAAGAGGTTGCTGGCTCCATTCTTGGTCAGGGCACATGCCTAGGTTGGGGGCTAGCTCCCCAGTAAGATGTGTGCAGGATATTTCTCTCATCGATGTTTCTCTCTCTCTCCTTCTCCCTTCCTCTCTCTCTGGAATCAATAAAAACATCTTTTTTTAAATTAACCATGAGCCCATACTTTAAAGATAAACTCTATGAGCTTTTTAGTACATTTCCTTACAGCTTCTCTTTGAGTGTGTGTACTTTTTTTAAATATTTGTATATTCAGCATGGGAACCCATTATACATAAAGAGTTACATCCTACCATTTTTGTTTAGCATTCTACGGTGGTTTTCTATGTCATTAAAAGACTTCTCAAGAACAGCACTTTCGTGGCTGCACAATAGTCCAACACATAAATATGCCTTAATATGTTTAACCAAACCCCATCGGTGAACATTAGGACTGTTTACCATTTTTCACAATGAAAATACTGCTATAAACATCCTTGCTCATAAATCTTTGTTCCGCTCTCTGGTTATTTTCCGAGCAGGGATTCCTAGAAGTGGCATTGCAGGTCCAGCGGGTAGACACGCTTCCGAGGCTCCTGATGCATCTCATGAAGCTGCCTGTCTGAGACTGTGTGTTGGTCCCCTCGACCCCCCATTTGTGAGAATGTCCCCCAGCCTCCGACAGGTCTATTTTGTCTGCCCCCTAGCACGCCACGTGTCTTCCTAGCATTGTGTCTTTGCTTCAGCAGCTTCCCTCTATCAGAAGAACTCTGCATTTCCCACCCATCTTTCAAAGCTCAGGGTAAAGACCACCTCCTCCGTGAAGCCCTTCCTGATACCCCCAACCGAAGTTCTCTGCCTCTAACCCTCCTTCAGCCCCTGTCTTAAATTCTTCCTGAAACAGTTCCCATGCATGTGTATAATTTGTGTTATAATAACCTCTTCTTTGTTGCTTCCACTGAGATATTTCATCTGATTCACTTTCGGACAGAAAGTGTTTTGAGGTCAAGAACTGTGGCTTGATCATCTGGGTCTACTTACTTGCTATGGCCCCATCACCAGCCTCAAGCTGGTCCTTGATTTCCTGGAAGCGTCACTATTCCTTGGCCTATGAGAACAGCCTTTAGAATGCTCCCCTCTGCAGGTGGACTGCGCTAGGACGGAGGGTCCTAGATTCCAGTCCTGACTCTGTCACGGACTCACCTTGACCTAGGGCTAGTCCCTGCCCCCTTCTGAGCCTCAGTTTACCCACCTATATAATGAGCGAGTTGAACTACATAGTCTCCCACACTCCAGCCTCTGCAGCCCCTGGTCCCAGGCACCCAGAGCAGCCCCAGGGTGCCTCTGAGGGCCCCTGTGCAAAGCCAGCCTCTGGGATAGGCCTGAGGGAGCTGGCCAGGGAGGCAGGCCTGGCTCCGGGCCAGGCTGTGTCTGCAAACACTGACCTTGGCTGCCGCAGGGATTTTCCATGACACCAGCACCCTCCCCCTCAGCTCCCCCTAATCCTGTGGGCCTGGGGAGTGTGGGGGATGGGAGCAGTGAAGGCTGCTCTATATTCAGGACCCTGAATCCGAGTAATAGGGGCACCTGTGGATGGTAGAGAGAGAGAAGAGAGAGACAAGAGAGAGGGATGGGCCTACACTGCAAAGTCGGAGGAAATCAGGGATCGGGAGAGAACCTGCTAGGGGGCGTGGGGAGTGGGGAGAAGAGCTGAGAGAGTAGCTGGGAAGATGGGAAGAGAGGCCTTGGAAAGGGGCAGGGGAGAGAGGGGAGAGGGAGGAAGGGTGTGCTATGCTTCAGAGCTGTCCTTCCAAGGAGCTCTGGCCTGGAGGGGACAAACTCCAGACCCGGTTCTGCGCACTGGTCCCTCCCCCCACCCAGGTCCATGAGGCCCTGGTGGTTTCCCAGGCCTACCACAGGCCTGGGCAGGGAGGGGCTCCTCCCGGGGCACTGAAGCTGACCTCCTTCTGCAGGGGCCTGGGGCCACAGGGAGGGCAGGGGATATGAGTCACTGAAGGCCCTGTGCCAAGGCTGCCGCCCCTCCCCCTCCCCCTGCTGGGTGTCTAGGGGAGGTTTCTCCCATCCACATCCCAGGCAGCAGGTCTGCTGCTCCCACCAGGCCTTGTGCGGGACCCTGAGGGGACTTGCTTGGCCTCCAGGAGCTCAAAGCCCCGCAGAACTCTGCAAACCTGAGTGCACCAGTGCCAGGTGAGGCAGAGAGCGAGGCAGAGAGGCCCCGCCAGCTCCGGAAAGGGTCCGGAAAGGTTCTTGGAAAAGGTGGCGTCTGAGCTGGATTCTAAAGGATGGAGAGGGCCCGCACTTCTCCCCAAGTCCACCAAGCAGGACAGCCTCCCCCGTCCCCCCTGAGGGCCCGGCACTGCTACCAGCTGCTTCTGCCTCATCTCCTTTAACACACCTATTAGGTCAAGCCTCCAGACCCACCTACTGGCTCCACACGGCTGCCATCCCCAGAGCAAGGGGGGATCCCTGGCGGGTCTTTCCCAGGTGCCGCTCAGGCTCAGGCCCAGCAGGAGAGCCCAGCTCCTCTGGGGCAGCTGTGTCTTACAGCCAGCCCTGGAGCTGCCTCTGTCTCCCCAGAGCCCCCACTCCTCTCCAGTGCCCCCCCCCCCCCCGCCCCAGGCTCAGGCAGCACCCTGGTGTCAGTCAGGCCCTTCTCATGTCCAGCTCTGCATCAGCCCGAGTTCACAGCCTTTGGGCACCTCAGGCCACAGGCCACCCATCCATCTTCCCTCAGGGCAAACATTAGCCCAGCCAACGCCGTATTTACATTAGATAAGTAGGTGTTTGGGAACCAGGAAACAGACCCAGCCAGGCATTGCCGAGGGCTCTTTGTTCCTCACCTATAGAAGGGCTGGGCCAACCAGAGAAGGGACATCAGAGAATCTGAAGTCCTGGACGAAGGACCTTGGAGTTCTTGGGAAACAGAGGAGAGTTTCCCAAACTGTGCTCTAGGGAGCTCTTGTCCAGCAAGGTGCACTCTCAGAAGAGTAGCGGCAGGTCCAACGTGGGGAAATGTAGCACGTGCTCCCCACTTTGACGGACCTCGCATGTTAACCCGTGTCGGCTCCGATGAAGCTGACACAAACGAAATGACAACAACTCCTGCTACGCTCAGCCTTCCTCCAATGGGCTTTAACCAAACAGCTCTTCTCAGCCAACAGTCATCCACAGTCCATGGGACTGTATTTCAGGAAATTACCTTTGGGAAATACTGACCATAGAATGTTGATGCTGAAAGGAACTTTAAAATCCACCTAATCTTGATGTTCCCCAAAACATTCATACTAGTGATTCGGATTTATTGATCCCAGGATCCCAGGCATTTTAAGTCTACTAACTCATCAAAGCCCCGAAGCAGTTCCACGAGTGAGCCCACCACTATTCCCATTTCACAGGTGTGGAAACTGAGGCACGTGGCCAAAGTTGAAAGCTGTTTGGCCCCACAGGCTGTGCTCTCATCTACGCCACTAAGCTGCAGAGATCCCCCGCAGAAAACAGAAATACCTATTTTCAGCACTTCAAAACGAAAACAATAACTTAATCCAGACTCATAAAATCAGTTATCCCCTGCTAAGCTGAAGTTTTGATTGGCAGATGTGTCCTTAATTCATTTGACGGGAAAATAATTAATTATTGCTGTCACATTTACTCAGTGCCCGTTCTGCTCTGATCAACAACACATTGTACTGTGTTGTTGATAAATCTTTCGAAATCTGCACTCTAAGTCAGTGAACAGAAAAAATAATAAAAGGGACCCATAGCAAGGAAAAAAGGTGGAAAGCTTTTATCTTGCCCTATCCTCCCATGTCACAGATGAGGAAAATTGAGGCCCAGAGAAGGAAAAGGAATTGCCCAAGACACAAAGCTAGCTGTGGTCAGGGTCAAGTCAGATCCCCAGGTCTCCTGCCTCCTGACCCCAGGCTCTTTCCTCCACCCAAGGCTGTGGCCGGCGTTCTGGCTCTGTGGCCAGCTGGACCAGGGGTACAAGGCCAGGCACTCAGGCTGGCAGGGATATGAGGTCAGTGGGGAGCAGGCAGCTGCGCCCAGTTCAACCACGGCCATTACCAAGGCTCAGACTGGTCGTTTGTGCTTTGACCAGAAGGAACTAGGCCACAGGGAGAGAAAGTCCACTAAAAGGTACTCTGGACCCCCAGCCCTCTGCATCTCCCTGGAAGGCAGCGCTTCAGCCAATCTCCGAGCTCCTTGGTGATGCCGGGAGGAAAACAGAAGAACTGTAATAATATTCATCATTAATATTGATGTCCAGCCCCATGATTAATTTTTTTGGTCCAGCCACCCGGCTTCCTCAGGTGAATCCCATGCCTCCAGCTGGGTTCCAGGCCCACCGCTTAGCTGAGTTGCTCCCACACAGGACATGCTGGGCCTGTTTGAATGAACAGGTCAACCCTGGTCACGCTGAGCCAAAGGGCGGAGGACCGAGCATTGCGTTTAGAATGGAGTATCCTGGGTTATAGTCCTGGCTCTGCCATTCACTGGCTGCATGACCTTGAGAAGGTCACGTTTCTGCTCTGGCCTTCATTTCCCCCATCTGTACAATATAAGGACTGAGCTCTATGATCGCTAAGGGCCTCTGTGGCCCTTAGAACCTTAAGTCAATGGTGGATTCAGGCCAGGTAGCTGGAAGACAAGGGGCGAGGACAGCCCTGGTTAGTGCTCTGAGAGACAACAGCTAGGGTCTTATGGTTGGTGCCTGGGTCCTGGCTGGTCAGTCCACTGGATACAATGAAGGAGGGTCCTCAGACAATGAGCCCCAGATGGCAGCCTCTGTGTGTATCAGTGACACACAAGGACAGATGGAGCCCATCACCAGGGGACGCAGGGCTGGACAAGAGGGAGAAGATGGGGGCTACTGTTTGCCCCTCTCCCCCTTGTAAACCCCAGCCTGATGTGGGCAAGGACCAGGCAGGCAGTGGGCCTGCTGGCAGGCAGACAAGCCTTGCCAAACTCCCAATCACTTCCCAGACCTCCCAGGGTCCCCTGGGAGTGGCTCCACCCCAGCGGGCACCCCTCCAAGTGGAGCCCACGTCAGCAGGTCCTCACAGCTCCCTGGCCCTTTCACCCAGGGACAGTGGACCAGGCAAAGGGGCAGAGGCATGCTGACCCGGGGCCCGATGCTTGGAGAAGTGTGTGATTCCCTGGGCATCACGCTTCTGGGGCTGTTTCTGCCATGTCCGGCTCAGGCACTGCCCGAGAATGAGGCACCGAGTGGAGCACTCCCCTCTCGGGGCCCCAGCTTCCCATCCTGGATGCATTGGCTCCGAGCCACTGGAATGAGTGATGAGTCAGAGAGTCCTAGTGGCCTTGGCCAACTCACAAGCCCTCTCCAGCCTTAATTTCTCCATCAATGGAGATAGTCATGATAATGACCTTAGGAAGTTTTTGAGAATTAAAGTTTAAAATGTACCTGAAAGATAAGACCTTCAGCCTCAGCCTGTGGTGGGAAGTGGGGGGAGGCCCCGAGGGCCGCTGACCCCAAAGGTAAGGCTGGGGCCACCCTGGACAGGACCTTGGCTGTAGTGAGGCCTGAGGCTCTAGCCTGGTAAGAGCCTTTGGTTGAGCCTGGATGTGCCGCCTGCTTTGAAAATCACTCCGTTCAACAGGAGGTGGGCAGGGAAAGGCGCTGTCATCTGCGCTGGGAGACAGAGAGGGCATGAGGGTCTCAGGATGGGGCAGGGAGAGGCCGGGAGGAGGGCGGTGTGAGAAATGCGTAAGGGGAGGTGGCTGTCACATCTGCTGGGACATGGGCTGTATTCAGATGGGGGAGGGCCCCGCCTGAAGCTGGGGGGCTTTGTGGGCCACCCACCATGGGCAATGAGGCTGCCAGGCGGGCGGGCGCTGAGTCTTCCTAAAGGCTGGTGGGCCAGGGGAAGACACAGCCTATGAACAAACACGGGCTGAGGTGTTGGTGCTGGCCAGAGCGGTCCTTCTCCCTGAGAGGGGGAGATGGCGGCCGGACCCCACAGAGACTGCCCCCACCTCCAGGACTCCCCCTGTGAGCCCCATCGCTGCTGCTTCTGTGGCAAACTCCACAGGTTCCAAGTGCGTTCACAGCCAGTCTCTCCTTTTCCCCGGAAGGCAGCTCTGCCAGGCGGCCAGGGCAGGGATTAGCAGCTGTAGCTCAAGCCCGAGTGCAGGACGGTCAGAGAGGTCCAGAGAGGGGTGGATTTGCCCACCGTCACACAGCCACCAGGTGGTCATGCTAGGGCTGGGCCCACACTACCCAACCCCGGTCTAGCCCATCCACAGTGCCATGCCCTCCCCCACACGCTGTGTGGTACTGGCCTGCTGGACAGGGAAGGACGGGGTGAGAAGCCACGCTGGCGCGGGGCCTGCCCAGCTGTCGAGGTGAGTTGTGATCTGGCTGCCATGGCCGAGCTGGCGGGCACAATCTGTTCTCACTCTGCCGCGACCTGGACAGGCCAGGCATGGTGGCGCACCAGCTCAGCTGTCCAGGCCCCTGGCAACGGTGACACAGTCCCCAGCTAGATGCCGGGGTCAGGGAGGCAGGGGACCCCACTCTAAGGGTAGCCCACAGCCTCACGTGCCCCAAGCAGCTGTCCCCAGACCTCCCTGAGCTTGAAGACTCAAATGGTCTTGGGCTGACAGATGCCTACTTTATTGGACCTGAGCTGACCCCTAGCCCAGGTGGAAGGTGAGGGCAGCCTGACACTTCATTCATTACTCATCATAGTGAGCTCTTCTTGAGCACTTGATACATACTAGGCTCTAGGCCAGCCGTGGGCAAACTACGGCCCGCGGGCCGGATCCGACCGTTTGAAATGAATAAAACTAAAAAAAAAAAAAAAAGACCGTACCCTTTTATGTAATGATGTTTACTTTGAATTTATATTAGTTCACACAAACACTCCATCCATGCTTTTGTTCCGGCCCTCCGGTCCAGTTTAAGAACCCATTGTGGCCCTCGAGTCAAAAAGTTTGCCCACCCCTGCTCTAGGCTAAGGGCATTAAACACATTTTCTCACTTATTTCACCCCCAAAAGCCCCGCGTATTAGCCCCATTTTACAGATAGGGAAACTAAGGCTCAGAGAGGTTTAAAATCACACACACAGTCCATGGAAGAATAAAGATTTGAATTCAGATCATACACCAAAGCACGCAGTATCCTGCCCTGCCTCGTCAAAGGTGCTGTGGGCATATCCCCTGGGCATGCACTAGAGAGGAACATGACAAGTCCTGCAGTGCCTACCCTACACCCTAAGCTAGCGTTTACCTGTATCTGTGTAGTTGGTGACCCTGGGGGACAGGTCAGGGGGTGCTGGTAACATTGGCCCTGGCGTTCTGAGCTGAACCTTTTGTGCCACTCAAAGCAGAGGTCACCTTCAGCTGGGAAGAATCCAGAACAACGGCATGGAAGAAGCAACATTTGGTTAAGTGTCGATAAGGCTTTGAAAGGAGGAAAAATTGGAAAGCCTGCCAGCATTGTTTTTATTATAATAATTTCATTAATAAAGTAATGTATATCTTAGCCCAGCGAAGGAAGCAGAGCCAGGACCCGTAGATTTCATTTGACAAATGAGGGAACGTGTTCAGAAAGTGGGAGTCATTTGCCCACCGTCACCCAGCCACGAGTAACAGGGCCAGAGCTGGGGCCTAGGTATTCAGGATCCACCCAGGATCCTGTCCCCCGAGGGCTCCAGGCAGAACTCCATTTGATGGTTGGCTCAGAAGGAAGCTTCCTTCACTGCTGGCCTCTCCAAGGTGGGGCAGGTGTAGGCAGGGCAGGGGGGGGGGGCAGGAGGCAGGGGGCAGGGGGCAGGAGGCAGGGGGCAGGTGTCTGGCATCCACAGCCCCGTAGAGCTTGCTTTCTCTCCTCTTCCACTCTTTCTCTCCTCCCTCTCCCCCCGCCCCGCCTCCCCCCAGGCTATGGCCACGCAGCACCCAGCACGGACGGCGGCAAGGTGTTCTGCATGTTCTACGCGCTGCTGGGCATCCCGCTCACGCTGGTCATGTTCCAGAGCCTGGGCGAGCGCATCAACACCTTCGTGAAGTTCCTGCTGCACCGCGCCAAGCGGGGCCTGGGCATGCGGCGCGCCGACGTGTCCATGGCCAACATGGTGCTCATCGGCTTCTTCTCGTGCATCAGCACGCTGTGCATCGGCGCGGCCGCCTTCTCCTACTACGAGCACTGGACCTTCTTCCAGGCCTACTACTACTGCTTCATCACGCTCACCACCATCGGCTTCGGCGACTACGTGGCGCTGCAGAAGGACCAGGCGCTGCAGACGCAGCCGCAGTACGTGGCCTTCAGCTTCGTCTACATCCTCACGGGCCTCACGGTCATCGGCGCCTTCCTCAACCTCGTGGTGCTGCGCTTCATGACCATGAACGCCGAGGACGAGAAGCGCGACGCCGAGCACCGCGCGCTGCTCACGCGCAACGGGCAGGCGGGCGGGAGCCTGGGCGGCGTGGGCGGCGGCGGGGGCGGGGGCGGCGGGGGCGCGGGCGGCAGCGTGCACACCACGGACACCGCCTCCTCCACGGCGGCGGGGGCGGCGGGCGGCGGCGGCTTCCGCAACGTGTACGCCGAGGTGCTGCACTTCCAGTCCATGTGCTCCTGCCTCTGGTACAAGAGCCGCGAGAAGCTGCAGTACTCCATCCCCATGATCATCCCGCGGGACCTCTCCACGTCCGACACGTGCGTGGAGCAGAGCCACTCCTCGCCGGGAGGGGGCGGCCGCTACAGCGACACGCCCTCGCACCGCTGCCTGTGCAGCGGGGCCCAGCGCTCGGCCATCAGCTCCGTGTCCACCGGCCTGCACAGCCTGTCCACCTTCCGGGGCCTCATGAAGCGCAGGAGCTCCGTGTGAACGCCCCGCCCCGCCCCGCCCGCGCCCGCGGGGCCTGGAGCAGCTGGGCGGGTGGGGCCGGGTGGTGGGGCTCCTGCCCCGAGGAGCAGCGGGGGTGGGCGAGGGGGCCGCCCCCAGCCGCCCTCAGCCCCTGGGGGACGCCCCACCCCTCTCCACCCTCCCCAGCCCCCCCATCTCCGACTGTGCCTGCTCGCACCAGCCAGCAGGAGCTGGGGCTCTGAGGACCCTGGAGCCCCTATCTGCGCCCTGCAAATTCCGAGAAATGTGAAACTTGGGGGGCGAGGGGGTGGAGGGTAGCAGGGAGGGAAGGCAGACGCTGGGAGCCTCCCGTCCATTTGGAAATCTAAGGAGCCCCCCAGTTCTCAGAGGCCCTGCTGGTACCCAGACTGCCCCCCTCCCCCAATCCGGAGGGGACTTCGTGTTCCGTGTACGTTTGCATCTCTATTTATACCTCTGTCCTGCCAGGTCTCCCACCTTCCCTGGGCTCCAAAAGCCAGGGTGTCTTTGTCCAGGTCACCCCCACGCAGTCTGCTCCCCTTCCTCATCCCCAGTTATGTCTCTGAACCTCCCACGACCTTCTGTGTTGTTTTGCATGGCTTTGCAGTTATGGAGAAAGTGGAAACCCAGCAGTCCCTAAAGCTAGACCCCGGAGGGCAGGTGGACAGAAGCCAGGCCAGGCCCCCTACAGGGGCCGGCAGAGAAGTGAGGGGCAGAGAAGGGAGGGGAGAGCCCATGGCCAGGGTGGTCCCGCTGGCAGGTGAGAACCAAGTGGCCTTCAGTCACATTCCCAGAGGGGCAGAGGGAATGCAGCCTTCCGACCAACACTCCCCTTGATGGACCAGAAAACGTCCTGCTGGCCGTCCGGCCACTGCTCACCATGACCAACTGCGGCATCTGTGGAATGAGTTGTCGCCTTGGAAAACCACGTCCTGACTCCTCATCGTCTGAGTGTCCCAACACTCCAGTTAGGTCACCAGGGCAGGGTTGCTCATCCACATTTTACCGATGGCAGTGAGGCCCAAACAGGGGGTGTGACTTGTCCAAGGTGACACGCACAGCAAAAGGCACAGGGGGACCAGAACCCAGGCCACTTGTTCCCAGGAGGAGTGCTCTTTCCTTCCCATGCCTCTGCCCGCTCCTGAAAGCAAAGCTCCTGCCCTGTGCCCTGGCACTGTGTGGGCAACGGGGCCTAAAACAGGCCCAGACCTCAGGTCTGAGCCAGTGCTGGGGCTAGAGAGCTGGCAGGCATATCCTGCTGACTTCATCCCTGACCCCACAGCCGGTGTGGGTGCCTGTGTCCCGCGTGGCTAGAGATAAGCTAAGGCTGCAGCAAGGCACGCCCCTCCCAGGTGGGGGGAGCGGAGTTGGTGTGCCAACAGCCTATGTCACCTGCCACCCAGAAACCCAAAGGGAGAGCAGAGACGGAGGTGGGAACCAGGCTCCCTGCGGGGACCCACAACTGGAGCTGGCGCCTGACTCAGGACAGCATCGAAGGGTGGGTGAGAGGCTTCTCCTCCCTCCGTGCTGCCCTCGCATGCTGTTCCCATGTCCCAGCTCTTGGACACGCTCAGCAAGGCCCACGCTGGCCTTCAGAAAAGCTCGAGTGGGGACCACGGGGTGATCAGCCTCTGGGAACCCCTGGGAGGGAAGAAGTCTGGCCTGGCCTGTGTGTGAGTCCTGTCTCAGCGGGAGGAGCTGGCCGCCCACGTGCCAAGGAGAGCAGGGCCCAGGAGCCGGGGTGCCCTCTGTGTTTATGTTGAGGTGGGGAGCGGTGCCGGCTGCCTCTGTCTTGTGTGTGACCCTGCCCTCGAGGGGTCCTGTCCCGTCAGTCCTGAGGGAGCCACAACCAAAGTTGCAGGGAGATGGTGGGGAAGGAGGCTGAATGGCCCTGAGCGGACTGCTCGGTCTCCAGGCTCCCAGTCTCTGCTGGGTCTTTCCCGGGGAACTGGACGGCCAGCGTTGCTTCCCTCCCCCCTCCCACTGCGGGCAGCCTTTCTGCTTCCCCAATGCCTTATGCCTGGGCACACTGCCACAGAATATGCAATATGTGTGGGTGACATGCCCCACGCCCACACCCCCACCCCGGGCAGCCCCCGGACCCCAAAGGCTGCGGCTGCCACGGCCTCCCTTTAGACCCTGCTGCCTATCTGTCTTCACACTGAGAATGGCGTCTAATAAATACTGCCCATGGAGACCAGGTTCAGGCTTGGCTGCCTCTGTCATCATATACCCTGAGAGCTGCCAGGGCTGGGCCATCTGCTGACCCGCACACACACCTCTGCGCACACTCTGGCCCCGCCAAGGTCTACAGACACACTCGCTGATGCACCTCGGGCTGACTAGACCCTTGGCGTCCACGGGCCTTAGGGAGAAGGCTGGGGACAATACTGGCTTCCCTTTTGTGATTTCCTCCCATGCCCAGGTTTTCTGTTTCACCAGCAACAGCTATAAGACGAGACCTTAGAAAGGAAATCACCTGCTTCAATTCTCCCCCTTGAACATGAGTAAACTGAGGCCCAGAGAGGGCAAGTCACTCTCCCTGAGTCACACAGCAATGAGTGGGGGGCCCAGGATTGGAACCAGAACCAGGGATTACAAGTCCAGTGCTCCCCCTTCTCAGGAGTCTTCGGAGTCTGATGGACACACACACACTGCAGCTGACAATGGCAGCCTCCGTCAGCCAGGAATGGGGGTGCCCTTCTTCCAGCAGGGCCTTCCAGGCTCAGTGGCCTGATGGGCACAAAAATGTTTCTCTCACAGGGAGACGCATCGCAAGCACCTTTCTTCAGGGTACATTTTTCTCTGGAGGGACAACTTGGCCTGGGACTGAACCCCAGAGCCCAGGACAGATGCAGCTGGTGCCAGCCCCCGGAATCAGCTGGCCAGTGGCTTTCAGATGTCGCTGAGTGCAACCCAGAGTAATGCCTTTTCTACTGCAACCCTGAACCTATCTGCATGCCTGTCCATCTATCTCTCTTTCATGAAGTAATACTTAATCCCTACTACAGCCTTTCCATTCTAGTTCATGTGATGAAATGCTGGTCACTACCTACTAAATTTATCTCTCTCCCCACTAGGGCTCCCTGCAGATTGAAATACAGGGAGTGGGTTAGGGGCACTTTCTCCAGTCTCTACCCATATAAGTCAACTGAAAGATAGAAAGAGAGGCCTATTTATTGGGGGTTCAGGGATCTACGGAAGCAGTGGTGGCACCTGCACCTCCACTAGCACACACCCCCTCCAGGAGGCAGGCAATGTGACAGTGCTCCCGGCTGCTCCGTGCAGCTGCCGGCAGGCTCCTGGGACGTGCTTCTCATTGACCTGTGGCCCTCAGGGTGCCCACAGCTCCTGGTGGCTCACCCGCACCTAAGAGCACCCCATCAAACGCCAGGGCTCCCTGGCCCAATTGCCTCTGTCTTTCTCAGCGCAACAACGGCAGAGATGATGTCATTTTTGAGGTCAGCTGTGGCCAGTACCAAGGTTGCTCTTACTCTCTTTAGCAGTTCTTGCAGGACACAAACATGCTGACACTTGCCCTCCTGTCTTCTTTTCTTTTTTGTTAATCCTCACCTGAGGATATTTTTCCGTTGATTTTTAGAGATGGCACAAGGGAGAGGGAGAGACAGAGAGAGGAACATCGATGTGAGAGAGACACATCGAGTGGTTGCCTCTGCACATGCTTCCCGACCAGGGCTGAGGATCAAGCCTGCAACCAATGTATGTGCCCTTGACCGGATCAAACCCGGACCCTTCAGTCCAGGGTTGACCCTGTACCCACTGAGCCAAACCGGCTAAGGCTGCCCTCCTTTCTTCGTCACCCAGGACAAAATAATCAGAGCTCGAAGGGGTCCCGGAAGGGCTGCATTCATCTCGGTCTTCCAAGGGGTGATCAGAATTGTGGCAGCGGTGAACTGCATGCCAGCCCCTGCCTAGCCCCTGAGGACTCGGAATTGCCCGTGGTCCTAGCGTGGGCTCTGTAACGCCAGGTGATGCCATCCCACCCTCCTCACTTACACACAGTATCTGAGGCATCCTGCACTACAAAATGCATGCACAGCAATGCAAAACTAGAAACCAGCACCGCAGAAGGGGGGTGGGAGAGACATGACTATACCAAGATCCCGGCTGCTGTGGTGACTGTGAGCATCAGATGGAGACAGAAGCGTCCTGGAGCCAAGAGAGAAAGAGGCCTACAGCAACTCTTCCCCAGACATGTCCTGTGGGAAAGGGTTCCTCGGTCAAATGAAGCTGGGGAAACACTGTACCTGCCACTCATGCGTGGAGCTTCACAAGGCATCTTCGCTTATAAAGGCTCTGAGAAGCCCTGCAGCAAACACAGCTGCTCCCTCTGCTTCCCCCAGCCGCACCCACACTCATGCCCAACGCCAGACCCTCTGCTTGTGTGGCCTCTCGTGTTCCACAGAGCACGTCTTGGGAAATGCTGACCTATCAAAATCTCATTGTCTGATGAAGAGAGAAGGCTGATCCTCCCCCTCGATAAATTCTAAAAAAAAGTTCAGTGTAGAAGCCCTTCTATAACTGAAGGCCATGACATTACCAAATACATATTTTATTCTCAATTACGTGTCAGCTCGAACCAAGGCTCAGAGCCAGGATCGGACCGTGGGCTGGTGGCGGAGCTGGGATGTGAGCCCATCCCAATGGCCCTGAAGCATTTGCTTGCACCAACCGCACTGTCCTGTCCCCAGGCCGGCCCATGTCATCAGCACAGGTTTGGCAGAAGTCACAGAGCTAGCTGTTTAGGACATGTCATTTCTTATTCAGGACATTGGTGAATGGGGAGACTATAACCTGTCACCCTTCCAAAATGACAGATTCTGATGCAGCTAAGAAACCCTGTTCCACCGAGATCCTCCCACTCCCATGCATGGGGCCAATCTAGCCTCTTTCTACAGGCTCAGCCTTGCCTCAAGCCCAACAGCATCCCACAGCTCATCTTAGGAAGCCGGGGGCCGGGGACCAGGAAGGGACTTCTTGTGAGAGGAAAGAGCACTGCCCACGCGGACCGTGCTGGCCTCCCCAACCCAGGGCACACGTCACCGCCTCCACTGAGAAGCTGACGCCCCCTCTCTCTCCCAAAGCCGTTCAGACTCCATTTTCCAAGAGGCCCCTGAACAGCCCAGTCTATAGGGGGCACGGTGCCCTCCCCTTGGCCGGGTGGCAGTGATGCTAGGACGACAGCCTGAGGCACTGCCATCACCTTTGGCAAAGCCCGCAAAGAAACACGTGCACACACTCCTCTAGGCCCTTGGCCCAGCTCCTGTTTTTCAAGGGAAGGGATTGTTGTTTACAGAGAGGAAGTGAGATGCTCAAGGTCATGAAGCAAGATAATGGTGCAGCCGGGATTAGTATCCAGATAGCCTAACTTTCCCTCCACACACACACACACACACACACACACACACACGCACGCACGCACGCAGCGGGGCCCAGCCTTCTCTGACTCTGATTTCAGATGAAAGCTGCTAATCTCTGGAGTTGAGTCATTCTCAGGCTGGAAATTTCCCACATCGAGGTCGGGACAAACATGGGGAGACTCACATCTCTGCCCCTCGGCCTCCCAGCTGCAGGGGAGGCCTGTGAGCGGTGCCGCCCCTCAGGCCGGGGCTGTGGTGGAACCGACCCCCAGGACCTTTCTGGCCCGGAACTCCCCAAGAGCCCACACTAATGGCATTTGCCATTCACAAAGCTCTCTCACCTGGGTCTCTCCTGTCATCATGGGACAACCTGAGGATGTAGGTGAGGATTAACACCCCCATTTTCAGCACTAAAGCTCGGGAAACCCAGGTCCTGAGAGCAGGGACTGTCCCACAGTCACCTCTGTTTCTGAGCGCTGACCAGGCCACTGGGCACTTCCTTGGGAGCCCAGCCAGTAACTCTTGGCCAGCGAGTGCCCCACGCAGCTTGCCAAGCTGGATCCCATGGTTGGAGAGCCCCCAGGTGGACACGGTTCACAGAACCCCTGAGCAAAAGGAGACAAGGAGCTATGAATGCCGCGCCCACTTCACCACGTGCCCCTGTTCAGCACTGCCTGGACCTCCGGGCTTTGGACCAAGGGCAGCAGTGTCCAGCCAGCAACCTCTGCCCTTCAGCGGGAGGGGCTGAAGGTTCCCAGGGGAAAGGTCGGGCCTCTGACCCACGCCACCTCCCCGGATCAACACTCTTCCACAGGTCTTGTTCCCTGAAGAGGGAGCATGTGACCAGGTCATCCCTGACTACGAAATACTCTGGTCCGACTACGAGATCGGAGTGGATTCCTGGGCCTGTGCTGGCCCCAGCACTGGGATTGGAGAGGCACTTTCTAATTGGCACAGGTCCAACCTGGGAAGCCAGGGGTGCTGCTGTGTTGTGCCCTGCTCTCACCATTGTAGTTAGAACTCCCATTCTGCCCTCGTTCCAGACCAGAAAAAGCTCTAAGGAAACGTTTGGCTGCCTGGGGGTACTGTACCAGTAATGCCAGCTTCTCCCCTAAGGTAAAGGGAATGCCAGAGACTTAAAGCTAAGGCTGTCATTGGGCATCTGCTGTGCACCTTAGACTTGATAAACCTCACAACCACACTACAGGACAGGTGCCATTACCCTGGTGTTGGTAGATGAGAAAGGTGAGACTCAGAGAGGTTAAATGATTCATCCAAGGTCACACAGCTATTGAGTGGCAAGGCCCCAGCCAGGACCCTCTGAGAAATCCTGTTCCACCCAGACCCTCCCACTCCCATAGGCAAGACCATCTAGCTCTTTCTTTTTTTTTTTTTTTTTTTTTTTTTTTTTTATATATTTTATTGATTTTTTACAGAGAGGAAGGGAGAGAGATAGAGAGTTAGAAACATCGATGAGAGAGAAACATCGATCAGCTGCCTCCTGCACATCTCCCACTGGGGATGTGCCCGCAACCCAGGTACATGCCCTTGACCGGAATCGAACCCAGGACCCTTCAGTCCACAGGCCGACGCTCTATCCACTGAGCCAAACCGGTTTCGGCCATCTAGCTCTTTCTACAGGCTCCGCATTGCCCCCAAACCCAACAGCATCCCACGACTCATCTGAGGAAGCCAGTGGCTGTGAGAGCTGCTAGAGCTCGGGCCCTTTCCGCTGTATATCCATGCCTGGAGTGCATCTAGCTCAGCCTGTGCCCCCGCCCCCCCCCCCAAAAAAAGCAAGAATGGGCTCAGCAGCTTCCCTAACAGGTCAGACAATCTTGATTTACAGGAGCCTCGCTCTCCGATGCAGCCCCTTCATTCATTGAGCAGCAGCTCTAATAACCATGAGTGTCTTCCTTCTCTTGAGACAAGAACTGCTTTCCTGCTCTGGCTGTGCCCTCTGGGGCCACATGCAGTAATTCCCTCTATTGTGGATTCAAGATGTCTCCCCTCTGGACAGGTGCCTCCCAGTCTTCTCCAAGGTATTCTTTCAGCCCCACCTCCCGTGACAGTGCAGCCTGGTTCCCTTTTCTGGAAGAGCTTCAGTTTATCCCCAAAGCCTGTTCGGAGCTTGATACACCATGTGTGGTCCAGCCAGCCCTGGATGCTGTTCTCCTATTAATGCAGCCTAAGAGAGCATCTGGCATATGGGCAGCCCACCCACACCCACCCCATGGAGTTTGTCATGGGCCACACCGCGGCAGACACTATTGGTGACCTAGTCAAGAGCCATGCCTGTGCCCTTCTGCCTTCATGGCAAAAAGCTGACGCCGCTCAGGTGCTCGCTCACCTTCTCCCAGCCCCAGTTCCAGGGACAAAGCTAATTATGATGACCTCAGGCATCTTTCCAGGGACTGGACTAGGAATGAGGGTGCCCTGTTCTGGTGAATGGGCCCTTCAGGGAAGTCTGCTGGGGCTGCGGGGAAAGACTTCCCTCTCCTAAAAGAAAGCGCAGGGAGGAAACACTGCTCGACTCTAACTGGCCACCAGGCCTGTGCGTGCGTGACGCCTGGGACAGCGGGAACGGCAGCAGGAGACAGAGAGCTTACTTGTCCCTGTGACTCTGAATGGCCCCTGGAACTCCTTTCCTCGGGACCTCTTGTCACAAGAGAGGGGAAGTGAGAGAGCCAGATGGTTTTCCCTTCTGACAGCTGAAGGCCCGTCGCCCATGAGCTCCTGCAGCAGGATTATCGCACTAGCTGAACCCGATGGGCCACAAGGAAGAAATGGCTTTGTTTGTCCTCCCTTCGTGGGCTTTGTTGAGTCTCCCGCTCTTGTCCCTTAAATAACAGCTGGGGCCCATTTCAAAGCTTTGTGGTCACTCTCGGGTAAAAGGAAGTCCGGTTCAAAACTTTAATCTCAAATCCATCTGAATGCTAATATTCTCCCTGCTCCCAGAATAGACATCCTTCCACCCAGCTTTTATTTCTGGCTGCTCCACGGAGGTGAAGAGGGACTAAAAGACAATGGAAGGCCTCCGTGTGGCCCGACTCCCAGTGCTGCCTCTCCAGGGTCCCGTGTGGGGTTGGCAGATCCCACACAGGAACATCCTCACTGCCCCGTCCCACAGAGGGGTGATCCCTGTCCCCAGAGCTCCAGCCCTTGGGGTTCACCTCCCCCAGCTTCCTCTCTAGCCCCACAGCCAGCCCACTTGCTATAAAAATCTAACAGTGGCCCAGCCACCTGCCAGTGTCCACTTGGCCCAGAGGGCACCACACATCTTGGCCATTCCAGACAGTGGGCGTGCAGGCAGCGGGAGGGCCGCCAGTGACCCTGCCCCCTCTCCCCAGTGCTCCTCACCCTTGTTCCCACAGGCAGAGGGTGGGCAGCAAGTTCATCTCCCAAGTAGACACCCAGCCTAGGAAGAAGAGGCCATGTCCCCGTCTTGTCGTTTCTATGAGTGATTCCGGGAGCCTGGCTGGGCTGGGGGAGTGGGGAACCACAGCATTCTTCGCCCGGGCTGACACCTCCCGACGACAGACCCTCCCTCCTCTCTCTGATCGCCTGCTTGTTTATCCGGGCCAGGGAGGACTGAGGGCATCTCTTTGTCCTTGACTGTGCATGCTGGTAGCAAATTTCAGGGTCAGAGAAAAAGTCTGTGCCTCTCATGTGCCTTTGGAGCCAGGCCTCTCCCGCACTGACGCTGGCAGTTTCTCTGTTTAATGTCCGTGCAGCATGTTGGTGACTTCCTGCCACTAGAGCTCATCTGGTTGGCTCCAGACTTTGGATGATGCTCCAGGTGCCAAGGCTGGATCCACTATGAAATCTGTCCCTCTCTCTCCCAGCTCACGTCACCCTCAGATTCAATCATCCAGCTCTCTGTGCCATTATTCAAGCCTTTGATGAAAATATCAAAGAGAAAAGGCCCAAACACAGGACACTTAATGCAGGGCGACATGTACTCCGGCATGTTCTTGGTGAACTGTCCCTGGGACCAGCTCCTTACCACTCCCTTTTATCTGTGCTCTAAACTTGTCTGTTTAATCCAGGCTCCCAGGTGGCTGGGCTCCAGGCCACCATGTGCTAGTCTGCCAGGAAGTCAGAGACCTGGGCTGGGAATCTGCACTTCCTGCAAACAGGTGTTGCCCTGCCTGGCTCAGCCTTCACGCCCTCCCCCACCACCTCATTTGGGCTTCCTCCTTTAGCTCAGCTCTGCCCAGCCCCAGCTCCTGAGCTGAGCACTGCCCTTCTCATCACCTTCCCAGTTCAGCCTCAGCCCCTCTCTCAGGCAACTGGTCTGCCCTTGTGGGGAGGAGGTGGGAGGCAGCCACTGGGCACTCAGAATGGCCCCAGGAATTGAGATCTGCCACAGGAAACTGCGGACATCTGGGGCCCCTAGGTCAGTGGGTGCTGAAGTAAGTGGAGCAAAGAGTATTTATTCAGCCAGGAGCTGGGCTAGGTGTGTGCCAGAGCCCACGCACAGCCTGGGGATGCAGAACAGCTGTCTCCATCGCCTGGTGAGGAAATGGCTTCAGGGGGTCCCATCACTTGCCCAACGTCATCCAGCCAGGAAGTGGCAGAACCAGGCTTGGACCCCAAGTTTGTGTGTTCGCCTTCCACGCTGGTCACACACCCCCTGGCTCGCTGCCACCATGTTCTCACCTTCCCAGGGTCCCCTCCCAGGCAATTGGGGCACCAGCTGCTTGCTTAGGTGGCCTCTGAAAGACAGGGTAACCCTGAGCACAGTCCTACCTGACCCCAGGAGGGAGCAGCAGGTTGGTGTGATAACATCAGGCGGTAGGAAAGCCACCTCAGTGTTCCTGAGACCTGAGCGATCTGCAATTAATCTTCCAGATCTGGCACCAGAGACGCAGTATGAACCTGCTGCACCCCGCCCCCTCTAGCCCATCGTGGTGAACAGATGGGCAGACCCCTCCCGGGGGCTAAGTAGGGCACAGCTGAGGCTGCTGGGAGGCAGGGAGGGAGAGGAGGTGCAGAACCAGCTCCACCCCACCTGCCAGGGCCCCGGGGCCTATGAAACGCAGGGTCAGCTCTCTGCCCACCAGCAGGGCATGAGGCCCGTGCTCAGGCAGACACCCACCCTGGGGCGCTCAGCGGAGCCTGGACGAGCACTGCCGGAACTCATGGGCCAGTCAGGTCATCCTTGCTAATTCCAAACCCCCTAACTGAAGTCCACTGGCCTGATGAGCAGCAAGGACTTCCTCCCGGGGCCAGAGTGAGTCCTGGGCAGTGCAGTGCCCGAAGCACCCAGGTCCTGACCAGGCCCAGCCTCCGCCATCGGCCCCCAGAGTCACCATGAGCACAGCGGGGTGGGGCGGGGCACAGAGGGCCAGCAATGCAGACACAGGCAGCGACTGTCAGCGCTGGAGGGGCTTGAGGAGCCATGAGCTCAGTGCTTTGTTTCAGAAGCAGCACAATCTCAGAGCTTGTAACAGCCAAACACTGGAAACCCGCCAAGCATCCAGCAGCAGGTAAATGGATAAACCAACTGAGTGTGTCCATGCCAAGGCGACCTCCTACTCAGCAACACGGAGGTATGAACCGGTGACCTGTGCAGCGTGGATGAGTCCCAAGTCACCACGCTGAGTGAAAGAGGTGAGAGAAAGGATGTGCTGTGGGAGCCCATGCATATGAAGCTGAGGAAAGTGTAACCTGGCCCAGAGGGACAGAGAGCAGTCCCTGGTGACAGAAGAGGGAGGGGGGTGACAGGAGGGGCATTCAAAAGGGTACAGGGAAGGTTTGGGGTGATAGGGACTTCCACCAGCATGACTATGCTGACAGTTTCATAGGTACATACATACATAGAAATTTATAAAATTTATAAAATTCCACATTTTAAATACATGTGATTTATTATATGTCAACTAGAGGCCCGGTGCACAAAAATTTGTGCACTTGAGGGGGGGGCGGTCCCTCAGCCCGGCCTGTGCCCTCTCGCAGTCTGGGACCCCTCGGGGGATGTCCACCTGCTGGCTTAGGCCCGCTCCCTGGGGGATCAGGCCTAAGCTGGCAGTCAGACATCCCTCTGGCAGCCGGGAGCCCTCGGGGGATGTCCACTTTGCCAGCAGGGAGCAGGTCTAAGCTGTAGTCGGACATCCTTAGCACTGCTGAGGAGGCGGGAGAGGCTCCCGCCACCCGCCACCACCGCTGTGCTGGCAGCCATCAGCCTGGCTTGTGGCTGAGCAGAGCTCCCCTGTGGGAGCGCACTGACCACCAGGGGGCAGCTCCTGCATTGAGCGTCTGCCTTCTGGTGGTCAGTGTGTGTCATAGTGACCAGTCATTCCCAGTCTTTCTGCTGTTAGGGTCCATTTGCATATTACCCTTTTATTATATGTCAATGTTATCTCCAAAAATAAAAGCTGTTTATAAAACACAAGGAGCAGAGGCACTGAACATGGCCCATCCAGGTGAGCTGAACACTCCCCACCCACCCACACCTCAGTGTGTCCTGGTGGCTGGGCTGGGGGTATAAGCTCCCTACACCTCCTAACCATAGGGTCAGTGGGGTGGCCACCAATGCTTCTAGTCATCTTCTGCCAAGCCCAACCCAGAACAGCTGTAAGCACGGAGTCACCAATGTCACACGCAGCCAGATCTGTCTCAAGGTGTACGGATGTAACAAGCAAACACCAGGCCCCATGGGGTGTTGCTGCACAGACATCAAGCAAAGGTCGACGGGTCTCTACTTTGGAGAAGAGAAAAACAATTTCCACTCCACTCTCCCAGGGCTAAAGCAAGCTGGGAGGCCCCCTGGGTGGAATAGAAAAGGAGCCACTTCTGGAAGGCACAGCTGCTTGTGGGGAGCAAGCAGCCCTCTGTGGGGGAAAAAGAGGGTGCCCCTGCTCCAGGCTTGGGGAGCCACTCAGCTGGGAAATAGCACACGGAGGTCCCTGATGCCCCTCCCACGGGGCCATTTTTCACCCAGGAGAAGACTGTCCTGCCCACACAGTGGCCGGCCGGCCCCGCCCCCTGAAGCCCATCTCCGCTGTGGAGAAAAGGTCATTTTGCTCAGAGTCGCTAAAAATTACACATTAATAGCCCTGCTGATTTCCAGCAGCTTCAAATGCTGGCTTTGGCCAAAACTTCTTAAAAAGGCCATCCTCCCTTCTTATTCCATAGAGTTTACATTTTATAATATTTAAACAGAACCACTTTTAAGCAAAGATACGCAGCGCTTTCCTCCCATGTCCCCATAAAAAGTAAAATCTGGGAACCGTCTACATCAGATGGCTACGGCATACCTTCTGAGCTCAGCAGTGATTAGCTCCATCTCCAAAATAGCTTGGAATTCTGCGGCCTCAACCCGGGGAACTGCCTCCTCCAAGAAGCCCTCAGGCCTCCTGTCTGGGCTCTGTGCCAGGGATATCAATCCCAGGAGAAGGTGTCCTCTGAAGAGGAACTTTCTCCACTCTTCGTACATATGGCAGCTACACTTACTGGCTCTTTAATGTGTCAGGGACACAGACTGCTAAAAGAACTACATATAATTCATTTGCCAGGTCAACCCTATAAGGCAGCTGTGACTGTTATACCCATTTCACAGATGGGAAATAGAGACACCAACAGAGCAGCCCACCCTGATTCTACATCCCATGCTTTTCAAGGCTCTCTGCCCAGACAAGGCATCCCAAAACTGACAGGGAGACAAACCTCTCACCAACCTCTTAAGCCTGCCCACCCTGCCATCCTGATAGAGGACACCTGACTGCATCCTCCACCATTTAAGCCCAGAGGAGCTGAGCTCTGAGCCCTCTTTTTTTTTCTGCTTCTTTGAACCATTTACCCTACAGTGGCCGTGTTTTTGGTTTTTTTATGTTAAAATTCCCTCAGGTGACTCAAGGTTATTTTTCACAAACAGGATTTTTTTTTTATTTGTCACCATTAAAAGTCTGAATTTTAAAATAATTCTTGGCCTGGGGCTCAGATCCATCAGCTATTGCTACTTTCACACCCGTCTCATCCCCAGTAGCTTTCCCAGAACTGAGACCTTCCCCGAGACGCTGCATGAGTTCTCCCAATTCGAACGCAGGCTTCTTCCGCAGTTTGACTTTTCTAACAAGGACGTGATGGGGCGGATAATAGGTTGGCGCCTCCTCTGTGTCTTTTTGGTGCGTCTGGAATCCGCTTAGAATCCGTTTACTGGCCGCTTCTCTCAAGTCGTTTGTCTGCACCTCTCGGGCCATGATTTTCATCATCTTCTTCCGGTTGTGGCGGGCCTGTTGATTCTGAACGGGATTGCTGGTTTTTTAGTAAAACCAACACAGAATCGACAAAACAAATGACCACCAGGCGTCTTGGCATGGACATGAGCTTCAATCACGATCTGCCATTTTTGACCATGGAGCACATTTGGTCACTGGTAAGATCCACGCCATGGAAATGAACCAGGCAGATTGCGCCCTGAACTTCCTCAGCAATCAGCTTGAGTTTTCTAAATGCACCTTCATGATTCTTCGGGTCAGCGAGGCCCACTTCAAAAACACGACCCTTGAGACCATCAGAAGCACTTTCGGTTTAAGTTCTCAGTGGGTTTTCCCACTGTTTCTTATGTTGAACATGGCTGGTGCCTTCACATCATACCAACCACTTTCTTCTTGGCTCCCTCTTTTGCACTTGTTCTTGCCAATTGCCACGGTGCTGCTCAGACCAGGAGACTCCGTTTTTAAAAGATAGGTGGGCCCCTGGCCAATACGCCAAGGTTGCAGGTTCCATCTCAGGTCAGGGCACATACAAGAAGCAACCAATGAATGCATAAATAAGTGGAACAACAAATTGATCTCTCTCTCTCTCTCTCTCTCTCTCCCTCAAAATCAATAAATAAAATTAATTTTAAAATAAAAGCTGGATGGCCCCAGCCACAGTGCCTCTCCTTTAGCAGCACAGGCAGCACGCCATCTAGCGGCTGTGAAGTGAATCTCATATCGGTGGCCCTGCGGGAGCAGAGCCTGGGATCCATCCGCAAGGCTCTTAGGTTGTCAGGTGGTCCGGCTGAGGTTCAGAGAAGGAAAGTGACCAACCTAAAGGCACACAGCAAGTTAATATCCAGCTTCCAGGTTCTGGGGAAGCTGCATGTCTGGAAGCAGCTCTCGATGCCAGTCGTTGTGAGAGTAAAGGAAGGGTCCCGTTTGCCGGGTACACCATCTCCCTGACAGTGCATCCTTTACTCTGTTGACCATTTAAACAGGTAAAGGGACGCATGGCCCAAACGTACAAAAAGAGTATGTGGTGAAAAGTAAGACTCACCCCCAGCCCTCCACCACCCAGATCCCCGCTACAGAAGCATTATCAGTTTCTACATGTCTTTCCAGACACCATCTGTATATTTTAAAGTAGTTTTTTTTTTTTTAATTTTACACAAGTGGTAGCATTTCCTACACAGGACACTTAAGTTATCTTGGAGGTCACTTTTCATCAGCACATAATGAGCATCCTTTGTAAAGCACCCCCCCCCCCCCCGTGTTCCCCTTGTGGGTATGTGGAGGCACCACCATTTCTGTAACTCCTTTCCTTTGATGGACATAATGATGCTACAACAAACACATGTGGAGGAACCTATAGAATAGGATGTGGGACTGCTGGGATGATTCGTTATGATTCATTTTAGTCTCATATACCAGAAAACCGAATATAATCAGAGTTCAAATACTTAATGCCTCATTATCTCACATGAAACAAGTCTAGAAGCAAACAGAACAGAGGCGTATGGCACTCCATGTTGGGGCAGAGGGTGTGCACGTGTGATTTTGATAGATGTTGCTAAATTGCCCTCCCCAGAGGTTGTACTGTCTTGATTTCCACCACTGGCCACAAAGTGTTTCCCTACAGCCTGGCCAACACCACATGCTCGTACTTTGTTTAAAATTTCCCAACTGAGTAGGTGAAACTGGTATTCATTTTACTTTTAACTTTTATTTTCCTTACAAGTAAAGTTGAATGAGGTATTTTCTTTTCCATGGATTGCCTGGTTATATTCATGGCCCATTTTCCTTCTGTGCTCCTTGTATTGAATTTTTGTTGATACTTTTATTAAGATACAATTTGCATATGATAAAATGGTTCCGTGGTTTTAGTATATTCACAGGGTTGTACAGCCATCACCACAATTTAACTTTAGAATATTATGTCTCCCCCACAAAAAGAAACATAGTATTCATAATTACTCACTACCCACAACCCTAGTCCTCAACACCTCCCAGATTAAGCGACCACTCATCTACTTTCTCCATAGTTTAGTATATTCTGAACAGTTCATATAAATGTAATCGTATGAAAAGTGGTTCTTTGTGGCTGGCTTCTCTCATTTAGCATGTTTTCATGTCTCATCCAGGTTGGAGCATCTGTCAGTACGTCATTCTTTTTTTTTTTATTTCAGAGCGAGAAAGGGAGAGGGAGAGAGAGATAGAAACATCAATAATGAGAGAGAGTCATCAATCAGTTGCCTCCTGCACATCCCCTATTGGGGATCAAGCCCATAACCTGGGCATGTGCCCTGACTGGAAATTGAACCGGTGACCTCCTGGTTCATGGATTGATGATACTCAACCACTGAGCCATGCCAGCCAGGCAAGTTGCATTACTGTTAATGTGATTAAGCATTTATAGGGCCAGCCAGTTGTTTTAATTACTATCCAGAGTAAGCTAAATTAATAAAAATGGAATCCAAATAAATAAATAATACCATTCACAAGTCACTCCTGAGCTGAGCAAGCCACCTCCTTCCTGGGACAAGGCTGTCGAATGTGAAAAGCCAGAGCTTGGATGTGATCATGTTCCCTCGGGGGATCCACGTCTGCGCTGCATGGGAGCTGAGAATAACACCCTGAAACCGTGTGCAAGAAGGGAGGGCGTCAACCCCATCGGCCTCAGAACCTCCTACAGAGGCCCCATCCCTCACCTCGAGCCAGAAGGGTGTGAAACACTGGCTCCCGAGTGTGAGACCCACCTCCAAGGAGACTGGTGTCAACTTAGAGGCTTCACAGAATCAGAGGAAGAAGCTACCGTGGGCCTGAGGGACAGCATATTGAAAGGAAGGTATTTGCCTGAGACGCGTCAATTCAGTGCAGCTGACGTCATGGTTCACCTTCTCTGAGCGAGGGCGCTGAGGCCGGAGCAACTGAACTACAGGGGGGCCTGATTAATTCTGAGTTTTAGGTAAATGAGATAACATTTTTAGTATAGGCATATGCCCAAACGATATTGAAGATACACTCAACACTAAAACAATGTTTCACTGCTCATCGGAAATCAAATTTAAGCAGGAGTCCATGCTTTATCTGGATCCGACTTGATCCTGCTCCCAGAGGACCAAGCCCAACACCAGCTTTCAAGATCCAGTGACCCACCCCAAGGCTAATGATCAGCACTGAAGTTAAGAAAGAAAGGCAGCCCTGGCCCGTGTTGCTCAGTGGTTAGAGTGTCCACCCTCCCACCAAAGGTCGTAGAGTTCGATTCCCAGTCAGGGGCATGTACCTGGGTTGTGGGTTCCATCTCTGGTGGGAGCAGGTGAGGGAGGCAACCAATCGATGTGTCTCTCTCACATCGATATTTCTCTCTCTCTCTCTCTCTCCCTCTCTCTCCCCCTCCATCCCTTTTTTCCTCCCTTCCATTCTCTCTGAAAAGCAATGGGAAAAATATCCTCATGTAAGGATTAACAAAAGAAAGAAAGGCAAAGAGGGAAGTTTTGAGAGTGACCATATGAGGGCCTGAAGCTACAAGGAGCAGGTGACTCCTGATCTAATCATCTTTAGTCACCATAGAAACAAGCCATAAAATCCACCAGAAAGAGCTGGTAAACAATATCTGCCACCTCAGGACCAATAGAGACCATCCACATTCCCTTCCCTGGCTAGGTCCTGTCAGGCCTGGTTTCATTGCCCCAGTGTCTCCCAGGACACATCCAGGACCCACCCTGCCCTCCTCCTCCCACGGCCCTTGCTTTGCTTCCCAGCCACAGCCTCAGATGGCCGCCCTGCAATGCCCACCCTGTTGGGAGAGACAGGCAACTGGACACCCAGTCCTGTGTCAAAGGAAAACCAGAACCAGACAGTAGTTAAAGCAATAAAAGCAATATCGCAACAGGGAAAACCAGACCTCAGTCCCTGCAGGGCTATAGGAGTTCATTTCCAAACCCAGCCTGGGCAATGGTCATTTACAGCCGAATAGCAGGGTGAGGCCAGTGGGTGGGAAATTACTAAGAGGGAACGTCAGATGTAAGGGGGATTCTGGCTAAACTGACCCAACAGGATTCCTGCTAACCTGACAGCAGGCCAGGGTCATTAGCCATCCCCTGAAGGAGTGTTGGCGGGGGAGGGGGGGGGGTGATCAGATATGGAGGGTGGATGGTTCTGGTTAAACTGACTTTGCAGGGTTCTTGCTAAAACAGGATTTTATAAGAAAATACATAGATGGGCCCAGGAGCAGGCTCATTTTTGATTAAAGTTTGGTCAAGCAAAGAATCTTTGTCACCTGCCCATGAGACGGTCACACTCTACCAGAGGAACAGGCCACACATGAGGGAAGTAGCCCAAGGACATACAGCAAAAAAAAAAAAAAAAAAAAAAAACGTGTTCTAAGCACAACAGGTCTGACTGAACTGTCTCTGTCCTTCCCAGGGTAAAATAACTCTCTCCTAATCCAGGTTGTGATTCAATTGATTGGGGAAATGTTCAATCTTTCAGACAAGTCACAGGCTGGCCGTCAGCTTTGAATACAAATGCAGGGGTTTGCACTGATGCGGTTTTATTTGACTCTGGAAATTAGAGGCTCTTTGAAGGTAGCATGCAAATTTGTTCAAAGTGTCCCTGACTTTGGGAGAAAAGTCCCAAAGCCCTGATCGTGCACTTATGCAAGGGAAGTGCTCTTTAATGCCTAGCCTGAGGTCCCTGCTACCTGGGAACACCAATGTCAACCCTGGTTTTCACCTGTAAAGCCCAGTCTAGCCAGGCTGGCAGAGACCTGGAGCCTCACTGTAGGTCATTCCCCAACATGAGGGTGGCTGGCCATTCCACAATGTCCACATGGTAGTCTTTGCCCCGCATGACCCCTTTCTCCACCTGGAGCAATTCTGCTCCTCTGTCAAGCCCCTGCTCAAATCTTCCCTAAATTTCAGTGAAAGGGCGAGGGCTACGCCCTCTATCTTACCCCGGATCCTCCATTTTTGGGCAGCAGCCATTAGCCATGTGCTCAGCAAGGAGCTTCTTCCTGGAAGCCCAAGCCTCTACTAACCAATGACAATCAAGGGAAGTGCGCACCATAGACACAACCACACTCTGTGTAACAAGACCCAGACTTGCACCTACCCAATCGGCAGGGCCCACAGTCCTCTCTCCTCCCCTTACTCCAACCCCCCTATAAAACCCCTCTTCCCACAGGGCTAGCTCTCTATGCCCCCTGCAGCTGCGTCGGCGAGTGTGGTCGGGGAGCACGAGCTAGCTTGAATAAAGACTCTATCTGCTTTTGCATCGGACTCAGCTGGCTCCCTGGTGGTCTATTGGGGATCCTGAAATCTGGGCTTAACATTCAGCACATGGGGCGACTGTGAGAACTGAGGCCACGGTGGCCAAGCTCCCAGCACAAGTGGACACAGATGGGGTGCCCAATCTAGGACAGCTCTGATTGTCACCCTCATGCCCTCGTTCCTGCACCTCTTGAGGAACCGCATGCCTTTCCCAGCTCCCTCTGTCTCTTAAACATTGCTACATGGTTACCCGTGTGCTCACCCCTCTCCTCCACAACATCCCGAATTCCCTGAGGGTAGGGACCTTGTCTCACTTGTCTTTGGGGTCTCACGTCTGGCTCTGGGCCTGGCACTTAGCGGGCTCCCTTTCCAAATAAACCCTCCTGTCTCCTAGGCTCCAAGGACAACAGCTGATGAATGGTCAAATAATGGCAATAAATTAAGATTCATTTTAAGATATGGCTATAGAGACAGGCCAAGACTGTGCTGCTAGTGACATCATGTCGGGCTGGTGACACCATTGATCATGAATAATGTTTACTTCAGGACAGTGCCCTTGGCTTGGACACTTGGGGGAAATGGTCCAGAGTCCCACTGAGCGTGTCACTGTGGCCTGTGGGAACTGCCCCCAATAGTGAGGGGTTGTCCAGGGTGTGGCATGCACCAACCGGCCCCCTGGGATAAACGCTGCACTTCATCTATCTCTACAGGTCCCGGAACCTCAGTAGGTCTTTTGGGATAGCTGAATTAATTCCTCTTAAAACACATGAACCTCATGTCGAGGACAAGAAGCTCAGAAAGCTCCTTCTGAGTCTCCCATCTCCCTCAGGCTTATGAGAATGGGCTCCAGACAAGGAACGCTCCCAGGTGGTCCGTGGGCCAGACACACGCCCTGTCCACTCATACCTCTGTGCCATGCCCTCCTCTGGGAAACCCCTGGCTCTTGGGTGACCTCCTACAGCAGGTCTCCCTGCGACAGAAGGGTCTGGTGCAGTCCCCTGAGAGGTTTCCTGATTCAACATTGGTCATTTTCACAAGTTCAAGGCAGTCTTAGGGTAGGTAAGCAGGAAGAGCTGGCAGGCAGGTCCTATCTCTGCAATTTTAGTAACAAAATCTGCAGTGATGGGGAAAACGTGCCCAGGGGGCCTGAAGCAGATCCTGGAAGGCCTCACGGGGTGCAGACTAGGAACCTGGAGATGAGGACAGTTCCTCTCGGCCTGAAAACCAGGAATAGGATTCTAAAAGCCAGAGAGCTCTGCAAACAAGCCTAGGGCTTTCTGCCAGGATTGCCTCCTAGCAGCCCCGGGAAATCCACGAGGAAGCAATGGGGTGATCGTCATGGGGGTGGCTGAAGGCATGGATTTGGGGGAGACAGAAGACTGTGTGCAAACTCCTACCCCATCATTCACTAGCATGATCAATTTCGTTTCTTTCGCTCTAAAATGGTCTCCCGGGGAGCAGGCATGAGCTTCCTACACCACTTTTCTGGAAGATGTGAGCAACACCACGGGCTGAGATCCCTAGGGACACATCCCAGGCGGTAGGAGGTCCCTGGGTTCCGTGTGAAGAGGAGGTTCCCACGCCGGACAGGAACACTTGGTAGCTTGCCTCTGACATCATTCAGCTCAGCTTCTCCAAACGGTTTACCAAACGCTCCAACATCCAAGATGCACCCTCATGGCGCCGTCCCATCAGTTCCTTTGATCACTGGGGAGACCGGGCACTGAGACTTGTCGTTGTCACCCTGTGGGAAACCGCACGCCCAGCTCGGGGGGCGGAGCCAGCGGGCCGGGGGCGGGGCCGGCGCGAGTCACGTGCCGCCCGGCCCCGGAAGCGCTAGCGCCCGAGACCCCAGGGTGACCGGGTCAGGGGCTGTCGTTTCGAGGGATCGTGGAGGTCGCGGGGGTCCCTGCAGCGTCGCGCCCCCCTCCGCCGCCGCCATGGCCTGGACCAAGTACCAGCTGTTCCTGGCCGGGCTCATGCTCGTCACCGGCTCCATCAACACGCTCTCGGCCAAGTGAGTCGGGGCCGGGGGAGAGGCGGGGGCGCCGCCGGGCCTGCCGCGGCCGCGGGGCGCCAGCGAAACCCCCCCCCCCACCTTCTCCGCCCACCCCTCTCCGCTGTCCTCTCCCGGCCTCACCCGCTCGCCCAGTGTCTCCGGTCGGTTCACTCGGTTCAGGGACCACCCAGAGGTGCGGGGCCTGGCTTATGCGGGGCGGCTGGTACCCCGGCGGGCGGGACCCCACCGGCTTTGACTCGCCGTGTGCTCGATCCTGCAAGGCACTTCCACCTCCGCGTCTCAGTTCCATCTTTAAACGACCGAGAGTGGGACCAGTTCCTCCCCGGGACCCCCTTCCAAGGCCGGGGCGGTGGGGGAGTTGGGAGGGGGTCGGGGCGGCCCCAGGCCGGTGCTCGCGAGCTACCGGGGAGGCCATGCAGGCCGAAGGGTCCGAGAAGGGCAGCCCTGCAGCCCTCACGGGGAAGGGTTACGGCGGGGACATCGCGGCAGGAGACAGCAAGGCCAGGTGAAAGTAGGCTAAGGAGCACCTAGGGCCCGGGCTGGATTTTACCCCAGAATCAAAGCGGAGCTTCTGAGCAGGGAGTGAGGTGCTGAAAATGACGTGATGAGGCCGGTGGCCAAGGTGAAGAGTAGTTTGGTGCAGGGACAACCACCCCAAGGCTGCTGCCTAGCAGGTGAGGGGACCAGGAGGCGGCAGTGCAGTGGGAGAGACCGGGAGAAGCCACAAGGCTGACCCACAGGGTCAAGAGACAGTGATCCCTCCAGGGTCTTCCTGGAGAACAGAAGCGCCATTAACCCAGACAGGGGTGCTGGGGGGCAGTTCAGCTGTGATGCGTGAGGGTGCGGTGCTGGTGGGAGGGTGGGGACAGGCCCTAACAGCGGTTCTCAACCTGTGGGTCGCGACCCCCTTGGCGGTCGAACAACCCTTTCACAGGGGTCACCTAAGACCATCCTGCATATCAGATATTTATTTACATTACGATTCAAAATAGTAGCAACATTACAGTTATGAAGTAGCAACGAAAATAATTTTATGGTTGGGTCACAACATGAGGAACTGTATTTAAAGGGCCAGAAGGTGGAGAACCACTGCTAGGAGGTTGGGGATTGAGCACCCAGGGCTGTCATGCGGGTGAGGAACCACCCTCTGTAATGTGCGAGGAGGACGGGGGTCCAGGAGGCCGCCCCTTCTCTTGGCAGCTCTTTGCCTCTTTCTCTGCCCCCACCTCAGAGCAGGGCCTTCCCCCTCTGTTCACCATCTAGGAGCCCCAGGATGCAGAGCCTGGCCTTTCTCTGAGCCGATTCCAAGGTGCACGTGGAGAATGGTGGACAGTGGTCTCCCAGTCAGGCTCCAGAGCAAGGAGGAGTCACCGCCGTCACCTCTGGCCAATGCTCCCTGGGAGGAGGGGGCTGGTCGTGTCTATTTCATTTTGGAGGCTTTTGCTCCTAGCACATGACGTCAGTGATGTGAGAAATGCCCCCGGAAGAGAGGTCTGGGAGAAGAGTGTCCCATTCAATTCATCAGGCGTGTGGAAAGCACCTCCAGTGTATGAGGCACCGTCTGGACTCAGGGAGGTAGACAGAGAAGGTCTCTGCCTTTGAGAGGCTTAGCATCGGAGGTGGAGGAGGCAGACGTGTGCCCACTTGGCAGTCACAGTGTCCTCCCTTCTCCAGAGGAAGTGGCGCTCTGGGTGGGGCCCACCTTCCCTCTGTGCCAGCTGTGTCTGTCCCTCCCGAGCTGGTCTCCTGAGCCCTGGGGCCTCCTGAAGGTCACTCCTTTGTGAGCCTTCGCTCTAAGGGAGACTCAACCTGAGGGCCCCACCTCAAGTTAGGATCTGCTCACAGCAGAACAAGTGGCCCATCCGCAGCTCCAGCCAAGACCTCAGGCAACTGCTTAGAGAGTGGCTGTAGGTCTGCCGGGGCTGCTGTCCCCAGGGAGAGTTGAGATTGCCCAGTTCCTCCAGGGCTAAACGGTGCTGACTCAGCTCCTTCCTTTAAAAGCTCCAAACCGGTCAGGTAGGAAGCCGAAGGATCCCCAGCCTCCAGAGGCCTTGCCTTGAGCTGCAGGAGAGAGGCTCCCAAGTGGGGACCCAACCTTTGATCCTGCCCCCTGCCCTGTAGCCTGTTGGGGGCCTCTCATGCACTCTAAACAGTGCTCCAAGGCCAGCCTGTGAGGAGGATGCTCTCAGAGCGAAGGAACTTGGGAAAGTGGCTGGGGATATCCTGATGGGAATTAATTCTCAATTTGAAAGCACACTCTGACTGCAGTTTTTGGCGGGGACAGAAATAAGAATGTGATCATAGCAAGTGCTAATCGGCTAATTCACAGAGAGCACCGTGTGCCAGGCCTGTCTCTGGCCGCCTTTCGTGTGTTAAATTAATGAGTTCTTACTGCCATCCTATGAAGTAGGTAAACTCCTTGTCCCTGGACCAGGAAACTGGTATGGAAAGATGGACTTGCTTGCCCACGTTCAACTCAGCTATTATAGAATTTACTAGAGGCCCGGTGCGTGAAAGTCCATGCACAGGTGGGGGCCCTCCGCCTGGCTGGCAATCAGGGCGATCAGGGCCATCTTGCCCAGTCCCAACCAGGGCCGGTGGCTGGGGAGGGACCGAGGGAGGGCTCCAGGGCGTGTCTGGCCCCGTCTCACCCAGTCCCGATCGGCTGGACCCCAGCAGCAAGCTAACCTACCAGTTGGAGCATCTGCCCACTCGTGGTCAGTGCACATCATAACAACTGGTCATCGACTCCTCAGTCGGACACTTAGCATATTAGGCTTTTATATAAGTAGTCCACTCTAGAATCCATGCTCTTAATCACCAACATGGGACGAGGCTGGGGACTTCTCTAGTCATTTGGGGGGGCAGCATTTGGAATTGTTAGAAACATAGAAATCATCCATTCTAACCCCCACAATTTACAGTAGAGGTCCAAGAGAAGCTTCTTTTTGTGTCTCAGCTGGCTGGGTCAGAGCAGGGACCAGAACCTAGGTCTCAGCATTGTGGTCCAGTCCTATTCCTTTACAATTGCGGTACCCCAAAGTCCCCCTCTCTTGGGCGGGACTTTCACCTTTTCCCAGACGCAGGTAAAATCTACTGAGGAAGATTTTCTGATTTACTTAGAGAGGGCTCATTCTCATTTATCACCACGTGAGCCAGGTTACCCTGGGGAGCAGAGAAGCCCTGGGCCTTTCTATGGATCCCTCTGTGGGGGAAAGGCGCTGACTCACTGGGCTTGACAAGCCGGGAACTCAAGAGGAAATGGCAGAGATTCTGCGGGGAATGGACACACAGCCAATGGGTCTGGGGCAGCCACTTCCTCATCTCAGTCCAACCCCTCCCCCACCCACCCACACACTCATAGATACGCTCGCCTCCCAGAATGCTGAGCTTTGAGTTTGACTGGGCAAGGCCATGTATGGTGACTCACCCTCATCAAGGGGAGCCCACCCCAGCCTGCCGAGGCCCAGGGAACTCTAAGAGAGGCACCTGCTCATGCGGCCTCAGCCTGACCCTGGTGGGTCCCCACCGGCCTCCTGCCCTGGAGACCATGGCTTTCCCCCTGGAAACAGTATCTACAGAGAATGGAGGACCCATCTGCAGAGTAAAACCCCTTCCCCACCTCAGCCAGGGGAGTGGAAAGAAACTGGAATAAGCAGGTGATAGGAGAACCTCAAGTGTGAGGAGAGGGCTCGGAACTGGAGGTAGACTCCTGGGTACCCAGGGCCTGTGCTCTCAGCCCTCTCTGGTCCCTGGGTTCCTGTCTGTGTAATAGGAGCTTTGTGAGATGATGGCTGAGTTTCTCACCCTCTTTGCAACTCCGGAACTGCTGGGGCAGTAGTAAGGCCCTTCCAGCCACCTCAGCCTCAGCCAGCAGGGTAGGTCCCGGAGAAAGGATGTGCTACTGGAGAAGGGATGCTCCTGGAGAAGGGATGCTCCCTGGAGGAGGGATGCTCTTCCAGAGCTTTTAGGCGGGAGCAGAGCCTGGCGTACCACAAGGGGTGGTGGCTCCTGCTCAATCAAGGGGAAAGGGAAAAGGCACAGAAAAGAACTTTGATTGACCACCTGCCATGCACCAGGTCTTACATATCTTATTTATTACTTTTGACAATTCATTAGTATTATCCCCATTTTTTAAAAAAAATATTTTTTTTATTGATTTCAAAGAGGAAGGGAGAGAGGGAGAGAGAGAGAAACATCAATGATGAGAGAGAATCATTGATCGGCTGCCTCCTGCACACCCCCTACTGGGGATTGAGCCCGCAACCTGGGCATGTGTCCTGGACCAGAATTGAACCTGGGACCCTTCAGTCCGCAGGCCGATGCTCTAGCCACTGAGCCAAACCAGCTAGGGCAGAATTATCCCCATTTTATAGATAAGAACACTATAACTTGTCCAGCCTATGAAACTCAAAATCAGCTTTCCAGGTGGCCTGTTGCCTTTTCTGAATGTAAATGTCAGCACATGGGTTTGGGCCTGTTGTTAACTGTCTGAGCCTGAGCACGCCTCTCTCCACCCTCCACCCCACACCTTGAAGTCCCCGTCTGTAAATGAGGATCCCTGTGAGGCTTCGACCAGACAACCCCCGGGAAGTGCTGGGCACAGTCCTGGCACCAAGTCAGTACTCAGTGAACCCTGTATTTATAAAAACATCTTAGTGGCATGATTTGCAAATAGCCAAGAGCTATTCCACGCTAGGGCCATTGCTGTCATCCCCAGATGGACTGGGCTGGATTTTGGCTCTTGTTCTGGGCTACTGAGGCCCTCCTGTGCCTGCACAATGAACTGAGGTCTGTCTCAGGGCCAGGATGTGAAGCCTCATTCCTCTCAAAGTGTCCACTGGCCTGATCTCCTCCCGGGCTGAAGAGAGTCTGGGCAGGGCAGCCTGTCCCCATGACACCTAATCCCTTGGGCTATAAGCCATCCCCAGGCCCTCAGATACAAAAAGACTCCTTTTCCTCAGCTGGGAATGCTGCCAGCCCCAACCTGTTCAGGCAGACCCACCCCTGGGAGGAAGCAAAGACAGCCCTTTAGGGTGGAGGTGGGGGAGGGGAGGAGCTCAGCACCAACCCTGCATCCAGCTCCCCACACAGTGCCCCACCCTGGGCCCAGCTTGTCCCACCAGCAGGGGGCACCTCAGACCAGGTGAGAAATCGAGACTCATGAGACATTGCCTCTGGGCTGCACGTAGCACCTGCCTGTTTGCTTGGAGGGGTCTGGAAGTCTCATTCATTCAACCAAAAAATGTTGGAGCTTCTGTATAGTGATGTGCCAGGAGCAGGGGGTGGGAGCTGCTGGCTGCTGAACTTAACTCTAAATGACAGTGAGTGTGGAACCAGAGAGTGAGACAGGTGTGAGTGGTCATCTTGAACCTGCCAATCTCTGCTCTGGGTGTGGCCCCAGGATGAGGAAGGGCTTCCATACCTGCCGTGGCCAAGGCTTCTGGTTGACCTGGTGGACTTGGCAGGACCTCCCTTAGCCCTCCTGGAGGAGCCCTGGCTCCAGCCCCAGGAATGCCCACCTCTCCAACCTGCTCCGTTCCTCCTTCCTCCGGGGAAGTTGGCTCTGTGCCCTGGGTGAGGTTTGACCTCTTCACTCCTCCTGTCTCACTCAGTTGCCTCCCCCAGACCCGCCCAGGGGGCTCTTCTGCAAAAGCGAGCAGCTTGTAAATCATGCCCGCCCTGAGCCACAGCTGTCTGTGACCCCCACCCACATCCCATGTCCTGTCCTCCCTGGGGACCCAAGAGCCAGAACCTGTAGAGGATCGGGCAGAAATGAGCCCCAGAGAGCGGGTGGTTTTATTCTGCAGCAAGGGCTGCCTTCCTCCATTGGTGCTGGGACTGGTTGTAGCCGGTCCCCTGACCCGGATTCCTCTCTGCCTTCCCAACCAGTCACATCAGAACCTGTCCCCGCCCTGCAGCTCTCCTTTGGGCCTCGTCATTCCCAAGAACCACGAGCCCTCCTAACTGTCCCTCTCACCCCCATCTCGGGGAGTGTGTGAGGGTCTCCCTCTGTGAGATAAGGTGGCCATAGCCCTGTTTGCTCACTCGCCCTGGGATGTGCTCGGATACCTGGGTAGATGTGGTCTCTCCCTCACAGGCCTGGGCTGCCCTCCCGGGTGACCAGGGGCTCCATCACCACTCAGCTCGCCCTCCCGCTGCCAGCATCCGGGCATCGTGCCCTTGCCCTGGGCTGTGGGAAAGACCTTCCTGTTCCCCTCCCCGAACTTAGGGCACAGAGAAGCCAGGGCTGGCCAGGATGTGTGTCAAACCCAGACTCTTAACTGCTTGGCACAACCACGGTTGTGGCTCTGTGGGGGGCACAGGAAGCAGAAGGCTTCCCTGCTTGTGCAAGGATGCCTCTGGAGTCGGGTTGGGCACTGCAGTGTGGCTGCTCTTGACCGACTTTTTGGGAGAAGTCCTGAATCTCTCCAGTTCGAGACAGCCTCTGCCTTCGGTGGGTGCTGCAGAGGGAGCCGGCCAGCAGCCCACAGGAAGCAGCCCTGGGTCTGAGTGACTTGAGTCAGCAGTGTGACGCAGTCCAAGTTGTGTCAACTAACTTGAGTCAGCAGACATAGTCATGTCAACTAACCAGGGCATCCCACGTGAGAGAGGGGTCACTGTCTCACCAGGCTCAGTCTGGGCCAGATCACATGCCCCTGGCTCTGGGCCTGGCCCGCCAGCGCACTTCCAGAAGCCAGCAGCCAGGGAAGTGAGAGGTTAGGAAGGGCTGGGCTGTTTAGCCAGATTAGAACAATCAGAAGGTGGAAAAGTCCCCAAATCTCGGAAGGGCTTTCAAATGAGAGAGATCAGACTAGACCACAGGGACACAACCAAGCCCAGCAAAAGTGAAACTCAAGGGCGGGACTTCAGTGCACAGACAGCGGACAACACAGAATGTTGGTGGTAGCTGTCCAGCGCCCTGGGCCGTGAAGGATTCTGGGCCTGTGTGGGCTCTTTGGGGAAGCGAGCCATAATCAGTTATGCCGCCTGCCAGGGTACTCACTGGTGCCGGGCACTTGCCATCTGCCTTCGCGTCTGCACTGGAAAGACCCTCCAAGCCTTCCGGTCACAGGAAGGTGACCAGGTGTCTGCGTCAGGCGGCATTTCCCAGGCCTAAGTGCCCTTGGAGACCAGTGACTCCTGATATTGTTGTGCTGTGTGTCTCTTTGATAATCTGGTGAATTCTAAAGTAATGTTTTAAAATGGGCAAATAAAAGACTGAGGATCACAGAAAAAGCCAAGTATGCTGACATGAAGTTATCAGAACATTAAAAAGGCAAGTTCATGATAGTAATATGTGTCTATATGCTTCTTAACACATAAAATTGTAAACAGTGGGATCATGAGAATAGCTGTGGTTTCTGTGACAAAGCCCCAGTGCTACAATGCCGTGTTCAGAATTTGAGGAAAAGCTTAATTTCATGACATTTCAGCGAAAGGTTCTCAAGTCCCCACATTCTGTGCACACCCCCAGATGAAGACTCCTTGCGCGGAGACTGGCCCCTTTGAGAGGGAGCCCCACTCTGGGCCCAGTCCTCCAAGTATGGCCTTTGGCCTTGGGAGGAGCGAGCTTGTCCGCAGGCACCCGCTGCACTACAGGGTTTGACCTTCTCTCTCTGCTGCAGGTGGGCTGACAACTTCGTGGCCCAGGGCTGTGGAGGAAGCAAGGAGCACAGCTTCCAGCACCCCTTCCTCCAGGTACCTGCCCCACCCTCCCCACGACCCTCCCCACCTCCCAATCCTCCCCACCCCCTGTCACCCAGGCCTCCTGGCCCCGGAGGCCCTGCTGTTTCCGGTCCTGGGGGTGGAGTCTCCCCCTGCTCCCAGGAGAGCTTCCCAGGAGAGCTACCCACATCTCTCTCCCTCCCCAGAAGAGAGGCCAGAGTGTGAGTGCCCTGGAAGGGAGCAGAGGGCACAGTCCTCTGTGAGAGGCCTGAGTGGTCACCGTGAGGCCAGCCCTCACCACGTTAACTCAGGACACATTTGGAAAACATCAACCCTCGTGGCAAAACCTGCTCTCCATCCATCGGGAGCCCAGACCCCACAGGGACAGGGACCATAAATAGGAGGCACCTTATTGCTCCACAGGGAAGTAGGAGACCCGGTTTTCAGCCCAGCTCTGCCAGCAACTTGCTCTGTGACCTTAAATAAATTCCTGAGCCTCTCTGGGCCTGTTTATGCATCTAGAACTTGACCAGGGGTTGGCCTAGATCAGCAGTTTTCAGACAGGGCTCTACACAGCCTTAGGGTTTGTGTCAAGATGTTCAAGGGGCTGAGGGGTGACCCAGGCGGCAGTCTCTGGCCTCCCACACACAGCAGCGTTGCTTGTGCCAGTTCTATGTGTTGGGGTTATAGGTAAGCTCCTGTTTGAAGAAAGGTTTTGTTTAAAATATTTTTGTTGAAGGTGACCCTCCCTCCAGCTCTAAACTCCTAGGGTTCTGTCCCTGCAGGCGGTGGGCATGTTCCTGGGGGAGTTCTCCTGCTTGGCTGCCTTCTACCTGCTCCGGTGCAGAGCCGCGAGGTACTCAGATGCCAGCATGGATCCCCAGCAGCCCTTCAACCCCCTTCTTTTCCTGGCCCCAGCCCTTTGTGACATGACCGGGACCAGCATCATGTATGTGGGTGAGTAGCCAGGCCAGGCCGAGTAGGGCTCAGAGAAGCCCATGACCCAAGGGGGCCATTGATGAAACAGCCACTCCCACCCCAGCTCATCTTCACCACCCCGGCCCACCCGAGATTCACTGAGCGCATACCACATGGGAGGCATGTCTGCACCCTGAGAACACGTCGCGGACAGACAGCCTTGACTCTCAGGAACTAATGTCACGTGTCTCCTCTCCCAGCCCTGAACATGACCAGCGCCTCCAGTTTCCAGATGCTGCGGGGAGCAGTGATCATATTCACAGGCCTGTTCTCAGTGGCCTTCCTGGGGCGGAGGCTGGTGCTGAGCCAGTGGCTGGGCATCCTCGCCACCATCGCGGGGCTGGTGGTCGTGGGCCTGGCCGACCTCCTGAGCAAGCACGACGATCAGCACAAGCTCAGCGAAGTGATCACAGGTGCAGCGGGGTCGGGACCCAGGGGCCGCCCTCCTGTCCTCTAGGAGCCCAGCACAGAGCCAGTCAACGAGCTGTTACAAGCTCTGCTGCATGCCAAGCCCTGGGTGGGCCTGTGGGGACCCGCTGCTGTGGACATGCACCTGCTCTCAAGTTGGCACATAGAGTGTAGGGGAGGCCAGAGGCCCAAGCAGCATGAGAAATGGGTAGATAAGGAACCGGGGGTCAGAGGAAGCAGAGAGCGTGTGCTGTGATGTACCTGTCTGCACCCAAACCGCTGGATTTGGGGGAGGAGGGAAATGAACATGTATTGAGCACTTCCTCCGGAAAGAAAGCAGTGCAGCCCATTCTACAATGAAGTGGCCACCCTGGTCACTCAGAGGTTGGAAAAACCAGAAATGTTTGTTTCCACGCCTGTGCTCAAAAGACCTGCTTACCCCATTCTGCAGGCCTCTGGGCCTTCTGGGACCTCAGCCCAGAGGGGGTGAGGTGCCTGCCTTACCAACCTACCCACCCCCGAGGCCAGCAGATTAGTTACGTTATGACTGTGCCTCGTGAACTATTGTCCTGCAAAAGTCTCGGGCTGTTGTTCTGTCCCCTGGAGGGCCGTCTTCCCTCAGCTTTGGGCCCGCCACCCTGCCCACAGCCCCATGGCCTTCTGGCTCGCTGCCTCCCTCACCCTGGGCCTGTTGGTCCTTTCCCACAGGGGACCTGCTGATCATCATGGCCCAGATCATCGTCTCCATCCAGATGGTGCTCGAGGAGAAGTTCGTCTACAAGCACAATGTGCACCCTCTGCGGGCAGTTGGCACGGAGGGTGAGTGAGCACGGTCTGGGGGGAGGGCGCTGGTCGGGGGCACACTGGAGGTAGCATGTGTGGTGAACGCACGTGTAGGAGCACAGGTCCGGGTGCCAGGGACCACTGGGAGGGGTGAGCATTGTGCCCCGCTTCCTTCCTCCCTTCGCCACGTACGTCGTGCACATGGCCAGGAGCTCAGGGAGGATGAGGCTGAAGATGAATTAGTTGTAAGCCTCACCCTAGGGGCGCTGACCAGCAAGAAGTGGACCAAGCAGTGGTTTGAGCTCAGGTCACCTGTGCTCAAGTGATGTTGCACCTGCCAAGCCTACCTGAGTGCCTTGGGTCAGGGAAGGTGGCATCTGAGCTGCAATTTCAACAGGCAGAGTAGGAAGGAGGGAACCCCAGACAGAGTGAAGACAGGGGGGGCTGGACCTGAGTTTACAACCCAGTGAGGAATCGGTTGGGCGAGATGCAGGTTTGATGTTGGGAAAATGATCAGGTTAAGTTCATATGGAGAACCTTAAACATCAGGCAAGTGAATTTAAGTGACAGGCAGGGAAGAACCACCAGAGGTTTTAAAGCAGGGAAATAACTATTAAAATTATGCTTTAAAAATATGAAACTAGCAGGGAGGATTAGAGCAGTGCTACCAAATGTGGCCTGTGGCTGAGGGCTATGGCAGAATGTTCATAACTACATCAACGACATTGTCACGGATGCTCTGTTTCTGCTCCTTTTTCCCCTAGCCAGACTCTGAATGAAGCGGTGCATTGATTTACATTCTGGTTTAGCTCCTTATCACAGGCCAGTGACGCTGAATGAGAGCGGTTTTCCACACTCGTGGGCACCGTAGTGGTGATGGCCAGCAATTCTTTCTTAAACGAGTAGACTGAAATTGAGAAGTCAGAGAGCATTGCACACTGTAAGGGTAGCTGCTGTTCTGTGAAAGCACACGTGTGTGTGTGCCTGTGCATGCATACACTGGCCGCAATGTAAAATGCATTTCTCCTGGTGGAGTCAGAAAATGTGGGTTAACGTGGAGAAGGGCAGCTGGAGCCCATTCAGTGGCCGTTGTGAACTCCGGATGAGAGGGGACGGCTCTGGGTCCTGAGAGGAAGGCCCTGGTGTGGGGGCCACAAGGACGGGGTGGCAGGAGATGCGGGGAGGCCTGCCGGCCCCGATGTGCTGGGAGTGGGAGTCGGAGCCAAGCAGAGAGTGTGACGTGCTCCCTTCTCTCCCCAGGCCTCTTTGGCTTCGTGATCCTGTCCCTGCTGCTGGTGCCCATGTACTACATCCCTGCCGGCTCCTTCAGCGGAAACCCTCGAGGGATGCTGGAGGACGCCCTGGACGCCTTCTGCCAGGTGGGCCGGCAGCCGCTCATCGCCCTGGCGCTGCTGGGCAACATCAGCAGCATCGCCTTCTTCAACTTTGCGGGCATCAGCGTCACCAAGGAGATGAGTGCCACCACCCGCATGGTGCTGGACAGCCTGCGGACCGTCGTCATCTGGGCAGTGAGCCTGGCGCTGGGCTGGGAGGCCTTCCACCCGCTGCAGATCCTCGGCTTCCTCATCCTCCTGATGGGCACTGCCCTCTACAACGGGCTGCACCGCCCGCTGCTGGCCCGCCTGTCCCGCAGCCAGTCCCCAGCGGAGGAGGGCGAGCGGGAGCGCCTGCTGGATCCCTCTCGGACTCTCATCAACGATGCCAGCTGAGCTCCTGCAGGCCTGCTGCCACCTGGTTGCACCTTGTTCACCCTGAGGCTGAGGCCGCACAGGCTTGTGAGCCTCAAGCTCCCTGTCCCCAAGGCCTCGCCCTGTCCCCCCCCACAGTCCCCCAGGACAGGCCCCCAGGCCACAGAAGACGACAGGACACCCAGGTCCTCCTTTGTCACCACGTCCTCCAGGCCTGAATGCAGTGACCACGCCAAGCTCACCCAGGCCCCCAGAGCAGCACTGACGCGAAACCACGCAGTGGAATTGCAGGACTAACACCCCGAGGGTTTTCTCATCAAGCTAAAATTACTCTCCAGAGAAGAGAGGTCAGTGAGCAAATTCAAAGCAGAACAAAGTGCCCCATTTTTGTTGTTGTTGTTTTTTGTTTTTGTTTTTTAAATTAAATCTTTATTGTTCAGATTACAGTTGTTCCTCTTTTTTCCCCCCATAGCTCCCCTCCACCGGTTTCCACCCCACCCTCTGCCCTTACCACCCCGCTCCCCACTGTCCTCATCCATAGGTGTAGGATTTCTGTCCAGTCTCTTCCCACACCCCCACACCCTTTCCCCCCCGAGAATAGTCAGTCCATTCCCTTTCTATGTCCCTGATTCTATTATATTCACCAGTTTATTCTGTTCATCAGATTATTTATTCACTTGATTTTTAGATTCACTTGTTGATAGATGTGTATTTGCTGTTCATAATTTGTATCTTTACCTTTTTCTTCTTCTTCCTCTTCTTAAAGGATACCTTTTAGCATTTCATATAATACTGGTTTGGTGGTGATGAACTCCTTTTTTCTTATCAGTGAAGCTCTTTATCTGACCTTCAATTCTGAATGATAGCTTTGCTGGGTAAAGTAATCTTGGTTGTAGGTTCTTGCTATTCATCACTTTGAATATTTCTTGCCACTCCCTTCTTGCTTGCATAGTTTCTGTTGAGAAATCAGCTGACAGTCGTATGGGTACTCCCTTATAGGTAACTGACCTCTTTTCTCTTGCTGCTTTTAAGATTCTCTCTTTGTCTTTTGCTCTTGGCATTTTAATTATGATGTGTCTTGGTGTGGTCCTCTTTGGATTCCTTTTGTTTGAGGTTCTCTGTGCTTCCTGGACTTATAAGTCTATTTCTTTCACCAGGTAGGGGAAGTTTTCTGTCATTATTTCTTCAAATAGGTTTCCAATATCTTGCTCTCTCTCTTCTTCTGGCACCCCTATAATTCAAATGTTGGTACGCTTGAAGCTGTCCCAGAGGATCCTTACACTATCTTCCTGGTTTTGGATTCTTTTTTCTTTTTGTTTTTCCGGTTGGGTGTTTTTTGCTTCTTCATATTTCAAATCTTTGACTTGACTCTTGCGATCCTCTAGTCTGCTGTTGGAACTCTGTATAATATTCTTGATTTCAGTCAGTGTATGCTTAATTTCTAGTTGGTCCTTTTTCATATCCTCGAGAGTCTCACTAGATTTCTTGAGGGTCTCACTAAATTTGTCGGCGGTTTCTAGAAAATTCTTTCTTTTTTTTTTTGCAAGAATTTTTTTTTTAAATATATTTTATTGATTTTTACAGAGAGGAAGGGAGAGAGATAGTTAGAAACATCAATGAGAGAGAAACATCGATCAGCTGCCTCCCGCACATCTCCCACTGGGGATATGCCCACAACCAAGGCACATGCCCTTGACCAGAATCGAACCTGGAACCTTTCAGCCCGTAGGTTGACGCTCTATCCACTGAGCCAAACCGGTTTCGGCTCTAGAAAATTCTTGAAAAACCTTATAAGTGTGGTTTTGAACTCTATATCCAGTCGTTTGCTTTCCTCCATTTCTGTCATTTGTGACCTGTTTCTTTGTCTCCACATTTTGGCTGCTTCCCTGTGTTGATAGAGTGGCTTTCTGTGCTAGGTGTCCTATAGGGCCCAGTGGCTCAGCCTCCCCAATTACCTGAGGTGGACACTCTTGGTGCACCCCTTTGTGGGCTGTGCACAGTCTTGTTGTAGTTAAGCCTTGATTGTTGTTGGTGTCACTGGGAGGAATTTACCTCCAGGTCAATTGGCTGTGAGAATCAGCTGTGTCTGCAGTGGGAGAAGTTCTGTGCTGGAGACACCCTTCTAGGGCAAGACTTGCTTCAGTGGGGCTTTGGTGCTCACTGAGTCTTGCCCCCTGAGTGTGTCCCTTATGGATCTGAGGAGTTGTAATCTGGATGGTCCCACTCTGACCACTGGGTACACTGGCTCTTGGGTCTCTAAGGAGGTGCTAATTTAGCCTCTGCCTGGGGCTACCCAGCAGGAGCTATGGAGAGATCTGCAGATTCCTCTTCTTTGTTTGGAGTTTGGAGGTGCCTAGATGAGGCCCAGCTGTGAAGCAATGCGAGCTGCTGTAGGGCCTTGGGCCTTCTTTTGGAAGTTCTGGGTCTCTCTGGCCCAGCTGCAGTTTGTTAGGTAATTTTCAGATTGCAAAGGGCCAAGCCTTTCATATGCAAAAGCCTCTGCACACAGTTTGGGTGGGGCGGGGTCTCAGGGAATCAACAGGGCGGAGCAAGCAGCTATGGCTGCTCCTCAGTCCTACCCTAAGAGGCCCCGGGTCTCAGTGTCCCGGTAATCACTGCAAGCACCTCTGAGAGAAAGCCACCTGAGTTCCGACCGATGCCAGACAGTCCAGTTTCTCCCCGTATGAGTCTGGGTCCCCAGAGACTCGCCTAGAACTGGAGTTCAGAGCCGTGGGGAGCTTGAGACTCCCTCCCGATTGAAAAAGACACCGGCATCTTCCGTTGCCAGCCCTTTCCGTGTGTGCCTCCATACCTCTGCACTTTACTTCCCCACCTCCTCTGAGTCTCAGTGTGCTTTTCTCTTTCCTTCTAGTTGTAGAATTTCCACTCAGCCAGCCTTCCTGTGGTTCTGGATGATGTCTGTTTTGTCTTTTAGTTGTATTTTTGAAGTTGTTGTGGGAGGCAGCAATTTCAGGTGTTTACCTATGCCGCCATCTTGGTTTCTCCTAAGTGCTCCGTTTTTAAAACGTTTAAGATATCCCCTAGCGCTGTCTGGAGCCTTAGGTTTCGCTAACTCTGCCTGTGCTCCCAGCCCCTTGCCTAATCGCTCTGGGCCTTGGTGTCCTGTAAAGCAGATGGTGTCAGCCTGTGGCTTCGGAGCCTCCCTACCCCAGCTGGGCCCATTCTGTGGCCTGTGATTTTGACCAACCTGGGAAAGGAGTGACAGCCCATTCATTGGGGATTCCCTCTGCCCACAGGGCCTCCCCCAGGCCTGTTTTGGTGCCCAGGTGCCCTTGCTCACACACCCTCAGGGCTCCCCTTCCTGGGAGAGATTGCAGGGGAGTTCCAGGCAGCCCTTGGTGTAGCAGCTTTTATGAACGCTGCACCTTCCATTTTAACTGAGGCCCAAAATTATCAGTTCTTTGGCAAGACCAGTGTCCTGCTGTGGGCTCTGGCCATGTAGCCACATGGTCCTGCCACAGACTGGGATCTAGAGCATAGCTGGCCCTCAGCCCACCTGCAGGGTGATGATGGATTGACCAGTTCAGAGTAATGCTGGCATCCCAGGCCTTCTATGGAGTGCTTAATTTTCGTGCTAGCACATAACAGCCTGCACAGGTGGGTGCAGATGAGGAAACTGAGGTCAGAGAAGGTTAAGTGACTTCCTCATGGAGCAGGTGTTTAAGTCATGAAATCTGATTCCAAATCTGTAGCCCCACCTGCCATACTGGTCTCTCTCTGGGGTCTTTGAGGGAATTTTCTGTGGCTGGGATAGAAACATCATGAGCTGGTGTCCTCCCAGTAGGTCCCCCTCAGCCCCCTCAAAGAGAGGGAGCTGGCATCCGGGACCCCAGGGAGCCGAGCAGCCCTCCATCCCAGCGTTCCTCACTCCCTGGCAGTCTCTGGGGCCTCAGACTATTTTCCTGGGCAGCTCGAGCATAAAACAGCAAATGCCGTCATTAAAATCAAGTCTAGGGGAAGGGATCTTTGACAAGTAAAACCCTCAGGCTGTGTGGGAATCCAGCAGGTTATTAAAGGTTGTTGGGAGAAGAGGGTCTTTCTTTCCCACCAGCCCTGAGTCCCAGGAGCCCCTGGGCAGCTCCAGACACATTGTGTGTCACAGGAAGAAGGAAATGGAGAGTGAGGGTCCTGGGGACTACAGCTGCCTTGTCAAAAAAAAACAACAACAGCAACAACCTACCTTGGGATATTGTTTCAGCCTTTCTGTTAAAAAAGAAAAGGGAAATTAGCAGTATGGATTTTTTTAAAGAGGAAAGGAGTGGCAATTGGGGTGTTCCTGGGCAGCCTCTAGAATGTTGGATGGAAAAGCTCTCATGTACCAAAGTATGGAAACGTCAGTTCAAGCACAATGTAATTTAAACCATCTGTATTGCAGTGAACTCAGCAGTCCCTGCCCATCACAAAGTGGTCCTGGGGGAACCTGAGGCCCTGGAGTGCCCCTCCACCCCTCTCACAGGGATCTGCCCACCAGGCAGAAACGTAGGGCCCTGACAAGTGGCTCTGTTTGCTTTCACTTTGTCCAAAGGGCTCAGCATAGTTTAAGCAAACAACACTCCAGGAGGTCAGAGCCCTGACCCCTAATGGGCCTGGAGCAGAGGGTCACCTGGTGCAGGGGAGAGAAGCAGAATCAGGAGTCAGAGAGTATGTCCTCAGCCCTGCCTCTACCTCAATGGGTTGACTGTGGACCAGTCACGTTACCTCTCAAGACCTTGGCTCCCATAAAAAGCCGAGCTTCTCAGCATTCCTAAATGTGCCCACCTCCCTAACCCACCTGTAGATCAATATTCTTTCTTATTTGCCTGGGTTTAGAGCCCTCTGGCCTTTTGTTGACTACATCTCTTCAAAACCTGCCATCAGCAGGGAGTCCCCTATGTAGCCATGAAAGTTTATAAATCACCCTTCTTCATTGTCACAAAAAAATTTTAATGAGGGATTTCTGTCCCAGAATTCAACATGTGTCAGAATGTACTTTTTTAAGGCTGAATAATAGTCCATTGTATGTATATACCACAATTTGTTTATTCATCCATTGGGACATTTTGGGCTTTTGGGAATAACACTGCTATGTGTACAAATATCTTTTCAAGTCCCTGCTTTTAATTCTTTTTTTATTATTATTAACTTGTTTGTTTGTTTTAGAGAGGAAGGGAAAGAGAGAGGGAGAAACATCGATGTAAAAGAGAAACATGGATAGGCTGCCTCCTGCACACACCCTGGCAATACTAGCATGGGCCCTCACTGGGAATGGAACCAACTGAGCCACACTGGCCAGGGCCCTGCTTCTAATTCTTTTGAGTGTATACCCAGAAGTGGAATTGCTGGATCATAGGCTAATTCTATGTTTAACTGTTGGGCCAATTGCCATTTTATTTTCCCACTGCGGTTGCATCATTTTAAATTCCCACCAGCAGTGAACAAGGGTTCTGTGAAATCGCTAATTTTGTAATGACATTTTCCCTGATTATAGTAGTGTTAACTGTAGAACATTTAGAAAATGTAAGGAAGTAAAACCGAGAAAGTAAAATCCCCTTTATCTCACTACCCATTTCTACACTTGGCCTGAATGCGGATTATCCGCAACAGGAAGGAAGGTGACGTTTCCCTGGGCTCATTCCATTGTAATGTCCGAGAGTGTGACCCAAGAATAGTGCTGAGCTCCCGCCTGACCCTATCCACAGATCCCGAACTATCAGGAACATGCAGTTAAACTGGCTTGTGAGTCATATTCGCGGGGTGTTCCCGGGAGGGTCACAGGCGCGACAGGGGGTTGTCACGTTCTCTGTAGGTCTGTTTCCTCATCTTTAAACGCCGTCTCTGGGTAGAAAGAGCAAAACGTAAAACATTTGAGCAAAGTGACTTGTCAGAAACGCGTTCTGCAAACTCATCTCCACCTCCAGAATCGAGCTTTCCTTTGTCCACCAGAGGGCACCGGAGGACACGAGTCTGACAGCATCGCTACAAACAAGTAGAGGAAGGTAGAAAGTCCCGCCTCCTTTCACTTCTTCAAGTGTCCATTGGCTGTTCCGACCGTCGATCTTCCACGTCCCCGTTCCTCTTCCTATCACTGCCGCCGTCAGCCTCCAGGCCTGTGCTCTGATTGGTTGCCCCGATGGTCGCTCTGCTCCGGAGGCAGCCACTGGGAGTCGCAGGATTCGGATTTAAAAAACGCCGGCGGTGATCGGCCGTGCGAGCCATTTGAACCCCAGGCAGCGCGTTTTGCGGGGGTCCTGCAGCGCGTTCCGCGTGGGTCCTACCCCGCGGGCGCACGCGACCCGGGCGCTCCCAGACCTCCCAGTCGCCAGCCTCAACCCCCGAATCCAGCAGGCGGGGAAGGAGCCGCGGACCGAGACCCTCCGCGTCGGCCATGGGCCCGCGCCGCCGGGGCCGCAAGGCCGTCACCCCAAGGAGGCGCCCCGCGAGCCCGGCCCCCGCCGCTCCGACCCCCGCCGCCCGGACCCCCGCCGCCCGGGCCCCCGCTACCCCGACCCCCGCCGCCCCGGCCCCCGCTACCCCTCGGCGGGGCACCCCCTCAGGTAACCGGCCGCGGCCCCTTTCCCTCCGAGCCTGACCCCCTACAGCCCGTCTGTAAGCTGGGCACGGCCGGTTGCACGTGCCCATTTCACAGACGAGAACACCGAGGCCCGTCTGCTGAGCCCGGGATCCAGCCCGATCTCCCGGCTCCTGGTCCGCAGGCCTTGCAGCATCTGCTCGGAGCAGGTCCCCAGTTCCAAGCCGCGCGAAGGACTGGGGAAGGTAGTTCCGAGGAGGAGAAAGACCTGGCCTAATGCCAACCTTTCATGATATACTAGCCTTCATTGAGTGCTTACCCCTAACTAGGCGTTGTGCTAACTCGTTGCGTGAATTATCTCAACGTCATGTTGTGACCATTGTACAGATGAGAACTCTGAGGCGCCGACCTGCCCGGTAACTTGAAGGTCACACAGCTTGTCCTGGCGGACACAGGTTTTCTACACGTCGATGTTGGTGCTTTTTTAAGTTGCAAAATTATTGGTTCCTTTTTGTGACTATTTCGAACAATGATTCTATCAGGAGGTTCCCTGCTCGGTTTGTTTTGTTTTTCCTTCCTGGGGTGGCTGCTTTGGGCCTTAACCTGTGCCCTAACTCAAGCAGAGCTCTCACCTGGTTCCCTCTGGGAGGTGTGTGCGCAGGAGGACTGGCCTGGTCCTCCCGATCTGCCTGGTGGAGGAGAGACGCACTACCTGTGCTTTGCCATCACTGCTTCCCTTTTCTTCTGCTACTTAGCTACGAGCAGGGTGGGGGGGAAAGTATACGGTAGATTCTTTATAGATGTTGCCATTGTGAACGTGAGTTTTATTTTTCTTTCCTAAATATAAATAACCTTTGCACCCAGCCAACTTGCTGAATTTTCTTGTTAATCCTAACAGCCTTTTAGTTGCTTAATGGAAATTTTTAGCTAGGCTATTATTTTGTCTGCAGAGAATGACTTTTGGGTCTTTTTTATTTGTATACATTTTATTTATTATTGTATTAGTGAGGCCCTAAGACTAATCTATATATATGAAAGGTTAAGTGGCTAGCGGACCAGTAGCTATGATGTGCAATGATCACCAGGGGGCACTCAACGCAGGAGCTGCCCAGCAACAGCATCTTTGCAGTGTCCCCTCACACTGCCGGGCCCTTTGGGGGATGTCTGACTGCCGGTTTCAGCCAGATATCCGCAGGCCAGGCTGAGGGACCCCACCTGCCTGAGGGACCCTGCTCACTCCACAGACGCCCTTCGAGCCCCGGCACCACCTCGGGTGCTGCCGGCCAGGGAGGAACCACGGGAGGTTGGCTCCAGGGCATGTCTGGCCCCTCTCGCCTAGTCCCACCCCGCTGGCCACCTTCTAATTGATTTCCTTTCAATGTGCACAGATCCGTGCACCCGGCCTCTAGTATTGAAATAAGAGCAGTGTTTTGACCATCTTTGTCTCGTTCGTAATTTTAACGGGAATATTGTTAAGTATGATGTTTGCTGTTGCTTTCCTATATAGAAACATCTCTCTACCCCTGGCTAGATTAGATGATTATCACAAGATGGACACCCCACATTGTCTGGCAGTCTGACGGCACTGGTCTGGCAGTCTGGCTTTTCCTTTACCCACTGACGGTTGCATACTTTTTTCTTCCTCTGTGACTTGCTACAGCTCCAGAGCCCCGTCTCACTCTCAGCTGATGCTGACCTTGCCTCATGCTTCGCTGGGGAAATAGAAGCCCCAGACTGCATTCCCCTTATCTCCTCACAGCAGAGAACCTAGGTGTCCCCCTTCCTGTCAAAAGCCAGCCCTCCTCCGAGGGCTCTTGGTCATACTCTTCTCCTACGTTCCCAGGAGCTTTCTGTTAACCTCTCCACCTGCACTTAGCATTAAATCCAAACTCCTTACACTGGCATTCTGCAAATGTGCTCCGCTATTTCTGATCTAAAGATGAAGGGCAGCCCAGCAGGTGTGGCTCAGTGGTTGAGCATTGGCCCATGAACCGGGAGGTCACAGTTGGATTCTGGGTAGGGGCACATGCCTGAGTTGGGGGCTTGATCCCTGGTGTGGGGTGTGCAGGAGGCAGCTGATCAATGATTCTCTCTTATCATTGATGTTTCTATCTCTCCCTCTCCCTTCCTCTCTGAAATCAATAAAAAAAAAAATACATATATATGTGTGTTGTGTTTTTTTAAGGTCTCACCCTAGCCAGTTTTGTTCAATGGGTAGAGCGTTGGCCTACGGACCAAAGGGTCCTAGGTTCTGTTCCGGTCAAGGGCGTGTACCTTGGTTGCAGGCTCCTCCCCATCCCCCCCGCCCTGGGTTGGGGCTGATGCAGGAGGCAACCAATCGATGTGTTTCTTTCACACGGATATTTCTCTCTGTCTTTCCCTCTCTCATCCACTCTCCCTAAAAATCAATGGAAACATATCCCCGGGTGAGGATTAACAAAAACAAAAAAAAGCCTCCATGTCTTTTGTCTACTCGGAACTCCGATTCCTCTGGTATTAGTTTGTTGAGTGTGGTTCGCTCCTCTCTTGGTGTTGGCCTTCTTAGATTGTTCGGTGACCTTTCGTTGTGTTCGGTGGCTGCTGTGTCTGTCTGTCAAAGGCTGCCTCCAGTGAGCAGATTGTTGACTGCTGGTAAGGACGGAGGCCGATGCCAGTAGCTTGCCTCCTGGGTACGTGCCTCCCTCTTCCTCCTAAATGTCACCCATCCCCTAGACACTGCTCTGCTGTTCTGGCCCACATTCCCCACCCAGGGATAGAGTTGTGTGGCATAAGGTATCTCTGGATTGCCTCACCGACCCCATTTGCTCTTGCAGCTTTTCTAAACCTTTGTAATGAGCTCACTGTGTCAAATCCCTTCTATTGAACTACTTGGTGTGGAGTCTCTTTTCTTGTCTGCACCTTGAGTGACATTTGTGAAACTGAGTTTATCCTTCAGAATGTTTTTGTGGGCTATTTTGTTTTTATTCTTCATTCCACTTATCAGAGGCTCATTTATTTTTATTGGTCCTTGATTTAATTTATGGAGCAGCAGTACTGTTTTTTTTTGTTTTACTCTCTTTGATTTATTGTAGTGTCTTGAATATTTCTTTGATTCTACCTTCTTCGGGCTTATTTTATTCTCTTCCGAACACCTGAGTTGAGCGCTCTGGTCAGCTATCTTTAAATGTTCTTGTTTTCTAATAAATAGATCTTGAGGCTATACATTTTCCTCGAGTACTGTTTGGCTGTATCTCATACGTTTTGATATGTAAATTTTATTTTTATTCATTTCTAAATAACTCATTTCGATTAAGTTTCCTCTTCAACACAAGAGTTAGAAAAAAATTAGGTTTTATATTCCTGTGTTTTTAATTTCTGATCAGAGAGTTTGACTTTTTTGATTTCTATTCTGGGGAATGTTTCTTTTAGGATTTCTTTTTATTGCTGTTGGAACTAAGCTGTGAGCCACACACTCTGACTCCTAGCCCAGCAGCCTGGCATTGGTACTGAGTTATGCCACTTCTGAGGGCCCACTCTGGCCACTAATGAGCTCTGGCCGCATGTCTTCACCTCTCTGGGCCTAAGGCTAACCAAAGCAAGAGAACTGCACCGGATACTCTCTCCGATTCCTTCCAGCTCCCCCCAAAAAGACCTAAAAACAAAATAGCTGGGTTTCCAATCGAGGTGGGAGAGTCAGAAGAGAGGAACAGAGTACTGTGGGGCCCAGAGGAGGGAGGCGGCCCACCAGTTTAGAAAGGGTTGGAAGTCAGAAAAGGCTGCTGCGAGAATTGGCATTTAAGATAATACCCTGAAAGGGGCATTCATTCGTTTAACAGATATTTATTTAGCACTTCCCTGCTGCTTTCCAGTTGCTGAAGATAGCTGCAGTGAATAAAATAGACCAAGCCCCTGCTTTTGTGGGTTATTTTATGACCTAGCAATTTTTTAAATATATTTTTATTGATTTCAGAGAGGAAGAGAGACATCAATGATGAGAGAGAAACATTGATCGGTTGCCTCCCGCACACCCCCCACTGGAGATCGAGCCCACAACCCGGGCACGTGCCCTGACCAGGAATCATCCTGGTTCATAGGTCGATGATCAACCACGGAGCCACACTGGCTGGACACCGTCTAGCAATTTGACAGTTTGTCAGCCAAGCTTCGAGGCAGCACCTGTTTTCTACTGCACCTCACCCCATGCATGACTCAACCCTTTTTTTTTTTAATTGATTTCACTGAGGGGGGGGGGACTTCTATTTGTTGTTTCGCTATTTATGCATTCATTGGTTGATTCTTGTGTGTGCTCTGACTGGGATTGAACTCACAACCTTGGTGATTCAGGACAAAGCTCTAACCAACTGAGCTACCCAGCCAGGGCTGACTCAACTCTTTTGCTTAGGCACTCCCTCCCGTCTACCTGGTCGCCCATCTGGTCGCCCACCTGGTCGCCCATCTGGCCGCCCATCTGGTCGCCCACCTGGTCGCCGGAGACATCTGATTCTGAAGGAGATCCGAAATCTTCAGAAGAGCACACACCTGTTACTAAGGAAGATGCCCTTCTGCCGCCTGGTGAGCTCCAGGGGGCTTCCCGCCCACCCCCATGCTGCCTCCTTTCTTTAAATGTCCCCAGTATTCAGGACCCTGTCGTCTGTTGCCCAATGGCCAGGGGACCTCTTCTCTAACTTGGTAGGGGATTCTTCATTTTCTAAAAACATGAGCCTGCCAAGGGTACCTTCTAATAAATTATGGGATTAATTTCCAACCCCACCCCCTTTGAAACTGTGTTCTTTGATTATGTAAATAGAAACCCTCTCATCCACCTGTTCATCCCTGCCCACCGCCAGTAAGAGACATGCCAAGTCCTAAGCTCCCAGGAGTTGATACCTGCTGCTCCTTAGGTCCAAAGATTAAGGACCAGGAAGGTATAAAGGAAATGAAGATTGGCAGAGACTCATGGAGAGAGTCTTATCTTCTCTCTTGTCTCTATTCCCCTACTCTCTGCTCCTCCCCACTCACCTTCTCCTTTGCCTCCCATCTCCACTCCTTCACAGGTAAGAGAAGTATGTGTTAAATTCACTCGCGGTGTGGACTTCAATTGGCAAGCCCATGCCCTGTTGGCCCTACAAGAGGTAAGAAGAGGGCCCTGGTACAGTGGGGTGAGGGCTGAGTATGGGAGACAGGTGTGGCATTCCCCAGGGCTGGCTGTGGAGTGTCGCGCTGACTCATGCCTCCAGGAAAAGAGCCACGAGAACACAGGGTTTGGAGGCAGGATCTGGTCCGGCGGTAGCAGAATCCCCAGGCAGTTCGGGCTCATTCTGTGAGCAGCCTTCCCTCTAGTCCGTGGAGCCCTCCCAGACTAAGTGTAGCAGGCCCCCAGGAAAAAGCAGCCTGTGCCCCCGCTAGGTCAGTCCACCTCTGTTTCGGTCCCCAGGCGGCAGAAGCGTTTCTCGTGCATCTCTTTGAGGACGCCTACCTCCTCTCCCTGCATGCCGGGCGTGTTACTCTCTTCCCGAAGGATGTGCAGCTGGCCAGGAGGATCCGAGGCATCCAGGAAGGGCTGGGCTGAGGCGCCCGCGCCCCTGTAAGCCTTTCCAGCTGACCGGGGGCTGGGGGGGGGTGGGGGGGGCGGCCTAGGGCGCGTGTAGAGCACCCAGCCTCTCATCAGTGGGGAGGTGGGAGTTGCGCTGAAGGAATTTCTCTTCTCCTCCTTAGGTCCTTGCCCTCTTGCCTTCCCTTTGTTCTCGAGAAAAAAATTTGACCTGGTTTTACCTTGAGTATTTGGGACTCTGTGGCTCCTGCCCTTTTGTACAATTTTAAATAAAGATGTTTTTCTATTAAGTAATGACCAGATGACCCAAATTTCTGTCAGAATTAAGCCTCTTGGTCTTATAAGGACCAGACAACCTCATTTTGATTTAAAAGAAGGTTTTCTTACTTTTGAAAATGCCTTGTTAGTAAATGTGATTTCTTCATTGCAGGGATGCTACCAGGGACTCTGGCTGGAGCCGGGACCGATCCATGGAGTCCGGGATGCTGCCTGGATTTGCCGTCTCTGAGCAGAGTGTGCATGTTGGTTTTGTAATTGTTGGGTTTTTTTTAAGAACTTCATGGCTCTCCTCTGCAACAAGGTCACATGTAAGAAAATCAACATGGTTCCAGAGGCCTGCGAATTACTTTCAGATAGAGACTCTGAGGTTGACTTCAGTTTATAAATTGCTCACATGACTGCTTAGTGATTCCGAAGACTTCAGATTTGTTGATAATTACCATTTAAGTGTTCCTCCCCCCTCCATTTACACTTTTTACCATATGTATATTTACTTCTATTTAACACATAAGGAAAAAATAAGAGAAGAACACCAGTCAGTTGCACGGGGGAGCCTGTAACTCCTTGTCCTTCAGATTAACTTCATTGGTGGCGGCGGCAGGTACCGATACAGAGCCACACACTCTGTCTCCATGGCCCTGTGGCCTGGCATTGGTACTGAGCCATGTACCAATGTCAGGCCATTGGGCTCTGGAGTCGGCGTGTGGTGAACTGTCAACAAATGCAGCTTCTCAAAAACTCAGTTGGGGTGGAAACTGAATATCTTTTAAAGTTAAATGTTCTGACTCTTCTTAGTAAATGTCTGTCAAAATCATTCGGAAGCTCGATCTTACAGAATTCTGTTCTTTGTAAATCACAGAAGATGCAACATATTTAGAATTTTTCATCCCAGGATTTTAAAGTGACTTTTCAATGTATTGACGGGTATTTTCATAACTTCTTTGTGGGGAGATTATAAAAATAAAAATAATTCTTTAATGAAAAAAGCTTAAAGCAAAGTTATTGTTAACAGCATACATGTATATTTTGTGTTAACATTGAGTTCTTCGTTTGTACACCGCAAACTGCTGAATTGTAAACAAGAGAGCCCAGTGGAGTAGGGAGCAGATAAAACCTTGCCCTTGTAACTGAAAGCACTTTAAGAGATTTCCAGACAAAAGGGAAATGCCACCCAGAGAGTTTTAGATTTTGTGTCTGGTAAAAATGATTAGAGAGGGCAGACTAGTCAACCGATCAGAGACAAACTGAAGGGAAGGACCAAGTTCTATTTAATACATTTTAACTTTTTGGAAAATCTTGGACCTCAAGTCATATTTATGCAGGCACTCAGATAAAGCTTATATACCTGTTAATATATTTAAAGTTCTTGGCAAAGCGTTAATTAGAAGATTATCATCTTCCTCCAGTTTTCTTCAAATTGTACTAAGCAGGATACCAGTACAACCAACACATGTCCACATGCCCCATGCCCTTCGTGTGCATTTCCTCGTGTAATTGTCACAACAAGGTTAAAAGAATGTGTTACGATCCCCACATTCTGTGGGGGAGCTAAAGCTAGGATGGATGAGCTAACTCTCCAAGGTCAAGTATCCAGAAAATAGCACAAAAGATTCCAGCCTGTAGTCTTTGTTTCCCAGGAGAGAGAGCCTAGATTATAAATAAATCTAAAATCAGCTACTGGGGACATTCACAACCTCCGGTTTGGGTGCAATTTTCACCAATGTTCCAGGTCGACAGAGGACTTGGAGGCAGCTCTTTTCTGACCAAAGGAGGTGGGTCCAAGAAAGCAGAGGCAAGAGTCCAAACGAGGCCCACTCAATGTTGCAGAAAACGTCTACTGCCACTAGAGGGCTCCCTCCCCTTGGGCACGAAGTGCAGCAGGGACCTGACGAAGCTGCGGTGAGGCGCGGAACCGGCTCCACTCTGCCTCCCCACGCTGCCTGGAGGACTCCATAGGTCAGTGCCCCAACCTGGAGTAGTGGGGGGAAGGACGAATCATGCCCCCAAGTTTTCACAGCCACACCCCAGGCTCCCCTTCAAGTTGGGGTTTGCCGAGCCTGGACCGGGGGTCCTGGGAGGTGGGCCCCAGGCTCATTTGGGGGCTCCCTGCATAAGCTCATGGTTGGGGAGGGCAGTAAGCCTTCCTCCCAGGAGATGTGGAAACTCAGTGGAGGTCATCCAGAAGTGCATCCCCCAAGTGCAGCCTGGCCTGCTCCAGGCCCTGAGCCCACCGCGAAGGACCGCAGGCAAGTGGCCAGGGCACCTCACCTCGCGGGCTCTGCGGGCCAGCGCCCGGGTAGGTTTCCCCGAGAGGGGAGGGGACACCCTCCAGAGTAGCGGGACATGTTTTGTTTGAAAATATCCCGCCGAGGGACCCACCTCTCGGGGCTGAGCAGCCGCAGCCGGGAACTCCCTCACCTCCACCCCCGACCCCACCCCCACCCCCACCCCGCCCCTCGGGCCGCAGGGTAGGGGCTACGGGAGGAACGGGAGCGCGGGATGGAGTTGGAAGCAAGGACTCAGTGCTGCACTTTATAGCGCCATCTCAATGGCAGTGCTTTTGGAGTGACATTCAATCAAAAGAGGCAAATTACTAAACTGTATGTAAGCTATTAGCACAAATACGTAAAACAACATACGGTAAGGGCTTGAGGGGATCCGGAGATGGTACGAAGGCGTACTGATCCTCTTTTTTTAGATTTGCTGTTTTTGCTCAATTATGTGCACCTGTAATGCGTGAAGATACAAGGTGGAGCAATGTAAATGGGTTATAAAACATGTCCAGGGGCTCCGCCGTCCCCCGAAAAGGGGGTATCGGAAATAGGGCGGCGGCTGGACCCGAGGGCTCTGCATGGAGAAGCCCTAGCTGAGCGCCAACAGGAGTGAACTCGGGTTCGAGCCACAACAGAGGGGAGGTGCGAACCTAGGTGGCCCGGAGTGGCCGTCCACTTTGTACGGGAGGACGTTTCCCCATAATGACAGCCCCTGCCTTCTCTATCCTGGAATCTGCTGTGTCCACTTCGAAGGCGTCGGTCTGGGTGTGGGTCTGGGTCTGGGCTGGAACCGGGAGGCTCTAGCCCGGCCTGCAGCGAAGGGCAGGGCCTGCAGCCGCGGGGGAGAGACGGCCGGGCATTGTTTCAGCCCCTCGGGTGGGGTCCTGCAGGGGGAGGGGAGGCGGTCTGCCCTCGGGACCGCCTAGTCCTCCCAGGGGACCAGTGCATCAGCCTGAGCTTTGTGAACAGTCGGGAGTCACCATGGAAACCCCAAGGAGCGCGGCGCAGGTCACGAGGGGAATTGGCAGCGGATGCCGAGCCTCGCCCTCTGCCCCGTCTCGGACCCGGGTCCTGCGGCAGGGCCTGTCGGGAGTTGTAGTCCCAAGGCGGCGGCGGCCGTGTGCGTCGCAGAAGATGCCGGGCACCGCCTGTCCCCGCCTCCCCCTAACCTGCTAGAGCGAGGTGGGGGGCGCTGGGGCGGAGCCGTAGGATCCGTGATTGGCCGAGGTCGCCGCCAGCCCCCCCCCCCCACACCCCCTCCCCCGCTCCCGGCTTGGGGACTCCAGCGCCCGGCGCGCCACGGCAGCTCTCCAGCGAGCGCGCGTGTAGCCGCCGCCGCCCCGGCACCCGCAGCTCCGGCGCCGCGGCGAGACCTGCGAGAGCCTGGCGATCGCACGGACCCCTGCAGCCGCAGCATCCTGGAAGAGTGGGTGATGGCGGGGCGGGCGGTGGGCTCCTTCTCCCCGGCCTGGGGCGTCCATCTCGCGACCTCCGTTTCTCCGAGAGGCTCACAAAAGGGCGGGGATTGGTGTGCGCCCAGGGGCCCGGCTGCAGGGAACGTGGGGAGAGGATGAGTCGGGGCTGTGGGCGGCTATCGAGGCTAAACTGGGGCCCGAATCCGGTCCTTTTTGTACGACCACAGAACGCCGTGCGGTGCCTGGTTCACACAGTAGGCGTTTAATGTGTGCTCGTGGGATTGCAAAGAATTGGAGTGAAGAGGCGGCGTGGTTGAAAGGGCTTCACCCCTAGGACACAGTAGGCGCCCAGCCTCGCTGGTCCAGGCGCAGTGAAAGGCTGGGAGGCTGGGTGGGGAGTCCTGCCCCAGCCCCCACCCGTACAAACACACACACCCTCCGTCCTCCTCGCCTTCGAGATGGGGTTTGCCGAGCCTGGACTGGACCCGGCAGCCTTTTCCACGCGTCTGGCTAACGGGGCGGACGCCTGAGGACCACTCGCCCGCCGCCTCCGAGGCACCTGCCTGCACCACAAAGGCCGCCCGCCTCGGCCTCGGCCTCCGCCGGGCCGGCGAGGGCGCTGAGCCGGATCCCTGCGTTTGCGCCCTGGGCGGGAGCCCTGTCCGCAGCACGGAGCTCGGGGGCGAGGGGCCGCGACGCCCCCGGCCTGGGTAGGGGCAGGAGGCCGCGCTGGAGAGAAGCTGCGATGGGGAGGGGCGGAGGCGAGGCCACAGTTTGAGCCAAGATGGGGAGATGGGGAAGCTGGGTGGGGACAGGTGCCTGGTCTGGGAGGAGGGAGAAGTGGAGAGCGGGGTTTGAGGTAGAAAGACAAGGGGGCGGAGGGCGGGTGGGAGGAGGGAGGGAGGGCGGGAGGGAGCTTGAGGCTGGGGCTGATGAAGAATGAGGCCGCGAGGGGCGATGCTGGAGGGCGGAGACCGTCTAGGTTTCTGGGTGGACGCGAGGGAGGCGGAGGCTCGTGGGTACCGGGAAGGGAGGTCTCTGGGGAAGGGAGGGGCCGGCAGCTAGGAGGCGGGCCTGGGGCCCGGGGACCCTGGCTCTAGGCGCGGGGCCTGGAGGTCCAGGTGGTGGGCTGGGCGTGGCTCTACGGGCGCGGATGGACCCCGACTGCTCGGTCCCCGCGAGGAGCTTTGTCTCCCGGCCGTGGGGTCTGTGACAGCCCGCAGCGCCGCGGGCACACCCTTTTCTTGGTGGAGCTGAAAGGCTGGGTCCGGTGGCAGATGCTGCCAGGGAGGCGGAGTGGGAGCCGTCTCCCGCCGGGGAGACCAGGAGAACAATAGCCGGCCCTGGTCTCCGCCCGACGACGAATCCGCGCCCCCAGAACTCGTGCGCAGTTTTCTGGGGCAGAAAATGCTCCCGGGCGCATCTCAGGACACGTACTGGGGCACCGAGCCCCGCCGTTAGTCTGGGTGGGAGCCGCGCGTGGCGGGGCAGCCGGACAGCCGCCGCTCGTGGCTTTGCTGCCTTCGGGTTCGGCACCATCGCCTGCCCCGCGCTGCTGCCCGACCGCTGAGACGCCTCGGTGTGGAGCGGGCTCCCCGAGCATCTGGCTTTGTTTTCGGAGGCTGCTGTGTGTTCATAGAGGGGGCAGCTAGGGCTGGTGTGGATTGTGGTAAAATAGGGAGAAGCGGCCGTGGAGGTTACGCGCCAAGGATGGGGCTCCTGGTCTGAGAGCCTGCAGCCAGGGCCCAGCGCTTCTCTCTGCCAGTGACCACACCCAAGCCAGTATCTCACCATCCTTTGCAGATTTCGCCCATATTGTCTGCTGACCTAAGACAGGGACGGCTCTGTGGTAGGAGGTGGCTGCTTGCCCATGGGAAAGCAGATGAACAGCTCTGGAAACACAAAACAGGGATTCAGCAGAGCTTGCCATGCACACAACCCGGCTAAGCACCCTTTATGTCAGGCTGTAGCGTCTTGGGTGAAACGACAGCCAAAAACCAGAATTTTGTTTTACAGGTTTTCTTTGATCATTGTTTAGCTGACATTAAGGGTGATTCGTTCTCATAAGGTTTATAATTTCTGTCATTCATTAAAATAAAAAGAGCAAGGCAAAAGCATTTTTATTCCACAGTGGAGGAAGCTTGGCTAAAAGACAGCACTGAAGGACTCAAAGGTGTGATTTATATTTGCCATTACGTTATCTGATGCACCTGTTGGCCTCTTAGCCTTGAAGCCTCCAGATCTTCTTTCTTACCCAGTTGATGCAGATGGTGAGGGGCTGTGATAATGACTGTTGGTTCTTGCCCACATGTATGGTAGTTGGTGACGTGAAGGTCTCTTGCCTGGGTTGTACCGAGTGGCCACAGGACAGCAGCCGTAGGCTATATCTTGCTGGTTTAAAAGGATGGTGCTTCGCCCTGGCCCGTGTGGCTCAGTTGGTTAAACGTTGTCCCATGAAGGAGAGATCGCCAGTTCGATTCCTGGTCAGGGCAAATGTCCAAGTTGCAGGCTCAATCCCAGGTGGGGGGGCTTGCAGGAGGCAGCCAACGGATGTTTCTCCCTCTCATCAATATTTCTCTCTTTCTCTCCCTCTCCCTTCCTCTCACTCCAAAATGAATGGAAGCATATTTTAAAAAAATAAAAGGATGGTGCTTTGAAAAAATGGTTCTCAGAATTCACGAAACTATTGAAAGGACTAGCTGGAATATTGCTCATTGTATGTTTTTAACGAAATGAGCAGGTCTGCCTATATCCAGAGTTCGTGGAAACCAGGTACCCCAATATAAGAAAACTAGAAATCTGATACTGAAGGTTTTTCTTGTGGAAAAACGCCAATGGGAAATGTGTTTTCATGTCATTACCCAAGAGCAAAAGTTTTAGGAGGGGATGTTTCCTTGTTTTATTTTTTAGAAATAATCTTATGGATTTGTTTAAGAGTGTAATCCTGCCCTGGCCAGGTAACTCAGTTGGTTAGAGCATCTTTCTGATATGCCAAGGTTTTGGGTTCGATCCCGGGTCAGGGCGCATACAAGAATCAACCAATGAGTGCACAAATAAATGGAACAACAAATTGATATTTCTCTCCCTGCCCCCCTTCCTCTCCTCTCTCTCTAAAAAAAAAAAAAAAGTTAACAAATTTTTTTTTATTGATTTTAGAGAGGAAGGGAGAGGGAAAGAGAGATAAAAACATCAATGATGAGAGAGAATCATTGATCAGCTGCCTCCTGCATTCCCCCTACTGGGGATTGAGCCCACAACCTGGGTATGTGCCCTTGACCGGAAACTAACCTGGGACCCTTCAGTCCACAGGCCCGATGGTCTATCCACTGAGCAAAACAGGCGAGGGCAAGAGTTGTTTGTTAGTTTGTTTGTTAGTTTGTTTGTTTTAAGTGTAATCCTATGAAGGCACTGTGTGAACATCTAACCCAGTCTTTTCCTCATGGTGGGGAGTCCATAGATGAGGAATGCGAGTATGACCAGCCCATTTCTACAGGGAAGATGGAGAGAAAAGCATCATTCCGCTCCCACCTCCTGTGACAATGCCTAGGAGACAGCGCCCAGAGGGGAGAGGCAGGTGGACCTAGAAAGGACTTTATGTCCCCAGAATTCTGGGGTGTCATTCCTAATCCCATCTCCAAGAGCCTGGAGACCTTGGCGAGGTAGATAGAAGATGCTCATGGGGCATGACCTGGCCATGTTCAGCAGAACCTCTCCAGGATGCAGATGGAACCAGAGGAGTTTCCATATTCTCAGTGCACTGCATGTTTTCGCCTCTAGAAACAGTTCCAGAGCAAGGCAACTTTATACCACTGGCCACAATTGGGTTAGGGGGCTTGGTGTAAGCTTCATCTGTGGTCCCCCCTCTTCTCTCTGTCCTCTCTCTGCCATGGACATCTGAGAGTTTCCCCCCAATAGCTGCTCCGACCCAGGATTCAGCCTGATCCTGCATTAGCGCCAGGAACTGTAGGCCAATGGCCATCACAACTGTGGACAAATCTCGGGGAAATTAGGATTTAGACCAGGGGTGGGCAAACTTTTTGACTCGAGGGCCACAATGGGTTCTTAAACTGGACTGGAGGGCCGGAACAAAAGCATGGATGGAGTGTTTGTGTGAACTAATATACATTCAAAGTAAACATCATTACATAAAAGGGTACGGTCTTTTTTTTTTTTTTTTTTTTTAGTTTTATTCATTTCAAACGGGCCGTAGTTTGCCCACGGCTGATTTAGATACATATTGAGAGCCAGAGAAGTCGGTGTTATTAGAAAAGAGTGTCCAAGACCCAATCTATCTTTCTGGTGTAAAAATTAACCAAATTCAGATAGAATCTCATCCTGTGCATACGTTTTTGTTTTCTGAACTTTAAAAAAAAAAATTTCAGAGTAGTCGTCTAAGGCTAGGTCACGGATCCTGTAGGAGAACAGTAATACAGAACACCCTTGCAATGTGAAAACCTGTGGGAAGGTGGTTTCATGAAATCAAATGAGGATAGTAAGTAGGAAGGTGTTTGATCTTATTGCACTGCTAGTAAATAAATGAGAAATCATCTCAAGATTGCTTTGTCTTACATTTTTTATGTGAAGATCAAAGGTTCAAATATGATGGTATGAATCTTCAATGAACTTTAATGTTTACGTATAAAAGCAGACACAACATATACTTTACCAAAAGAAATTCTTGGTAGGATATTGTTTATGATTTGTTCCATTTCCATTTTTAAAACTCGTTAATTTAAAATAAGTTGACTTAACCGTCGCATTCCCTGAGCCCCTCACGCCCTTCCATGAGTCACAGCTCAGTTTAGTGCTTGTGCCTGCGCCTGTGCCCGCTCCCACCCGACCCCCCGTCCTCACCATCCAGGCTCAGAAGCAGGGTGCGCAGGAGGGATGAGGGTCTGAGCCAGAAAGCCTGGGTCAAATGCCAACTCGGCCACGTTATGTTTGTCTATCCTTAGGTTAGGTTCCTTTCTCTCAGGGGCTGTTTCTGGGTCCATACAATAGGGATTATGTGAGTTAACATGTATAGCCCCAAGGGCAGTGTCTGGCATTTAATAAGTGCTCAATGAATGCTGGTTATCACCATCAGCATCGTCTTCATACTCTTCCCCCAGAATGTGTGTTCACAAATACAGCATTCGGAGTTCCCAATCTTTCATGCCAAGGGGCCAGGCAGGCTACTGTGGGTATCAACAGTGGGAACAGAGAGAATGACTACGACCCCTTTCTGAAGCTCGTAAATAGTAGGAACAGCTCTGTGCTGAGTCTGAGCCTCTTTCAGCACAGCTGTTTATAGCAGCTGAGAGCTTGCAGAGGTGAGAATGTTCCAGAAGTGCTCTGACCCCAGCTTTGCCAAATTATCCCCATGTGTAGGGTTGGCCCGGTGTCCCACCCTGCTCCCGCAGCTGTGGCTGGTGAGGCTCTGTTTGTTCGTAGGCTGTTCTGTTCTTGGTGTGGGAAAAAGCGACCACGTTTGATTGGTGGCAAATATTGGATCTCAAGTTTTCCAGCTGAGAAGTACACTCGGCTCCACAGAAGTACTTATTTAACAAACACGTTTAAAGTACTTACTCTGTGCTAGGGGTTGTTGTGGTTCCCTTGAGTTCGGTACTAGTATTATCCCCATTTTACAGATGAAGTAACGGAAATTACCCAGCGAGAGAAGTGGCAGAGCCAAGCTTCAAACCCAGGAGTCTGCTTAGAGTTGGTCTAAGTTGGGGTTCCCCAGAGAAACCCAGCCAATCAGGATTGGCTTATGTGATGATGAGGGCTGGCAAGTCTGACATGTATAGGGCAGGTGGGGGTGATGCTGAGGTCTTAAGACAGAATTTCTTCTTCCCCAGGGAAACCTCAATTTTTCTCTTAAGGCCTTTCAACCGAGTGGATGGGGCCCAACCACATCATCAAGGAAGTCAACTGATTGTAGATGTCAACCACATCTACAAAATCCATTCACAGCAACACTTACAGATGAGTGTTTGGATGACTGGGTACTATAGCTTAGCCAAGTGGATGCACAAAAACTAACCATCTCGGGGCCCACACTTTTAAACACGCCCCCAAGCTAAGAACCTTACATGTTGGGTCTAAGATTTACAATAAACTAAAGATAAGTTAGTAACGGGCCATCCCTTTACAAAATGGTCCTCCTCACCTAGTTTCAACTAGAATTTGAACCTCCTTCTTCATCCATGTAGCTTCTAGCACAAAATATTGCTCCAAGTAAGTGTTCAATTGGTAATATTGAAAGAATGAGCAACTGGATGACTTAGGTGATATTTTATAAGACTTCCCAGGCATTGAGACCTCTGGCTCCCCATTTAAATTTAAAATCATTCTGCCCGAGTGATGTACAGGTTTTATGAACGACTAGATTTCCTTGAAAAATGGAGACTATCTGATTTTGAATTGAGCACTGTGTCACTCCCACACCCAACACCTGTCCATTTTCATTGGCTCATGGAAGATTTTGGGGTCTGTCACCACCTCGACTCCTTGCGAATGTGTCTCCCACACTTGAGCGGTGCCCAGCACTCGGTCACACCATCGCTGTGTCATTTCAGTGTCCGTGTACAGACAGCTCCTTTGTTGATTTCAAGTCCGCCCTGGGTTCGCTCTGATTTCTCAGGCCTTGGGTCTTTATTCCGCCTGCTTTTGTCTGGTCCTGCCCTGCCCTTTGTCCTTCCGCAGAGCAGGATCCACCATTCATGGAGGAGCCGCCTCCTTTCTTCTTTTTACCACTCCAACCAGTTCCGTTGTTGTGGATCAATATGTTCATTCTCTTATAAAAATTCAAACATAGCCCCCGGCTGTCATTCAGTGTCCCTTTGCTCCTGTTTCCAACACACGTGAAACTCGACTTTAATGCAGTTGCTTGGATTGGTTGTTTTAAATTTGCCATATTACCAATATGTGGGCAATAGATACATAAAATGGTGACTTTGTGGGGGGATAAGGGTGTATTTTAAAAATAAATTTTAAAAAAACTTTTAGTGAAGTATAACATATACAGAAAAGTATACAAAAATCATAATTGTATAGCTGAATAAATTTTCAAAAACTGAGATATCTATGTGATCAGCACCAGATCAAGAAACAGATTACCCGTATCCAACAGCTGGTAAACCCCCTCCCAGTCCTTACTCTTCCTCCATGGTCACTAACCACTCTCCTGACTTCGTACAGTAGAGATCAGCTTTGCCTGTTTTTCAACTTTTTACAAATGGAATTATAGAGTAGAGTACTCTTGCATACATGGCTTTTTTTTTTCTCTCAATGTTACATTTGTTGCACTTAATTCAGTCATTTTTATTGCTGTATAGCATTTCATTGTGTAAATGTGCCATGATTTCCTTATCCATTGTGTTATTATTGGGTATTTGAGGAGTTTCCAGTTTGGCATGTCATCATGAATAGTGCTATTGTGAACATTCTAATACATGTCTTTTGGGGAACATATGTGTTTCCGTTGGGGGTGTACTTAGAAATGGAATTGCTGGGTGAGGGGTATGCATGTGTTGTGGTTTAGTAGACCATGCTAAATAGTAAGATTAATGGTGAATTTTTTTAAAGAAAGATATTCTGAGTATGCCATGCTGTGATGAAACTATTTTCAGAAACCCTAAAGGCTGGTAGAATATGTGGCTTGATCAGAGACATTGGTTTCAAACTCTTATTCTTCAGCAAAAAGTAGAACTTTAAGCGCTATCTGACTCCACGGTAGCTGAAATGAGCATTTTTAAATGGTTGTGCTTCAGCCTTGGTCTTGCTATAGCAATTTCCTTACTCCTGTTTCTTAAGGAAAAGATGAGAATCAGATTATTGTTGCAACCTGGGTCTAAAGATTACTCCAGGGATGTTCTGTCAGCCTTGAACAAGATTAACAAGTGACTTTTATTCTGTTAACTATTTTGTATTTCTTATATTGGGTCAAATAGCAAATTTGAATTGAGTAAGTTCTGTGGCCTAAAAGAAGTCCTGAAAAGTATCCGGTTGGAATCACAAAGTTCATGTTTCTTAATTGGGAATTCAAATTATAGCATATATTCCATTTTTTGGTGGCTTTCTAAAAAGAGGTAAAATGCACATGATTTTTACAACTGGGTTATAATGGGAAAAAGCTCTGTAGCCACTGACAAACAATACAGATGAGGCACAAAAATACGCACAATCAACTTCCGAGTGTGGATATAAGGCAAACCCATCCCATCTCCATGGCTTCCTTGTTGGCCCAGGAGAGATGGCGATAATGAAGACAGCTAGTGCAAGCCAAGGGCAGGAATTGGGCCTGATTTTAGGGTGCGGGTAGTGAAACCCCTGCCACTAGAGGAGCATGACAAGGCCTTCGTGAATTCCTCACGTGGCTGACTTGTCCTGAGCCCATTTACAGCCCAAGTTGCTCCTGAGAAAGCGTTTTCTCCTGTCACCTGTCCTGCCATGCTTGGTATCAGTCCTCAAACAAGCAGGTGAGTGACACCAGATGTACCAGTATCATTGCTTTAAAACCTAGATTTACTGCTTGAATTGTGAGTCCCCTAAGCACTTTTATTATCTAGGACTTAATTCTACACTTTAAAATGTATAAATATGATCTGATATGTAATCAATTATAAAACCACCTATAGACCGTTTTCCTAATACAGCTAATGCGATTTTTGCTTTTTTCATCAAATTCTTGTCCATATGCTCGCATAATTTTTACAGATCCACTTCCAGAAACAGCTCCAGGCTTTTGGCACCCCTCCTAAAATGCTTGTAATTTCCTGAGTGATTGGAGTGAACCGAGTGTCTTTTCTTATTCATAATAAGCCCCTTTCAGACATACCTGAGTTTATGCTAATAAGGTCTCTCCAAGGATGGGAGCTGGTTGCCAAGGAAACCCACTTGGTGATTAGAGGGTTGAAACTTTCGGTCCCACTCCCTACCACCGACCCCACCTCTGGGGAGAGGACCCCACCTCTGGGGAGAGGAAAGGCGCTGGAGATTGAATAAATCACTAGTGGCCAATGATTCGGTTATGCCCATGTAATGGAACCTCCATAAACACCCTAAGGAGTTTGGGGAGCTTCTAGGTTGGTGAGCACATCCAGGTGCTGGGAGGGTGGTGCACCCCCAGAGGGTGTAGTTCCAGGTCCCTTCCCCAGGCTGTGCCCTGTGCATCCCTTCCATTTGGCTGTCCCTAAACTTTACCCAGAAATAGTAAGTAAAGTGTTTCCCTGAGCTTTGTGGGCTGTTTAGCAAATTATCAAATTCAAGGCAGGATTGTGGGGGCCTCTGATGCATAGTTGGTTGGTAGGAAGTAGACATGACAACCTAGGCACCTGCAGTGAGAGCAGTCCTGTGGGACAGAGCCTTTAGCTGGGAGGGTCTGCACTAACTCCGGCTGGTTGTGAGTGGATAAACAGTTTTCCTCTGGATAGTACCACAGGATGTCCAACCATTCCCCTTTGATGGAGATTAGTTTGTTTCTAGTTTTTGTTGTTGTTTTGCCCTACCAACAGTGCTGCAGTGGCCCTCTCTGTACACGTTTCTTATGTTCTTATGCTTTTATTTCTACGGATGGGGGCCTAAGAGTGGAGTTGCTGACTCAGCGATCTTTCTAAAATTTTAATAGAAGTCTTTTCAGGCTGTTTTCCCAAACCATGTAATTCACATTTCCACCAGCATCGCCCACCAATCACTCCCAACCTGCCAATGCCAGGGTACCACCCTAGAATTTTTGCCACCCTGATGGATGTGAAGTGCTACTTCCTTGTGACTTTCATTTGCATTTCCTTGATTGCTGGAGAGGTTGAACATTTATTCATATGTTGTAAGTCATTAGATTTGCTCTTCAGGGTATCACTTATGCCATTATGAGATAAATGTGTTTTTAATATTATGAGCTGCCTCATTCTGCCAATTCTCAGAAAAGCAGTGGGTCACAATGAAGTGCAACAGAATCGTGCAGATTGGCAAGGGCTCAGACTGGAAAGGGTGAGGTCAGGGTTCAACTAGTCACAGACATTGAAGAAATTCATTCCATTGAGCAAAAGCACCCATGACAGCAGAGACCACAGCTGGCAGGGGACCCAGGCAGGCATTTGGCAGAAAACGGGCAGGTAGAGCACAGCGGCAGGAGTGTGGGCACAGGGGGTACGAGGAGGCAGTTGATGTCAGGAGAGTGTGCCAACAGGGGGAGGGGCCTCAGACCCAGATGGACAGGGAGACCTTGACTCCCTGAAGAAGGTGATAGGCAACAAGGAAGGGTGTACCAACCTACTGGAAATGAGATAGAGAGCAGGCTCTTCACCTGATGGGGCTTGGGCACAGGGAGCCAGGTACTGATGTGGAACCTGGAGTCTGACCCTCAGAAGCAGAGGAGTCGGAGCACAATCAGAGCTTGTCCATTGTCAGGTGTCCTGACCTGGAGTCTCCGTGTGTTGGAATCTAGTCTTTAGACCTGCCTTCAGGGATTGGCCTTTGGCCTGGAATGGAGGATGGGAGGAGGCTGCCAGGGGCTGGGAAGGAAGGGAATCTGGCCAGCCCTTCTGGGAAGTGGAAGGGAACTAATTGTATTTATTAAAATAATTAGGTGTCTGCCATCAGCTCCAGCTCCACCTAGCAAGAGCAGGTGGAGAGGAAATGCTGGCATCCAGCATGAATGAGAGGCGCAGGCAGCAGACTCCCGGCACTCCCCTTTACTTGTGCTCAAGAGACGGAGACGTAGTCATCTCTTCTGTTGGCAGTTGGTCGGCAGGTGCTCCGCAGCCCAGCAAGGGCTCCACGGAAAGGCTCATTCCCTCTTTTTATTTAAGTAAATGAAGGTATCTCCATTTTTTCAGACTTAACTCTCAGAAAAAGCCTTTGAACCCTAAACCATCAATTGCTCCATCTCTCCAGCTATTCATTCAAGGAAAGCTGCACCAGATGGACCGAGTTAAAGGCTGTTCTGCTCTGAGTTTGCAGCCATCTGAGAAGATACCCTGTTGCCTGGGGCCCTGGTGAACAGAAGGGAGGACGGGGGCCATCACTATCGCCGGTGCAGGTGGCCCCGTCACTTGCTCTCCTCGCTGAAGATGAGGTCCTTGGTGCTGGCTTGCTCCCAGGGTGGCGGTCGGAGGGTCTTTTGCTAAGGTGGGGGACACAGGAAGAGGAGCCGGGTGGAGACAGAGTGTGATGAGCTTAGTTTTCGATGTAATGAGTTTGAAGGGCCAGTGAGACATCAAAGGAGAGAGACCCAGTAGGCCATTAGACGTCCAGATCGATGGTGGCGATGTTAACTCGCTAGTGAACTGCCTGCCCTGGCACAGATTTTCTCTGCGCCTCCTCCACGGCTGCTGCCCCCTTGGCCAGGGCCATTGTCGATTCCACAGCTGGTTTATTAGAGAAATATTTTTATAGTCACACAGTATGGAGAGATTGAGTCTTGCTGTGATTCTTTTTGAGACAACTGCAGTTAATCGTTTAGTGAATAACCTTCCCAGTGTTTCATACAAAAAGCTCATGTATGTTTCAGCGAGTTTTCATAGATATATTTGAACACGCACAATTACAAAAGTGGGTGCCCGTGCCATGAGCCCTTCCTGTAGCCGACGTCCTTCCCGTCTGTATCATGGCTAGCCTGCCGTGTAATACTGACACGTCCACATAAGCCTTCTGCTACGTGGCTATGCCCTTGTTTATTTCACCAGGCCTCATCTTGACAGGCCTTAAGCTTGTTCTCGAACGATTTGCTCTTATAAACAATGCAACCAAATACACACACAACACATTTTTGTGCGATGGCCCGATTATTCCCTCAGGAGAAGCTCTTCGACGTGAACGCACATTTCCAGTTGTCATCTAGCTTTCCAGATATCCTTCTGGGAGGTGTACCAGCTTCCACTCCTGCTAATAGTGCAATGGTCTGCGTGCTCTTCTCACTCGTTCCCTTTTCTCTGTGCCGTTTTGATAGGAGAAAAAAACGTCATCTCCTTGTTTTCATTCGAGGTTCTGTAACCGTTAATAACGATGAACCTCTTTTCATTTGCGTCTTAGCCGTTTATGCCTCCCCACCCGAGCTCTTTGGGGTGCCTGCTTGCATCCTATGCCTATTTTTTCTATTGAAATATTTATTTGTCTTTCTGTTAGGATTTATGCGTGCTCTTGCATATTACAGATATTAATCCCCGGTTCTATGTTGCAAACACGTCATACCCATTTTTACTTGCCTTTATTAAAAGCAGTTTGCGGTCTCTTTTGTTACATCACAGTTTTTCATTGTTATATAGTCATATCTAAGTCCATCACATCTTTTGTGATGTCCAGCTTTGGATTATGCTAAGAAAAGCTTATCCCACCCAGCATTTATAAACATATCTTTCTATGTTGGGGTTTTTTTTAATACTTTATACTTTTTATTTTCCCCTAAAAGGCAAACCTAAGGAGGTCGTTTCTCTGCTTGCCATGCCAGCAAGCCTTCCATCCACGCTCAGCAGCTAGCCCCCTCCCTCAGCACGTCCCCCCGGGCTTCCCACCCTCATACAACAAATGTACCCATGCTGACTGCGCGAGCGAGATCACGCTGCCGGCTTCTGTCTAGAATGCCTCGTCGGGTTTCTCCCCCGCCCCCTGGTGAACTCCTAATCAGCCCTCAAGACTCATTCACCGCAAAGGCACGCCACGCCCTCTGAGAAGCAGTCCTCCCTCAGTCAGAGATCAGTGCTTCCCGCTCCTCCTGGTTCCCACTCTCTCCACTCACATTGAAATCGTTGTCTACGTATTTCTTTCCACTTCAAGCTTGTGAGTTCCTGGGGATTGGTGCCGCTTCTGGCACGTAGTATCGTGTTGTAGTGTAGTAGGTGCCAAGCCTGCCTCTGTGATCTATTTGCATCTTAGCAGGCTCACTGTGCTGAAGTGTAGAGGCTTGGAGACCAGTTAGAAGTACCCAGGTAATAGGGGTGTTGTCGTTCGGGTAGAGGGTAAGGGTCTGAACGGAGGCTTTGATAAGAAACAGATTTAGCAGGTAGAATGGACAGTGCTTGAGTATTTGGTTTGCAATGTCTCATAAATGTTCAACACACTGTCAATTGTTAGCCCATTGGCATGTCCAGATCTGATTCTGATGTTACTGGTGTTTAGAATTACCCCTGCTTCTGTGTCTTTCCATAAAGCTGTGTGACCTGGGGCAGTCATCACCTCCCTCCATCAAGGGGAGAGAGCACATCACCTCCACGGGCACCTGTGCGGTGGTGTCAATCGAATGCCGTGTGTTGAGAACCTTCACGGCCCCTGGCACCTGGAGGTGCTCTCCGGTCACCTCCTGACCTTGGGGGGTTGGGTCAGATACCAGCTTCCGGCTGATCTAAAGGATTCCTGGAGAGAGAAGCTGAAATCCGTTTTGTTTACTGGGCTTCCCCAGGCCACAGGCGCCCTGACAGCTGGTCTCCATCTGTCCACACCGGTCTGCGCTCTGTCCCGTTTGCCCACGCTGCCATGCTTACGTCGTCCCCCGTCTCTTTCCTTCCCTCCGGAGAAGCTCCGGCGTTCAGGCCTTTCCCAGCCCTGCCCCTGCCTTTCCTAGTCTGTGGCACCTTCTACTTAACCCATGACATCCGCGTGCCTGGGTGACCGCAGTCTCTGCTCCCCCCGCCTGCCGTCACCCTGGGCCAGGTAAAGAAGCAGGAAGACCGGCCCCCAAATCATGTCTCATCCCCCAGGCATACCCAGCGTCTCAAGCTCTGGATTCTCCAGGCTGCCCTGGGCCGGACTCCGGCCTCACTCAGAAGCCTGCGCCTCTTTTTTTCTTTTTCTTTTTAAATAACTTTTATTTTTCCATTGATTTTTAGAGAGAGTGGAGGGGAGAGACAAGAGAGAAACATTGATTGGTTGCCTCAACTGCAACCGAGGTACATGCCCTTGACCAGAATCGAGCCCCGGACCCTTCAGTCCCTGGACCAAGAAGGCTCTATCCACTGAGTCAAACCGGCTGGGACAGAAGCCTGCGCCTCTTGCTCTGCGCCTCTTGACTTCACACCCTGGCTCTCCAAGCTGCTTCCTCATCTGTCTAACCTCTCGGCCACAAGGCCATTTGTACAAATAATTAGCCGCTTGCCGTCCCCAACCCACACTTGCTCATGTCTGCCTCTTGTCCTCCCAGAGAATGCCTGCTCTGTTCCCCTGCCCCAGGCTCTGCACCAAACACCCTCCCGACCAGCACAGAACCCTTGAGACGCCTTCCTTCCCATCACCAATAGCCCGTTGCTGCGGCGGACGCACAGAGCGCTGTCACACCACTGTCTCATCCGGTCAGCCCTCCTTCCCTCAACCAGCGTGTGCGGAGTCCCCTCTGAGGGCCGAGCCCCTGGAAGGAAGAAACGAGGCCTAGGCTCTGCTCTCAGGGGTTCCCGTCAAATGGTGTGAATCCCAACCACAGTCTCCTCAGCCACAGCGCGGGGACAATGGCTAATGACCGCTAAGATTGTTGTAAGATGGACATGACGTTGTGTGGGAGCCAGAGACACAGAGCTCAGCAGCAAGGGTCTGCTGGTGCTGCCCATGGTGCGTGGGGCGGTTACGGACGTGCCCAGTCACACAGCTAGCGGGGCAGAGCCAAGCTTGGTGCTAGAGGCACTGGCCTACCCAGCACCCACCCCATTTCCTCCTCAGAGTTCCCCTGCATCTTCGGTGTTCCCACCCACTCCCGGTCCCGGCTCTCTAAAACAGGCCTCTGAAATGCAGACGCCAGCAGGCAAGTGGCATCGCCGCCCCATTGGAGGGCGGTTGGTCATCTTCACCCACCGTCCTCCTTAAGTCTCCTTTGAGTGCCCACTTGGCCCCTGGGCACGGTGCTTCCTGCGTGAGCCGGGCTGTCTCGCCTGAGTGAGTTTGTCTCTGGCAAGGGAATGATCTAGCCCGCAGTGGCTCACCGCCTTGCGCCCGTCTCTTCAAAACTGGGTTCCGTTTTCCGTGGATTTCCACAAGCTCTGCTGCGATGGCTTGGGGTGAAAACGCCTGTTTGTCTCCGTGGTGGAGCTGAGTCGGTCGGCCCGGGAGGAGACAGCTGGCAGAAGCAGGCACAGACGGGGGGGGGGGGGGTCGCCGATTGGGCAGAAGCGTCACTGTGTAAAGTCCGTGACGAGTGAAAGCGTTACATTTGGGGGAGAGCTGGGAGCACATTTTAAGTGTAAGAGGGACTACCCGGTACCTCTGCAGGCGTCTGTCGTCACAGAGGAAAAAGCCTGCGCCCTTCTGAAATCTGTTTCAATCAAAAGAAGGAAAAGACGGGTTTGTCCTGCAGCCCAGTCCTTTCAGGAAATCTCCCAGAAGGTGGCAGATGAAGGCAAGACTTCTTAAGCAGAAGAGGGGCAAGTTCTCATCTCAATTCAATTTTTTTTCAAACAATATAAACGTATGTACGTGGCTTTAAATGACCATCTTCATTTTTCATTATAAAATCAATATAATCTCCTATAGAAAGTTTGAAAAATTAGAGGAGGGAATTACCTATGCTCCCATAACACAAACCCTGTTGTTCCCATGAGTCTGTTTTTTGTGTCCATATTTTTACATGGGTGTCATAATACTTGACATGTCCTCTTTGTTTGTTGGTATGCAGTTGTTTGTTTTTGTAATTTGGCCAGGCTGCCCCTGCCTTTTCTATCCTATGGCGCCTTCTAATGAACCCACTACCACCTCGTCTGGGTTACCTCAGTCTCCACTCCCCCAGCCTGTCGTCAGCCTGGGCCAGGCAAAGAAGCGGGAAGACCAGCCCCCAATTCATGTCTCATCCCCCCCCTCTCCCCGCCCCCGGATCCTCTAGACCAGCGGTTCTCAACCTGTGGGTCGCGACCCCTTTGGCGGTCGAACGACCCTTTCACAGGGGTCTCCTAAGACCATCCTGCATATCAGATATTTACATTACGATTCATAACAGTAGCAACATGACAGTTATGAAGTAGCAACGAAAATAATTTTATGGTTGGGTCACTACATGAGGAACTGTATTTAAAGGGCCAGAAGGTTGAGAACCACTGCTCTAGAGAGACGCAGAAAATGCAGAAAATATATATGTAGAGTTTAAAGCATAATTTAAAGCAAAAACCTGTGTAATCCCCCCTCCCAGGTAGACTAGATAGAGTAGATGCAGCGTTTAAACAGCTTCCCGCACAGGCACCCCTCTCTAAACTCAGCCCCACCCACCCACCCCCACTCCCCCATAACCATATCCTGACTTCTCTCCTAGTAATTTTCTTGGTTTTGATGGAACCCAGTTTTTCTTCATGGCTCTACCACTCTCTGCCTAAACACTATAATTCATTTTGCCTGATTTCAAATGTTATATGAATGGACTCATGCCGTATTTACAATTTGGTGTCTTCCTTCTTTCCCTCAATTGTTTGCCAGATGTTGGTGGTGGCTGTAGTTCATACTCATTTTCAGTTCACAAGAAACGTAGTCTTATTTTCCCGCTCAATTTCTTCCCCAAATCTGGACTTTATGGGGTAGCCCAGGTTTGTGATACTCTCACAACTAGGAAAACTCATTCTCTCCCCCTTTTTGTGACTTTCCCCGCCCACATCTGAGGATGTAGGTCTCAGACAGTGGGTGCCGGCCGCTCTGCCCTTTGGCTGTGGTTCTAGGAAACAGCCCCCTGGGCCACTGGAGGCCCTTGATCCACAGCTGCCGCCCTGGCCAGGGCGGCGATGGAATTCCTTCTGGGGCCCGGAGACAGCTGGTGGGAGCGTGGAAAGCACAGCAGGCAGAGGAATCCGCCGGGGGTCAGCCGGGGAGGGTGGGTGATGGTGACCCCCCTGGTCACAAAAGGCCTGATGTTCTCTGGGTCAGGCTTCGGTCAGGAGCCAGGAATTCTCGTCTCTGGTGTGTGCACACCCGCCTCTGCCCGGCTCCAGGGCCCGGGCAGGAGGGGTGAGCCCTCAGTTACTGCCGTTCGCCCGAGCTCGGCCTCCCTGAGCCGCAAACGAAGAGGCTCCTGACCGCAGGGGTGGAGCGGGCACCGAAACGGAGCTAGTTTGCTGCTTCAGTGCGGGTGTGGGCTGTGTCATCATGAAGAGAAGCCGCGCACACACCCTCCGCTCTGTCCTCCGACAGCTGCCCGGTCTCTCCTCGCTAATCTGGTTGAACAAGTGGTCTGTGCTCTGCTTCTTGCCACCCTCTCCTGGCTAATCCTCTGGCATCTCGCCTTTGCCCCCAGCGCACTGATGGTGTTTGCTCGCTAAACCCAGCCACACTGGGCCGGGCCAGGGCAGATGAAGCCCCTGGATTAAAACCTCTTACTTGATCTTAGCCTGTTAAGGACTCCCATGCCCCCTCTCCCTGACCTCCCACGTCCCAGTTGCCATCAGGATTGGCTTAAATGCCACGGGTCCTTCAGTCACAGGGCAGGTGTGTAGCTCTTGTCTCCCATCTTCCTTGACATCACAGTGCCGGCTTGTAAAGTCACACATTTTTCTGTGGATGCCACCAAAAAAATGAACACAAGTCTTAAGCCTTAAACCAGTCCCTGTCAGATTAATTTTAAGTCTTTATGTGCAAGAAGTGTCATCTTTGCACCACGCTGGCCCCGTGCGTCTGTGCCGAGCCCTGAGCCCGGTGTCCTCCGGCTGAGCTGCTGGAGGACAGACTGTGCTGGCTCCGCGCGTCTCGCACCTCCCGGCAGGCGCAGGGGAGCTGTGGAAGGTGATGACAGACACAGGCGACTCCAACACCCAGTGCTGGGGTTGTCATTTCCTTGGCAGGGCTACACCCGGGCGCCTTCCAGGCGTGAGAGGTGTGTGCGTTTCATGAATGAGAAGCAGCAGCAGCAGTAACCTTGACCCCCCTCGGCAGGATGCCCCCGGTGCCGTTATGCATCTGCACTGCTCCACGGCCGTGAGAAGGGCGGGAGGGTGGCGGTGCGGGAAATTTCCTGTTAACCAGCAGGACAGTTATTGGATGGCAGGTAGTACTAATGGCTACTATTTTAAACATGAAGAGGCTCTCTCGTGAAAGACTGCATTCCCAGGTTATAGTGTTACTCCCCCGACTCACACCTAGAAGTCCCCGTTTCCCCAGCTTGCACATCACCAGCTTATCACCGATTTGGGAGCATAGGGAACCCAGGCCACAGAATCAGGAAATTGGAGAAAACAAGACGTGTACAGTTGGATAACTCTGGCCTATCCAATGTACCCGACATCTTGCTATGGAAGGCATCATTGTTTCCCTGAAAAAATTGTAAAAATTTTAAGGCCTTTATATTCACAGCATAACATCACCCATAACACCATCCTAGATTGGTTCCCTTCCATTCAAGGTCACTGTCAGTGAAGTCCAACAGACCGAAGGGTGGACTGGATGAAGCTATGCGGCTCTGGAATTCCACATCCTTGATTTATTTTTCCTAATAGCATTTAACTATCTGGCATATTTTCCATTTTTGCCTGGAAGGACGGACATGTGGTTTGAATTCTTTCATTTGCATAGACAAAATAGCTGGATGATCAACGTTTTTGGTTAAACAAATAGGAATGTGCAATATAGCCAGAAGTCTTTAAAGGAGGTAGCATTTCTTTCAGGGCCCAGTTGTTACTTCATGATGATTTGATTATAATGTTCATTTCTGTCTAATGTGGTCTCTCAGGCAGCTGGAGCTGCTCTAATAATACCACAGACTCTGTGGCTTAAACAACAGAAACTCATTCCTCACAGTCCTGAAGGCTGGACCGTCCAAGATCAAGGCGCCCCCTAATTTAGTTCCTGGTGAGAACTTCCTTGCTTGCAGTCATCTGCTCTCTGTGTCCTCATATGGTGGAGAGAGAGAGAGAGAGATCTCATGTTTCTTCTTACGAGGGCACTAATCCCACTTATGAGGGCCCACCCTCATGACCTAAGTACCTCCCAGAGATCCCATCTTCAAATATCATCACAATGGGATTAGGGCTCTAACGTATGGATGTGAGAGGGACATAAACATTTAGTCCATAGCATGAAGTTAGCCAGTGGGCCAGATATTGGCTCACTGGCTACATCGCATTTTAGAGTAAAATGGGTGACTTGAAGCATCATAAATGAGTAAAACTGACCCTCTCTAGACCGTGACCACTGACTAGAATATTCTCTGAAGATGCTGTCCCAACCAGAGCAGAGGGAAAGACAGTCATGGCTTGTGCGTGCTTAGGAGCATCTATTTTAACAATTGTGCTCAAGTTCTTCCCCTTTGCGGGGACTCTCCCAAGAGGTCCAAGGTACCTCCCCACCCACCTCACTCCGTTATGTTTACACACTTGGACACAGACACTCTGGGAAAAGATGCCAGTAACAACTTTCCTTTGTTTGGTTTAGAACAGACTAGCAGAGAAAGGTGTAGGAATGAAGCACTAATGAGGTTACTAGGGGGGTAAGAAGCATAGTGAATGTCAACCGTCAACAGCAAGGGAGCTTAAACAGCAAATTTATTTTCTCACAGTTCTGAAGGCTGGAGGTCTGAGTCAGGGTGCTGGAATGGGGGATTCTAGTGAGGACTCTCCGGCTGATAGACGGCCATCTTCTCTCTGTGGCCTTCTGTGCATGTGCATGGTGCGCAGAAGTGGGGGTGGGGGGGAGCACTCTAGTGTCTCTTCTTATGAGGACACTAATCCAGTTCCATCAGGGCCCCACCCTTATGACCTTAACTAACCTTAAAAACTTAAAAAACTTCCTTAGAGGCTCCAGCTCCAAATACAGCCACACTGGAAATTTGGGAGAACATAAGCATTCAGTCCACAGTAACTCTGAAGACAACAGTCTGCCTCTCAATCCTTACTCCTGTTACACACTAGGTGTGTGGCTTTGAGGAAATTCTCTAGCTTTAAAAAATATGGATTCTGGTGACCCAGTCTGGATCAAATAAATTTGAATTTCTGGGGGTGGGGCTTGAGCATAGGTACTTTTCAAAAGCTCCTTAGATGAGCTTCTCAGTGTGCACCCAGCTGAGTAGTGGAGTTTTTGAGGCAAATACAGGAGGGCGAACTGTAGCAGAATCCGTCTGAAGAATGATGTGAATGAAACAGCTGTGAGGCTTGGAGAATTTGGCTCTCTGGTATCTTCATGTGGCGTCGTGGGCACATTCTTCGTACAAGACATCTGGGTTTGACTCAGCTACTTCTAGCCGTAAATTTAGCCTTCTCACCTGTAAAACGCCAGGCCTCAGGTTTTCTCTGGAATAAAATGAGATGGTAGACGTGAAGGGGCTCTAGAACCTACATGCATTTCAGGAAGGTAAACACTGAGGCTTCTTTGGGCCCCGACTTCACCCTGACTGCCAACTGTGTTGTGATTCCCAGTAAGTCCCGCTGTGAGGTCAGTCTATAGGACCATAGCATCTATTGGCTACAGGACCAATGTCCTCCGGCTGTGGAGACACTTCCCCCTCCTCCCCACTCACTTAACTCTGCCCGTTGACTTTGAGCTCTAATGGGGAGGGGCGGGACCTTGGTGACAGTGAAAGGGGACTTTGACCTTGACCAATGTCGCCCCCTCCTCTTCCATAGGAACATGCTTGCCAATTCAGCCAGCGTGCGGATTCTCATCAAGGGAGGCAAGGTGGTCAACGACGACTGCACCCACGAGGCTGATGTCTACATTGAGAATGGCATCATCCAGCAGGTGGGCCGGGAGCTCATGATCCCCGGCGGGGCCAAGGTGATCGATGCCACTGGGAAACTGGTGATCCCTGGAGGCATCGACACCAGCACCCACTTCCACCAGACCTTCATGAACGCCACGTGCGTGGATGACTTCTACCACGGGACCAAGGTAATGCTCCTCTTCGCCGAAAGTGCCCTCTGCTTTGGCGTCTTCTCGTTCTGGGGCTACTCCTGAGTAGACACAGGTGGACCAGGTGCTCCCACTGTATTGCGAGAGGAGAAGAGTGCTCTCGCGGGAGCCACTGTGGCAACTAAAATGAAGTGTAGACGTCAATGATTTTTAGTATATTTACCGTAAGTTGGTAAATGAAGTATTTGTGAAAATGAAATCAGGCGGTATGTACCCTTGTGCTGGCTTCTTTTGCTCGACGTCATTTTTGTGAAATTCACCCATGTTGTTGTGCATCGTTTACTTTCATTACTTTATGGTACCCCACTGTATGACAGACCACATATCGCACTTACCCATGCTGCTATCAGTGCGCACTTGGGTAGTTGCTAGTTTGAGGCGATTACCAGCACGGTTGCCCTGAGCATTCTCACCCCTGTCTTTTGGCAGACGTGTCCGCACACATGTCTGTTGGGCATATATTCCTAGGACGGGGATTGCTGGGTCCTAGGGTAACGTATGTTCAGCTTTTGCCAAATCATTTTCCAAACTGGTTGTAACAGTGTTACTCCCAGCAGTCATGAAAGAGAGATCCCAGTATTTACCATCAACATAATGCTGATAACCAGACCGGTCCGTGTCGGGGTCCGTTCTGTAGTATGCTCAGGCCTTGCACCAAATATTATAGCTTCCTGGTTACTTTCCCCACCTGGGAGACCTTTAGTCCAGGGCCGGATGCCACACCGTCACTACTGTTTCCTAGCCTCTCGGAAGGCAGGCTGGCCTTCTTTGTCTGATTTTCACACCGTCATCTGCCAGGCCTCATTAGCCAGGAGTGACAGCTTTCCCCTGAGAGCCTTTAGCTCTTTAGAGCCCGTGAAGACCTCTGCACATGCATCTCTGTGCAAGGTGGTGGGTCGCTCTTGATCTTTTCCAGGCCTCTCATCCATGGGAGCCGCTGTCTCTGGAAATCACATAAAAGCCCCTGCGTGGTTCAAGGCCCCAGCTCTCCCATTCCTGCAGGCTCGGGCTGCCTCGGGCACCCCCTCTATGCCAGGCCCTAGTGGTGGGGAATTTAAGGGTCCATAGACCCTGAGCCGCCCTGGCTGGTGGTGTCCCCTAACAGACCCTTTGGTTATATCCGCCCCCTAAACAAGATTGCGCCTTGCCCTTGTCCCTCAGCTCATATTGAGAAAGGCAGTCCTCCCTGGACCCCAGGACCCCTTCAGTAGACCCCTTCCAGGGTCCTGCCTGTGGCCTCCCATCCTCCCAACAACTGGCTTCCTGTCCCATTTCCCCTCCCTCCCAGGATTTCCCCTCCCCAGTGGTGCTCCTACCATTGGATATGTTGGCTTCCTCTTTCCTCTAGTTCCTGACCATCTCCTGGGGAGAGAAAGTGCTCTCCTGTTGCAGGCTGCTCCCGGGAATGTGTGGATTTAATTATTCACGCGGCCTGTGGCTCTTGCACAGTCTGCACCCTGATCCATTGCCACTGACCTACTTCGTACCTTCTAAGAAAGGCAGCAGTGGATTCACTTTAAGCATCTGGATTTATAAGGGAATAATAATCCCAAGGAAAAGCTCACCCGAGTGATTCGCCCAGAGAAAAAGAGAGATCAAGTTGCACCTTTTTGTTCTTGTCCGACAGATCCGTGGGGCCTTGAACTCCGCACCCTCTATGCTCCTGCAGGCTTGTCGGTTTGGCAGCAGCAGCCAGGGCTGGGAAAACAAGACTGTGAAAGCCTGGCTTTTCTGAAAGCATCTGGGACTCCATTGTCCTGGGTCTGAAGGGATTTCTCCAGCACGTCTTTAACAAACGCCTTGCCCGCCTTTGCCTCTGGCAGAGGCTGTGACAAGCTCTGCCTGGCTCCCCTGGCTCTGCGTCTCATGCTCACAGCTGGTCACTTGATCCTCCTCCCCACACCCCACACCCTCCCAACCTTTAGACCCCGCCTTCCCCAAGGCCAGTACCTGGGTTTCCAGACCACCAGATCCACCTGCTTGTTAATATGGCAGACTCCATCGAGGACAGAGGTTATCTCCTGTGGGGAGGCGAGGGAATGCAGGGAGGAGAGAGGACCAGGAACAGCAACTGGGTTAATAAAGGTCTAGGATTCCAGGCGGCCATGGGGTCTTTTCTTCTTCTTCCTGACTTATAAGTTATACTTATTCTTTAGCGTATATCTAATATTACACAATAAAGAATGTCAGTGCACCCCACCAGTGGCTCTCCCTGGCCAGGTGGGAATATCAAAATAGGCTTTTTAAACTGCTGGCACAACCCCTTCACTAAGATTGGGGCCGGGGGGTGGGGGGAGTATGGACAACAGAATAAAAAGCTTCCTAGATGCCTTCTCTGCTCCTGCTCCTCCAAAAATAGATCAGTAACCGCTGTGTAGGCTAAGGGTGGGGAACCCTTTTTCTGCCAAGGGTCATTTGGATATTTATAACATCGATCACGGGCCATACAAAATTAGCCTGCTATATTTGGGCAACATTTAATTAACTCCCCCCTAATGCCTTGGGCAGGCCCAGACTAAATGATTTTACCAAATGATTTCACAGGCCTTATATGGCCTGAGGGCCGGACGTTCCCCACCCCTCGTCTAGGCCAATGGTTTTCAACCCTTGGCAGCAGATTATAAGTTAGAACTATTTGGGGGATTTTAATTTAAATAATACTAGTGTCCAGGCCCCACCCAGACCAATGGAAGCAATGTTTCTAGGTCTGCCTCTCCCGTGGTATTTTTTAAAGCATCTTTGATGATTCTAACACTGGCAGGCACATTATGAAGGAACTTTCTCAGCTGTTTTGAATGGCACGTTGTCCTGGCTGTTACTTCTGTCACCTAACTGACCCTCACCTTTCGTGCCAGGGCTGACAACTGAATCCCCTTTGAAAGCGGGGGCCTGCCTTGCCCTTGCCAGTCTTATTTATTTCCTTCTCTCCTATTTACATGCCAGGGTCCCATCACCGGGCTCCCAAACCTACCCTATACTTGCTAAGTTTCCCTGGCCCCGTGTTCTGCCCTCCTGTCCATGCCCCATAGAAACCATCAGGGAGAGAGGAGTTGGCCGTGGTAGAGGTGTCATCAAACCGAAGTCCGGCTGGGTGCCTCCCTCTTCTTTGATGGCCCAGAGATTCCCTCCTGTCTGTGCCAGAGCCATCTGGCCCCAGAGACAGCCCCCCACTAACTCAGAATCAGTAGCAGCAGGACATCTATTCTGGTAGTCAACCTACAATGGAAGCCAAGTGCTAACCAGAAGGGTGCTTGGCCAGCGTGGGATCTGCCCAGGGAATGTTCAATGGTGTAAGGAAGCGAGGATGGCCTGCCACATCCCAGCCGCCGGGGAGGGTCCTGACACTCCTCCTCCCCCTGCGGAGGAGTCCTGAGTAGGATAGGCTAGGACAGTGGTCAGCAAACCGCGGCTCGCGAGCCACCTGCGGCTCTTTGGCCCCTTGAGTGTGGCTCTTCCACAAGATACCGACTTCTGCGCATGGGCCACGAAGTTTCAATCGCACTGTCCGTGTGCACCCGCATGTGGTATTTTGTGGAAGAGCCACACTCAAGGGGCCAAAGAGCCGCATGTGGCTCGAGAGCTGCAGTTTGCCGACCACTGGGCTAGGACATAAATGAATTCCCTTTGGTGCCCCACCTGCCAACATCCTTACCAGGGCCCCATTTATCCTTTGGGCAGGCTGTGTGCTGTTTGCCTTTGAAATTTGCTCTCTTGGAATTAAGCCTTTAAGTGCTTCTCACTTCCTTCTTGTAGCTTGACTCCAATGTTCTGTCCGTTTCTGTTTAATTCTGGCTTAAAATGTCTTAAGTCTTTTATAAAGCTCTGTAATAACATTTCTTGCCCGGCCAGTGTGGCTCAGTGGTTGAGCCTCAACCCAGGAACCAGGAGGTCACGGTTCAATTCCCGGTCAGGGCATATGCCCAGGTTGTGGGCTCGATCCCCAGTAGGGGGCATGCAGGAGGCAGCGGATCAGCGATTCTCTCTCATCACTGATGTTTCTCTCCCTCTCTCCCTGTCCCTTCCTCTCTCTGAAATCAATACAATGACATTTCCTAGCTTATTGGGATCCAGACTCATATGATCTTGCTCATTAATTGATGTTCCCAAGTTCATGCGTGCCTGCAAAAAGCTGGAAGGGACCTGAGACATCTAGTCCCACCCTCTCGTTGATGGATTGATAGGGGGATGAATGAGTTGCCCTAAATCCCAGAGGTAATTGGACCAGAATGCAAGTTTCTCAGTCTGAGGCCCTTTTCACCACGCCACTCAGGGGTCCTGGAACCCCAGAGCTGGACAGACACCCCTTCCAGACAGTCTGTGACTTCTTCATGGGCTTCATGCCAATAGCTGCCTTGGCTCTGTGGCTCCGAACATGCCCGGGCCAGAGGAGGGCATCCCGGAGCGGGCATACCTCAGGCAGGCAGTGGAGTGAGCTCTGTGCCCCGCCAGGCAGCGCTTTACAAAACACCTCTCCTCCCTGGAGAGTAACACCGCCGATGTCAGTGCCTTCGAGCTGACAGCTTTTACCATTTACAAATGAATGGCTGCTCTGAGGGTTAATGAAGTGATGCAGGAAAAACACTTCACAGCGCCTGGCACAGAGGACTAGTATGCATGCGCTAAACCTCGGTCCCCAGGCCGTCTCTCTGTCTTCCAGTCTCTTAGGTTGTTTGATCCACCCACTTTGACTTTACAGCGAAATTATTCGCTGTCCATCTAGTGCCCGTGATGCCTGTGGCCCTGGGCCAGCTGCTGCCACACTGTGCCCACTCTGCCTGCTGACCTGCCGCCCTTCTGGCCTGGCTGTGCCGGTTGGGATCAGCAAAGCTGGCTCCTCTCTCTGTCTTCTGAGTCACCCACAGTCGCACTAGAACCCCAGGAGTGCTTCGTGAGGTGACGCCCCTCCCCAGCCACCTGGAGGACATCCCTTCTCCTACCTCTTCAGCTGGCAGGCACCTCATACCTGACAGGGGATGTATTAATTTTCTACTATTTTCTAACAAACTACCACAAATTTAGCCATTTAAAACAATACCCACTTAGGAGCTCACAGTCCCGGGTCCGAAGTCTGGTCCTGGTGGGACTGGCTTCTCTGCTCGGGGCCTCACAAGGGTATACTAGTAATTAAGTGTTAGATGGGCTGTGTTCCCATCTGGAGTTCAGGGTCCTCTGCTACGTTCACGAAGTTGTAGCAGGATTCAGTTTCTTGCAGTTCAAGGACTCAAGTCCCCAATTCCTTGCTGGCTATATCCGCTGAGGGCCCATCTCAGCTCCCAGAGGCCGTCAGCATTGCTTGCCATGCGGCCCCTCCATCCTCAAATCCACGCTCTGAAAGGCTGCCAGTTCAAATCCAGGTCAGGGCACATGCCCGAATTGCTGGCTTGATCCCTGGTGGGGGGCTTGCAGAAGTCAGCCGATCAATGTTCCGCTCCCACATTGATGTTTCTGTCTCTCTCCGTCTCCCTTCCTCTCTCTCTAAAAATCAATAATAATCTTTTTAAAAAAACCTTTTTAAAGATTCCACATTTACTCTTTTTTTCACCAAAACTCACCTTGGCCACCCTTTACTTCACAACTTTCTGTGCCTCCTCTCGTGTCCCTGCTTGAGAACCTGCCAACGGCTCCCTGTTGACTAAGACATCAAGTTTGGTTTCTGGATCTGCACCCTGGGCACCTCCCCATCCGACCTTGTGTTCCCACCTATTCCTCATTCCCAGCTGCTCCCCAGCATGTGCCCATCCATCAGGAAGGCGGTTTTCTCAGCCCCTTCCCTCATGAACATCCATGCTCCCTCCTGTCATCCCCCCACCCGTCCACAGAACCCCTCCTTCAAGGCCTACCCCACTCATGCCACACTCTTCCTCCAGCTCATTGAGATCCAGAGTCCTCCTTTCTTCTCACCAACTGAAATAATTTGCCATCCTGGGGCTTTCAAATTGTGTCCTGTATAAAGTTCTTCTCAGCTAGATTGAAGACTCTTTAAAGTTTAAGGGGTAAAGACCATAGCTTATGTTTAACTCATGGCTCACCACAGAATTCACAGAGCCCTAAACATATAATAGACATTCAAGAAATAGATGAACGGTAGCTGTGAACACAAAAGGGAGAATTTCCGCTCCACATTTACTAGCTGTGTGATTTGGGTAAGTTCACATCTCTGTCCCTCAATTTCCTTCTCTGAAAAATGGAGATTAGTATTTTGTGAATATGAGTGACTATTTGTAAAGAACTTAAAATAGTCTTGGGCGCTTACTAAGCACAATATGAGTGTTAAGTAAATAAATAGATAGTGCTGATCGAGGACCAGCTCCTGGAAAATCCATTTGTACAGGTTCCTCATGAGTATGTATTAAACTGTTAAGCATCAAATAGAAACCAAAAAAATTGTATTCCGTTTCACTTTTTAAAAAAATATGTTTTATTGATTCTTTTAGAGAAAGAGCAAGGGAGATGGAGAGAGAGAGAAACGTTGATCAGCTGCCTCCCCAAATGGGGCTCAAACCTGCAACCCAGGCTTGCGTGGAACGACACCCAACCAACTGAGCCACACCAGCCGGGCTCCATTTCAATGCTTAGGGTTGACTGTGTGTTTTAGATTTCAAATGGAATCTAATCACGATGATGATGAATTCTAGTTAAGTGTCTCTCATTCTCTTGTAAGTGGAAATAGCCAGTCGTAAACTCTGCAGGCATCAGGGCTATTTAAAGATGCCCTGCTTCAAATCAGTTATCTTGCTTAACAAGACTTGCTGCCACCTTTCCTTCTACATCTACATTAATTGGCAGGCCAAAATGTAGGCCAGGCTGACCCCTCTTAGAACAAATGGAAGAGAGGAGATCTGTCGTTTCTTACAGATTTTTCACATCTAGTATTGGAAAAAAATCTCCTATGGTGCCCAAGCAGCTCCTCGATCCTTACAATAAAGAGTGTTTGCAAAGAACTTATCTACAGAGAGATTGTTGTGTTTTAAAACCTTTGGCTCAAAATAGAAATAAACTCACCCTCTGTGATAGACCCCAAGCATCTTGGAAACCTTTCATAGTTCATACAAGGAGTTCTGCTTTTATACTCTCCTCCTTTAGGGTTTAAAAAAAGAAAAAAGGGAGAAGGGAAACACATTATGTACTGGATGTATGCTTCAGTGATGCTTATAGTACATGAATTATAGATTTTTTTCCAAATTTTTTTCTTAAAGCTTTTACATTTTTTTCATATTTCAAGAAATATTTGAATATGGCCTTAGAGAAAGCTTCAAAAGTCTCGGTTGGAAATATCTCTTCTCCCAGACCTCACTAAGGTTTTCCATATTCCTGTGCTAAAGACAAGGGTCTTAGAATGGTTCATTGACAGGTGGAAATGATGGCAGACACCTTACCTTGTCCTCCTGGTGGTTCCTGCCTCCTTGTTCCCTCAGGTTGTCAGGGCAGCCAACCGTTTTTCCTCCTTCTGATCCTTCTTTGTTTCTTGTTATTTAAAAATTAGGAGCTATAGGATTCTTTTTTTTTTTTTTTTAATATATTTTATTGATTTTTTTACAGAGAGGAAGGGAGAGAGATAGAGAGTCAGAAACATCGATGAGAGAGAAACATCGATCAGCCGCCTCCTGCACATTGCCCACTGGGGATGTGCCCGCAACCCAGGTACATGCCCTTGACCGGAATCGAACCCGGGACCTTTCAGTCCGCAGGCTGACGCTCTATCCACTGAGCCAAACCGGTTTTGGCTAGGATTCTTAATTAATGGTTATATGAAGATAAAACTATGGGCCAACTACAGTGAGAACTTTCTTATTAACCATTATCTATCTGTCATACTACACACCCATTCACACTTAGACACTTTCACATACTCATTGTCCACACGTTCGCACACTCACCCTCACTGAGACACAGAATTCTAGAGCTGGAAATACCATTAGAGGTGAATGAATCCAACCGCTAATCCATAAATAACTTTCCTATTATTGAAACTCTCCACGGTATTCTAAATTAATATTTTAAAATAAAATTAAATTTGATATATGGTAGGAATTCTATTCTTGGGAAGAGTATGTATAGAGGGGAGGTCATGATTAAGTAACCTAGGAAGCCACCTTTTTATTTTTTTTAATCTCTATGTTACTCCCCGAGCCCCCTCACCCCCCCCAACCCCCCACCCCCGCCGCAGCAATTTGATTAAGGTGTAATTGACTGCTCATTTTAAAAGTGTGTAGTTTGGTATGTTTTGACATATGTGTACACTGGGAAGCATCACCACTAATATAATAAGCATATTCGTCGCCCCCAAAAGTTTCTTTGTGGCCCTTGTCATCCTTCCCCTCCCCAGGTAGCCACCGATCTGTTTCCTTCCGTTAGGTCTCCGTTCTTCTTGGGGTCCTCGGTTACCGCCACGCCCGCCCTGCAGATTCTCTTTTCTGGTTTGGTGCCCTGACTCTCACCCTGCAGGCTTATGACACTCCAGGGCTCATTGGGAGAGCGCTCTGGCTTCCGATCTCCAAGCCCTAGACTCAGTGGCCCATCAAAGGATGTTTTTCCTGCTGTGTGGGAAACGGAGCTTGTTAAACTCCCGAAGGGCTCCAGGACCCCGGCCCCCCCCAACCCCCCCCACCCCCCGGTGGCACCAGGCTGCGCATGGCTCTCCAGGGGACCTACCCTTGAGCTCCCATCCCCTGCCCTTCCGGCCTGGACCTCAGGCCCGCTCGTCAGAGCATTATCCATCGTACCCTTATTTTGACCTTTGAAGCCCCTCAGGCAGGTCTTCTCTTCCTTTCCCAGGGGCCCGGGAAGCTGAGTCTCAAGGAAGTGAAATCACTTGCCAAGCTCATAAGTGCTGGGCCAGGTCTGCCTGCCCACCTGCCACTCCAGCCCCCATTCCTCCAGGCCAGGGTCCCCGGAGGCCTCAGGCAGGCTCCCCAGCAGTTCAGTGGCACTGCTGTCACTTAGCTTTGGGACCAAAAGGAGGGACTCTCGGAGGGAAGAAGAGCAAGTGGGGTTACATGTGGCTTATTTCTGGACTGTTGATGCATCCCTCCCCGCTGGCATCTGCGGGCAGCCTGGGCTTTTCAGGAAGGGGGCTGTGGCCTGCTGGCTTGTAAACGTTCCCACTCTGGGACGCGAAGGGGCTTTGCTAAGGAGGAGGGGGACAAAGGGCCCCTCTGTGCGCCTCTAGTTTAGAATGGTTTCCCTGGGCTTCTCAGAAGCTGGCAGCCATGTATTTCTGCCACAACTCCCTTTGAGGATCATCTCCAGTCTCCATGGTAACTGCATGTCGGGAGACAGCCGGCTCTGTGCTGTGGCTTTGTATTAAACACAATGAATTTAAATTGGGTGCTCGGCAGTGAAGATAATCATTCTGGATTAGAGAGGAAGCCTGGAGCTCCTCATTTCATAATTTTTGATGTTGGCACAATTCTCAGTGTGAGCCCTGTAATCCGAGCCCAGGCCACACCTCCCGCTCTGTTTCCGAACTACAGTGAGGCCCCATCTTCACTTGGGTTTTTCTCCTCCCTTGACAAGGGAGTCTTGGAGCCAGGAGCCCCTCCGTCCGGCCAGGGCTTGAGCTCTAGGAGGGGCAGCCTGTGCAAAGGAGGCCTGGGGGCTCCGGACTCCGATGGACCCTCCTGCGGTCTGGCTGTCTGTCTGACTTCCTCAGCCTCAGTTTTCTTATCTGTAAAAGGGGAAGAGTCACCTGCACCCTCCGGAATAATATTTTTTTTAATGTTATTGCGATAAAATGTACCATTTTAATCATTTTCAAGTGCACAGCTCACAGAGACAGTGAGCGCAGTCAGTGTTGTCACCACACGAATCCATCTCCAGAACTTCTTCACGTCCCAGCTGAAGCGCCTCACCTACTCAATTCTAACTTCCACTCCCCTCTCCCCTCCGCACCTGGCAGCCGCCACTCTCCATTCTGTCTCTATGAACTGACGGCTCGTGTAAGTGGAATCCTATAGCACGTGTCCATTTGTGCCTGGTTTATTTCCTTCAGCATGAGGTCCTGCAGCTCATCCCTGCTGGAGCATGCGTCAGGATTCCCCCCCTTTTTAAGGCTGGATAATCTTGTGCTGTGTGGATAGACCCCCTTTTGTTTATCCACTGATGGACACTGGGTTGCTTCCACCTTTTGACTATTTTGAATAATGCTGCTATGAACAGGGGGGTGCAGATATCGGAGTCCTCTGCTCAATACAGAGTCATTTTGAGGATCGAATTAGATGATAAATGTTATCTAATTTGCACACAGTAGGCCATAAGCAAATGTAAATTTCTCTCCTGAAAGTGAGTTCAGCGCATGCGCATGCACTCTCCGCCACAGTGGTCCGAGCTTCCGTGAGAGTGCTGTCACCTGTGGCTACGAGGCTGCTTCTGTCCCCTGGGACATGCTGGTCTGCCATGTCTGGGAATGAACACAATTCATCCCAGAGTTTAAAGGGACTGTCTTTTTAAAAATATATGTATGTTTTTATTGATTTCAGAGAGAGGAAGGGAGAAGAAGAGAGGGATACAAACATCAATGATGAGAGAGAATCATTGATGGGCTGCCTCCTGTACGCCCCCTACCTGGAATGGAGCCTGCAACCCAGGCATGTGCCCTGGCCAGGAATCAAGCCCAATCCTCCTGGTTCCTGGGTCGACACTCATCTACTGAGCCACACCGGCCGGGCTAGAGGGAAAGTCTTAAGCATGGCAATGTGCAGTAAAAACCATGCATGTTTTTACATTCCTCCCACAGTTGGTATTCATATATTCCTAGTTCCAAAAGGAGATATGTTAGAGCCGATGCGTATGATTCCTCATCCGTTATCTATTTTAAGCACACCCTCTGGGAGACCCCGAAGCTGGGGTGGGGTGCCCCCAGGCTCTGAGTTTCTGTGCTTAGTTACTATTTCAGCAGATTAGATCTGTTCCCAGTATTACAGAAAAGTGTAGGATTTGGGGTAAAAATACCTAGATCCAGTCTTGGCTCATCTCTAAAAAACCGAGATGATGCACATGTGTTGCATGTGGTGTTTGTGCCGATCCGGTGCGGGAAGTATTGTGCTGTGTGGATAACTTTCCGCACAGAGGCAGAAAGGGACCCGGCCTTTGGGCTGGTTTGCAACTTTCCGGGAGAGTCCCTCTGGGTCTGGTTTCATCCAGAAGTTTCCAGGCCCCTCCCAGGTGAGCATGTCTGGGTCCCGGGAACCATCCTTCGCTGTGGGTCCTCTGAAATTAGCCTTTCCTGGCTGGGCCATGAGGGCCAGCTCCCCTTTGCATTTAGGCACTTGTGACCAGGGAAGGAGGCAGGAGCTCTTGTGACCCCTGCATGACCCCAGCTGCTCCCTGCAGGTGGCAGTCAGGCCTGTTCCTTTTTTTGGGGGGGGGGGGTGCGCTGGGGGAGAGGGGAAGAGAACATTTATTATAATCACAGAGGTAGAAAAGGTGATTTCTAGAAGAAATGGGCTTAGGAAATGAGTTATGGAGGTAAAGGAAGAGGGCCCTAGGAGCGAGGAAGGTAGTGGTACTGCGCCTTTTGGGGGAGGGGAAGGGAAAGGGAAAAGGAAAGGGAAAGGCGTGGTGGTGCTGGGGGGCGGGGGGCGGGGGGTGCTCTGGGTCCTCAGTCCTAAGGGTTTAAGGGTGGAGACTCAGGGGAGGTCCCAGGGGAAGATCTCAATAGAATATTCAGCAGTTTTCCAGGTGTGTCCTTTCAGGGCTGTGGTCTCCACTGGTTGACGGGCCGGCACCAGGGCAGGGGTCATGATCCCATGCAGCTGGTCCTGAGGTCAGCAGTGGCGGGTTTTGTTGCTTTTGGGGGCCTGGAGCTGAAATACAACTGAGGCCCAGATGTTATCTCTAGGGAGGGAAGGTCAGGGGTCCAAACCTCGTGACCAGCGATATACTAGGGGAGAAAAGTCACCCTGGCCCGAGCCGGTTTGGCTCATTGGATAGCACGCCGGTGCATGGATTGAAGGGTCCCGGGTTTGATTACGGCCAAGGGCACATACCTTGGTTGCAGGCTCGATTCCTGGCCCTCATGGGGGTGTGCGGAAGGTAAACAATCGATGTGTCTCTCTCACATAAATGTTTCTCTCTGTCTGTCTCTCCCCTTCCCTTCCACTCGCTCTAAAAACCAATGGGAAAATATCCTCCGTGAGGATTAACAAAACAAAAAGTCCCCCTGGGGGTGAGGTCCCAGGGCCTACCTTTAGGGCAGGAGCCAGGCAGGCTGAAATCAGGGCTTTCTCAGTGCATGTGCTCATGTCCCTGAGACCCGAAAGCTGCCCAGGATTATGCACCTGTCGGGAGGGGGACCTGGGTTTCCTGGGAGGCCTGCACCTGAACCCTAGAACAGCTCACCTCTCCTGGGAGCCAGGTTTCTTGCCTTAGTCGGAGCGTTTGCTTGGCTTTCATAACCCATCCCAGCCTGGCCTTCCTCCTACCTCTTGGCCGTTCCTTCCTGGTTTTATCTTCGTCTTAATCTTCCCATTCGTGACTGCTCCTCAGTGCCTGACCCCAATTTGCCTTCTCCTTTGACCCACCTCTCTACCTAATCTGGTGCCCGTGACTCCACATTTATAGCTGCAGCTTAGACCCCTCTGTGCACATCCCCCAAGCTCAGCACATCCGCCAGAACGCGACTCCTCTCTCAGGGAACCCTCCTCCCGGGAATGGCACCCCATCCTCCCAAGCCAGCGCTCATTGCCCAGGACCACAGGACTCCTCGGCGATACGGCCAGAACTCCATCCAGGCCTCCAGGCTCCGTGTCAGGCTTCTCCCTCCAGAGCATCCTGCCCCCACACGCCGTCAGAGAACCGAACTGCATTTCTGACTGACTTACAAATGCGATGTCACTCTAAGCCCTGCCAAACTCTGGGCCTGCCCGGGGACCCCTCCCCGTTTCTTGGCTGTGCTGGACTCTGCCTGGACCCCTGTGTCGGCCATCTCTGGCCCCATAGTTCAGAGATGCAGCACCCCAGCCTGCATTCTCTGCCCCTGCTGCTGGCCTTACAGAGATAGCCCGTTACAATGGCATGTTCGCTCCAGCCCTTTCTTCTTGATTCTGTACTGCCTCTCCCGGACGGCTTTCCCAAACCTCATCTTAGCTCAGACCAATACTCCAACACTCCTGATTTTCCCAAACCTTAGCAAAACAGGAAATATTGGCATGATTTCCTGTTTTGCTAAGAAGTCTGGGACCGAGGGACTGGGCACCCTCATTTGTCCTCCATGTCACCTCTGATCATCTCCTCCCTATTCGCCCCCCTCCAGAATGGATGGGAAGAGGTGTCCGTCCGAACCTCAGAGTCTTCATCTGCGTAACGGAGATAATAATTCAGCTATTGTACAGGGCTCTTGTGAATATTAAACAGGCACAGAATAAGTGCTCAATGGATGTTGGTTATAGAGATTTTCATCTCTACTTGCATGTCCCTCAATCGGCTCTCTTAAGATGTCAAAAATTTTTCTTCCCTCCTAAATGTGATAGTTTCTCTCCTAATATTGTTTTTTCAGCCACACAGTGTAGTACTTCCCCCATTATTGACATCGCCTCTTCTTCTGTTATCAAACCCTGCTTCTTCCAAGAAACGGGTTTCATACATGTCCCCCATCCCACGCCTGAAATTCAGGTCCATCATCCCGGCACTGCAGCTCAGCTCGCATCCACAGCCAGAGTAACGTCCCAAAGTCTTGTTTTCATCATGTCTCCCTCCCCCAGAAGCCTGCTGTGACTACAGACATGTGCAGGGGTGGGGTGTGGCCAGGGTCCTTCTACCCCCTCCCTCCCTGAGCTCCCGCATGACCATCACCTCCACACACACAAGTTGCTCGCCGTTGCCGACCAGATGGAATCCAAGTTCATGAGGTTCACCCAGTTCGGTCCTAACCAGAACTGCCTTGGCCAAAAGCAGGTCTAGTCTCGGTCCCCCGGCCGTGCCCCCAGCTCTCCCACATGATCTCCCGCCCGGGTGCTACCTCCTCCCCTCCGTGCAGCGCTCAGCTCTCCATCCTAAGGTGGCCTTCCCCGCCTCTGCTCTTCTTTTGAACGCCACCCTCATTGAGGAGTATTATCTTGTGATGCCTGGACTCTCATTTTATTTTGAAGTTACTTCCATTAAAAATGAACCTTTTCCTTGTCCTGTTTGCTAACCAGGCTCTTAACCCTTTGAGTGCCAACCAATATCCTAGGGACTATGCTAAAATTGCCAAGGCATTTTTGCTGATTTTACAGCAGTTTAGGGAAAAAAAATTATGAATCGCAAGTAAATGAAGTTACATATTCAAAAACTTAAGGAAACCTTTACTACATTGACATATTTAGCAATATCATCGTCATTAATAAAAGCAGACTTAGAACTAGACGCCATTTCGAAGCTTTGATAGCGCTCCCAGCACCTCAGGGGTTAATCTCCCTCAAGGTGCTTACATTTCCCACTTCATCTGGAGCAAGCATGTCAAGCTCAAAGGCTCACACGGGCCAAATAAACACGGTTTAAGTGTATGTGGGCCACACAAAAACAAAAGCTTCCATTTTCATAGAAACGTAGGTTTGTTTCGATAGAGACATGCTGAACACAAAGGGCTGAAATAGATGATTCGTCGTTAACATAAAATAATAGAACATTTTAATAAAAAGTGATATTTTTTTCTTGAACATTAACTTACCAGACACAGAATAGCTGCACAAATTAATAAGCGTAACACAAATAAACCTATTTTTCTTGTTCTCTGAAAGCGAAATATTTCCTGGTGCGCACACCAAACAAGTCAGTACAAGACTAATGACGTGGCAATCGCTTCTAAAATATTCACTGCTAGCATTAGTGGAGAGAAATGATGCGCCTGTGCATAAGGTGTGTAAGGGAAATGAATGAATGCCACACGATTATAGTAATCAGTCATTAGTGAACGTTGTAGTTCGTCATTAATAATTATGTATAACAGGATATTATAAAAATTAAGTTAGGAAATTTTTATTAAAATGTTTCTTACATGCCGTTATATTGGCTGGGCTGCAAAAATATTCGTTGTGGGCCACATGCGGCCCGCGGGCCACGAGTTTGACATGCTTGGTCTGGAGCATTTGATACACATAATAGGTGGTACATTAGTGCTACCTACAAATTATGCTTATTTATTAACTCTGTTATCATCCTATCTAATAAAAGAGAAAAATAGTAATTGGCGTACGACGATACCCTTTTCATTGGCTAATCAGGGCTATATGCAAATTAACTGCCAACTATGATTGGCAGTTAACTGCCAACAAGATGGCGGTTAATTTGCATATGTAGGCACAATGCAGGGAGGCGAAAGGGAAAGCAGGAAGAAGCCCCCTGCCACTGACAGTGATTGGAAACCCAGGGGGGAGCTAAGAGCTGGGGGGCAGGGCAAAGGCGGCCCTGGGGCCGCCTTTGCCCTGACCCCAGCCATGATCGGAGAATCAGGCGCCTTTGCCGCCCTGGCCAGTGATAGCAGGAAGTAGGGGTGGAGCCAGCGATGGGAGCTGGGCACGGTCGAAGCTGGCAGTCCCGGGAGCTAGGGGTCCCTTGCCTGGGCCTAAAGCGGAGCCCACGATCGCGGGGCCGCTGCAGCTGCAGGTCCCTGCTGCTCGGGCTGGACGCCTAGGCCAGAGGTGTTAGGCCTGGGCAGGGGCGGAGCCGGCAACCGCGGGGAGCTGGGGGTCCCCTGCCCAGGCCTGACACCTCTGCCAGAGGCCTCAGGCCTGGTCAAGGGGCCGATCCGGTGATTGGTGATCGGAGGGTGATGAGGGTCAACTCCTCTGGCCGAGGCATCAGGCCTGGGTGGGGGGCGGAGCCGGGGATTGGGGGGATATGATGGTCCCCTTGCCCAGGCCTGAAGCCTGGGTCAGAGGCGTCAGGCTTGGGCAGAGGTGGAGCAAGCGATCAGAGGGAGATGGAGGTCCCCTGCCCAGGCATGATTCCTGGGCCAGAGGCCTCAGGCCTGGGCGGGGGCCAGAGCCAGTGATCAGGGGGAGATGGGGGTCCCCTGTCCAAGCCTGACACCTCTGGCAGAGGCGTCAGGCCTGGGCAAGGGGCCGATCAGGCGATTGGAGGGTGATGGGGGTCTATGCCTCTGGCGGAGGCGTCAGGCCTGGGCAAGGGGCTGATCAGGCGATCGGAGGGTGATGGGGGTCTACGCCTCTGGCCGAGGCATCAGGCCTGGGCAAGGGGCCGATCCTGCGATTGGAGGGTGATGGGGGTCAACGCCTGAGGGCTCCCAGTATGTGAGAGGGGGCAGGCTGGGCTGAGGGACACTCCCCTCCCCACACACACCCAGTGCACGAATTTCGTGCACCGGGCCCCTAGTAGTATTATAAATCACTACGATTTCTTGGGCTCCTGCTATGTGAGGGGCTTTCCATGCATTATCTTCTTTAATTCTCATAGTAACCCCGTGAGGGATATGCTATTATCCCACTTTACAAGTCAGGAAATGAAGATTAAATAGCTTGCCCAACGTCTGGCAGCAAGTAAGTGACAGAGCTGGGATTTAACCCTAAATCTGCCTGCCTTAAGGTGCAGTTCTCCTCACTGTTCTATTCTTGCCTTTAAATATATAGCGTGCCTTTAAATGACAGGGAGACTAAGTGTGGGAAGATGTCCCTTTCCCAAAGTGCATTGTGGATGGAATGTTGCCTGTTTCCTCCGTAGAAAGTTCAAAGAGTGAAGTGTGAGTTTTAGGATCGGCGGTGCTCAGAGTGAGAGCATTGCGAGGTCAGCACTGTGTCCTCGATGATGTAGCGGAGGCTGCGTACCCTACGAGAGGACAGTGAAGGAAGTTTAGGGGTGCAGTGAATTGCAAATGTACAACCTGGAGAAAACCAGCCTGCTGCGGGATGAGCTCAACGGGCTGCACACGATGGGTCAAGAAAACGCTGGAGAACCGTATGTAGACAGAAAGGATGGCCCAGGGGACTGATCGCTCAGATGCCCTGGAGAAAAGCTTGGGGGTCAGTGGAGGTCCAGTGTGTTTGTTTATTTGTGTTTTTTGAAGAAAATGGGTATTTGATGGAAGGTGTTGGGGAGACTCCAGCAGAGGATGAGGTGGGGGTCAGCACTGAAGCAGCCTGGGAGCGCCCTAACCGGTTTGGCTCAGTGGATAGAGCGTCGGCCTGCGGACTGAAGGGTCCCAGGTTCGATTCCGGTCAAGGGCATGTACCTTGGTTGCAGGCACATCCCCAGTAGGGGATGTGCAGGAGGCAGCTGATTGATGTTTCTCTCTATCACTCTCCCTTCCTCTCTATAAAAAATCAATAAAATATATTTTTAAAAATAAATAAATAAACAGTACCGCCTTGGGTTGGTGAATGGGCACTTCTGGTCAGCCACCAGACTCCAGGAACCTCTAGTGAGTTAGTAACCTGTTCCATGGCCGTGTCTGGAGTCATCGGAGAAGTTCACTGTCACGAAGCTGCTTTTCCACTTCCTGGCAACACACCCTGAATCCAGGGACCACTCACATGAACGTGAGGGTGCTCCAGCCACGTGTGGAGCAGCAAATGTCAGGAACTCGGAAACGAGTACATACCTGGAGGGGTGCTCATGCGATGAATTAAAATGAACGAAATAAATCTACATAAATGAATTCTTAATGGCGTTGAATTTAAAAAGCAAGTTGCAAACAGATAGGGGCAATACGATATTATTTGTATATATTTTAAAATTTATAAAACAAATTAAAAGCATATAATTTTAAAACATAAAAACATGAATGGGGACATTTTTATCAACCTCAGGGGAGAGGCATGGGAGTAGGACGGAGGGCTTCAGTTATATTGAGAATATTTTATTTCACTTTTTTATTAAAAAAAAGCATGTAAGATAAATACAGCAAAAATGTTAACCTCTTCTACCAGTATTTAACTAGTGGGTTTATAGGTATATAGTGTACTATTTTCTATACTTTTACTGTATGTTAAAACATTTCATTTAAAAGAAAATATTTAAAACATGTAAGTATGGTTAACTAAATTTTAAATAGTTTTGGCTTCCTCTAAACTTATTTTAAAATATGTATTATAAAAGTAATGTATTCTATTAAATAAAATTCAGAAAATTAGAAAAAATTAATTACTCAGAATCTTCTCACCTAAAAATGGTCGTGGTTAATCTTTTGGTGTATTTCCTTCCATTTTTTCCCTTTGTGGGTGTGTGTGTGTTTAAGCAGAGTTCTAAGCGTCTTGGATACACACTGAATTCTGCCTTTTTCACCCAGTATGACATCCTCCTTTTCCCATGTGATGCCTTGGCCTCCGTGAGCATCGTTTCTATTGACTGCCATTGAAGCTCCACAGCTTGCTTAGCCAACACCATTTTTGCATAAAAACAGTTGTGAACATGCAACCGTCATGTTCGTAAACATAATCCTTTTGAAAGCCCAAGGAGCAGGCCTGGGTGGTGCTCGGCTGTTGACTTCTGCGCGGCTGTTCTGCGGGGGTGACAGTAAAAGGGTCTGTCACATCTGTGATATCACATTCCCGAGGAGGCTGAGCTTGTCAGCATCAGCCCCGGGGTAGGAACTGTGCATATTTCAAGAGCCAGCTCTGTGTCTCTTGCCTGAGAGGAAACAAGTGCTCCAACCTGCAGCTGGGGGAGTATTTGCTGATTCCATTAAACTCTTATTTTGAGGCCTGAGTCACAGCAGGAATCATTATTGCAGATATTTATGTGCGCCCTCCCAGCTTGTAGACGCTCTCCAGCCCCCTGTGAGCCTCTCCGGGCCCCCGAGAGTGAGGTGCAGAGCAGGCACACGGGTGCCCTGGGTTACCACAGTAAGCGGAAAGTCAGGCCACCACCCAATGCTCCCACCTCCTTCCAGAACCTTTCAGTGGTCATCCTTAGACCAGGCAGTAGGGGCCATGTCTGCCCAGAGCCCACTATCCCACCCCTAGACCACAGCCTGAGTCTGTCCTCCTGGGGGCCAGACCACCAGCCTGTGCACGTCTAGGGCCAAGGGCCTTATTTGCAGGGGGTGAGCAGATCTTACTGGTAGACCTGTGGGCTGCAGGATGAATCATGCATGGGCCAGGGGGTGTGGGCTGGGGCAAGCGCAGAGGCTCAAGGCTCAAGGCCAACGTCCCCTACCGTGTAGCTCAGAAATGCAAGGTCTCTGAGAATTCTAAAATCAGGCCTGGCCTTCTTGGTCATTATGACAATATGCTGTGGGAGTAGGAGGATGTACTGTATTCTGTGTGATGGTTGTTGGCTAGATCTGTACCTTAGATTTGGTACGTGGACCTCCTTCCCACTCTTGCTCCAGTGCCCACAGATTTTAAGAACATTCTTATCACACTCGCGTTTCCAGGTTCCCCTTTTTCTACCCAAGGCCACCGTCATACTGGGGTGCAGTGGGGGGTGGGGGGACGAAGAAAGCAATCTGAAACCAGAGAAAATGAAACAATGATCTGACACCTCCCTGTCCATGTGTAAAAGCAAGAAATGCATTTCAGCGGGGAAATGCATAGAGTACAGCCACCTGCTACGAGGATGAATCAGCCTGGCCCAATCCAGCAAATCAGAAAGGGAAGCCAGCGAGTAGCGCCGCAATCTGCCGCTCTGCCTTCTCTCCGCTTCCGCCGCCCCCATCACCGGTCCTCCTCCTCCGTGCGCCGCTGAACTGCACCCTCTGTCGGCCGCTTTAAGCTGTGCAAGAAGCCCGACCCCTGAGTTTCCCGGGACCACACGCCCAGCAGAATCAGCATGGAAAGTCAATGTTGCAAGAACCCTCATTCTAATTGTTGTTTGGCCACTGAACTGATTTTGGGGGGGGAGTCCTTACTCCCCAGCGACATTTCTGATTTGTGATCGAGGATTTAACTGAATAGGGAAGCATGAATCATTAAGACTATTTCCTTGTGCTGTTTTTTTCCCCTACAGAAGACAAACAGCTATTCTGAATGATTACACACACACATCAGGACAAAACTTTACAAGTCCATTTTATTTTTTTAAAATATATTTTTATGGGTTTTTTTTTACAGAGAGGAAGGGAGAAGGATAATGAGTTAGAAACATCGATGAGAGAGAAACATCGACCAGCTGCCTCCTGCACACCCCCCACTGGGGATGTGCCCGCAACCAAGGTACGTGCCCTTGACCGGAATCGAACCTGGGACCTTTCAGTCCGCAGGCTGATGCTCTATCCACTGAGCCAAACCGGCTAGGGCACAAGTCCATTTTATAAGTGAGGGTTCCGTTGACTTTCACAGCTACCCAGGAAGGAAGCTATCCCAGCGTGTAGGAAAAGAACCCGCATCTCAGAGAGGCTAGGTCGCCTGGCTGAGGTTGTCCAGCCGGGAGGTGGCAGCGTGGTGGCCGGACTCGGGTCTGACCCCAAATCACTGTAAGGACCCACATGGAAGGACTTTTTAGCCACCAGAAAAGAGAGAGTCGCCTTACATCGTCAGAGTCCTCACAAAATCTCTCACAAGATCCGGTCTCAACTATTTTCATTTTAATCGAGTTTTGTTTGAGAACAGCACATTAGCCTGGAACAGATTTTGGTCAGTACTGGTTTTAGAAGCTCGTGGAACTCACCTGACCAAATTTGGTTTTTTAAAAAGGTGTGTTGGGGGAGGAGGGATGGGGAACGGGGAGAACTTTAATGCAGATTTAGTCATTATTCCTGGAACTATGCTTTGTGGTTGCAAATGAGGGTTTTTAAGATTTCTCTTTCAAGTGGTATGTTGTGGAGATGATGAGCTGGACCATTTTTCACTGATAATTTATACAGGGACCTAAGAAGTGCTCTGTCTCAAGCAGAGAGAGGGGATTGAAGTTTTGTGTGCTGGATCCACGGTAAGGATGGTTCCACGCTGGCCCCTGCGCCTTCAGGCAGCTCACAGCTCCCTCAACATGGCTGCCTCCCGGGGGGCCTCACAGCCTCTTGGGAGGTAGGGTCTGTGGTTGTCCTGGATGCCCACCGGAGGACCCCGTGCCTCCCCGTGTCGGAGACTTGGGTGCGGGAAGAGAAGTGACGAGACTGCTTTTCCCATCTTCCTCAGGCAGCGCTGGTTGGAGGGACCACCATGGTCATGGGCCACGTCCTGCCTGACAAGGAGACCTCCCTCGTGGAAGCCTACGAGAAGTGCCGGGGGCTGGCCGACCCCAAGGTCTGCTGTGACTACGCCCTCCACGTGGGGATCACCTGGTGGGCACCCAAGGTAACAGTGGCCTCCCCCAAAGAAGAGCAAATGCCCTTTTAGGCAGAGGGGCCACTTGGTGGGGGCAGCTGGGGTGTGGAACTCGCCCGCAGGTGTGGGACACCCCTCCCACCACCATCGTTACTCCCCCAAATATCGAAAGCTTCCCCCGTCGCCCCGCCCACCGTTGGCCTGGAATAGCGGCCAGAGTCAGTGCTTAGCAACTCCGAGGTCAGAGCAGCCATCCCAGAGGCTGCGGGGACTTCCCTGCATCTAGAATTTTAAACTCGTTTTTCTCATAATCAAATGTGATTTCCAACTCTAGATTTTAAAATTAGAAAAGAAAGAAAGCCCATAATCTGGTCACCCCAACACAATCACTATTTGTTGTTTCGCTTCTTTCCTTCCAGTCTTTTTTTCATACACGCTTTTTACCTGGTAACTCTTTTGCTTAAGCATGAGCATTTCCTGTTTGCCTGCACGATCTTCATGACCATCGATGTAGGTGACCATCGATTATGTATTTATTCTGTCAAATAAGTAAAACTCAACTTACTTTCCTCTCATCAGACCCATGTTCCATTTTTTCCTAATATAAATAATGTTGGGGTGAGTCTCCTTATTCACATAGCTTTGTACCTAAATTAGATTTACCTTAGGGTCTCTGGATTTTTAGCATTACTGTGCCTTCTTCTAACACCTTTTTTGGGTTAAGGGGACTAGGCCAGAGGAGTAAAAGGCATTAGTGTGTTTACCAATAAGGCTGATTTGAAGTCAGAAACACAGAACAGCCCATGTGGTAGGAGAAGCATGCCTAGGAGGTAACAAGATAGTCCCTATATTTGCGTCATGCTTGGCAATATTCAAAGCACATCTTCATCCATTTGCTCGTGGGACCTCACAGCAGCCTGGGAGGTGGGAGGAAGGGAGATACTGCAAGGTTGCGGGTGGTGACTCCACTGACCGAGCCCAGCTCCTCCGTGCCGGGCCAGCACCGGCCAGGCAGCCTCTTGAGCATCTGTCCTCACGTGGCATTGCCTTTGCATGTTGCTCTCCAGGTGAAAGCAGAAATGGAGACACTGGTGAGAGAGAAGGGCGTCAACTCGTTCCAGATGTTCATGACCTACAAGGACTTGTACATGCTCCGGGACAGTGAGCTGTACCAAGTGCTGCACGCTTGCAGAGACATCGGGGCGATCGCCCGCGTCCATGCTGAAAACGGGGAGCTCGTGGCCGAGGCAAGGCGGTAGAGCCTGGCGGGGGCGGGGGCGGGGGCGCCAGTCCTCAGGTGGATTCCTGACCACCCACCTGTCCCACAAGATTCAGATGAAATAAGGTGTAGAAGAAAGTGTGAGATGGTAACACCCCTGATGACAAATCTTTGTCAGAAAATTCAAACTTTCCTGCCGTCTGTGAAAAACAAATCTCTCTTTATCGTCCAGAAGGGTTTCTGAGTCTTAAATGATGTCTTCATTCTCACACTATATTAAAATTCCAGCGCAGCAAAGGAATCTGGAGCAGCGCTAAGAAATATTTTGATGAGATTTCCAGCAGGGAAATTCTGATGTTCAGATCAATAGTGCTTGTCTCTGGTGTCCCAGGCTTGCCCTCTAGTATTTTTAAGAGGAAAAGATATTTTCAATTATTACAAAGTGAGACAGCGGAGAGCCCTCCTGGAAGGGAGCCCTACTCTGCGCTCTGCAGAAGATGGATTTACAGGAGTGAGAAGGGGAGCAGGCCTATCGGAGTGGCATGTCTGGCATCGTTTACTGCCCCTTGGGCCCAGTATTGTTTGGTGTCTCCGTGATTCTCTCAGTGTTCTTTCTTTTGCTCCTTTTCAGGGTGCTAAGGAGGCGCTAGATTTGGGTATCACGGGCCCGGAAGGAATTGAGATCAGCCGTCCAGAAGAGGTGAGGAAGACTCCTGCGTGCCCTTGGTCAGCTTCTGCCCCGAGATTCACAGGCACCAGTAAATGTGAGCTGTGTGGTAGCACTTTCTCCGTGGGCGAAGGTCCACGGGGCAGCTTCTCCGGGAGCAGCTCCACACACACACACACACACACACACACTCACACACCGGCTGAGGCCGGCTTCACTTCAATTGATTCTGATTTCAAGGATCCGAGGGAGACAATGTGAGCACCGGGGGTTTGCTTGACTCAAAATTGAATGGGGAGAGAAGAGACAGACGGAAAAGGTGTGCTTCTTCAGATGTTAGAAGAAATTTCAGACTAGACGGCGTTGACTCAGCATTTGGGGATGGGATCCCCTTGAGTCTGTGAGGAAAACGTTGGACCCTTCCCACCTAAACGAGAGGCCACCTCACTGCTCGCTGAGATGCTAATTCAGAGCCCTGCTCTTCTGCCCTCTGGTCTTGCCCGTGTATAGTTTTGCAGGACGTCAATTCAAATCCCCCAGGGCCCCCGGGTAAAGAGTTCTGCTCCAGAGGGACCACATTAGACAGATACCGCCTTCTTGCCCTATGACCCTGTTCCGACATCCCTGACCCTTTGTGGGGGGAAAGCTGTTTTCCATTTCTTCAAAGCCTTAAGTGCGGAGTGGCGGTTGGGTGTCCATGAGGGATCGATGAGGAGGCCTTGAGGGAGGAGGCGCTGGAGGCAGGGCGTGCTAGTCCTTCCATCAGGCAGGAACCTCGTGGGTCAGCTGGGGGAGGGGTCCCACCGTACTCCTCCCCGGGGGCTGTCCCTGTCTGTCCGAGTCCTTGAACATAGCTCCTGTTTTGACACCTAAGAATCCGTCAAGAAAGATGCACCAGATTCAGCCAAGTGAGCACTGTGCCTGTGAGAACCGGGGCGGGTGGGGCGCACAGAAGTGGACGTGGTTGAGTTACGCGAGGGGAAGGGCAAAGCTTTGACTGCGGTCGTAGCAATAGCAAAAATTATCATCGTCCTCGTCTGTTGGCTAAAGGGGAGGGTCCTGGGTCTACACCAAGGGCGATTTTTCTCCCCAGCAGACATTTAGCAATGTCTAGAGGCTTTAAAAAAAAAAAAGGAGTTGGTTTTTTTAATGTTTTTATTGATTTTTAGAGAGAGAGGAAAGGAGAAGGATAGAGAGGTAGAAACATGGATGTGAGAGGACCATCATCGATTGGCTGCCTCCTGCACGAACCCTTACTGGGGATCGAGCCCACAACCTGGGCATGTGCCCTGACCGGGAATTGAACCTGCGACCTCTTGGTTCCTGGGTCCACACTCAACTGCTGAGCCACACCAGCCAGGCTAGAGATATTTTTTATTATATCAGCGGAACAGTGGGGCGCTACCGGCATCTAGTAGGTAGAGGCAAGGGATGCCGCTAAAGATCCTACCGACCCCAGACACCTCCCCACCACAAAGACTTCTCCAGCCCAAAATGTCAATAGTACTGACGTTCAGAAACCCTGATCTAGGCTAACTTCCAGCGTGAAATCGATCCGTGTCGCTCCTTTGCTGCTGTGGAGAGAATACACCAGGACACAGGGAGAGATGCAGCTCCGGGCTTTCGTTCACTTTTGTTTCATTGCCTTTTCATTAAGCCCTCAGTAGCATCCAGCAAGGATGCGCCTACCGAGTCCTAGGATTCTCTCAGGGTGAGCAGAGGTGGTTGGAGCCCGGTGCCCCTGCCCAGGGCTTGCCCCAGGCCAGCCTGTGGGTGCAGTTGCCCCCCTGGCTCTGTGTCAGACACTCCAGCACCCTTGCTAGGAGGTGGGCTTGCTTGGGAGAGATAGTGAAGCTTGTTTTCTTCCTACCCTTTGTTTCTAACAGCTGGAAGCTGAAGCCACTCACCGAGTCATCACCATTGCAAACAGGGTAAGTAGACCCACACCCCCTGCACCCGTCCCAAGTCCATTCTCGACTCTGGGCTCAGAAACCAGCCCGGACAGTGGAGTGCTGTTCTGTCCTGGGGGCCAGCATCATGCCTGGCTCACAGGGCCCCAACACTGAATGGACATGGTTATTCCTACAGACCCTTGTTTTAAGTTATAAGTAGCCTTTTGTCGGTTGGTAGAAAACGTGAGGTTCAGCTCTCGGCATCTTGTCCCATGTCCCCCTGTTGGGCTCCGGCTCAGGGTGCTGCCTGCCCCTCTCTGCTTCATGCATTTCCCCTGCAGCTTGCATCCTGGCCGCCAGGCCTGCATTCCCAGCGTCAGACCAGCACCCGAGGGTGGGGCAGGGGAGGCGGGTGGGGCTGAGCGAGGCAGGGGGAGGGGCCAGGCCCAGGGTTTGATTTGGCCGGGTGATGTCGGGGGTGATGCTGGTGCTTGTTAGGTTTGTGGGGTTGATGCTGTCCTTCCACCGCGTTTCCATGTGTAGACTCACTGTCCGATCTACCTGGTCAACGTGTCCAGCATCTCGGCCGGGGATGTTATCGCAGCTGCTAAGATGCAAGGTGAGTCCTTGAGCTGGGATGGACAGAGCACGTGTGTAGGATTGACGGCGCCACAGGGGGCCCGCCAGGTCCATGCACTCCGTGGCCCCGGCTCCCGTGGCCCGGCCTGCGCCTGCCCTTCCTCTTCTCCACCCGTCTTCCCCTGACGCACCCGCGCTAGCCTCGCTCAGTCCGTTAGAATCGCAGTTCCTCTGCACATCTGTATGCGGAACAGCTCCACAGAGGTATCTGTCACCTCTCTGGGTCGGGCAACATTTTCAAGTTTTCAGTTGACTCATTAATTGGCATCTTTTTGGCTTCTTGGATTTTGTTTGTGGTTGCCTTGGTAACCAACATGAAATCCTGGACCAGTTCCAATGGGCATTTCAGGGGATGCCTGGGATGTCCTTAGAGAAGTAACAGTGTGGGGGCCCAGCTTCCCCTGTGGCCACCTGGAACCTGTGAATGAGCCCTGGGCACCTGCTGTGACGCCTGTTGCTGAGCAACTGGCAACACCTGAAGACTCTGCACTTGCTTATAGTGCCCGCCAGGCTCGGGGTGCCAGCGAGGTCCTGGAAACGGGGTATAAATCAGGAACAAGGGCAAAAAAGTCTGGACTGCCCCTTAGCGTGGCATTCACAGCCCGTCATCCTCCCGTCAGCACCCTGTAGCACCCATGCTCCAGCCAACGTGTGCTACTTGATGCGCCATCAGTGCTGCCCCCCCCGACCCCCGGCCCTGTGACTTTGCCCTTCTGTCCCCCTTTCCCTTCTGTTCCGCTTGCCCGCAGCCAGCGTGGGGATCCGGAGCACTCTGGCCTTGAACCCAGCTGTGCTCTCAAATATCGAGTGAGCTTAGGCAAGTCCCTCCTCTCTGACTTCACCTCCATCACCTGTCAAATGAGAGACCCAGACGAATGATCGCTCAGGCTCACTGGCTTCCTGGTTATGGCTTGGCCCTTCTCCTTCTTCCAGGGAGGGTGGTGCTGGCCGAGACCACCACCGCGCATGCCACGCTGACAGGCCTGCACTACTACCACCAGGACTGGTCCCATGCTGCCGCCTACGTCACAGTGCCTCCCCTGAGGCTAGACACCAACACCTCCACCTACCTCATGAGCCTGCTGGCCAAGTAAGACCTGTTAGCCAGACCCTCGCAGCCCCATCTCATGTTTTTGACTCAGTGCCATTCCAGGAATCTGTAGGTCCTTAAGGTGATGGCGTAGTGGCCCCAGGTCTGACCTAGTTTGATTTCATTGTGCTCAAAGGATGGTTTTGCTTTTGTGACCTTCTCCAGAGCTAAGTCGTCCATCTCCCTGTGGATCTGGCTGAGGGTATCAGTCATTTGGCAAGAGCTGTGACTGATGAGCCCTCAGGCCCCAGAGGAGAAAGCCCTCTGTGCACCGGACCTGGAACGGCTGAGAGCCTTAAGCATATGCCTCCTCACAGAGAAATAACTTTTCTCTGCCCCCAGAATCCCTTTCTTAAGCGGGCATCTTAGAGGGTCCACGTGCACAAAGCTGTGGTGTCTCCCACAAGTAAAATGAGGCTCTCGGGTCCCCAGTGTGTGGTCCCGGCAGTTGTCCCCTCTCCCACGTGACCCCCATGCTCCATTCAGGCCCCTCCCTGCATGCCTAGGATGTTTCCCCTGAGGTTGCCCTGGCCTGGGTGACATAGGCATTCTCTCTCCTCCGCCCTCACCATCTCTGAGGCCTGCAGAAATCTCTGAACAAGGGCCAGCTACCTGCCTCCCTCAGGATGACAGCTTGCCACCATATGTACTCCCTCGCTGTCGTCTCTGCCCCGGGTTCTTAGCTGGCTCAGGAGGAGATGGCCATGGATGGCAGTGACGGTGACCAGTTGACTTGCCTGCCATTGCTGGCTTATTAAGACAAACCGATCTTCTGTCTTGTCCCTCCTCTCCCCTCTGGGCCATCAGAGCCCCACATCCAGGGAAGGCTATGGCTCGAGTTCTTTGTGAGGCTGGATGTTGAACTTGTGTGCTTTACCAAGCACATGCTGTGGCCAGCAGGGACTGGTGGGGTTGAGGAAGGAGATGAGAGGGGGTTTGCATATGGTGCCATGGTAGTAAAACTACCTCCACCCTCTACTTCAGCTAAACTCTTTTTCTCTTCCCACTATCTTAACTCTTAAAAGTCAGCACCCCAAAGACTCTCAATGTCTCCTGTGACCGTGTTGGTCTGCCACACTCAGCACCTATTCCCATTCTGCAGATGAGTAAACTGAGGTTCTCACAGTTTAAGTAACTCTCGTCAGAGGTCAGACAGCTACTAAGTAGCAGAGCTGAGACCGAAAGCAGCTTTGCCTGGTTCTTAAGCAACGCTTTTCCCTGCACCTGTCACCACCCTCTGGGACCCTGGCCTCCTTCCCTTTATTGGGCACGTCTTTCTCTCCGCCCAGTGATACTCTGAACATTGTGGCATCAGACCACCGGCCTTTCACCACAAAGCAGAAGGCTATGGGCAAGGAGGACTTCACCAAGATCCCGCATGGAGTGAGCGGCGTGCAGGACCGCATGAGCGTCATCTGGGAGAGAGGCGTGGTAGGTTCTTGGGGCCCTTCCCCACTCTGGTCTAAGTAGGAGTTCCACCCTGAGGAGGGCCGGAACAACCACAGCTCCTGCTCCACTCAAAAACAGAACCAAACAGACCTTTTTTTTTTTTTTGTCCTGATCAGAAAGGTAGTAGCCTAGTATAGAAATTTGAAAAATACAGAAGAGTATTAGAAAAAAATGTCTCCCATAATTCTACACCGAGAAATTAAACTTAATATTTTAGCATGTTTCCTCCTAGTTCTATGGTGTGTTATACATTATTTTAATAACTGGATTCATTCCTTGTTTTTCATAGAACATATCTTGAGTGTCTCCCTATATCAGTAAAAGTTCTTTAAAAACATCTTTTTTCATGGCTAAATGTTTTCTCCAGTGGAAATGCCATACGTCAGCTCATCCTTTCTTGATGTTTGAAACTTTCGGCTGTTTCAGGTTCTTGCACTGAAAAATGGGGCTGCAGAGACCCCTTGTTCATGAGTGTGTGTCCGCATTTCTAGTGATTCCCTAGAAGAGGGTTTCTGGGCCAAGGGATGTGAGCATGTTAAGGCTCTTGATATATTTTGTTCAGTTACTTTTCCATAAAGAGAGGGACTGGGACTTGTTAGAATACCACCTAACGGATCTGCCCGTGAAGAATGTGTGTTATTGGTCTTGCCCTATCACAGACTAGAACCAGTGATGGCGAACCTTTTGAGCTCGGCGTGTCAGCATTTTGAAAAACTCTAACTTAACTCTGGTGCCGTGTCACATATAGAAATTTTTTGATATTTGCAACCAGAGTAAAGCAAAGACTTATATTTTTGATATTTATTTTATATATTTAAATGCCATTTAACAAAGAAAAATCAACCAAAAAAATGAGTTCGCGTGTCATAGGCTCGCCATCACAGGACTAGACCCAGGAGGTCTGGCATCCTCAAGACTAAGCACCAGCTCAGGGAGGACCCAGGCGGTGGCTCGGGAATCTCCTCTGAAGAGAGTCCACGGCACTGTCCTGGGTGGGTAGGTGGGGTAGGAAGATGCTTTTCCGGAGCCCAGAATACATGACCCTCTGTGGATGAGGGAGGCTCCTGACTCGTCCCTCGTGGGCGCCCGAGCAGAGCTGGGTTTACAGTCAGGGGGTAGATTTCCACCAGGGAGACAGCCGCTTGGACCAGGGGCCCACTCACTGATGCTGGATGAAGGAGAGAGAAGTGAGCGAGTGCCTGGCACCCAGCCGAGCGGTTGGTCACCTGCAGTGGTGCCCGTGGTGTCGTCCGCCTCAGCACCACTGTTCTGACCGACTCGGAGGCCACAGGCCAGCCCCAGGGGTGCCTGGGGTGGGAGGCGCGCCCAGGCCGGGTCGACGTGACATTCTGCAACGTTCCAGGTCGGAGGAAAGATGGATGAGAACCGCTTTGTGGCCGTCACCAGCTCCAACGCGGCGAAGATCCTCAACCTGTATCCCCGCAAGGGCCGCATCATCCCGGGAGCCGACGCCGACGTGGTGGTGTGGGACCCGGAGGCCACAAAGTAAACCTGCTGCCCGCCTCCCGGGCGGGGGGTCCTGGGGGGCTGGGGGCCTGGGGGCTTAAGCAGCTTGCATTACAGAATTCCCAAAGCATAGCCTCTCTGCACTCCTAGCACAGAGGAGTGCGACCTGAGGCATGTTCAACGTAATGACTATCTGAGGGCCTCCCCGGGTCCGGCCTGGGAGCACAGCAGTGACCAGCTCCGCCAGCACAGCGCTGGACAGTGTTTCCAAGCGGCTGCCCATCGTTATCTCATTTGATTTGACTCGCAGCCCCGAGAAGCACTCAAGCCTGGGGTTCTTACTTCCTTCCCCATGGACCAGAGTGTAGAGGGAGCCCCACGCCCTGTAGCTAGGATGTGGCTGACCGGACAGACGGCCTCGCACCCCGTCCCCGGCTCCTCCATCCTCTGCGCCTCTCGCTGCGGGCGGTTCCCTGAGCGCACGGCGCTGGCAGCCGGGGCGTTAGGGAGTGCACGTTGAATGAGTGAATGAAGTGTGCCAGGAGTGACCAGCAGGATGTAGGGCATCATTCTCACTTGAAGATTTGGGCAGATGGGAATCGCGTTTTTAATATTACATTTCATTCAGTCATCAAATACAGGGGTGGCAAAAGTAGGTTAATAATAGTAAGTAATGCAATAATTAATTAGTTAATAATAATAGAACTCTGTGTTCTATTATTGCCCACCCTTGCCCACCCCTGAATTTATTAAGTGCTGCTGTTTGGCAGGCGCTTTTCTAGGTGCACAAGCTGGCAGTGGACAGGGTAGACAGAAATGTGCGGGAAGCTGAAAACGAAAGAAAGCCCACACAGGGCCCCCATACTGTGCGCTCTGTCAGGGCCTCGAGAAGCCCTGTTCTGCATCCTGAAGCCAGGGGCTGGTCCCTGTCCCTGTGATGGGTCGGCTGTTGGTGGAAAGATCCCTGGAGTTTAGCCCCGTGTACGAGGGCACGAGGGCTGCTTTAAAACATACCACAGCTTGGGGGCTCACACGGCAGAAATCTGTTTCCTCACAGTTCTGGGGGCTAGAAGTCAGATGGAGGTGTCGGCAGGGTGGATGCAATCTGCAGCCGCCCTCCTTGGCTTGCAGGTGGCCGTCTTCTCCCTCCTCACGTGGGGTTTCCTCTGTGTGTCTTCCTGGTGTCTCAATTTTCTTTTCCTATAAGGATACCAGTCATGTTGGACTAGGGCCTACCCATATGACCTCATTTTAATTAGATGTTTAAAGGCCAAATACAGTTACATTCTGAGGTACTGGGTGTTAGGACTTCAACATATAAATTCAGGGGACACATTTCAGCCCATAACCACCAGCCTTTGGGGATATCTTCTCATCACCCTCTGAGCATCTTCCCTTCCCTCTGACCATCACCCCTTCCCTCTGACCATCACCCCTTCCCTCTGAGCATCTTCCCTTCCCTCTGACCATCACCCCTTCCCTCTGAGCATCACCCCTTCCCTCTGAGCATCACCCCTTCCCTCTGAGCATCTTCCCTTCCCTCTGACCATCACCCCTTCCCTCTGACCATCACCCCTTCCCTCTGAGCATCACCCCTTCCCTCTGACCATCACTCCTTCCCTCCGGCCATCACCCCTTCCCTCTGACCATCACTCCTTCCCTCTGACCATCACCCCTTCCCTCTGACCATCACCCCTTCCCTCTGAGCATCTTCCCTTCCCTCTGACCATCACCCCTTCCCTCTGACCATCACCCCTTCCCTCTGACCATCACTCCTTCCCTCTGACCATCACCCCTTCCCTCTGACCATCACCCCTTCCCTCTGACCATCACCCCTTCCCTCTGACCATCACTCCTTCCCTCTGACCATCACCCCTTCCCTCTGACCATCACCCCTTCCCTCTGACCATCACCCCTTCCCTCTGAGCATCTTCCCTTCCCTCTGACCATCACCCCTTCCCTCTGAGCATCACCCCTTCCCTCTGACCATCGCCCCTTCCCTCTGACCATCACCCCTTCCCTCTGACCATCACCCCTTCCCTCTGAGCATCTTCCCTTCCCTCTGAGCACCAGCCCTTCCCTCTGAGCACCACCCCTTCCCTCTGAGCACCAGCCCTTCCCTCTGACCATCACCCCTTCCCTCTGACCATCACCCCTTCCCTCTGAGCATCTTCCCTTCCCTCTGAGCACCACCCCTTCCCTCTGAGCACCAGCCCTTCCCTCTGACCATCACCCCTTCCTTCTGAGCATCTTCCCTTCCCTCTGACCATCACCCCTTCCCTCTGAGCATCTTCCCTTCCCTCTGAGCACCACCCCTTCCCTCTGAGCACCAGCCCTTCCCTCTGACCATCACCCCTTCCCTCTGACCATCACCCCTTCCTTCTGAGCATCTTCCCTTCCCTCTGACCATCACCCCTTCCCTCTGAGCATCTTCCCTTCCCTCTGAGCATCTTCCCTTCCCTCTGAGCATCACCCTTTCCCTCTGAGCATCTTCCCTTCCCTCTGAGCATCACCCCTTCCCTCTGACCATCACCCCTTCCCTCTGAGCACCACCCCTTCCCTTGAGCATCATCACCCCTTCCCTCTGACCATCACCCCTTCCCTCTGACCATCACCCCTTCCCTCTGACCATCACCCCTTCCCTCTGAGCACCACCCCTTCCCTTGAGCATCACCCCTTCCCTCTGAGCATCACCCCTTCCCTCTGAGCACCAGCCCTTCCCTCCGACCATCACCCCTTCCCTCTGACCATCACCCCTTCCCTCTGACCATCACCCCTTCCCTCTGAGCACCAGCCCTTCCCTCTGACCATCACTCCTTCCCTCTGAGCACCAGCCCTTCCCTCTGACCATCACCCCTTCCCTCTGAGCACCTCCGTTCCGTTGAGCTGTGGCGCCTTTGCCTCTCCTCAGAGCTCCCTCTTCCACCACTTCTTCCCCCCAGGACCATCTCGGCCAGCACCCAGGTGCAGGGGGGAGACTTCAACCTGTACGAGAACATGCGCTGCCATGGCGTGCCACTGGTCACCATCAGCCGGGGGCGGGTGGTGTATGAGAACGGTGTCTTCATGTGCGCTGAGGGCACCGGCAAGTTCTGTCCCCTGAGGTCCTTCCCAGACACTGTCTACAAGAAGCTGGTCCAGAGAGAAAAGGTAAGATGGGGATGGGGAGGAAGATGCGTGGGAAGCGGCTGAAGGCCCGTTAGGGGCATCTCATATGATGGTTTTAAATCTCAAAGGTGTTCTCACTCTATTTTCCCACCGAGTCCTGTCGCCGGGAGTGGTCACTTTGGGAACCAGAACCGAAGGGAAGAAGCGCCTGTAGCAGAGCAGAATGTATTGGAAGGGCCCCCCAGGCCCCGGGAGCTGAGGGAGCACTGTGAGCTGCTCGCGGCTGAGCCGACCGCTGGTCCTGGGAGGGTTCCCTGTCGTGGCCTGGAGCTGCTCTTTCTTTCTTTTTTTCTTTTTTTTAAATATACTTTTATTGATTTCAGAGAGGAGAGGGAGAGATAGGAAACATCAATGATGAGAGAGAATCATTGATCCGCTGCCTCCTGTACGCCCCCCACTGGGGATCAAGCCCGCAACCCAGGCATGTGCCCTTGACCGGAATCGAACCCGGGACCCTTCAGTCCGCAGGCCAACGCTCTGTTCACTGAGCCACACCAGCGAGGGCCGGGAGCTGCTCTTTCGCGGACACCTCCGCTCCCCTTGTGATTGCAGTAGGCTGGGTGGGCTTTGCTGGGTCTGGGCCCCCCGACACTGAAGTGGCCAGGCCAGGCCTGGAGAAGTTCCTGGCCTCTTGGTAACCCGGCAAGCGAGGGGAATGCCACTGCTCCAGGGGAGGGGTGCTCCACAGGGTTAATTATCTCAAGTTGACCTGCTTCCTGGGAAAAGATCCCACCAATACTGAGGGCGAGCCAGTGGGCGTCTCCTCTACACACGCACACATGCATGTGCACACACATGTGCACGGGTGCACACACATGCACTATTGAGAAGACACAAGAAAATACTTCTCCACCCCTTGTGCTCAAGGCAACGCAAGCCTCTGTGGCAGCCGTTTGGGTCCTGAGCAGAACGGCAGCCTCTGGAGGCCCGGCCCCATCGGGGAGGCTCTGGGGGTGGCGTCTGGGCTCTGATGGTGTCCTTTCCCGTCTCCTCCTCCTCCCTTCACTAGACCTTGAAGGTTAAGGGAGTGGACCGCACTCCCTACCTGGGGGATGTAGCTGTCGTTGTGCATCCTGGGAAAAAAGAGATGGGAACGCCGCTCGCAGACACTCCTACCCGGCCCGTTACCCGACACGGGGGCATGAGGGACCTTCACGAATCCAGCTTCAGCCTCTCTGGTAAGAGCAAGGGCCACTTGGACCGGCACCTGCGTCTCCACCACAGTGGGTGGTGGGAGGAGGCCGAGGGGCAGGTGGGATGTGTGCTGCTTTTCCCCTCATCTTCCCTCCCTCCCCTATGGCATGTCCAGTGATGAGCGCTGGGTCCACTGCCGCGTAAGTGGCAACCGTCAAGGGAGAGCAAGCAGAGGCGCGCAGTGCCGGTCCTGCAGGCAGCTTTGCCGACAGCACTGGGAAGAACCTTCCTGAACGGCCTTTAGGACTAGCCCGTGCAGACCTAACATCCGCTCTGCAGGTGCTGTGCTGGGCCCGGAACAGCGAGAGGAGCAAGATCCCTCCTCACAGAGCGTGGCTTTTGCTGGGGGGCATGAGACCTGCACACAGACCCCCCCCTAACCTGAGAGGCAGAGGGCTAAACCAGAGGGACCCCTGTGCCCAGCTGTGTGCTGGGGGCAGCTCCAGGCAGAAGTCACGTGGTTCCTGTTTGAGGACTGGTAGCCTATGGGGAAGTGTCCTCTCCACCACTCCCTTTCCTCTCATTACCAAGGCAACTGCTCCCTAAGCCTGAGGGCCACTGCCACTCCCACCAGGGACAGGACACGTGTGCAAAGAGTCAGAAAGGGATCCGTGGGATGGAGTGTCCATGGGCACCCAACCTTGCCAATCCAGAGGTGTGGATTCCCATGGCTGCCTGGGCATGGCCCCCAGAGCCTTGGGCCCCACTGGCCTTTGGCGTCATCTGCCCCCACCCACACCTTGGGGCAGAGCCAACACTGGGCAGAACCCTCAGACTCAGCCAACATTGAGCAACCTTCCACCTTCCCGCTGCCCCCGGCCGAATCTGTTCTCATCAGACAGCCAAAGACTGTCCCACTGCGCCCTGGGGCACCAGGCCTCCTGTTCTAAGTCTTGGTATTTCAAAATGGGGAGACCTTCAGGGCGTGGTACTTTGTTTTTCCCTTTTTTCTCTCTCACTCGTTAACGGGCCAACCCATAGTCCCAGCTCCCCGCAAGAGACCCTATGTCCAGGCTTAGGAGCAGCGAAGGTGGCATAGCAGGGCAGTTAATCATGGAGATTCTGAATGAGGAAGACCTGGTTCGAACCCAGGCTCTGCCACTTACACCCTGTGTAACAGAGAGCGAGTGACTTAACTTCCCTGAGCCCGTGTCCATGTCTGTAAGATGGGATGGAGTTGTGAGGATTCAGGTAGATCATGCGCCCGGAGGGCCTGACAGCCTCCATCAGGAGAGGTGGCCATGCTTTTAAGGGCCCAGACAAGAGCAGCCCCCTCACCCTCTGCTTCCTTCCCTGCAGGCTCTCAGATCGATGACCATGTTCCAAAGCGAGCTTCTGCTCGGATCCTCGCTCCCCCCGGAGGCAGGTCGAGCGGCATTTGGTAAAGGCACCGCCCAGCGCCCCCAAGTGAGGATGCACCGCTGCCACCAGCCCGCACACCCTCCCGCACAGCTGCGAGGGCAGGAGAGGCTGGGCTGGGCAGCTCACCACCTGAGGGGCCGCCGGACCCGGAGCCCTCCCCATGTCTGGCACGTGACTCACTGTGCTTCGAGCCGACCCAGCAGGCCCTTTGAGATGTGTCCCTCCTGCTGCAGTCTTTTCCTGCCCTGGCCTGTGGGGACCCAGGAAGCCCACACTATGCACAGAGCCCACCGCAGAGCCCGGCCAGCCCCTCCCCTCACACCTCCGCGTGCTGGCTTCAGGAAAGCCCAGGCTCTAGTGCCCTGCCCCTGGCTGACCCGCCAGTCGTCCGGAGCACTTTAGCAGATGTGTTTAAAGGGACTCCCTCCCCCATCCCCTTAGGCCCCGTGGTCACCTTTCTCAAGTCAGACAGGTGTTAGCTGCCCAGCTGTGCACAGAATGTCCCGTTTCTCCTGACTCAGCTCCGGCCCTGTGTGGATGCGGTTGGGACACCCTGGGTGTGGGTGTTGTTGGGACACTCTGTACCCTGAACCAGCTTCCTCTCCCCACCCCGCCCTCTGGGAGTCATGCCCAGAAGGGCTAGCTGGGCGGGGCGCAAGCCTGGTGCCAGGCGCGTGTACATGATTTTGTTTTGCACGTTTGGTTTGCGCAGTGGTTTGGTTTGACTTGTTCGTGCATCCTGTGAAAAATAACGGTGCTTTGTGTCATAGCATAGCATAGAAACAGGGGTAGATGTGGACCTTAGGAGATGCTGCACTCGACACCAACCAGACAGCCCAGGGCATGGGGGTGGGGAGGGTGCTAGACTTACAGGCCCTCTCCCCCCATGGAGTCCTCCAGGCTGCACAGGCCCCATCCCAGGCCCTGTTCCCATCGCCTCCCCGCCTGGTCTAGTTCCCTGCATTCTGAGAGGATGTTCAGGATGCTGACCCTGGAGACCTTTGGGGAACAAGAAGGCCTTTCCCGTCTCTCAAACACCCGGCTTCCTGTAAACCGCCCTGCTGTACAAGACCTAGCTGCTCCTCCTGTGTGACTGGCAAGAGGCCTGGTGTCTGCTAAGAGGGGGGGAGCAGGACGAGGGCGTGGGTGGCGAGGTGCAGGGAAGGAGGCCAGGCCAGCAGAACCTGGCTGTAGAGCCCGCATTACTGTGCTCTAGTCCCCTGTGGGCAGCACCGTGCCCTCACCTGCTGTGGCCTCCATCCTCTCCCACACCCAGTGGGGCCCTCCCTGCCTGCGAAGCTCCAGGAGGTTTCCATGGAAACCCCTGAGGCTGGCGATCTCCCAGCTGCCTGCCCTCGTGAAGCCTTGTCCTCCCCTCCGGGAAGTGATTTCATGTTGCACCTTCAGTTTGAGCGCCCCAGGCTGCGCGTGGCTCCTGGACTCGGGCGAGCGGTCACACCCCGTACATCGTGCTGTTCATGTTTCAAAGCACTTCCATATACGAGCTCTCAAATGCTTCTCACCACAGAGCATGTATGACTCTCTCCATTTCAAAGATGAGGCCCAGAAAGTTGAGGCCTTCTGACCCCAGACGTGTCCATGACTGCCCTTAAGGGCTTGGCTGTCTCCCCCAGCTGTGGAAAGGAAGAGTGGGGTGAGGTCCCTTGTAGATCCCCCGGAGTCTAACCAGTCAGAAGACTCGCTGGTAGGCATTTTGCTTTGTTTTGCACAGGTCGGTAGGTTTTTGTCATAAACAAACTGATGCATATTCCCCGGATGAGCCAGGACTCCTTACAGGTCGGGGCTTGGCCATGTGGTTTGAGCTGTCTCCACATCTCCATTTGTCCCTCCATGCTCATCTTCCTCACTCAGGGGCTGATCGGACAGAGACCGTAACCCAGGGAACAGAGGCAGCAAAGACACTGGTGGAGGGAGGCCGCCATGGGCACAGGAGTAGGGAGGGCTCTGGGCCTGGGGAGCCATGGCACTGACCCCTTGGTACAGTGCACTTCGTCTTTATCTCTTCAGCCCTTGCTGGGTCATGGGCCTTGGGCAGATGCCAAAGAGCCAAGCAGGGGCGGCGGCCCATGGGCAGAGGGTCCCTGCTCCGGCTAGGAAAGCTTTACCTCCTCTGAGTGCCTCCGCCTGAGCGGCGCATGGCCCGGGGCTCTGGGAGGCCACGTCTTCACGTGGTCCACCACAGGCCTTCTGCTTCATCCACCCTGATCCTTACAGAGACCCCACCCTTGCCCAGGAGCTTCTAGATGGAAATCAGGAGGAGGTTCAAGGAACCAAATCAATGGTCAGCCCCCACCGCCCGCTCCTTGCCCCTGTGCAGGGCTCCAGCCGGCTCCATCACCAACCCCACTGGCTCCTGGTTGCACTGAATGCAGCTCTCAAACTGGTCTTGTACTTGCTGAATAAATACTGTTGTTCTTGCCTTAGCTGCTCTCTAGGTTTGTGGGGTTAAGTTACAGAAAATTGTGCTACTGTGTGTGCGTGTGTGTGAGTGTGTAGTGCTAGGAGTCCACAGTAGGTCTCTGTCAAGCCAATGCCGTCACGAGGGCTTTTCCAGTACCGACCCAGAAACCACAGAACCACACAGAAACCCAAACCCCCCCCCCCCAGCTGCCCAGGCGGCAGGCACAGCCCGGGGTTGGGATGGAGCCTCCGGCACCCCAGCACCCAGGTGACTGACTCCCCCACTCCTCTGTAAAAGTCATGGTGCTAAGATTGTGTCAACCCCAAAGCAACACATGGTCCTGTGCTTTGACCACCCATTGGAGGCAAAAACAAGACAGCCCGACACATTGTGTTCTGGTGCAGGTTTGTATTAAACTGTAGCTACTTCTCACGTGGTCTCAGTTGTGTTTCTTCAGAGGAGAGGGGCCTTGGCAGGGGACCGCTCCTGCAGTGGCCGAGGCAAAGCTCACGGGGCTGAGGAGACTCGGCGTTGGCTTTTCACTCGTGCTGGCTGGTGGCAGCTTCCTGGGGGGCCTGAGCAGAGTCTGCAGATGCAGAAAAGTTGAGATGGGAGCCGCAGTGACCCCGCAGCTGTCCGTTCTGACTCCTGGTGGGAACAAGGCCAAGGTTCATGGCACCAGATTTCCAGGACAAGGTTGCTGAGTTCTCTGATACTAGGACAATCAGGGGGAAGCATCTGTACTAATAATAGCCTAGGTGGTCGTCACGCCATCACAATCCATCACCAGGAGGCTGCGGGTGCACACAGGTGGGTGGGGACTTGACGCTGTGTGCACAGCGCAGAGGCAGGGCCCGGCAGCTGCTCCACGTGCCCCAGCTCTGGCCTACCTCTTTGGGGCAATCCATCGAGGAGCCCCAGTGGGTGGGCGGGGCTTACCTCTTTGGGGTGATGGATCATGGGGTTCCCACACTGTGAGAGGGCACAGGCCAGACTGGGGACTGCCCCTTCTCCCCCGAGTGCACAAATTTTGTGCACCAGGCCTCTAGTTAGATGTAAAAGACGGGGATGGGCTTTCCTACCTCCCCTTCGTCACCTGTTCTCTTGGCTACCATTTTGGAAACCCTCTTCACACAGTGGAACCCTTAGCTGATGGGACTATGGCCTCGTAACAATCACACGACAAAAGGTTGCCCCGAGGCCAGTATGTCTGAGGACCTTCAGAACCTCACCTTGGATTGGCCCACTGTCCCCACAAACCCCATCACCTGCATCAGGACTCCTCTGCCTTCTCTCCGGGTGTCAGCGGAGGAATGATCCGCTCAGTTTCCCACTACAGAGTGCGTGAAATTGTCGCTTCCAGTACTAAGGAGTCACGTGTACTTATTTCTGAGCCCCCAAAGACAAAACCGTAATGAGGGGGTTTTAGGTCCCGTGGGGAAATGGTTGGCGGCAGGGGAATTTGCCCGGCGCTCACCAAATCAGCAACCCTCCTGCAAGTAAGGCAGCCTGGGACCAAAAGCAATGCCTGGCGCCCCACAGCCAGGGCACAGCACTTGGTTAGAAGGGTATGAGCTGTGTGCACAGCTCCCATGCGGTGTCTGAGCCAGGCGGAGACGCCACGACATGGTTTGCAGGATGCCGAGTCCCTGGGATGGTACTGGGCCAAAGTGTCTGTGTTCCCTCTTTTCCCATAACGTGGGGGCACACAGAATTTTATTAACTGCCAAAGATCCATTGTGCTCGGATGAAAAACGACATGACCACACATTTGGCAGGTTTTGGGCGGTTTAAGAAGAAAAATAAAGGTACCCAGGAAGACACTGGATGCCTTTGTATGCATGTAGTCATGGAGAAATAAAAGACCACAGACAGTGAAATAAGGCCTGGCCAATTATAATAATCTGCATTTGGGAAAATCTGAACATTGGACAACACAGAACAACCACTGTATCCTTTTATAGTATCTACTTGGGATACTATAAAGGAGGAAAGGCCTTTTAAAATGAGGCAAGGGATTAAAAAATCACAAAGATCCATAAAAGCAGCCCAGCCTCAATGGCTCAGTGGTTGAGCGTTGACCTATGAACCAGGAGGTCACGGTTCCATTCCTGGTCAGGGCACATGCCTGGGTCAAGGGCTCAATCCCCAGTGTGGGGCGTGCAGGAGGCAGCCAATCAATGATTATCTCTCATCATTGATGTTTCTCTCTCTCTCCCTCTCCCTTCCTCTCTGAAATCAATCAATATATATTTCCCATTCTGCATGTAAGGAGTTTGGAAGTCTCTACTCTATCCTAACAACAAGCAAAAAACTGAACAGACTGAAAAATCAACAATGATCTTGGATCCATAAGAGAGGAGGGAGGACACAGGGTGAACCACTGTCCCCGAGATTAGAGAGAGGCAGGTAAAGTTGAGGGGTCACACTTGCTGATTTTAAAAGCTGCTATGAAGCAACAGTAATCAAGACAGTGCTACGTAGTACTGGCTTAAGGGTAGACATACAGATCAATTGAATAGAATTGAAAGTCGATTTAAAAAAAAAAATGAAGTATCTATGGTCAACTTAATTTTTTACCAAGATGCCACGATGATTTAATGGGTAAAAAGAATGTTTTCAACAAATGCTGTTTGGACAACTAGATAGCTCCATGCAAAAGAATGAAATTGGAACTTTACCTCATACCATATATAAAAATTAACTCAAAATGGAGCAAAGACTTACCTGTGAGAGCTAACACTATAAAACTCTTAGGAAAAAAACATAGCGGTCAATCTTCATAACCTTGGATTTGGCAACGAATTCATAGATACAACAGAAAAAGCATGAGCAACAACAACAAAGTAGATCAATTTGACTTCATCAAAATTTAAAACATTTTGTGCTTCAAAGGACACTATCAAGAAAGTGAAGTGGCCGAACCGGTTTGGCTCAGTGGATAGAGCGTCGGCCTGCGGACTCAAGGGTCCCGGGTTCGATTCCGGTCAAGGGCATGTATCCTGGTTGCGGGCACATCCCCAGTGGGGGGCGTGCAGGAGGCAGCTGATCGATCTCTCTCATCAATGTTTCTAACTATCCCTCTCCCTTCTTCTCCGTAAAAAATCAATAAAATATATTTAAAAAAAAAAGAAAAGAAAGTGACAACCCACAAAATGGGGGGGAAATTGCAAATTATAGGTCTAATAAGGGATTTGTATCTGGAATATATAAACCACTTTTATGACTCAATAATAAAAAGATAAATAACTCCCTTAAAAATGGGCAAAAGAGCCGAAACCGGTTTGGCTCAGTGGATGGAGCGTCAGCCTGCGGATTGGGAGGTCCCAGGTTCGATTCCGGTCAAGGGCATGTACCTGGGTTGCGGGCACATCCCCAGTGGGAGATGTGCAGGAGGCAGCTGATTGATGTTTCTCTCTCGTCGATGTTTCTAACTCTCTATCCCTCTCCCTTCCTCTCTGTAAAAAATCAATAAAATATATTTTTTAAAAAAATGGGCAAAAGATCTGAATAGACTTTTCTCCAAAGAAGATATACAAATAGCCAATGAGTCCATGAAAGAAGCTCAACACCATTCGTCTGTAGGAAGATACAAATCAGAACCACAATGAGATTTCACTTCGCACCCACGAGGATAGTTATCATGGAAAAGACAGATAAGAAGGAGTGTTAGCAAGGACCCCCAGGCACTGCTGGTGGGAATGCAAAATGGGGCAGCCACCTGCAAGGCCTGGGACCTGCAAGGAACAGCTGGAGACGCAGAGGATCTTGGGAAAGGGAAGCCCTGAGCAATGACGGCCTTTGCAGAGCGAGTGCCTTCAGGTCCCAGGTGGCCAGAACCGCAGCTGTAAACGGAACGTTCCGGGGAGGTGTGTCGTCCCTGCCTCCTCTCCTACTCTGTCTCTTCCTTGTTTGGCTTTTCTTTGCTCCCCAGAATCCTGGGTCCCTGAGATGGCCCCTGACCAGAGCACTACCCATAAGAGCCTCCAGGTGGCGCTGTAGGCACATCAGTGGCTACTTCCTTGGTTTAAAGATGGGAAGCTGATTAAATGAGGTGAACAGGTAAGGCCCAAGCAAGACAGATATGTCCAGGTTACCATGGCTTCAACCCCAGCCCCCAGAGCAGCTCAGGGTCAGGTCAGCCTGGAGCGTGAATGAGGGGCTGTAGCAGCCTTTCTTCTCCCAGGAGAACCCCTGGGGAAGTTGTCCCTTATGAGAGGTCAGTCTCAGGGGTTAGGAGGTTAAGGTTGTCAAATTTAGCAAATAAAAATACAGGATGCTCTATTAAACTTGAACTTCAGATAACAAATGATTTTTTAGTATTTTTAGTGTCACTATGTCTTAAATAGTGTCTATGTCGTACTTACACTAAAAATTATTTGCTGATTATCTGAAATTTAACTCAGCATCTTGTATTGATCTGGAAACTCTAGTTTAGTTTACTTGTATGAGTTTTCCACCTTCCATTTAATGTATGCTGCTGGGATATCTGCCAGGCCTGTGTTAGATGGCAATAGGAATAACTGATAGGGATGCAAAAGCTGGAAGAGTCCTCGGACCTGAGGCTGCCTCTAACCCATCCAAGTTAATCCAAGCCTTTCCCACCCACCTCATTGTCGTGGTGTGTGTTTCCCACAACAAGTAGGGTAATGTCTTGCCATCTAAGCCACTGGTCTAGAGTTGCTGTTCATTCTGGACACAGTAGGTCATAAATTTTCAAAGGAGAGTTGTCTTAAGACCTTTGTGATTCTAAAGTGGCATATTTGCTCCTATATAATGTAACAGGGTATAACTGAGAAGGGTCCTCTTGACCCTAATGGGAGTTTCTGTTATTATGGATAGTTGCCATTTATTGGGTATTTGCTGTGTATCGTGCACTGCTAGGCATGTTTCATATATTATCTCATTTAACCATCACAGCACATGAGAAAAACCAAGGCCCAAGGTCACATGGCCAGGAAGTACTGGACCCAGTGCTAGTGTGGCTGCCGCAGGGCGGAGGGTTGGGTTCACGCTCTAGATAAGGACTCATCTGCAAGTTTGTGTGATTAAAATTCATTCCTCGGCAAAATTACGTATTGCCTACACGAGTCCTTGAAAACTTTAAAACCATGTCAAGGGTTTCCTCTATGTACGAATCAGTCCTATTTGAGTGCCCTGTTCCACTTTCAGCTGCTTTCAAATGAATAATGAACACTGTTGGTAGCAATTACCGGCATCACTGCTCCTCCCTGCCTCCACCTCACACCCAGGCAGGACCGCCCTGCCTGTCCCAATCTAAAATCGAACCCCCACCAGCCAGAGTTCACCCACTTTCTTATACTCCCTCTACCACCTGGCTTCACCAGTGACCCGGGGGAAAGTGCAGAAAGGGCAGATTGTCTTTAACTTGCCTGGCTGTTCTTCGTCCCACGTGAGGTGCTGAGAATACAAAGGTAAATAAGATATACTTTGAGTGTGAGGACCTCTAGTGGACAGAGATGTGAACAACATGGTGACACGAGACGGTGGGAGATGGTGGTAAGGAAAGGAAGATACCTGGTACCAACGAGAAGGTGTCAACTCTGTGGGGGAGGTCCGAGACGATGTCACAGAGGAGACGACACTAAAGCTGGTCTTGGAGGAGTAGGAGTTTGCTCAATGAAGGGAAAGGAGAGACTCCAAGCAGGGCGAACCCCATCAGGCAGGCTCAGCGGCGAAACAGAACTGCTTGCTTGGCCAACTGCAAGTGTTTGCTCTTTGTGGCTGACGTATGATGGCGAGAGGTAACGAGGGAGTAGAGAATAAAATGAGATGGGAACTCTGGACATCTTCATTGTTTAAGGGCAGGTTTAGGGAGCAAGGGAGAACGAAAGAAAGAATGTCAAAAACTCAGGAGCGCCCTAACCGGTTTGGCTCAGTGGATAGAACGCCGGCCTGCGGACTGAAGGGTCCCAGGTTTGATTCCGGTCAAGGGCATGTACCTTAGTTGTGGGCACATCCCCAGTGGGGGGTGTGCAGGAGGCAGCTGATCAATGTCTCTCTCTCATTGATGTTTCTAACTCTGTCCTTCTCCCTTCCTCTCTGTAAAAAATCAATAAAAATCTATTTTTTTAAAAAATCAGGAGGCCCCATGGCTCCCTGGTGAATGGCCACTTCCAGGGCTGGGGCAAGGAAGGGCCAAGATGAGCCTGCAACATCTTGTGCTAGGAAGCAAGGAAACGTTCCGAGAATGACGGAGACAAATCCAAAGGACACGGGAGCTTGACGTTTCTTTCACCGGCCAAACCTGTGACAAACTGAGCCTCAAAACAAATCATCATAGAGAAGGATTATAGCCAACTGGGGAGAAAACCCATGTCAACACTGAAATAAATGAACGGCCGTGAGTCCAAGCTCTGAACTAGGACCTGGCAGCAAAGTGTGCCTGGCTGGATTTTAGAATTGCTGCAAAACAGTAACGGCTGTGTGTGCCTTCTGTTTGTCTCCCTTCTGAAATGACGACGTCTGTAGCAGTTATCCTATGTCTGTGCCACTAGCGTATGCTAGGTGCGTGTGGGGTGAATGCTGTGTCTCTCTACGCCACAGGTTTTCACGTCAAGAGGACTGGTACTCAAGGAGTTATACCCAAGGAACTGGACCTGAGGAGCCCTATCCACCCGGGGACCTGAGTTAGATGTGAGATCCTGGACTTCAAGGTGGTGCTATGATGGGATGACTTGGGGCCTTGAGGGGAGGGGTGAGTGTATGCTGCATTGAGTGGGGTGTGAACCAGTGTCATCAGAGGGTAGCGTGTGGCAGATCGTATTTTCCAAAGACAATGTCGACAATATCTCCCAGCCACATGCTCTTATTATGTGACTTGGACATTCCTCTCATTGAAAGGTAGCGTCTATGTTCCCTCCCCTTGATATTGGGTAGACTTTTGCAATTTTTCTCAACCAATAGTGTCTGGCAGACGTGATGTCAAAAGGGCTGGGTTAGAGATGATAGAATGGTGAGGTGCAAACAGCTTACTGATTATAGAGGGTGGCAGGATTCATGGAGGAGGTCAGTACCCAGTGAGGACATTTACTTAGTAGAAACATTTGGGAGACTAGTTAGAGGAGAGGATTCAGGAAATTAATTTGAGTCTCAAATTCGATGACTAGAGTTTTAGCATTAAGATGGAGGGCTAAGGGAGTGAGTTATAGTAGTAGTAGTAGTAGTAGTAGTAGTAGTAGTAGTAGTAGTAGTATTAAAAGATTAAATACAGGTAAAGATCATAAAGAAAATGTTTATTGAGACTCTGGGCTAGTTAGGTCAGAGAAAGTGAGGAAGAATGGGAAACTTTTTTTTTAACCTTTTGACCCCCTTCACCCATTTCTTTGAGGCCAAAAAAATTCTTTGAAGAATCTTTGAAGAAAATCTTTGTCCTCACTTGATTTAATTACATAAACACTTATTGGGGAACTCCACAATATGTTCCATTCTGTGCCTAGATGCTGAAGGAGCTGATAAGGCAGAATTCCTGCCCACAAGGGGCACAGAGTCTGTTGGGGAGACAGACATGTAAACCAAGGACAAATACTATAGAATGTGGGTACAGAGGTAACCTCAAGACATCCCTGCAAGTCAGGGCTGAGGATGGGAGAGCCAGAAGTCATCTGCACAAAGAACCAGAAAGGGGGTGAACAGAGTGGAGCCCTGGGCAGGGCACTGCAGGACAATACTATCAGTAGGCATGGACAGGAAGAGGCGGGCTCTAGAACTGGAGAGATCCATAAGAGCAGACTTGGAAAAGGGGATTCAGGAACACCAATGAACATATCAAGGAGGGAGCTAGTTATGAGGGGGTAAAAGCTGAACCAGCTAGTGGGCAAGATGGAAAAGCAAGAATTGTTTACAAATGCATTGGGAGAGAACAGTAAGGTTAATAAAAGTTCAAGTAATATATTGTGTATAGATGATTTTCTTAGGTCGATTTAGGAGTAAAGGTATAGACTTTCTGGTAGGACACGATAAGGAATGTTTAATGCAGGTAGAGGAAAATCGAATTTGGGGTTTGGAGTAAGAGGCTGTGATAGAAAGCCATAAACCAAGAGTGGAGATTAAAAACCTCGCTTTCGCTCTCGCGTTGTTGAAAGAGAAGAAAAACTCTCCACTTTTTGCTGTGCAGTAGCTGTGAGACACGTCAGAAACCGTCATCTGGCTGCTATGGAATCAGGTGTAAATGGTTGTTCCTTCTGTGATTAGACACACTGCGTGGAGGAATTGTTACCCTGTTGCTAAGGGAAAAGGAAGGGGCTGTTTCCGGTTGCTATGGTGACGAGGTGAGAGCGTTCCCTCGGTACCGCGGTAAATTTACGAGGCTGGGTCGTCTCCTTGTTGCTATGGCAATTTGGAGGGACTGTTCTCGCCGCCCCCCACCTCGCGCCGCCGTCGCCGCCGTTGCTAAGACAAGGTGGAAGCAGGGGCTGTCCTTCTCGCACCACCCGGTTGCCTAGGAGACGGCGGGTGCCCCGGCCCCGCCCCGCCCGGAGTGACAGCGTTGGCCGCATCGCGCCTGCGCAGTGCTCTCTTCCCCCCGCAGTCTCTGTGCGTTGACGCCGGAGACCTCGGCGGCCTCTGCTAGGACCCTCCGCCCGGGAGCCGCCGGCCGGAGCCGCAGCCTCTCCGCAGCGCCCCCGCCGCCGTCCCCTCCCCCGCCGCCTCCTCCGGAGCCGCCTCGCGCACTGTGAGTCCCGGCCGAGGCAACGGACGCCGTGGGGCTGAGTCAGCGGGAGGCCCGGGCCCGGGCTGGGGGAGGGGAACCGGGCCGCCCCCCTCGCCTCTCCACCCGCACCCCAACAGCGTCCACCCCCCGCCCGCCTCCCTCCCTCCCTCCCTCCCTCCGTGCTGCTCGCCGGGGCTCCCTGCGGCCGCAGCAGTCAGGCCTTGGCGAGCCACTCCCCCTCCCCTCCCTCCAGACCACCTGGGGGTCCTTGCCCAGTGGATGCGGCGCTACCGCACTGATTCCCCCCGAAAACTGCCTTCCGTCCGCGCGCGTTCCTTCTCCTCCCTCCCCCCGGGCCCGACACCGCCGGCCTGTCTGGTTGCCCCAGGGCTGTGCCAGAAAGAGAGTGACCAGGAGAGCGCGAGGGGGCCCTTGGGGGAGGAGGGGCAGTTTGCCTGCCCAAGCCGTGGGGCCTCCCTCCGGTTTCCTACCCACACGCTCCTGCCCTGGCCGGTGTGGGAAGCGGGGCGGACAGTTCTGACTGGCTGCTGGGCGCTCGTGGGGCTTTCGGAGTAGATGTTGCGGAGAAGGGTTCTGCCCCTTCGCCATCAGCTTCTGTGGAGTGAACACCCGCCGGTGCGCGGTGGCCTCCGAGGGTGGCCTTCGCGGGTGCAGAGGGACTAGCGGGAGTGGGGGTGGGGGGGGGGATTGCGAGTGGGAGCTGAAGTTCCTGCGGGTCCGATGTGTTGTTGTGAATAAGCATCTCGCAGGACTCTTTAAAAGCCCCCCCCCCCAATTTTATTTTTATTTTTTTTTGTAGTACAATCCTGGCATATTGTGAGGTTTGGAAACAGGCCTGGTATCATCCGTAGCAAGTGCTTACTGTGTGGATGTTGAGGGGTTGTGACAGACTTGATCTTGTAATGCCTGTGAATTCCATGTGGTAACCAGTTGGGCAATAGTTTTAACATAATGTGCAGACTGGAGAGGAACTGAGGTTTCTCCGTGGTGTAGGTCTGAAGCCTGTACCCCTTGGCCTCCTGCAGCTGTGCGTCTTTATGGGGGCTGTCACCTGATAGGGGTTCTAGCACTTCGGACCATTCCCTGGGCTGTGTTTGTGTTTGCTACCCATCCACCTGCCCACCTTGCATTCCCTGGCCTTGGGATAGAGGAAGATCCCGAACTGTTTTTCCTTTTCCAGCCGAAGTCTGAGTTGTTGCCCACAGCTAGAAATTGTTTCTTAACAAACGTGCCTCAACTCGAGGGCTCCTAACTACTGAGTGTGCACCTCATTGCCAAGTTCCTTTGATTCTTTTTTTTTTTTTTCTGGCTTCTAGATTTCAGTGCACTTTTAGAAAAAATATATAAATATCAGCCAGTTAAACTGTACCTGAGGCTTTGTGAGCCTTTTTACTCCAGGCTGCAAAAAAAAAAAAAAAAAAAAAAAAAAAGTAGATGGTTCACTCCTAAAAATCATGCTGAAGGACCCACTCGTGTGGACTTTCTGGGATTGCAAATAGTGACAAATGATTTTGCTCTTTGACTTTGCTCAATCATGGCCTATTGGCAGCCTCTTCAGGGCCACTCCCCACCCCCATGCCCATCAGATTAGTTTACAGAAGCAAAGACGGCTGTCGCCCTACTTTTGAACATGGAGATGGAGTTCGGGAAAACTACAGCCCCCATGCAGCAGCGCAGTTTCTTCTGTTTGAAATGCCAGTCGGGGGTTTGGCGGGATGCACCTGCCTGTGGGGCGATGGGAACTGTGGGGCCTGAGAGGCACATTCCTTCTGTGTGGTCCTCTCTGTGTCACATAGTTCACGGAAATACCCGGGCAGGGCAGGAGCAGACAGCTGTGCTGGAGAGCTGCTCCTCCTGGGCTGAGTGTATTTTGGGAATCAGCAATATTACTGGGGTGGAGGGTTGTGAATTAAGAAGCAAGAAAATGTGCCAAGGCTAGATAGATCAGGAGGGTGTGAGTAAAATGTTCCCTTTCCAATTTGCTGTGGGATAGTACATTTTCAGAGCATCACAGGAGTTTTTATATGGGTTATATTTCCCTTTGAAATCCATACCAGTGTTTTATGAGATAACGATGGATTGCCTTTTAAACTGCTACTGTTGGGAAACAGGGCTAATAACTTGTCTCTTACACATTGCCAATCCAGTTGTTACTGAATGTAATTGTTAAGATCAGGGAGAGGGACATTATTTGAACCAAGTTAAACCTAAATCTGTGTAAATCTGTTGTGGTTTTGTAGCACTATATTTTCTTGATTCTAAGAGATAATAACAATTTACCAACATTTTTTATTTTATTTTTTTTACCAACACCTTTTAGGTAAAACAATTTAACACTACCAGATCAAAATATACAGAATGTATACACACATTTTGAATAATTATAAAGGCAGTGTTTACTAAAATACGTTTCATTTTCAAAACTGAGCTATCAACTGTTAGAGTGTGTGTACATTTTTTGGGACGCCCTGTACATGTTGTTCTAAGGTACATCCTAATTTCAGGAACATGAAAACAGCCAGTAAATGGCAAGACTTTAGGGAGGGATTTGTGTGTCTCAGGACTAAGCAAGAATGATATTTGTAATATTCCTGGGTGCGTGATGATGCCATCACTTGGTTAGCATCCTGAGAGTGCATGCATTGTGAGGAGGGATTTCCTCAAACCCTTCCCCCAAGCCATGTATCTGAGATGATTGGCTGGACTTAGGCATTGTAGTTGGCTACTGAACACAGGAAAGTTCCTATGTGAGACGACAACCCAAGGCCGTCATATGGTACCCTCCAGAAGCTTAGTGAGCCACCTGGAAGCAGATGTCTTATGAGTTATACCTGAATTTAGCCAAACCACATCTCTCAGAAGCTGAACAGAGAATATGATTTCCGTAAACCAGAATGCCTCTGCCCCGATTTGTTTACAGATCCTGAGACGCATGCACTCCTCCTCAGGATGTTAGAAGTGGAGGAGACTTCAAATGGTATAGTTCAGTGTCCTCCTGTCCAGACTTTGACACAAGACACCAAAAGTTCAGTGACTTGCCCAAGGCCACCCACTAATGTAGCAAGCATGTGAAAACGCTGTCAACTGTGTGTGCCATGCACATAAACATTGGTGGCTGTTAGTGGCTGAGTCAGGATTGGAACCCAGATTTCCAGACCAGATCTATTCTGCAATACCATGTTGCTTCATCCCTCATGTTTAGTATTCCAGAGGGCTTTAATAAAAATAATTTAGTCATCTGTAATTAGCCCTGTAGACAAGGGCTTGTTTTATTGTCTGAGATGTTGCAAAGCCAGGCGAAATGCAGTGTTGCACTGTCTAATTATATATTTATTATTGCCACCTTACAGATAATAATTTTTCCTTTCACATTTCAACCTCAGGAAGGTCAGTCCTTTTTAAATTTGCATCATCTAACATAAAGCAAACATGAAGGTGAGTGAAGTCTTCTCAACTTCCTCTGTGAGCTGCTGAGGTGGAAACGGCTGAACAGGCAGAGAGGACGAAGCTGGATTCTCTTCCAGCTCCAGAAGGTAGCCCCCTGGAGTCCTGGAAGCCATAGGGACTTCTGATCCCAACTTGGGAAAGTGAGGCAGTCTGGCCTCTAGAAGACAGACCTGAGTTCAGATCCCAGTCCTCCACCTCTTGGCTGTGTGGCCTCGGGCGAGTTGTGGGGCCCCTGAGTGCTGAGTCCCTCCCCTGCAATCCTGGAAATAACTGGTTTACATGGTGGTTGTGAGGATCAAATGAAAGAAAGTTTACACAGTGCCTGCTTAATAAGAGACAGCGACCTTTACTTTTTATTACTAAAGTGTAAAATAAAAACATAATGCTTTCAAGCATTTATTGTGACTTCAGTCCATCTTGGACCTTCAGTTCAGCAGCAGCCCTCATCTCCTGGCAGCCCTCTCATGTGTCTGACATGCACAGAGAGATTGTTTGTCGTGTGAAGACCTGGCACTCGCAGTGTTATTTCGACTGCCAAAATAGGAGTATATGAAATGCCCCTTTGTCTCCATGTATTCAGCTGACCTGGTTATCTGAAAGGCTGGCAGGGCGGGAGCAGTTGACGAGGAGAGCACAGACTTGGTGTGTTTGTGTGTGTTGTGGGGGCGCTTGGTCCTCCAGCTGGGGAGGCCAGTCTGGGAAGTGATCTTAATTTGAAATGGAAATGCTGCTGAGCTCTTGCTTGTGAATAAAGCTCACAGGGCCTGCACTTACTTCCTCCACTATCAGAGGCGTCACTTTCATCTGTGACTTTGCTCAGATGGGCTTCTGCGTCCAGGAGATCTGCGGGCCAGGGAAAGGAGTGATCCATCTTCGGTAAAGGGAGGTCATTTTGGATGGCAGCAGTTCCAGATGGGCTCGAGGCAGACTACCAAGTAATTAAGGAGCCAGGGCCATTCAGTTAGGAAAACACAAATGAATTTCTATTTCTGTCAATTTCAAGAGGCAAGAAAATACCCATCCAAAGACTGAAAAAAGTAAACACAGTAGTGTTTACCTCTGGGAAGTGGGATTTGGTTGTGGAAGAGGGAAAAAGAGACTCAAAGGGGAACTTTGGCTTTATATATGCTTCTTTCTATATACGAGTTGTTACAAGAATCGTGTGCTTTTGCAATTTAATGAAGATCGATAGAATTGGCAGTGGCTGGTTTTCGGTAAATGCATTTTGGCACAAAAAGAAGCCTTCAGTGCATGGGGCTTTTAGGGTTAGACTGCTGCCTTTGAGCAGGCCACGCCCCTTTGCATCAAACCAGGCTCTTCAGTGGTGGCAGGACCCTCCAGCGTGGCTGCTTCCCTGGCAGCCAGCATACTTCACTGACCTCCTACCTCAGCACCTCTTCTTAGTCTCATTTCCTTCTTGAGAATAGTCCCTTCCTTCTCTTGACCAGTTGAAGTAATCATTACTATTCTAATAAGCTAATTTAATTTTCAACTATTAATGAAAATGGCATCAGACCATACGAGAGAGGGAAGGAGAGAAATAGCAATGTGAGAGAAACACATTGATCGGTTGCCTCCTGCACATGCCCTGACCTGGGCTCTTGCCTGGGAAGGATCCTGCAACCAAGATACATGCCCTTGACCGGAATCGAACCCGGGACCCTTCAGTCTGCAGGCCAACGCTCAATCCACTGAGCCAAACAGGCTGAGCATACAGTCTTTATGAAAAATCCAAACCTCTTACTTAGCATCAAGAGGGCTTGAAGTTCAAAGGAACCCTAGCTGAAATGCTGACAGACTCTGTTACCATGACTGTGTTTTAGATCCAAACTGTTTGATAGAGCACACCTTTCAAATAGGTTTATTTAAATGCTTCTCTTAACTATGACAACTTTTTAAAGTATTATTGAGCTTTTAATCATCTCATATGTTGTTGTTTCCTAGCCAGACGTCCTGTTTATTATAGAAAGATGACACACCTATCATTTGGACATGTGCTCACATACCCAGGAATTAAGATGGGTTATGCTGAGTAATCCGCATTCCATCACCCAATCTTCCCTTTCGGCCAAGAGTACAAATGTGTGTGACAGTTGGCCAAGGTTGGTGAGGCACCCTTTGGCCAGTGATGGTTTTCCCTTTCTGTAGAGTTGACTGGCCACTACTGGCCTAAGCCCTAGATATTATTCTCACTAGCATTGTGCCTACCAACTTGGCTAAATTAGCCAGGTAGCGTCAACTTTTTAGCATAATGCCAGTGTTTTGAGCTCCGGACATTTCATTTGTCTGAAGAAAAGGACTTGGCCTATCTAAAGTGTATTAACTCTGTGTAAGGTTATTTTTTTCCTGCAACTAATTTCTTTTTTTTAATCCTCAACCAAGGATATTTTTCCATTGATTTTTAGAGAGAGGGAAAGACAGAGAGAAATATCAATGTGAGAGAAACACATCGATTGGTTCCTCCTGCACACGCCCCGACCAGGGCCTGGGCCGGGGAGAAACCTGCAATCAAGGTACGTGCCCTTGACCGGAACTGAACCCGGGACCGAACCCAGGCCGATGCTCCATCCACTGAGCCAAACCGGCTAGGGTGCAACTATTGTCTATATATAGGAGATACATACCACTGTGTGATACGCTTAAAGTAACTGGGCAAGAAACATAGCTTTAAACCTGCTCAGTAAATTTGACAGCATGTATCACAAGCCTTGAAAGGACACATGTTCTTAGACCAGAAATTGTCATTCCAGGAATATTTAGAAATCAGCGGTGTATATAAAAATACTTGTATAAGGCCCTGGCTGGTGTGGTAAGTGGTTAGAGCAGCCGTGGGCAAACTATCCGGCCCGTTTGAAATGAATAAAACTAAAAAAAAAAAAAAAAAAAGACCGTACCCTTTTATGTAATGATGTTTACTTTGAATTTATATTAGTTCACACAAACACTCCATCCATGCTTTTGTTCCGGCCCTCCAGTCCAGTTTAAGAACCCATTGTGGCCCTCAGTCAAAAAGTTTGCCCACCCCTGGGTTAGAGCATTGGCCCAAGCACCAAAGGGTCCCAGTCAGGGGCATGTACCTGACTTGTGGATTCAATCCCCGGCCTGGTTCTGGGCAGGTGCAGGGGGGTGTGGGAGACAACCAATCGATACTTCTCTCTCTCCCCCCTCATACTCCCTCCCTCCTTTCCAGCTAGGGCTGATACCATTTATGTAAAGAAAAGTATGAAAAGATGCTAGAAGAGCATATTTCAAGCCATAAGCAATTATTATTAAGTAATGGGATTATAAGTGAATGTTTTTTCATAGTGCATTTCAGTGCTTTTCAAAATTTTCTGCGTTAAGCAATTATAAATTTTATTAAATTTTTTTTAAACCAGTGATTTGCAGACTCCATGTAATAGAGCAGTCTCTAAGAAAATCACAAGGTATTAACTTTTTTATGATTGTTTTGTTTCACTATTGTCATGATTAATGGTAAACGCTTCTCAAAGGTGTTTCTTTGGAGAGCAACTTCATTTCCTTTTGGAGAGAGCGTGCCTGACGTAGTATTGTGTGGGTCTGTGACTAAAAACAACCCAGAAACACCAAGTCCATTCATCCAAAGTCATCTATCATGACGCAAATGATATATAAAAAAATTTATGAACAGAAAGTGTCTTCAGATAGCTTATTTTGTCTCTTAACTTTTGCTGTTTAAACTTATCAGAATTTATCAGGTTTCAGTAAAACCCTGTATACCATAAGGCTGTTTTCGGTGGGATTTCCTTTCCCATTTCTTCAAATTCTCTGGATTCCCAGTGTCCCCGGGGCCTTATTTAAGACCATCTGAACTATCTGTTTTGAAAGACTGTGCCCAGGCCTGCTGCAGCCTCCCTCCTCCCTTGGCCCTTGGGTAGATCCTGACCAGCCATCAGCTCAGAGGCTCTGGTTCTTCCAGGGATAGAAAAGGTTGAGTGCCCACTAGTGACCACCTGATGGGCAGGAGCCCTCTGCAGGGGCAGGCTGGGCAGCTCCCTCTTTGCTACGCCAGTTCCCTGGAGCTGCCGGTTGTGAAGGGAGGGGCTGCCTGGCAGCTGTCCTCTCACCTCATCTTGCCCATCCACACACACATTGAACATTTCCTCAATGGCCCCGTCCAGTGGACTGATGCCTGCCTTCTACCAGTGGTGGAGCCTGCCCAGCTCTGAGCACTGGGGATCTGGGACTTAGAGTTGAGGGCCATATGGCCTGTCACACACCTCAGCCTGAGCTGCAATTGATGTTTGTTAAGCAGAATTTGCCTTTTCTTCTAAATGGTTCTACTACCCAGACACCTGTCCCCAGTGGGGCGGAGGCCTTCCCTGCCTCCTGGGGTTATAGTGAGTAAGTCTTCAGGAATGGCTGCTGGAGACGCTCCACCGCTCCGAGAGAGTGATTGTCAGGGAAACATTCATCTTCTCTTGAGGGTGGTGTTATCCTAGTCACCTTGTAATTTAAATGGTGTTTCCTGACTGGTAAGAAATGACATCTTAGCTGCTCTGAGTCAGCGAGATCCTAGTTGGATTAATGTGTGTTGTGCCATGTGAAGGGGGCAGGCCTTGGACCTCTGGATGAAATGAAATATCCTTTCCCATAGGAGGAGTGTTTCACCGAAGGCTTATCTCCAGTGGTGTAATATGTACTGTGTAGCCAGACTTTTCTGCAGCCAGACTCTTGGCAGACAGCCGCTGCCCCCCGCCCTCTTCCCTGGAGATTATTGCCACTTATCAGGGACTCTGATTTAGTCTCGGATTTGTTCTGATTTTAGATAGGCACTGTTCTCAGCCGAAAGCTCCAAGTGCTGGCATCCTCTTCACACCTGTACGTGACAGGACCGCTGCTAAGTACAGAGATGTGTTATGCGGGCCCAAAATAGCAAGGTGCAGTGTTTTAGACTTGACAAGACTTGTATTCCCCAGGAAGTATAGTTTCCAGGTTTATAGGTTATTCATGTAAATTTGCAGATTGTCTTCACTATTGTCAGGCCTATTCTAAGTATCCTCTCAATAAGTACTCTCCAATTCCTTTCTGTTTTGTATTAATAATCACTAGGGATGTAAGAGAAACTAAATTCAACCCCTGTCCACAAGGCGATGGTAGTCTGGTTTGGAAGATAAGATGGATACGTGGAATGATTAGTGTATGTGACATCAGATGTCAGTAATACATCTGTGGTGCTTTATTGTCTAGACATAGTCTTTGCCTTTAAGAAAGTCAACTGATGTTCTGACGAGTAAGTAGAACACAAACTGATATAAGTCACGACAACACAAGAGGGTGGGAACTCCAGCAGCAATGAGAAGGGGTGCTTCGGCAGCCCAGAAGGAAGAGTGGCCGAGAGCCTATGGGAACCAGGAAGGCTTTCAGAGAGGGAGACACACTGGAGCGAGAGTACAAGGTGATGCAGAATCTTGCCCACCAGAGGCCAGGTAAATGCCTAAGGGAGTTCAGGCAAAAGAAATGAAAAGAACAGTGTGTGGTGTGTGTCATTGCTACTGTGGAGTCTAACTCAAGAAGGATTCTGGGAAGAAAATAATCGCTGTGAACTGAAGTAGTTGGGGGAAATCACAAAGGTAGCAGAACCTGAGATCGCCCTGAAAATGAGTAGACAGGACCCCAGAGAGGGCCCTCCATGCGGTAAGGCACAGCATCCGCACAGGGACAGCGGGAATGGGTGTGAGGGCTGGGAGAAGGCCGCCCTTACCACACTGAGCGTGTGAGCCGGTTTTGAGTTTGGGAAAACATTGGTGACATTAACAGAAATTAGGAAGTTGGAGATACAGTTTGAAGATGAGTTTAGTTTTAGACATGAAGATCTCGAGGTGACAATTAGAGACAGCCAAGTAGCTCGATCACATAGAACCAGAAGCTGAGGGTGAGGCAGGGATGGAGCGTTAGGTGTGGGAGTCAACAGCACAAAAGGGATGGCTTTCCTGAAAAGGGATCTCTCCAGAGGTCTTGGGTACAGAATACAAAGACCAGAGCGCCAAGTAATAAGCTTTGAGAATTGTCCATAATTAGGTAAAAAGTGAAGGGATGTGGGGAAGTTTGGATGGTTTAATCGCAAGGGAAGAGAAGATATTGAGAGCTTCAGTACTACCAGTTTAACTAGACCTAAGGATTTATCTAGAAGAAAATCATGGTGATTGCTAACACTATCAGTCCAGTAAAAACACTGCGATGGAAACCAGGCTGCATAAGGTTAAGGGGGAAACCAGATAAAGAGAAAATAGAGGCAGTGGGGGGTCACCAGACAACAGCAACAGGGAAGGGAAGAAAAATAGTAACCAGAGCAGTGGTATCAAATTTCTTACTGTTACAAACAATTCTGTTTGTTGTCAGCAAACATATATAAAATTGTAATAAGTGCATAATATTTGTTTATATATATGTTTGTGTATTAAAATGTGCTTCATCTTCAGATTTCTCTATATCAGTGTAATTCATATATTTGTCACTCCAAATATCCTATTCCTTCTGTGGTATCCCATCATACTGATACTAAAGTATGGTTAACCATCAATCTAGTATTGGGCAATTGGGGTATTTCCAACATTTTGCAAGTGTAAATATCCCTGTTCTAAACATCACTGTACAAGTTGTTGTTTTCTTCTGTGGGTTATTTCTTCAGGAAATATCCCACGTGTGGAATTACAGAGGCAAAGGGCATACATGGTATTGTTGTTGTGTTTATTGAGATGCAATAGACATATGATATTGTGTTGGTTTCAGGTGTGCAGCATCAGGATTGGATATTTGTATATGCTGTGAAAAGATCACAGTAAGTCTAGTTAACATCCATCACCACACAGTTACCAACTTCTTTTTCCTGTGATGAGAACTTTTAAGATTTATTCTCTTAACAACTTTCTAACTAGTATTGCTGACCGTGGTCACCATGATGTACATTATATCTCCAAGACTTACTTATTTCATAACTATAATTTATACCTTTTGACCACTTCACCCATTTCGCCCATGCCACCTCCCTACCGCCTACGGCCTCTGGCAACCGCCATTTTTTTTCTGTATCTATGAGTTTGGTTTTGGGGGCTTTGTGGTTTTGGGTTAGTTGGTTGGTTTTAGATTCCACATATAAGTGAGATCATATGGTATTTGTCTTTCTCTGACTTATTTCATTTAGCATAATACCCTCAAGGTCTATCTATGTGGTCACAAATGTCAAGATTTTCTTCTTTTTATGGCTAAGATTTACGTATACATACATATATATGTATCACATCTTCTCTATCCATTCACCCATCAATGAACACTTGGGTTGCCTCGAAGTTGTCGTCGTGGTTAATACGCTTATTATATATTGTTCTCTATGGTGATCCAACTAACTTACAATTAGAGTAAGAGTTTGGTATTGACTTGGGATGATTTCTGATAACAAGGAGAAAGGGAAAAAGACTTGAGGAAAATAATGCAGGTGCAGGAGAGAAAGGGAGCAAATGGGAATGGTCTTGATGCCAGGGAAGAGGTAACTTTGCAGGAGAGGGCGAGGTCCCTGCCTCTGAGACTAGTGGGAGTGGGTGTGGCTTACCCCTGACTTGCATTGTGAAGTGCAAGGGGGATGGCTGGAGTTCCTGCTAAGAAAAGACCTTTCCACTTGCTGAGGTGGGGGTGAGGTCCTGAAGGCCTGAATGAATCACTGTGAGGAATGAGCCTGGGCGTATGCGAGATGAATAAAAGTCTTGTTGCGCAGGGGTGAGGGCTGCGTTGGACCCATGAATTCATAATGGGCTAAGTCTCTGAAGTTCTCCAGCCAGGAGAAGCAGCAGTGAGTGACAGAGCATCAGGGTGGGGGTGTTGCTTGGCAAGTTTGGGTCAGGGTTCCTGAGGAGGCAGAATTTAACATAGCCGTGAAGCCGCTGGCCCTGAGGTCAGAGGTGGGGGGAAGCTACAAATCCCAGGCAGGCGCTGGTTGTCAGTAGAATGAGGGGGCAGAGTAATTCATTACAGGCTCCAGTGAGAACAGAAAGCTGGGTTGGAGTATGAGGGATGTGCAATAAGGAGTTTATTGACAGAGAAAGAGTCTAATTTTAAAATGTGGGAGAGGCTGTTCTTACTTGAATTGTTTATCTTTGTGTAATGTTTGGATTTTTTTTTTACATGGACATGTGTTACCAGTAACATTTTTATACTAATAATTAAAATCTCGGGGGTTGAGCTGTTCCTCCGGGGTGTGTCTGGATTGCTCCAGCCTGATGAAGGAGAAGTGTAGGTGGAGGAGGACCAGAGTCTGGGTAAGGTGTCAGAACTGGGAGGTGCCTGCCTGTCAGCCAATGGCTGCCTGGGCTCAGCTTGTCACTAGGGAGCCATACCTAACCAGTACCCCTGTCTGCCCGCACACCAGGAAGGTTAAAACCGAGGAGGCGACCTTCGGAGGCTTGACAGTCATCTTTTCAAGGTGCTGTTGTGGGTCTGGCTGTTTCCAACTCTGACCAGCTGCCCTCCTGAGCCAGTCCCCTGGCCTCTGTGAGTGGAGGTTCCTCCTCTGGGCAGAGAAAGCCCCTTGCCAGGAATGCAGTTCTGTGAGCAGCGTACGGGTTCCATTTCAGCTTCACTCACCCACTCCGTGGGTGCTTCGTGCAGTGTACGAACTGAGCAACTGTAACAGCCCTGTTTCTCTCTCGCCTGTTTTGAAGTTTGGCCTAAGGCTCCTGCCTCCGTTGACCCCTCTCCTTCTCAGGTCCTCCTAGATCATCCACTTTGCCCCTGACCTTGACTGACACCCTTGGTTGTGGCCTGTATCTCACTTGCGGGGTTCACATTACCTTCGTACTGCACAACTGGAGCATTTGCCAGCTAACCATGCACGCAGTTACCGGGGCTGATGGGGAACTGAGGAAGGTGGAAACACGTGGGAATCAGGTGGGGCATCAACATGGGGAGGTGGGAAAGCCGGGCCAGTACTCTGCATTCTTCCCAGGCCCTGCGGCTGAGTCTGAACCGTGCTGGGGCATTTTGTAAATGGCTTTTCATTAAAGCCAGGACTAAGCTGGAGTGTGGCTCCCTGCCAGTCCCTACCGGGAAGGAACAAACAGCTTGCAGTACAGGCCTCAGGCCAGGGGGGTAGGAGCTAAGGTGCATTGTTTCGCGTGAAGAATTAAATGGGCTCTTTGTAAACATAACCTCCTGCCCTTGTTCTTTCTCTTTTCTCCGGTCAGGCTGGGTGAGAATGATTAGCCCCTGGCCCATAATTAGTAAAATTACCGGAAAGACTACAACTGATGGCTGCAGTACTTTAAAGAACCTTGAACTTGGAGTTTAGAGACTTGGGCTTGGAGTTATGTTGGACAGATCACATCTCTCCTTGATCCCCAGTTTCCTTTTCTGTAAAACGAGGAGTTTTTGTATATGCTGTCCCCTCTGCCTAGAATATTGTTTCCTGGCCTTTTGGGGAGAATTCTTCTTAACCTCACATGTCATTCCCTCAGGGAAGTGTTCCATGACCTGCACCCTAGCTCACTCCAGGTTGGGACCCCTGTGACAGGGTTTTTCATATTTTGTATCACAGCCATTAGTTCGTGTGACATCAGTTTATTGGGTTGTAACCAGCATATTTTACATGAATAGACCAGAAAATATCAGAGTGCATTGCTCACAATAAGAGTAGGAATTGTTTAATGAAACGTTTGTTTTATTATATATGTCTGTCTGTGTTGTGTTTGTGTGTGTGTGTGTGTATGTATATATATATATATATATATGATTGTAATGTAAAATGTATTTTATACTAAAAGGTTGAAAGCTATTGCTTTCAAAACAGTCTAGCACTTAATGTGATTATAATTATATACTTATTTGTATGATTACTTTATTACTGATTATCCATTTCACTAGATAACAAGTACGGTGAGTCAGGGACCAAGATTGACTCATGCATTGATATAAGACCTAGAAATAGTTGAGGCTCAACAAATAATTGCTGGATGAGTGGATTGCTGAGGGGTATTTTGCTGTTGTCATCCTTAGCGAAGTGGTTCCCAGGAGTAGACAGTGACTGCAATAATAGACTAAAAAGCCCTCACATCCATCACCAGTGGACAAGAGTACCAGGTGAGGAGTAGCTCTGGGAACCAGGAAGGCCCACACCAGCTCCTCTCAGAGGAAATGGGGGAGGAGGATACCATGACTCCTACCCTAGTCATAGGCCTCACTTTGCCCTGGCTCACTGGTTAGAGTGTCGACCTGGGCACCAAAGGGATGTAGATTCAATTCCTGGTCAAGGGCATGTACCTAGGCTACAGGTTCGAACCCTGGCACATGTCCGGGCACATGTGAGAGGTGTCACATTCTCTCTCTCTCTCTCCCTCCCCCCCCCCCAACATCACCCCCTCCACTCTCTAAAAATCAATGGAAAAAATAGTCTCGGATAAGGATTAATAAAACACAATAGGCCTCACTTGGGCAGAGTTACCTTTCCAATAAGTAGAGACAGGACTCAGAGACCAAACCCACCACATAATCTGTTCTTACTTAAAGAAGAAGTCGGCTTGTCTAGTGTAACCTCTTCCAAGGGCCCACATCCCACTCTCCTGGGTGTGGGCAACTAGATCCTGACCCAGGAGCCTGCTGGGTCCCACGTGGAGACACCAGAGCTCCCTGCAGCACCCCACCCTGACTGCCAGCACTTTCGGAGGCATCTTCTGAATCTAGCCAGCCTACCAACAGGTAGAATGAGGGCCCTGTGCCTTCCCAGATGTAACAAACCTCTGACTGTAGCCCCCAGAACTTCCCATGGCTGGAAGGCTCCATTAGCAAGACCCAGCTGGGCACTGCTGTGGCCCAGAGCCGTTCTCAGATGTTCCAAAGGTCATAGCTCAAGAGGACTTGTGCCTCTGGAGGGCATTGGAAACCCATTGATAACACAGGCTTTGGCGGGAGTATTTAAGAAGGTCTAATTTGCCCTGTTATCTTTAAAGCTCATCGTTGAAGTTTCTGCCAGCATCTGGTATCCTGTGGAAAGTATGTCGCTTGCAGCCTGGAGCAGATGACCTCTTTGGGACGGATGAGGGAAATACTACTTGTTTTAGAGCTCCCAGAACTATTAGCTGAAATATCTCAATTTATACATTGCTTTCAGCCTGCTTTTCTGGAATTGATAGTCCCTTCCAACAGCCTTTCCAAAGAGGCAGCCTGTCAGCTTTTTGAGGGACACTTTCCCATGAACTGGCTGCATTGGTTGTTGGGCAGGAGGTGAACGGAGAGACACAGCTGAGGAGCCTGTGCCTCCAGGTCATCCTTGAGCAGCAGCTGCCTCCCCTCTGGTCCCTCCTCAGAGGTGAGGACTTGGGGTTTGGAAAGAAAGTCCTGAAACTGCTGCAAAGTCCTCAGTCGTTCCACTCTTGAGAGTTTTTGTATCACTTGTCTCACTCTCACCCTCGTAATCCATACATCCTAATTTGCATCCATACATTAGCTTTCCCATGAATTTTTAAGAATTAGTCTCAAAACTCATATTTTCAGAGGAGCATTGTGTGTTTAACTAATGCCTCTAGTCTGTATAGTAGTCATCAAAAAACCCTTTTTTGGATAACAAATGTAAGTCAAAATTGCCTTTAAAAATACTTTTAAATTAAAACATTATGGAAGTGCATAAAGCAGAGAGTAGATTCTCTAGTGTCCCCCCAAAGAGAATCACTGCCACTATTTTGTTGAATGTTTCAACTTTTTCCTACACACATACTAACATATGATTTCTTTCTACAAACATGGGATCTTACTAGTTTTCATTTGGAGAAAAACTGGGTAATGTAGAAAAGAGTAAATGAGAACATAGCACCAAAGACTGGCTTGGGTGGACTTTAGTGCTGCCCAGTCCCAAAGCCACCCAAGGAAACATACCAGTGAGTGATAGTACAGCCATGCAGCATCAAGACCTCTTCTAGCTCTCTCCCCCAGATCGCCAGCCTACGCCCCTCATTCAGAAAACCAGTTGCCACCATTGCTGTTTACTACAGTGGACATTATTACTGCATTTTCTTCTAGTTTTTAACTAAATTAGAATCATATCCATTTAGGGTTTTTCCAGTACACGTTCAAGTCCCAGTACAAAACACATGTGGAAAGCACTTCCCATTGCCCAGGTCACAGTATATTTGGTTTGGCTTTGTCCCTCATAGCACTGTTTCCAAGAGACTGAGATAGCGTGTCAGGGAAATTTGTTCTGAACTCAGCCCTGGGACATGCTTTCACTGGAGAATGCCTGGAGCCACCAGAAACAAGAAAAGGCAATGAACAGTTTCCCCCTAGGACCTTCAGAGGGAGTGCAGCCCTGCTGACACCTTGGGTTTGAACTTCTGGCCTCCAGAACAGTGAGAGAATAAATGTCCATTTGGTAAGTCACCCGGTTTGTGGTAATTTATTAAAGCAGCCACCGGGACTGATACCGTGGGCTAAAGTCAAGGTGTCAGCAAGGCTGTTTCTTCTGGAGGACCCAGGAGAAATCTGCTCCCTGGCCTTTTCCAGCTTCTGGGGGTGCCTGCGTCCCTGGCGCTGGCCTTGTATCACCCCACCCCCCAGCCGCCATCATCACATCTTTCTGACCCTCTGCTTCCCTCTTGTAAGGATCCTTATACATTAAGCCCACCCGGATAATCCAGGGTAATTTTCCCACCACCGTTTTCCTTTACTTTAATTACATCTTCCAAGCCCCTTTTACCATTTAGGTAACTCATTCAGAGGTTCCAGGGATCGCAACATGGACATCTTTGGGGGCCTACCGCAGTCTGTATAACCCTACCAGGTGTGGATAGGAACGGTGGATCTGTCCACCACATCCCCGGGTTCAAATAGATGCTAGCTCAGCTGTGGGCAAACTACGGCCCGCGGGCCGGATCCGGCCCGTTTGAAATGAATAAAACTAAAAAAAAAAAAAAGACTGTACCCTTTTATGTAATAATGTTTACTTTGAATTTATATTAGTTCACACAAACCATCCATGCTTTTTTTCCGGCCCTCCAGTCCAGTTTAAGAGCCCATTGTGGCCCTTGAGTCAAAAAGTTTGCCCACCCCTGTGCTAGTCCTTGAAGCAGGAAAGGCAGTATCCAAGGGAACGCCTCTTTGGGCAGAGGTAGGGAACATGAGATGCATTACCCTCATAGGTTCTTCTAGGCAGAAAATGTCGACGGCCAAGGTCAGCTGTGCTAAAACGGTGGAAGTATGAATATGAGCGAGGCAAGGTCAAGTTCTCCCTTTAAGCTTTTGAGATGATGTTGATGTTTACGGGGTGGGCACTCCCCTTTGGTGCTTATCAGACAGACTAAGCTGAATGGGCCTTTTTTTTTTTTTTTTTTTTTTAAATATATTTTATTGATTTTTTACAGAAAGGAAAGGAGAGAGATAGAGAGTTAGAAACATCGATGAGAGAGAAACATCGATCAGCTGCCTCCTGCACATCTCCTACTGGGGATGTGCCCGCAACCCAGGTACATGCCCTTGACCGGAATCGAACCTGGGACCTTTCAGTCCGCAAGCCGACGCTCTATCCACTGAGCCAAACCGGTTTCGGCTGAATGGGCCTTTAAGCGCATTTCATGCAGCCATCAGTCATAAAGCTGGTGCCTGGAAGACACAGCTCCCTGGGATGAGACAAAGGATGAGTCACAAAAAGTATACCTGGTCCTGGGATTGGAGGTAATGGGAGAGTTACAGGGCACGTGGGAGATGTTAGGGCTCCCTTCATCAAAGATGGAAGTGGTTCATGGGGTTGTTGGTGACATTGAAACATATTTCCATCAAGAGGCAAGAACTCAGGAGGGAGCGACCCAGTAATAGTTGTTCTTGAAGGCAGATGACATTGCTTGAGGCAGTTTGCATCTACATCACCGTCAAAAGCAGAGCTCCCGTCCTGCTTCTGCCCGACTCTAGCTCTGGGAAATAATCATTTCTTCCTCAGAAGTAAATAAAACGTCCTGCTTGGAGAGGATGGGAACGCATTAATTATTCATGTTTATTTTCATATTTACAGATGAAAGGCATACTGACTTCAAAGAAGTAGAGTTGGGACTGGGAAAGAGAATTCATTCTCAACATTAACATTCTCTGCTAGAGAACACTCATGCCTATTTGGGAGAAGTTTTTGATGGTTGAATATAAAGTTGGAGAATTTTAAAAAGAGATTTGACAGCCAATAAAGGGATCAGAGGAGAGTCCATTAGGACAGAAATGCCTGTGTTCCTAACCACTCAAACTCATTTCTAGGCCGAGGCATTAGACAAAGGTGTCCTATGCGCTATGAAACATGAGATGCCATGGTGAATGCTTTGGAACCTTGCCAGATAATTAATGGCTTAATTCTGCTTCAGCTCCTCTTTTCATAACACCAAGACCTGAAACTCCAATTAAGGAATTTCACTTCAAAACAAGCAGCCTGTTGGATACTTGCTCTAGTTTAGAGGATAAAGCTTAAGGTAGGGGGCAAAAAAGAACCCACCAAACTGGGGCCACCTCTCTTGACAATTCTCCTCCCACATCCTAGGCAGGTGGGCCTGCTGGAGGCCAGGTTCCAACAACCAGGGCCGCTGTTACCTGGGTGTCTCCTGGCCTGCTGGTCTGAGCCGCCGTGGTGATATGGTGCCGTGTCTTTCATGGGACCAGCACCCTAACTTGGTGGAAGGGAGGCTCCTCCTGGGTAATTTTTATTGCAAGGACATTCCAGCGTCTCAGCAGCCTGTGCTGGTGTGAGATAATATCTAGCTCAGTTTTTAAGTTTGCATATATGATTATCAAGAAAGAACACTGTATATGTTTAGCTGCTTTTTGGATGGTAGCAAAGGGCAGCTCTCTCTGCAGAGATGCCCATGCCTTCCCCCACCCTACCCCCTAAGCATCTCTCTCTCTAACTTCTTTCCTGAGCCCATTTCTTCTGTGGCTCACTTCTTCCTCTGTGACTTTCTAAATAAACTTTCTCTTATATAAATAAATAAACAAACAAACAAATAACTAAATGGTGGCAGAAGAAATCAATTAACTAAGTGGTCATTAATAGCGATGAGATTTCATTGACATTTTTTCAGTATCCATATAGAAAATCAGCATATCAACACTAATAAAAGAGAAAAATGGTAATTGGCGTACGAGCTACCCTTTTCATTGGCTAATCAGGGCTATATGCAAATTAACTGCCAACTAAGATTGGCAGTTAACTGCCAACAAGATGGCGGCTAATTTGCATATGTAGGCACAATGCAGGGAGGTGAAAGGGAAAGCAGGAAGAAGCCCCCTGCCACTGACAGTGATCGGAAACCCAGGGGGGAGCTAAGGGCTGGGGGGGAGGGCAAAGGCGGCCCTGGGGCCGCCTTTGCCCTGCCCCCCAGCCATGATCAGAGAATCAGGTGCCTTTTCCACCCTGGGCAGTGATAGCAAGAAGTAGGGGTGGAGCCAGCGATGGGAGCTGGGCACGGTCGAAGCTGGCAGTCCCGGGAGCTAGGGGTCCCTTGCCTGGGCCTAAAGCGGAGCCCACGATCGTGGGGCCGCTGCAGCTGTGGGTCCCCGCTGCCCAGGCCGGATGCCTAGGCCAGAGGCGTCAGGCCTGGGCAAGGGGCCGATCCTGCGATTGGAGAGTGATGGGGGTCAACGCCTGAGGGCTCCCAGTATGTGAGAGGGGGCAGGCTGGGCTGAGGGACACTCCCCCGCCCCCACGCGCACACACACACACACACACACACACACACACCCAGTGCACGAATTTTGTGCACCGGGCCCCTAGTCTATATATATAAAAGTCTGAGCGACCATTCAACCGGTAGCTGTGGCATGCACTGACCACCAAGGGGCAGAAGTAAATAAAACATTCGTAGTAGAAGTCCGACCGGTAGGTTAGCTTGCTGCTGGGGTCTGGCCAATCAGCACTGGGCAAGACGGGCTGGACATGCCCTGGACAAATCCGTGCACTGGGCTGATTTTGGCCAATCCCTGCAGGCCAGGCTGAGGGATCCCACCGGTGCACGATCAGGGCAGGGAGGGACCGCAGGAGGGCTCCAGGGCATGTCCGGCCAGGCTCGCCCAGTCCCGATCTAGGCCAATCGGACCCCACTGGAGCATGAGTCCGTGCACCGGGCCTCTAGTTTCTTCATACTTGTCCTCTAAGTTGCTTTACTCTGTCACGACATTCTGGAATCCAGTGGGGGGAGGGGGGGATGCAGGTTGGAGATGAGGAACAACTGCATGTAATAAGTAAAAGCACATGCTTTCCCAGGACTTGGCTTGATGCTAGACAGGCCACTCATGGTTAATAGGGACAGGAGCAGGTAAATGGGAAATTGACATGGGTTCTTTTTTTTTTTTCTTTTAACATATTTTTATTGATTTCAGAGAGGAAGGAACAGGGAGATAGATAGAAACATTGGTTGCCGCCGAAGCTGGTTTGGCTCAGTGGATAGAGCGTCGGCCTGCGGACTGAGGGGTCCCGGGTTCGATTCCGGTCAAGGGCATGTACCTGGGTTGCGGGCACATCCCCAGTGGGGAGTGTGCAGGAGGCAGCTGGTCGATGTTTCTCTCTCATCGATGTTTCTAGCTCTCTATCTTTCTCCCTTCCTCTCTGTAAAAAAATCAATAAAATATATTTTTAAAAAAAAAAGAGTCTTTAAAAAAAAAAAAAAAGAAAGAAAGAAACATTGGTTGCCTCCTGCATGCACTCCAACCAGGGCTAAGATGGAGCCTGCAACCTACATAGGTGCCCTTGGCTGGAATTGAACCTAGGGCCTTCAGTCTGCAGGCCGATGCTCTATCCACTAAGCCAAACCGGGTAGGGCGGTATGTGTTCTTTATAGCAGGGTGATCTCAAGTGTGGGCCTACAACTGACTCACCAGGAAAGCCTGTGAAAAATGCAGACTCCTGAGCCCCAGCCAGAACTGTCCCTTCCTGGGGGTGGGCTCATGGATCTGTGTTAGTGATGGACCAATCAGGTGATTCACGTGCACCCAAAATTCTGAGAACCTCAGCTCTAGAGAATGTTCCTTCTTGAGGTATGTGAGTGAAGGTCCTTGGCTTCAAAGGCTTTGTCCAAAGCCAAATGTGACCCTGCCCTGCCACTCCTTAGCAGAAAAAGAATTCTGCCTTTCTCTTGTCCCCCCTGGACCTAGGAGAGAGTCGTACACTAGCTCAGCACCACAGTGCGCTGAGAAGTCCCAGGCTTGTTCTTCATTCTTGCCGCCTACCAGGCAGACAGCTTCACCATCTCAACATTTTCACAAACAGCTATGCAATTACAGCGCTTGTCTCCCGAACTGACACAGAAGCGAAGCCTTGACATGAGCTGACTGTCTCTTTCATTCTTCGATGGTATTTTGAAGTTTTTCTTGTTTTTTTAAATATTTTTATTGATTTCAGAGAGGAAGGGAAAGAGAGAGAGAAACATCAATGATGAGAGAGAATCATCGATCAGCTGCCTCTTGCACACTCTACACTGGGGACCGAGCCCGCAATCCGGGCATTTGCCCTGACCAGGAATCAAAACGTGACCTCCTGGTTCATAGGTCAACAATCACTGAGCCACTCCAGCTGGGCTTGAAGTTGTTCTTGACACCCTTACAAGGAAAGGTTCTGCGGAATTTCTGGTGGCTATTTTGCAGAGCATCACGAAACACCCACTGAGCTGCAGAGCACCTGGGCAGCCCCTGCTTGGTTGTAGTCAAGGAGGGAAGTAGCTTGTCTCTGCTGTGAGTTGGGCACTGTGTGGGCTCTTTTCCAATTGCTGCCTCGATTAATGAGGAAAGCGATGCAGTCTGTGTAATATCATGAACGGATGAAAGGCAGCCTTGAATTCTGTCTTCAGGTTCAGTGTTGACTCACCATGGAAGGAAAGTGAGCTCTCTGGTGCCTCTGTTTATCCTTCTGTAAAATGAGGTTGTTACCTGTTCTCATTGCCCAATCATGAGTTCAGTGTTGGGAATACTTTGAACTTCTCAGATGAAAGCTGATATAAAACTACAAAGTAAAGAGTTGGTGTAGAGGAGGATGCTAGAAGACTAAGAATGAGATGGTTATGTGAGCAAGATGTCAGGATGTTCTACTCTGCTCCCATGAGGGCTTTCTGGGCCTCCCATGCCTTGCTGTGTGAAGGATGGTGTGACTGCACACTGTCATAGAAGGAGAGGCAGCCTAGAGCAGTGGGTTAAAAGCAAAGACTTGGGGTCCAACTTACTGAATCAGAATCTCAAGGTAGGGGATGGAGCAGCTGCAGCTTTAAGAAATCCCCAGGGTGATTCTGTTGCATATCAAAGTTTGAAGAACAGCATGTCCTCACTAGACCGCTGATGGTCCCCAAAGAAGCTGTGTATTTCCACACCCTCTTACATGCTCAGCCTGTCCCCACCCCAAACCACCTTTTCCTCTTAGCCCTGCCCCCACGCATGCATCCCAAGCTTTTCTCTTGGCTTTGCTTACTACTAAAGGAACTCCAACTCTTCCTTCAAGGCCAGACCACATATCACCTTTGGCCCAAAACATCCCCGAACCTTTTCAGAGAAATTAATTATTCCTGGATACAAATGAAATCAAGGAGAATCAGAAAAGTAACCAGGATATTTTTAGGGGTGGGGGGGCAGTCACAGAATATTTACACTTTTCTTCTTTAAACTGTGAACAAATATGTGTGTATATAATTTGAATATGTATAATAAAAGATCTGAAGAATACACATACCTGATACCAGGAAATTTTGCTTTTTATTTTATATACTTGTATAATTACAGGAGAGTAATTGTTCAAATAATTGCCAGGGGCCTGGCCAGTGTGGCTCAGTGGTTGAGCATCAACCCATGCACCAAAAGGTCGCTGGTTCAATTCCCAGTCAGGGCACATGCCTGGGTTGCAGGCTCGATCCTCAGAAGGGGGCATGTAGGAGGCAGTTGATCAATGATTCTCTCTCATCATTGATGTTTCAATCTCTCCCTCTCCCTTCCTCTCTGAAATCAATAGAAATATATATAAAAAAATAATTACCAGGGAAGAATTGATTGATGTTGTAGCCCTTGTAGATGATGTTATCTTTGTATGTCTCTCTCCACGGTTTAGCTGTGGGCTCCTTGATGGTGGGGCCTTGTCCTGTTCATCTATCACCAGAGCCCAGCACCGTCCCTGACACCTGGTGGTACACAGTGCATACTTACTGAATTTATGGGCTTTAAAACAGAGTCTGGGAGGCTTGGTGGGTCAGTTCTGAGGACAGTCTGCTGCTGAGGCACCGCCTTCCCAGCACTTGGCATGTCATCCTAGTGGAAGGACAAAGCAGAACGGAAGTGACAGTGGTGATTGAACCAATGCTGCCACAGCCTTGATCACAAAATAAAGAGCTTGAGGTGGTGTTAGTGAGGAGAGAACCTTGGGGGTAGCAACTGGGCACAAATGGCCTGTGGGTTGCTACTACTGTATTCGCTTTATTAAAAGTCACTGCAGCCCCATCAGGGTGCCTCGATTGAAGTGTTATCCTGTACGCCAAAAAGGTTGTGGGTTCAATTCCCGGTCAAGGCACTTACCTAGTCTGTGGATTTGATCCCTGGTCAGGGTACATGAGGGAGGCAACTGATCAATGTTTCTCACATTGATGTTTCTCTCTCTCTCCCTTCCTCTCTCTCTCTCTCTCAAAAAAAATTAATAAACATATCCTCAGGTGAGAATGTTTTAAAAAATCACTATATAGTTATGATTCCTGTCTGCCTGCTCCAAAGTAACACCTACTTTTTCTTACAAACTGAATAAAACTCCCCATTCACTTTGTAGAGGCCTGCACAAATAAAAAATGGGTTCATTTTCACACAATTTCCTTAGTATCTCCTTTCTATCTCTGTCCCTCTAGAATCAGCCGTGGGCAAACTACGGCAACCTAGTACATGCCCGGAATTGAACCCAGGACCCTCCAGTCCACGGGCCGACACTCTATCTACTAAGCCAAAGCAGGTAGGGCAAAACACATTTTAAAGTGATATTTTAGAGGGAAAAATACACTCGTTTTCACAGAGTAATGTTCTCAGATGATTGATTGATTGATTGATTGATTGATTGATTGATTGATTTTAGAAAGTGAGAGAAACATCAATGTGCTGCTCCACTCATCCATGCATTCACTGGTTGATTCCTGCATGTGCCCTGACCAGGAATGGAACCCACAACCTTGGCATATCAGGAGAATGTTCCAACCAACTGACCCACCAGGCCAGGGCAGATAGTTTTAAAAACAGTGACTTATTCTAGGAGTTGGCGATGGATTATTTGAGGGCAGAGAAGACAGATCAGTCAACAAATAATTAAGCACCCACTTTGGGCCGTGCCTTGGAATTAAAAATACAAATATGAGACACTGCCCCAGCCCCTGAGCTCATGTTTTAATGTACTCTGCCGTGATCATTCAGGGCCTGTGGGTGTGACTCGCTGCCCAGTGAGGTGGTGTAGTTGAGGACCAGCTGGTGAGCCCTCTGCCCTTTTTCAGTCTAATGCTAATGTTTGCTGGACTTTAGAATTAGGGCAGTTCTGGCTCTTTATCCTACTATTATAGGCCCAGTGTGGTCCTGACCACTGGTTGGGTCTGAAAGATCATGTCTGTCAGGAAAGCCAGAACTACCAGTATAATGGGAGTCTTCAGAACCGTGCTTTCCTAAGAGGGGGGGTGGGGGGGCTCCCACAAGACAGAGACTTACTGAGAACATTAACTTAAAGGAATGCTTCCAGGATCCCCCAGGATTTGGCTGGAGCCCTAATCTTTGTGGGCGGGAGCTGTCCAACATTTCAGCATACTTTTGCATCTGCCCACTTTGAAAGAAATGTAATGATGGTCTGGCTGTTTTATTGTGTGCCCAGTTCTAAGGAAATTGACAGAGTTCAAAATCTAGCCTCTCATGTCTTTAGATTTGATATTTTTTAAAAATATATTTTATTGATTTTTTGCAGAGAGGAAGGAAGAGGGATATAGAGCTAGAAACATCGATGAGAGAGAAGCATCGATCAGCTGCCTTCCGCACACCCCCTACCGGGGATGTGCCTGCAACCAAGGTACATGCCCTTGACCGGAATCGAACCTGGGACCCTTCAGTCCGCAGGCCGATGCTCTATCCACTGAGCCAAACCAGTCAGGGCTAGATTTGATATTTTTTTTTTTTTTTTTTTTTTTTTTTTTTTTTTAGATTTGATATTTTAATGATCAGCTCTCCTTAAGGTCACTGAGCCCTGAGAAAACCGACTTACATTTATTTGCTCAGGCACATTTGTACCAAAAAGTCAATTTAATAGAGCAAGGGAAATACCTCTTCCCTATTTTGTGGTGTCTTGAAAATCAGAAAAGTAATCAGAGCTTGCTTTGCGAGCACAAAATCAGAGCAAATAGAGTTAAGAAATGGTATGTCATCCACACCGTGGTCAAGCTTGATTAATTCTTCCCTCCGCTAGAAGAGACACTGTCCTAGTGACCAGAATACCAATGTCTACTAAACAGAGCACCACTCCTTTGGACAATGTTAAAATTGCACTAGCATAGTTTTACTCCCCGGCCATCCTTTTTTCTGTATTCCAAAGTAACCACTTCCTCTGTTTATAATTACAACCAGGTGCTACGTCATGACATGTTACCGTTTTTCCATGTGTGTAGCTTATTTTGCGTTGAAAATGGTGCTGCCTTGTGACATCCAGGAAGATATACTGGCCTTACTGTGTCTCCAAGTCACACTATCTATCACACATAAATACTGATTTGCAGGGACCAGCATACAATTTCTATAAGGCCAGATAGCAGATGTTTTATGTTTTGCAAGCCATACAGTCTCAGTCAAAACTAAGTCTGCTGTTGTAAATATGAAAGCAGCCATAGATAGACAATAGGTAAATGAGTGAGCATGTCTGTGTACCAATAAAACTTTATTTTTAAAAAGGCTCTGGCTCATAATTGCTGACCTTTGCTTAATAAGTCATAATCAGAGCAGGGGCTCTTATTCTTTCCTAATTTTGCTTAGTCCTCTTTTATCATAAATAGTCCCTTTTGTTCTAAAGTACCTCTCAACTTTGTTCATAGTGAAGGCTCCCTGAATTCACCACTATAATTCTAAGGTCTCCTTGGTGAAATCATGCCAGGACTTTCAAAATAAGGATAGACAATTGAGCTACATGCTCACCAGGAAGATGAATTCACAAATCTGGGTTAGCGTAAATGAATGTAAGAAGCAAGAACCTGGCCTGCAGGGGCACAGACAGGGTTAGACTGAGACAAACCCAGAATTCTGGGAACAGTCCGTCCAAAGAGTTGCTTGTGCACCTGTGTCTTCTCGGTCCCCAGCCCCCGCCCAATGCCTGGACCTTCCAGCTACCAAACCCCTACCAGATTTGTGGTTCCAAGGAACAGGAAAATATGGAGAGATCTCACCCAGAGCCAGACTCTCATGGACAAAGCAAGAACTGAGGAAAGTTCTCATTGGTTTTTTTGTAGTCGCCCAAAACTGGAAGCCACCCAGTTGTCCTTCACTGAGCGAATGGATAAACTGGTACATTCATACTTGTACTATTGTTTGGAATATGACTCAGCAATAAAAAGAACTAATCCATGCAACAACTTGGATAGAACTCAAAGGTGTTATGCTGAGAGAGAAAAAGAAGCCACTCTCAAAAAGTTACTGTAAAAGGGGGTGGGAGCGGCCTGGGAGAGGTCAATGGGGGGGAAAGGAGACATATGTAATACTTTCAACAACAAAGAATTTAAATTTTAATTAAATACATAAAGTTACTGTATGGTTCCCTTTATATAATATTCTTAAAAGTACAAAATTATAATGATGGAGAACTGATCTGTAGTTACCATGGGTTAGAGTGGGAGAAGGAGCATGGCTATATAGGGCTAGTGCCAGGGCGTTTCTTGGAAGTTACAGCAGTTCCGTGTCCTAGTAGGGTGGTGATTACATGAATCTATATACGATAAAATGTCATAGACTGTGCCCCAAAAAAGTGCATTTAAAAGCTGATGAATTCCAAGTCAGGTCTGAAGCTTTAGTTAATAACGTGCCAATGTCAGCTCCCTGGTCTTAACAGTTGTTATGTAAGATGTCACCGGGGAAGCTGGAGGGAGATACGTGGGAATTCTTTGTCCTATTTTGCAATTGTGAGTCTAAAATTATTTCAAAATAGTTTACAAAAATATGGAGGGGCACTGCAAGCAGCACTTAGGACTCTCTTCAGTTTTTACTAGAAAAGATAAAGCCTCAAGAATTATAAATTCTATGCAGTTTCTAAGCACTATAATTTCATTTGCTGTAATTTGGATTTGGAAATTATACTGTTATTTTAAATACAGAATTTTAAAACATATTTTTGGCCCTAGCTGGTTTGGCTCAGTGGATAGAGCATCGGCCTGTGGATTGAAGGGTCCCTGGTTTGATTTCAGTCAAGGGTACATGCCCGATACCCAGTAGGAGGTGTGCAGGAGACAGCCAATCAGTGATTCTCTCTCATTGTTGATTTTTTTTCTCTCTCCCTCTCCTTTCTCCTCTGAAATCAATAAAAATATATTTTTTAAATTTTTTGTATTATTACAGCTATGTTGTATACATGAAAAAAAATTCCTTGGTGAGTTTCCCTCAGGATGAAATAGCTCCTGAACTCCTTACAGAGCTTCTGGCATGTGGCTTCCATATATATAATTTATTTCATTGATTTCAGAGAGGAAGGGAGAGAGAAAGAGAGAGAAAAACATCAATGATGAAAGAGAATCACTGATCAGCTGCCTCCTGCACATTCCCCACTGGGGATCAAGCCTGAAACCCGGGCATGTGTCCCAACCAGGAATCGAACTGTGACCTCCTGGTTCATAGGTCGATGCTCAACCACTGAGTCACCCCGGCTGGGCTCCGTCTACCTTTTTAACTGCATCTCCTTTTGTCCCCAACATTCATTCTGGGGTGAACTATTTGTAGTTCTCTTCCTCCTCCAAGTCCATTCCTCTTTCCTCTTGAGTCTTAATTTGCTTGATAAGCTTCTCCTTCAAGACCAAACTCAAACTACAAAGCCTTCCCTGACCCAGGAAGCCGCATGCCATTCCTGCATCTGGGGGTTGTAGTGTAACGTGTCGCCCTTTAGTTATTTTCTTCACTTGTCTAGTTCCAACCCTAGTCGGTGAATTCCTCAAGGGCCCAGACTGGGTCTCATTCCTTCTTACAGGCCGCATGCCTGGCTCAGTGCCTGGAACACACACTCCAAAACATGAGTGAGCGTGTGTTAAAGTCTCTTAAATTCTTTAGTAATAATTTTTTCTATTCTACCCTATCTTAATAAAGTTTTTCAAAAGCAAAATTTCAAAGATCTAAAGAGATTCTGCTTCCACAGAATAGTAAATGAATATTTAAAACATTCAGTCTAGTTAAGGCATTATATTTACATGTTTTCCCATTCTTTCTTTTTCTTCATTACACAGTGTTGTAGGAAGATTTAGAAAGACCGTGAGGTTTACTCACGAGCCTGCTTGGACAGAGGAGATCTAGAACTTAGGGATAGGATCTGGATTCTAAAGAGGAGGCCTGGGGTGTCAAGAGAAAGAACACAAGCTTATGTTAAATCTGTGTATCACTTCAAAGTTTTACTAAAAGACGTAAGGTGTTCTCCACCTTGCAGGCAGTCACTCTCCAAACCACCTGCCGTGCTGCAGGAGACACTCCTGACTTCCCTCCTCAGCGCCCTCATGACCTGGACTCCATAACTCTCTGCAGGTCTAGCTTCTTTCCTCAGCCTCCAGCAAGTGACTCAGTGTCTCTTCATTTGTTCTTGCACAATCTAATGACCATTTCTCCATCTCAGGTCTGGTAACTTCATTAAACAGAGCAGGTAACCTCCTCCTTGAGACTGGTCCCTCCCTGGGCTCCTGAGACACCACTGCCTCTCCCACCTCCTCTCCTGATCGCATCCCCTGACATTCCTCTAAGATTTAATCATTGGTTTCATGCTCATTTTTAAAAATAAAAGTGATAATAAACATGTTCCCCGTGTCCCAGATTTCCTACTTTCTCTTCACGGTTTCCTGACATTTGTTATCTCTGAAGGCCCAAATTAGGAGCCACTTCCCCAGGAGCCATCTCGCTACTGAGCCCCCCCATCCTTTATATTCTCCGGGAGCACTGATAAGCCACGTGTACTTTCACCAGTTAGACCTCATATAGTCTGGCCTGTGGGGTCTCTTGTTTTATGAATTACTCTTCTTTCTTCAACCTAACAAAGGCCCTTTAAGGACAAGACCCATGCCTTAAATGGTCCCATGTCCTCGAGGTGCCTCATGGCGTGGTTAGCACATTGTGTCGGTGGCCAATAAACACTTGCTGATGGCGATGAGAGGAATGCTGCAATTGGGAGAGAGAAATATAAAGAAAACCTTTGAAATGTCCTTTCCCGCCCTGGCCGGTTTGGCTCAGTGGACAGAACGTCGGCCTGCGGACTCAAGGGTCCTAGGTTCGATTCCGGTCAAGGGCATGTATCTTGGGGAGTGTGCAGGAGGCGGCTGATCGATGTTTCTCTCTCATCGATGTTTCTAACTCTCTATCCCTCTCCCTTCCTCTCTGTAAAAAATCAATAGAATAAAAAAATTTAAAAAAGAAATGTCCTTTGCCTTCTCATAATGCTCAAGGGCCTAAATCAGAGCGAGTTATGCACTGGAGCTGTGCAAAATCGAATCGCTCTTCCTAGCACAGTGTGATGGTCTGGAAAGAGCGTAGGGCTTGGGTTCAGAGTTCTGGGTTCATGCTCTGGCCTGCCAGTGGTTGATCTTGAGCTTGAGCAAGTCTCTTAATTCCAGCCTTTACTTCCTCATATTTGAAACTGAGATAACATCTAAGGCTTTCTGGAGACAAATGCTATAATCCACAGAGTGGCATTGGCGGTGGGGATTTCAGGCACCATGTGGACCAGGAGAGAAGCTGTTTGAAGTTAGGCAAGCCTTCTGGGACCCCTCCCATGCACGCCCCCACTGCGGGGCCCACTGTCTCCTGCAGGGCCGGCAGGGAGGGTAGAGTTCTGGGGTGTTCAGAAGGACATGCATTCTGTGTGAGAGAGGACAGAGAATCTAACACCGAACATGGTCACGTTTGTTCTGGACATCATCAGAATAGACTTGCTGGTGGAAAGGTTAAGGGATTGTATGAGCAGTCTGTCAAAAAGGCAAGGAGATAAAGTGAGGATTCTGAGAGGGATTGGCTGTGAGTGGGAGGAGCTATGAGAGCAGAGCAGGGCTGAGCCTGGGTCAAGGAAAAGTAGGCTGAGCAGCGATGAATCCAGATGCTCCAGAGGAGGGCGAGCATAGCACTGTGCGTGATGACAGCTGTGAGCCGGACAGTCTGAAGGAGCGTCATTCTAAAGGAAAATAGAGTGGCCTGTGCCTCAGAAGAGCAAGTGTGCTCTGGAAGCGCGAAGCGTCCTTAACACTAGAAAGACTGAAATTTAGTATATACCTATATTGCCCAAAAGCCGTCAAAATGACTGCATTGTGAAAGAATAATATCGGAGCACTCTTCACTTATGTTCCTTAGCTTTTCCAATAACTCACTTCTATTCGACATTTCTTTCATGAATTTAGGGCGCAAAAGAAATAAAATAAACAACTTATTAGAACAAGTATCACTGCATAAAGATTCAAATAACAAGTACTAGTTTAGCTTATTGAGCAACTGCAACTTATCAAGTATCGACAATTTATCATGTACTTGTATGTTATCATGTGACAGTAATCGAAAAAAATGAAAACTGTTATTTCAATACAGAGCCGAACTGGTCATATAAGAAATTTACTCAATTCAATAATAAGAGTCATTTGATTATTTAAAATTTCCCAAGCAATCAAAATGACTGCTTTTGGGCAATATAGGTATAACACATATATATATACCGGAAATGAAGGAGGGGGAGGTAACTACAATTATTAATAAACGCATTTATATGTTGTACAAAAAGTCACAAAATTCTAAGACATTGTGTCCTTATATACATAATTGTTTTTCTAATTGAAATTAAAAAGCAGTCAAAATGACTTCCTTGGGCAATCTCTAGTGTTAAGGAAACAGCAGGCTCGTTAGGGCTATAGAAACGAATGTTCTCTCAGCATGGCACAGCCTTGTTCCCTCTCTCTCCTCAGGCTAGCCACAGATGGGCCAGCAACCACCCCCCAGAGCAGGCGCGGGAGAGGGGCTCCCCCACCCTGTGGGGGTGCACAGAGCTGGGCTGAGAGGCAGTCCTGACCCGGGAGTCCTCCCAGCAGGTTAACAAGTTCTGTTCTCAGAACCATCCTAAAGCTCTGCTCTGAGGAGCCTGGCAGCACCTTGTAGTTCCTCTCTTACTTGCCTCAGAGGAAGAGCTGTTTTCAATCTCTTGCCGAGCATCCAGAGGCTTTGAGCTGCGTCTGGATGTGCGGCCAGAGAGTGCAGCTAGCGTTCCACTCTCCTCCCTTCTCCTCAGGGCAACAAACAAGAAATGAGGCCACACAGTCATCCTTTCTGCGCCTCCCTATCACCTGAAACCCCACACTGTGCTTTAACCTCTCCCATCCATTCATCCATTCACTCATTCAACAAATATTTACTGAGCAGCTGTTATGTACAGGGCCTTGAGCCAGTGCTAGTTAAAGAAATGGGCTGCATAACTCCAAAGTGTTGGTCTGTCTTTGCGGCCACACCCAAAAGCCAAGCCTGTCCTACTCTCCCTGCTCAGGACCCCAGCAGAGGTCTGTGGGGAGTGTGTTCAGGGTGCGGGAAAGAATGTGAGTCAGATACACTAGTCATTCTCTGACTGCTGTACAGGTTGCTCAGTCCCCAAAGTCAGGGTGGTGTTGAACCTCTGGTTCCCATATACAGGGTCCCTCATTAACCTCCCAACATCCCTGTGCTCAGTAGTTGTCATCGCTCTCATTCTCAGACCTGAAAACTGGGCTTGGAGATACCAAACCACTTACTCAAGGTCTCTCAGGCCGTGAGCGGCAGAGCTTGCAGCCAGCCAAGCCACCTCTTCTGCCAGGACACCTCGCTTCACCCAGGCACGGCTTCCAGGAGGCTGCTGCTGGTCGCCTTGGGTCGATGGACGCTCCCATCCTGGAGCCCGTTGACTTACGCAGATGTTTGAGGAACTGGAAGATCTCCAGTGGAGAACCTTTAAGAAGAAAGGCTTACCGGTCTCTGCCCACCTAGATGGACCTACTGAAATGGGTTAATGGTCGCGAGTGATGAGTTCTGTTTACTCCCCTCCTGGGTTTCCGCTAACGCTTTGAGATGGAGACAGAGCAGTCTGGCCAGAACTCCCCAAAGGTCTCCTTCCCTGGACAGCAGCTACAAGGGGTCTGGCAGCAGCATCCAAACCAACTTGGAGGAAGCCTCGTTAGGAGTTCAGATCATCGTTCAGCAGGTCACGTCCGGGACTCCAGCGGCTGGGGCCTCAGTGGGATTCAGGGTCTTAAGGAAGAGCTACAGGACCTAAAAGTGTTCTGAGAACAGAACCCTGGAGAAGCTCCAGTCCTCGTCTGAACCTTCACCGCCCAGCTCCCAGTCCTGATGGGCTGTGTGGGCACATACTGGTTCCCTGGCAGCCCGGACTGCTCCACCTGCCCCATCTCTACCTTTGACTACTTCAGCTCTGAGAGGCCGAGCCTCCCTATGAGTCAGGTCTTTGCTCAGCCATGAGAAGAAGGTGATTGGCTGGGTCTGCCAGGGCTTTGTGACCCGCTAGCCAGGCTCCCCCTGTCCCTCAGCACCCTTCATCCCTGCCTGCACATATTGCCTCCATGTAACCCCAGAATAACCTTGATGTCTGATCCCAGGGGGCAAGGGAGAGCAATATCGCAGATTTTCCAAACAGGTGACTTCAGCTCCCCTGGGCCTGGACGGAAGGGGTAGCCCAGTGACAATGGGCATAGCCCCATGTCAGGAGCAGGAAACGTTTGGCAGGCTCCGCAGAGTTCTCTCTCTTCTGATCCCACAGCATCTGTTCCAGTTTTCCTGGCCGGTAGGATGGCATCTACAAAGCAGAATCTAAGAAAAATCTGGAGTTGGGGAGGTATCGTGGTCACAGGCCAACCTTCAGGAAGCCCAAGTGGCTCTTTCCAGGCTGAAGGGGCAGAGAAAAGCACAGTGTGTAGTCCCCCCTGGACTGGCATCTTGGACACCCGAAGCTGATGTGCATTGGGCACCTGCTTCTCAAACAAGTGCCTTGATTTCTCGCTGCCTGCCCAGTAACGCTGATAACACTCACCTGGTGCTTACTGGTGCCAGGCTCTGCTCAGCACTTTGTATACATGGCTCAGTTAATCTTCATATCAGCTCTAGGAGGTGGGAACTGTTACTGTTCCCGTTTTATAGATGAGGAAACTGAGGCCCAGTGTCAAACAGCTAGGGTTGGATAGAGCCAGGATTGAAACTCAAGTGGTCTGACTGGAGACCCAGTATTCTTTAAGCAGCATCCTCTAGAGCAGGGGTGGGCAAACTTTTTGACTCGAGGGCCACAATGGGTTCTTAAACTGGACCGGAGGGCCGGAACAAAAGCATGGATGGAGTGTTTGTGTGAACTAATGTAAATTCAAAGTAAACATCATTACATAAAAGGGTACGGTCTTTTTTTTTTTTTAGTTTTATTCATTTCAAACGGGCCGGATCCGGCCCGCGGGCCGTAGTTTGCCCACGGCTGCTCTAGAGCCTGCTGGCAGCACGCCCAGCACCCACTGCAGGAGGGAAAGACCTGGTTTGTCTTTCATTGTCATGCTGGGCAGAGGGTAGAGGCCTGGGAACGTCAGAGGGGTCCTCTAGGGACCAGAAAATTAAAGAAGACTGTGGGACCCTAAATTATCTTCAAGATATATTTGTAGAAGACAGATTTCCACTGAAGACTGAAAAACAAAAAGCCAAAATTAGATTTGGTCTGGTGACAAGGCTCTTAAATATTACATGTGAAATTTCAGAATTATGCAGACTTGGTTATGCTTTAGGAATATAAAGACCTAGATCTATGTGCAGTCCTAAGTGTCTGGGAAGGAACTGGATGATCTCTCAAAACTCTTCTGGCTGTGGGATGAGATTTGGTCAAGATGACCATTTGCAAGGCCTCAGGCAGAATGACTGTCCGCTCCACCCCTCCTGACGAGAGCTAACACAGCCTTTCTGTCAGTCAATGCATCGTGACCCTAGCTTAGGAAATGATTTAGCAAAATCACCAGATTAAACCTCCTCAACTTTTCTGTCCCATGACTGCACCCCTGGGAGCAGGAGTCCAGACCCTGCAGAGCAGGCTTTCCCCAAGGTCACATCCTCTGTCTAATCCTGAACCGTATTTCAAGGGCCCTAGAGGATGACATGTCAACCAAATTGGGGTTGTTTCTTGTGACAGTCACCATGTCCCAAAGAATATGGTAGAAACATGAGGATTGGGTTGGAAGACCCCACTATTTAGCCCTCGAACAGAGCCTCCCCTCTCTGGGCAGTTAACTTTAGAGTTTTCTCAGACTATGTCTCTACTCTAATGGGAGGCGACTGGTCTTCTTAGGGCCAAATGCTTGAGCAAATGCTTTATATACCTCTTCCCCCAGAAGCTGGTCTGGTTTGAGTCTAGGCCTGAGTCAGCCCCGAATAAAAAAAAGTTGGACCTGTGGATGAGTTTAACATGTGACTTTGGGGAATAGGGAAGTTGGGTTAGTTTAGTCCCGAATCTTAGAGCAGACCCAATCCTAAGCCATTCCAGTTGGTCCAGCCCTTCTTAGAGCTTCCCAGGAAGAAGCACTCCATCACCCCCCCTGCCCGGGCACTACCAACTTTTGACCCAGACAGGCTCCTCTGTGGGGAACCAGATCAAATTTAGGGGCCCTCCTTTTCCAAATGAAGCTAGGGAGAGGGGGGTTGGAGGATAAGGAGACATTTAAAGGAGTCTTTGCTCAGGACCTGGGTGCCACCTGCTGGCCATAATTTAGTTGTACTGTATTTACAGGGCCAAATCTGTAAGATTTGGAGAGGAAAATTAAGAGGGCATCTAGCCGTCCCTGTCATATGAGGGGTAAGGGAACTGCTTTCTTGGTGACCTTTGAACAAGTGTGAGAATCCTTGCTGAGACCCCTGGTACCTTGGAGGAATTCTTCTGAGCCACAATGGACCCAGTCAGGGCAGGGGTGGCATCACTTGAAGACCCTGAAACCGTCCTGAGTGGAGGCAAGGGCACTGATCCTAGTATCAGATGAGGACTGTGGTTCTAATCCCTGGTCTGCTTGGGCACCAGTATCACCTGCAGTGTTTTTTAAAATTACATATATGTAATATATGTATATGTATACATATGTATAAATATATATGATATACTATATATTCTACATGGTGTATTATATTATACTAGAGGCCCAGTGCATGAATTTGTACACCAGTGGGGTCCCTCGTCCTGGCCTGCGGACCGGGCCAAAACTGGCTCTCCGACATTCCCCGAGGGGTCATGGATTGTGAAAGGGCACAGTCCAGGCCGAGGGACCCCACCAGTGCACAATCAGGGCCAGGGAGGGACACAGCAGGTTGGCCAGCCAGGGAGAGACCATGGGAGGGCTCCAGGGTATGTCTGGCTCATCTCCCTCAGTCCTGATCTGCTGGACCCCAGCAGCAAGCTAACCTACTGGTTAGAGCGTCTGCCCCCTGGTGGTCAGTGCGCATCATAGGGAGTGGTTGAGTGGCCTTAGCATATCATTAGCTTATTATGTTTTGATTGGTTGAACAGCTGACCGGTCGACTGAACACTTAACATATTAGGCTTTTATTATATAGGATAGTGTATTATATAGTTATATACATAACATAGGGTCTATTATGTATGATACTATATAATAGATAATAAATAGAATAGTTACATATAACATGTATAGTTATTCACATATACATGCACACGCATGACTTGGGCGTCACTCCAGCCTATTGGAATGTCTGCAGAAGCTCAGGTCCTCTCCCAGTGCAAAGCCTCGGGAGTGCATGGCTATGTGTCATTCCCTTTTGGTTCCAGCCCAGACCTGATAAAGCAGCAGAATAGGTCTGGACAGGGAAGAGGGCTGGGTGCATTCTTCCTTCAGGGACACTTTGCATATTAAGCCCAGAGGAATATTCTTCACTCCAGAACTACGCACTCACAATCCTGAGTACATAGTCCTTCAGTCTATCTTCTCTTTCTCCATTTCTGATAAAGTCTAGTTACAAGAAATATTTCCCTCCTCCCTTCACAGTGCATGTCAGTGATAACAGCTGGCACTTGGCCTTTGCTGGGGAGATTTGGGGAGGGGCTTCCACCTGCTCTGCTCAGTTCCAACATAGGTTCTGTGCAGGGACCATGGGCCCAGGATCGCTAGAAGAGGCCAGAAGTCCCAAATTGTTTGCGTGACGCATCCCAACTTTAAAATAATGGGCACTAATTCAAAAATGTTTCCAGCACTGTGAGTCCTAGAGTTCAAGTCTGCAAGGCAAATTTTGCCAATGGGTGTCTCCTCTGTGACTGCTGATTGCCAGGGCTTTAAGCTAAGAGTGATGTGGCCAGGGCTGCGTTTAGGTAGGTTCTGACTGCAGTCGTGTCCGGAGGTCCTGGGGGAGACCGGAGGCTGCAAGGCCTTCCAGGAGGCTTCTGCTGGCCTTGGCCAGAGAATGTCCACATGACCCCCAAGGTGGCAGGAGAGATGGAGAAGAGCAGGGCCATTGGGAAGGCAGAGTTGCAGGACTTGATTCGATATGAGGATGAGGGGGAGTGGGCCATCTAGCCTGGTGACTGGGGGACTGGTGGTGACATTATGGGGATAATGAATACAGGAGCAGAAGCATGTCTTTTTTAAAAAATATATATATTTTTAATTGATTTCAGAAAGGAAGGGAGAGGGAGAGAGAGAGAGAAACGTCAGTGATGAGAGAGAATCATTGATCGGCTGCCTCCTGCAAGCCCCTACCTGGGATCAAGCCCGCAACCGGAGCATATGCCCTTGACTGGAATTGAACCCAGGACTCTTCAGTCCACAGGCTGATGCTCTATCCACTGATCAAAACCAGCCAGGGCCAGCAGCATGTCTTAAGGTTCTGGACAAGCAGAATGTGGGTGCCCCTGGGTCAGCCAGCAGGCCCCACACCACAGGCCCCACAGGAATATGGGATCTGGTCAGGCAAAGGTTAGCTGGCTTTCTAAAACACAATCTGGCCAGGACAGTGTCTGCTTAAACACCTTCCCATTGTCTAAACAGAAGGTCAGACTCCTCCTTCCGTAAACAAAGTCCTTCGTGATCCCTGCCAATCACGCTGTGCCATGCTCAACACGAGCCTGCTCCCCAGCTCCGCCGAGCCACTGGGAGCCCTGAATAAGCCATGCCCTTGTTCATGCAGTGCCTTCTACATCCCTTTGTATGTTTGGAAAATTCCTACTCCTTCCACTCCACGTCTCCGCTTGGAAGCCTTTGCTGGCCTGCCAAGCAGAAGCGGTCCCTCCCTCTTTGTGCCGTCCCTGAACTTTGCATGTGCCCTGATGTGTGGGGATTTGCCTGTCTGTAAACTCCCTGAAGGAGTGACCACATCTTAACTTTGTTGCACCCGTTCTCAACACGCCTCTAGCATATAGGAGATGCTCATTAGATGTTTAAAGAATGAAGAGGTCCCCTCTCCAGGAGGGAAAATGCAAGGCTGTCTGGAGGAAGACAGCTCTCATTCCCCAGGGATCATCCCACGCCTGCTCTCCTAACAGCTAAAGAGCAGCACGGGTCCCTGGTGCTGACCTTGCCTCTCTTCATTCTTTGCAGCTGGGGTATGGCCGTCAATGTGTACTCCACATCCGTAACCAGTGAGAATCTGAGTCGCCATGATATGCTTGCGTGGGTCAATGACTCCCTGCACCTCAACTATACCAAGATAGAACAGCTCTGTTCAGGTAGGAGGCTGGGAGGGGGAAGTGGGCCCTGCTGGAGGGGAGGCAGGAGGCAAGACAGACACAGCAGAGACTGTAACTTGTAATTAGGGTTTAGGAGGAGAGCTGCAGAGCCCCGAACTAGTCGGTGTTTGGAGCTGAAGGGCCTCCACGGATGGGGAAGAGCAGGAGGGGCACAGGCAAGGGCTGCAGGAGGGGCAGGGCAATGGCACAGGCAGTGAAGCCAGGGGCTGACAGACAGCAGAAGGGCCAGCCCAGCCACTTGGGTCCAAACCTCAGCTCTTCTTGTAGTGCAACCCTGGGCAATCACCACACCTCTCTAGGCCTCAGTTTTCCCATCGGTAAAATGGAGAGTATATCACCTATCTCACTAGGATTACTGTTAGATTAGATTACGTAATGTAGTGTTTGCTATGGTGCTGGCACATAATTGCATCAATAAGTAGTAATTGCTCTTATTCTTGGAACGCTAGGGGATTCCGGTGGCATCTATCCTGCGAGTAGGACTGGCCACGCCCCAGAACAAGGGGAGAAATGAGGAGCTGGGTGGTGGGGGGAGTAGGCCAGCAGAGGGGCTGGCTGAAAGGGAAGCAGGCAGCAGGCAGCCTCGGCAGGGGAGCGGCCTGGACCCTCGGTCAGCCCTGCTTCTCCTCAGGGGCAGCCTACTGCCAGTTCATGGACATGCTCTTCCCTGGCTGCGTGCACCTGAGGAAGGTGAAGTTCCAGGCCAAGCTAGAGCACGAGTACATCCAGAACTTCAAGGTGCTGCAAGCCGCTTTTAAGAAGATGGGTGTTGACAAAGTAGGTGCCTGTGCTCCCGGGGCCCTGAGGAGCTGTGTGACCTTGGGAAGAAGGCGGCCCACCAACAGGGCAAAGGGCCCTTCCATCTGCGCCTCTCTCCACCCCCTGCTCTCCGAGGGAACGTCCCCCAGCTCAAGGCACAGTGGGAACCCCACATTCTTCCCATCCCATCCCAATGACATGCCTGCCCCTTCCTCCTCTCTGGACCATATCCACCCATTGAGGCTTGGTACTCCTATTCCTTTCTTCCCTAGGGCCCAAGAAAAGGCTTTTGCTCACCTCCTGCCTCCATGGCCCCAGGCCCTTGGCTCCAGCAGCCCCCACCCCACATGGAGGCAGCAGCACCACAGCACTCCCCCCACCCAGTTTCTCCTGTGTCCTGGAGCCATGGGAGGGGCAGCCACTGCAGCCAGGGGCTGGCTCTCCTGAGAGTGGGCCCTCACAGAGGAAGGCAGCCCTCCATGCAGGTGGCTAAAGTTCTCTGCTTATGTGGTCTGTTTCAGATAATTCCTGTAGAGAAATTAGTGAAAGGAAAATTCCAAGATAATTTTGAGTTTATTCAGTGGTTTAAGAAATTCTTTGACGCAAACTATGATGGAAAGGAATACAACCCTCTGCTGGCGCGGCAGGGCCAGGACGTAGCGCCACCTCCTAACCCAGGTGATCAGATCTTCAACAAATCCAAGAAACTCATTGGCACAGCAGGTAACATGCTGGGGGAGGGAGTGGGTGGGGCCGGGCCAGCCAGGAGTGCCTCCTGGGCCACTCGCCCGCCCGGCCCTGCCCGCCTAGAGGAGACTGTTATCACGGAGTTCAGATGGCGCCGCCTGCTGCCCCCTTAGACCAGGGGGAGTCACAGCAGGGAGGAGAGGGCTCCAAAGATGGCCACAAAAGGAGAGCCACTGGCACCAGCCAAGGTGGCAGCCGGCGGTGGGAGGCCCAGGCCCTTCCCTCTGCAGCAGGAGCTGACAGGTTTGCCTTGAGATGACGGGGCAGCACGTGGCATGGCTCCTCCGTCCAGGTCCATCCAGGCCAAGGGCCTGGTGCCTGCACTACACATCTCTTGCCCCCTGCCCACTGGACGCCCGGGGACGGGACTCTCTGCCAGGCTTGGTCATATCTTCCCCCATTCCACAGCCCCATCGTCCTAAGTCCTCAAGAGACGAGCCTCTGGAAACAAGGCTTTGTCGGGAAAGAAGGGAAAGAAGCATAGGGCTTTGGGGGACGGGAGGGTCGGGAGAGAAGGGGAGCGGAGCGGCCCCAGCCCGCATCTGAACCCGTCATAGCAGAGCCCTTCTGTTTGCGCTGCTGCCCCGCTTGGGCCTGGCCCCCTCACCTGCTTGCTTTGCGTTAGAAGCAGCGGCTCTGCCTAGGGAGCTGCCCAGCTAGAGAGCAAGAGCCACAGCATGCTTGTCCTGAGGCAGGCAGCCGGGAGGGGCAGGGCAGGTGTCTTTTCTGTCCTCCAGTCCCGAGACTCGGAGGTCACCCATATGGAGAGTGGCTTTGGGCTGCCAGGAGAACCAGATCGAGACCCTGCCCCAGCTGCTTTCCCTCGGGCTTCAGCTGTCAGTACGAGAGGCGCCAACCCTCCCAGCCCCACTTCCCCAGTTCCCTAACCCTGTTTCCCTCTTGTCTCCCTCCGCCAGCTCTCCTCCCTCCCCACACCTCACCTTCTTCAGTTCCCTGTAGTCCTTGCTCTCCCAGGCTTGCAAAGGGCTGCCCAGCTGCTATGGTGTCATGTGTGGCCATGGCGTAAGGCCTAGATGTAGAGCCCCCGAGTGGGAGAGAAGAGGAGGGCAGAGCGCCTGCCTTTAGCAGGGGCCTGCCGCACACTCGTCACACCAGGCCGTCTCCTGCCACGGGGGCTCTGGGCTCACATGGCCCCTCCGAATTTCCTCCCCTGCACAGTTCCACAGAGGACGTCCCCCACAGGCCCCAAAAACATGCAGACCTCCGGCCGGCTGAGCAATGTGGCCCCCCCCTGCATCCTCCGGAAGAATCCCCCATCGGCCCGAAACGGCGGCCATGAGACTGATGCCCAAATTCTTGAACTTAACCAGCAGGTGAGTGGGGTGGGCGGGGGTAGCTGAGACAACCCTGCCTCCACAGCCAGGCCCGCGGGTGTCAGGGTGGGAAGGGGAGCCTGAGGCGGGACCTGGGCTGGAACCCCACCTTCGCCCACGCAGCTGTTGGATCTGAAGCTGACCGTGGATGGGCTGGAGAAGGAGCGTGACTTCTACTTCAGCAAACTCCGAGACATCGAGCTCATCTGCCAGGAACACGAGAGCGAGAACAGCCCCGTCATCGCGGGCATCATTGGCATTCTCTATGCCACCGAGGTGAGCCCTGCCTGCACCCGCCAATGTCCCCGGTCCCCTGGGCCCTCCCCCATCCCGCCTGGCCTAAGATAGGAAGAGACGGGACCCGAAGGGGCTTTGGAGAACATGGATGGTGAGGGCAGCGTGCTGCAGTCACAAGCCCCAGGTCACAGAGCGTTAGCAGGGAAAGGACTGGAACCTTGCTCCCCAGCTACCTATACAATCCACACCTCCGCCCGCCTGCCTGGCTCACCCTGTCCTCTCCCTTCCCACCTCCAGGAAGGCTTTGCACCCCCTGAGGACGACGAGATTGAGGAACACCAACAAGAAGAACAGGACGAGTACTGAGGGCGGCTCCAGCCCTGGCTGACTGCACGCCCCCTACCCCACGCCCACCCCCACATTATAATCCTTTCCTTAGAGCGTCGGCCGGGTGCTTTGTGTCAGTGCCGCAGGATTGGGGAGTCAGGCGAGGGGGCTGGAGGGGATGGGGCAGATGGGCAGGCAGAGGCCCGCACTGGCCAGTGGGTGGGACCCCTGCCCATTCCCCACCCCTATTTATTTCCGTTGTCTCTATGCTGTTTCGGCCAACACTTCCCAGGGTGCTGTGCCACCCGCCCCCGCCAGCCGCCTGCTCCCCTGACAGCCAGCAGCTGTATATTTGACAAAGTCATTGGTATATTTTTACTTATTGGATTTTCCTTGCACTTTACCTGTTCTTTTCCCAGGGCTCACAGCACGGGCTCCAGGGCAGTGTGCCTGGCTTGGCTTCCCTTCCCCATTGCCGGGCCATGGCAGGACTCACAATTCTTATTTATTTTGTCTTTTGACTCCCCAGTAGTTGAGGGGAAGGCTGATGTCAGGAGAGGGAGAGGGGGACTGAGGAGAGGGTGCCTTAGGCCTCGGTGGTCAGGGAGAGGGAGGGGAGCATGTGAGGGATGAAAATGACCCCCTGGCACCAGACTCACCCACCCTGGACCCCTTTCCCCCAGCCCCAAAGCCCAACACTGCCCCGAGGCCCCCAGCCACTCCCTCTGCAGCCCATTCATACCACACAGACTCTGCCCTGACCCTCCTGTATGTCTGCCTCCCATCCCCCCACCTCCCCACCCCTGCCTCCTTGGGCCACCCAGCCTGTGTATGTGTTCACTTTTATTTAAATAAACTTGTGTGGTAAAAGTCCATGCCATGTCTCCATCAACTGAGCTACAGCCTGGGTCTCAAAGCTTTGTTCTTCCTGAGCATTCCCCTCCCAGAGCCATGGCCCTGCACACAGCACCACGGTGGCCTTCCCTCATGTCTGCACACCATCGCTGCCACTTGGCCTCAGAGCCCAGCCCTGACCCAGCCCCCATCTCCCAACACTGATGCCAGGGCTCTAAGACAGACTTGCCTACCCCCAGTCCCTGAGGAAGAACAAGGTTTGGAGCCATGGTGGTGAGGATAGGCAGCCCAGTAAAGGGGCAGGTGGGGATGTAGGGGAGGGGGTAACAGGGTGGCCTGGCCAAGGGGCCAGTTAGACTTCATGTTGTCCCCCACCTTTGTCAAGGCTCACACCCCCCAGAACAGTGATCCAGCCGGGAACAAGGGCTCATCAGACAGAGAAAGCTGAGTGGGTTACAAAGAGTAAGCAACTCTGAGCACTGAAGTCCAGAGGAGAGCAGTGCCCATGAGGCTCCTTCTACAGAACAAGGTCTCATGGGAACCACGCTCAAGAAGCTTTCACATCATCCACACAGCCCTGCCTGCCTGGTGTGTGTCCCAGCAAAGGGCCGAACTAACCCATGTCCTGGATGTCCAACAGCGCTACCAGGCCATTCAAATGAAGCCGTGCTGTCATGCAGGCCAGCGCCTTCATTTACTGATGAAGGGACCTGGGGCATGCCTTACTCAAGGTGGTAAAGCCTGGACCAGAATTCACACCTCCAGGCTCATGGTTGAGTACTCCTCCCCAAAGACCACGGAGATACTGCCCCCAGAATGTTCCTCTGGTTCAGGCTAGTCCCGGTAGCTGTCTCTTCACCATCCTGAGAGTGACCGAGCTACAGTTGGAGCTGCTGCTGCTGCGGCCCTGCTCCATGACCCTTCTTCCAGAGGACCCCCATTCTCTAATGGCTCCAGACAGAAGCCTAAGATAAGCAACTCTTGCCTGCTCATTCCTCATTCACTTCTCCTCCTCCTTTTGACTCCCACCCCACCTACAGACACTTCTGGCTTTATTTTATCGCTCTTTCTTTCTCCTCGAACAAGTTCGTTGTCTGCTTTTATTGATCCTTTTTTAAAACTATATTTTTATTGATTTCAGAGAAGAAGGGAGAGGGAGAGAGAGAGAGAAACATCAATGATGAGAAAGAACCTTGATTGGCTGCTTCCTGCACGCCCCACACTGGGGGATCAAGCCCGCACCCCAGGCATGTGCCCTGACCGGGAATGGAACCGTGACCTCCTGGTTCATAGGTCAACGCTCAACCACTGAGCCATTGAGGCTGGGCTGCTTTTATGGTGTTGTGCCCAGATTTCAAGATTCCCAAGGGCCCACCAGGGAGCCAGCCAGTCCGATGCAAAAGCAAAGAGTCCTTCATTTTGAACTAGTTCGGCTCCCCGACCACACTCAAACCCAGTGGCCGAGAGAGAAAACTCTGTGTGGAGAGAGGTTTTATAGGGGGTTGGGGTAAGGGGAGGAGAAAGGACTGTGGGCCCTGCCGATTGGCCAGGCGCAAGTCGGTGTCTTGTTAAACAGGATGTGGTCATATCTATGGCGACTTACCTTGATTGTCATTGGTTAGTTTAAAAGAAGTACTGGGTGTGGCTAGCAGAGGCTTGGCTTCCAGGAAGAAGCCTTGCTGAGCACATGGCCAAGGTAAGATGGAGGGCATAGCCCTTACCCTGGGGCAAGGTGGAGGGCGTAGTCCTCGCCCTTTCATTGGATCTTTGTGATTTTTTAATCCCTTGCCTCATTTTAAAAGGCCTTTCCTCCTTTATAGTATCCCAAGTAGATACTATAAAAGGATACAGTGGTTGTTCTGCGTTGTCCAGTGTTCATCTTCAGGCCCAGACCTCACCCTGCTGATAAAGTAGGTGTGGTAGGCAGAATAATGCCTCCCCCCAAAGACGTCCACATAATTCCCAGAACCTGCTAGGTTGCATAGCAAAGGGGAATTAAGGTTGTAGATAAAATTAAGTTGCTAATCAGTTGACCTGAAAATGAGAGAATCCTGGGTTATCCAGGTATGAATCTCATCCTCACATGTAGGAATGTATACAAAATGGCACGTTTCCTTAATTGTGATAAATTACTTTCACTTCACCTTCCCACCTTCCCTCGTCCTCCCCTGCTGGGAAGCTTCAAGCTTTGTGGTCTCACATTATATTACAAGCAAGGCAGGAGGCCCTCCAGGGATAGTCAATGTCTGAGCAGTCACCTGTTGGAGTGGTTCCTCAGGTTTTTGTTTTTTTTTTTTAAATTTATTTGTATTGATTTTAGAGAGGAAGGGAGAGAGAGATAGAAACACCAATGATGAGAGAATCATTGATCGGCTGCCTCCTGCACACCCCCTACTGGGGATGGAGCCCGCAACCCAGGCATGTGCCCTTGACAGGAATTGAACCTGGGACCCTTCAGTCCACAGGCCAACGCTCTAGCCACAGAGCCAAACCAGCCAGGGCAGGTCTGCGGCTTTTGATCACTTCCCTGCCACGTCTGGGACTTGGGACTGACGGCAGCCAGAGCCGCTTCTTTTCCATAGTCTGCAAGAGGAAACCCAGCCCTGGCTGTCCCAGAGCCCCAGACTCTTCTCTGCCTCCATGCAAAGAACTCTCCACTCTCCACTCTCCACCCTCCAAAATGCGCCTCTTCCCTCGAGCTCCATCCTCTTCCCTGTTCCTGCACAATAGATTTTTACAGCCCATTAAACTCAAAGTTTAATCACCAGCAACAGAACACGAACGCTTTCCTAGAGCGAAGGAAGCGTTTAATCTACAAACTCTCCTGGAGGGGAAGAGAACTGTTTCCATGCCATCCTCCTAGCACTACGAGAAAGAAAAACCGCATCAGCTAAATTAGCAAGTCACCTGATGCAGCGACCCTCACACAGTAGATGCTCCATGACAGTTCCCTAAGCGTAATAGCCTCCGTCTCAACACCTTTGGAAGTTGGTTGCGGCGAAGGAGCCCCGACGCCCGCCCACACCCACACCCCCGCCTCTCGCTAGCGATAACCTGGCAAAACCGAAAGACTACAAGTCCCAGGCTGCCTTGGGGCGGCGTCACGCGCCGCGAGGCTCTACAAAGAGACGTGGCAGAGCGCGGCGCGTGCACTCCAGCCGGAAAGCCCGGGGAGGTGGCCGACCGCGGCGGGCGGGTGGGAGCCATGGCGGCGATCACGGCGGGTGCAGGGCGCTGGGAGGTGGTGAAGAAGGGCCGGCGGCCGGGGGCCGGCGGCGGCGGCGGCGGACGAGGCGGCGGAGCGGACCGCCGGACCCTCGGGGAGGCGAACGGCGTGTGGAAATATGACCTGACCCGTGAGTACCCACCCGGCCCGCTGCCGCCCGGACCCGAGCTGGCCGCTCCCGGGGCTACCGAGCAGCTGACCTCCCCGGGCTCCTCCAGGCGCGAGCCGTCCTGCCGATCGGCGCCTCGGGTTCAGCGAGCGCGACCCTTGCCTTGCCTCTTGAGCCTCACACATCACATGGCAGCCAGCGTGAGGGAGGTTGCTGCCCTGGCCTCGCAGATGCGCACACTGAGGCCCAGTGGAGTGATATGCCCAGTGTCACCTGTCAGAGGGACAGGGATTCGGGTCTGCACGCCGGGCTCCCCGCACACACCCGAGCAGCTGTTGCCGGCCCAGCCTGGCTTCTCCTGGCGGGTGTCCGAGAGCGGGGAGGAGGCATGCTCGCTCATGATATAAGGTGCCCCCTCCTCAGGGACCAGCAGGCGGGTGAGGGGAGGGCGCACAGGGGGCCCCGCCGCGGAGCCATGTCCACCGCACGCTAGACACCCGCCAAGCCTTACTCTCCAGAGGCGTGGAGAACGCTTGCCACTTGTTGATTAGCGAGTTGTCACATCTGAACCCAGAGGAGCTGGGGTAGAACCAAGATGTGCAAATCCTGACCTCCCAGACTCCTAATCTCTCACCAAAGGAGCCAGCCCTCTGCCCCCCAGCCCTCCACTAGCTCCCGCATCCTCCGATTTAGTAGCAGACGCCTCATCTCTGCGGAAGGCTCAGGAGCCCGCTGTGGTGGCTGCAAGGCGCAGAGGGAAGGCTCCCTGGCCTGCTCCCTCAGCAGGACAGCAGGGAGGGGCTTTGCGGCAGCTCCTCCCTGGAGGTGAATCCGGTGCCAGGTGGGAGAAGGGACCCCTATTCCCGTGGGGTCCTCCTGACCCGAGGGTGGCCCCTCTTTCTCTGCCTGTCACCACCTCAGCTCCCATCCAGACGACCAGCACCCTTTATGAGCGGGGCTTTGAGAAAATCATGAAGAAGCAGAATAAGGAGCAGGTTCCACCCCCCGCTGTGGAGCCTAAGAAACCCTCCAACAAAAAGCAGACTAAGAAGGTGGCGACCCTCACCAACCAGAACCAGAAGCAGGGCCGCTTCCGCAGCCTGGAGGAGGCACTGAGAGCTGTGAGTGCCCCTCGCCTACGGGTGGGGGAAGAAGGAGGACCTGAGTGTGGAAGAGACGAAAAGGGGGGAGGAGGATGGGCAGCTGATAGCTGATGGGACGCTGTTGGCCGAGAGGAGGCATTCGGGGAAGTTCGGAAACCCCGTCAATTAAAGTAGGTGTGGTAGGCGGAATAATGCCTCCCCCAAAGATGCCCACATAATTCCCAGAACCTGCCAATGTGTTAGGTTGCATAGCAAAGGGGACTTAGGTTGTAGATAGAATTACTACTCTCAGGATAAGAAGGCCATGAGAAGCTCAGAGGGAAACATGGATTAGTGAGAGGGGAGTCTGGAAGCCCAGAGACGGGAGGGAAGGTTAGAGAAACTGCTTTTGTTTCCTCACCCCTGGGAGCTTCTTGCCTTTTGTTTTTTCCCCTTGAACATGTGAAGGGCCTAGGAGTACTGGTCCTGGGGGGGGGGTCAGCGGTTCCAGTTTTCCTAAACTCTCTAAAGATCTGGACGCAGCAAAATTGTGGCACTCCACATCCTTATGTTGAAAAGCAGAAACCCTTTGTTCCTCCTCCTGCAACTGACCGTGTGGGGCCTGTGTCCCTGGCAGCTGGACGTGGCAGCTCTGCAGAAGGAACTGGACAAGAGCCAGAGCGTGTTCTCTGGGAACCCGTCCGTGTGGCTGAAGGACCTGGCCAGCTATCTGAACTACAAGCTCCAAGCCCCTCTCAGTGAGCCCACACTAAGCCAGCACACTCACGGTTAGTTCTCTCGACTCCCTCAAGCTCAGACAAGTTCAAGAAAATCCTGAAATGGCTGTGCGTAAGCCCATTGCTTAGTAACAGACCCCAGTGCTCCCCACCGCCCTGATTTCCATGGGTGGAGCTGTTCTCAAACCATCATGCTGTGAACGTTTCTGGGCCTTATTGGGGTAGGGAGGGTGCCAGCCTCCGTGTGGACCTCGGCTCCACTCACCGGCCTCGGAGCACAGCTGGCAGAGGCTTCTGGTCCCAGCGCTCACATGGAGGCCTGTTGCCCAGATTACCCCTATAGCCTGGTGAGCCGCGAGCTGCGTGGGATCATCCGAGGGCTGCTGGCCAAGGCGGCGGGGTCCCTGGAGCTCTTTTTTGACCACTGTCTGTTCACCATGCTGCAAGAGCTGGACAAGACACCAGGTGAAGGGCCGTGAGGGGGGCCAGCCCCATCTCGGGGGCCTGTTTCCTTTTTTCTCGCTTCAAAAATGGCTGGGTTGTTTCCAATAGAGAAACATGCTAATCCTGACACTTGGGGAAAGGGAGGAGGAAGTTAGGACTTGTTGGCCTGAGCTCTGGGCTTACAGCTGCCAGTAGGGAGACTTCAGGTGTTGGGTGTCTGTTCCTATGTGTGGGTCTAAGAGCATGTGTCTCTCCAGGGGAGTCGCTCCATGGCTACCGTATCTGTATCCAGGCCATTCTGCAAGACAAGCCCAAGATCGCCACCACGAACCTGGGCAAGGTGAGCTCAGGACGGCGGTAGGAACACCAGGAGGCTAGGACTGGGGCAGTCGGGCAGAATCTACCCTGTTGGATCCAGTCGAGGGCTAGCAGAAGACCCTGTAAGACCAGTCCTGGTAGCTGACACTATTAGCACTTACTGTGTGTCTGATATATATATACATACACACACACATACACACGAGGCAAGTACTGCTGTTATTCTCATTTTATAGATGAGAAATTGAGCCACAGAGGGGCTCAGTAACTTTCCTAGAGTCAGTCAACCAGTAAGTGGCAAGTATGGGTGAAGGCCAGAGTCTGGTGCCAGAGCCCACGCTCTGAGTCACTGCACCACACTACCACGGTGCCCCACTGGCCCAGTTGGCAGCTCTTCCTGCCTCGTTTTGGGGGTGCTTCGGATGCTTTGTCCTACCCCAGCCTGCCTCTCTTACTTGGCTCCTCAGTTCTTGGAACTGCTGAGGTCCCACCAGAATCGACCAGCAAAGTGTCTGACCATCATGTGGGCCCTGGGCCAAGCAGGTTTTGCCAACCTCACCGAGGGACTGAAAGGTAACAGGGCAGTGGAGAAGGGCGGGTGGGCTTGGAACCAGAAAACTTCTCTAATGTCCCAGTGGGTCTGAGCCTGAGGCTTCCTCCCTGACCTTTGTCTCCACAGTGTGGCTGGGGATCATGCTGCCTGTGCTGGGCATTAAATCCTTGTCCCCCTTCGCCATCGCATACCTGGATAGGCTGCTGCTGTGAGTAAAGGGGAGATGGGAGGGGGAGGGCCCAGGAGTCTCCAAGTGGCTATTTTAGTAAAATGAGATGCTGGGATCCTGGTCTCCATAGAGACCAGGACCAGCTCCTCCCAGCTCAGAATGTGATGGTGAAGAAGGAAGGGGAGGGAACCATTAAGGGTGAGGGAGAGTCTATGCCCTTTGTCCTAGCTGTTGGTCTTAGCTGGGATCACAGCCTAGGTGGTGGTCCCCAACAAGCCTTTCTTCCTCCCACAGGATGCACCCCAACCTCACCAAGGGCTTTGGCATGATTGGCCCCAAGGACCTCTTCCCACTTTTGGACTTTGCCTATATGCCCAACAACTCCCTGACACCCAGGTAGGGCCACCCTGGGACATAACTGCTGTGACGGATCCCAGCAGGGGGTCAGAAGCAGGCAATATATTCCTGTCCCTTCTTCAGCCACCCTAAATCTAAGATTCTCAACCTGCAAGTTCAAGGGATCAGTAAACGCCCTGAAATTTTATGGACCCTTGAGTGTGATTGGCATGTGGGCATTTTCCTGGGGAGAGGATCTGTGACTTGCAGCAGATTTTCCAGCAGATTACAAGGTTCTGCGACTCCCATCCTCGGGCAGGGTGTGGACTCGGGGGGCAGGCAAAAGGGACACAATGCACAGCTCCCTTTAGAGCCTGTGCCTGGCTCTCCTCCCCACCCCCACCCCAGCCTGCAGGAGCAGCTGTGTCAGATCTACCCCCGATTGAAGGTGCTGGCATTTGGGGCCAAGCCGGAAGCCACCCTGCATACCTACTTCCCCTCCTTCCTGTCCAGAGCCACCCCTGACTGCCCTCCTAAGATGAGGAAAGAGGTGAGGAAATGGTGGGAGGCTGCTTTTTCCCTTCCAGGGGTCAGCTGCAGGGGTCCCTGTCTGCCGACCAAGGCCCTTCTTCACAGACCCGTTTCCTGAATGTCCCTTAGCTCACTCCTGACAGCCTCCTGCCCCACTCTGTCATGTTCTACCCTCAGAACAGAGCTGGAAGGGCAGCACGTTCAGGTCTGGCTGGTCTCTGAAGTCTTCCCCCTCGCAAATGAGTGACCTTTGAGGTCAAGGTCTAGCTCAGGACCCCAGCCTCCCCCTTTACAGCCTCTGAGATTTCTGGGGTCTGGCACGATTTGTCCACCCTTTAGGGTGGATGTGTTGCCTGCATGGTCTCACTTAGGGAAGGGGGTTACTTCTCAGCTCTCCCCTCCACCAGCCCATGGCCCAGCGGTCTCTCTCCCTCTCTCCTGTCTCCTGTGCAGCTCCTGAGCAGCCTGACCGAATGCCTGACCGTGGACCCCCTCAGTGCCAGTGTCTGGAGGCAGCTATACCCCAAGCACCTGTCACAATCCAGGCAGGTTGGGGGGGCGGGGTGTCACCTACCTCTCACCCACACAGAAGAGCCTTAGTTCGTGCCTCCCAGCCTGTCCCTGTCCTAGAAGCAGAAGGGGAACATTTGTTACTGTTGTTGGGGCTCATGCCTCCAAGTTGAGTGGGAACATTGCATGTGGCTCTTGGGAAGCAGTTCCTGTGCTGGTGGGGGTGCAGTCTTCAGCCAGAGGCAGCAGGGGCCTAATGGAGGATGGGAAGGGCCAAGTGGGCTCCCTGATTGGAAGGGGTTGTGTTTTCCCCACAGCCTGCTGCTGGAGCATTTGCTCAGGTCCTGGGAGCGGATTCCCAAGAAGGTGAGGAGCTGGAAGGACATGGCAGGCTGAGCCTCGTCTGGGTTCTGGGTTCGTACCCCCAGCCACTGTCCCCCTTCCCTGAGAAGGTGCTCTGCTAGTACATTTGGCCTGGAAAATGAAGCATGGTGGAGGGTTCCCTCACGGCCAAAGCTTATGCTCTCAACCCAGATGTTTCTTATCCTACAGGCACAGAAGTCTTTGCAAGAAACCATTGAATCCTTCAAGCTTACCAACCAGGAGCTGCTAAGGAAAGGCAGCTGTAATAACCAGGATGTTGTCACCTGTGACAAAGCCTGCAAGGTGTCAGCACCCAGTCCTCCCCAACCCACACACTGTTCTGCATCTGTCTCGGCACACCCTGGTTGGGCCTGTATCACATTCCTGCCCCACCTGTCCCTGGAACCCCCACTACCTCGGGTTGGGGAGGGCTTGGCCCTCTCCCTGGAAGGTCTGGCTTGAGGTCTGCCTTAGAAGGCAAGACCAGCCCCATCTCCCTTCTGACCACAGCTCCTGCCCCCTTTCCTCCTAGGGGCTGTTGCAGCAGGCTCGGGGGTTCCGGCTGCCCTGGACACGGCTACTCCTGTTGGTGCTGATCTTTGCCATAGGTGTCCTGTGCCACGACTTCCGGTCACACAGCTCCTTCCAGGGTAAGCAGGGATTGGTGGGCAAGGCAGGTAGCATGGGGTGGGTCATAGAGCTAGCTGTAGCACCCCGTCCCAGCACACAGCTCTGCCCTGATGCTGCAAAACAAACACTTTTCAGACAGATTTTTGTGCCCACAACTGTGACATTAGCACTTCAGATTGGGCCAGTGCTTTGCAGAGTAGAAGGGCTTGCGTGTTCATGGTCTCCTTTAAGTAGGTGTTATCTCCTGTTTGATTTTTGAGTAAATTGAGGCTTAGAAAGATATATCAGTTCGTGTAAGATCACAGCTGGTCAGTAGAAGCCCTATGAATACACGAAGGTCGACCCCATCCCTCACTGGGCCTGCTCAGGAGCCTGTAGTGTCTGCCCACTCCCTGCCCCCACCCCCCTGCCCCCCACCTCCCAGCTCACAGAGACCCCCTTTACTCAGACTCCCTTTCTGGCCGGTTGCTTCAATCATCTGGCTTCTTGCCTGCTGGCCAAAAAGCATGTGCCAAGATCTACTCCTACAGCCTGCAAGGCTACAGGTGAGCACCTCGCAGGGGGAGCGGGGAGAGATGGATTGGTGCTCAGGGTGGTGATGGCATTGACAGTCAGTGGGAAGCAAGTGTGGTTTTCCTTTCCCAAGGCTTCCCTTCCCCAGCTCTGGGGAGCTAAGCTGCCTGAGGAAACTCAGCCCTCCTCTCTCCTGTCATCTGCAGCTGGCTAGAGGAGACGCTGCCGGCCTGGGGCGCTCACCTGCTGACTGTGGTGGGGCCCAGCTTGCAGCTCGCCTGGACCCAGGTTAATGCCACAGTCAGCTTCCTTTCTGCCCACTGTGCCTCCCACCTTGTCTGTTTCGGTGACAGCCTCGCCAGCCTCTCCCAGAGGGTAAGCCAGAGACGGGCTGGTCTCCCCAGCAGCTGAGTTCTTGGGAAGGTGCAGCCCCACATGGACTGGGTCCTTGGGGCCAGGATGCATTCCGGGAGCATCCTAACCCCATTCATTCTCCGTGCTCCTGATCCAGCTCCCTGATGTCCTGAACCAGCTGCTCCATTCTCTGAGGGAGCTGCTCCTGCTGCTATACCACAGCGTGCTGTTGCCAGTGTGGCACCTGCTGCTTGAGGCCCTGGCCCAGGCCCAGCAGCACTGCCACCAGGTGTGCAGGTGAGACCCTCGGCCAGGGCTCCAGCAGGAACCCAGTGGCCCCCACACCCTTTTCCCAGGGGCAAGGCTTGTCTGTTCAGGCTCTCTGCCCTGCCCCTTGCTCATCCCTTGGCCACTGGGAGGTGGTTGTGGGTCTGAGTTGCAGCCTTGTGGCTTGACACAACTGCACATCACTACTTCCCAAGCCCCACCGATGTTCTGCTTTCCTCCCAGAGGTCCGGTGACCTGGGACTGCGTGAAGACACAGCTCAGTGAGGCTGCCCACTGGATCTGGCTCTGCCTACAGGACATCACAGTGGCTTTCTTGGACTGGGCGCTTGCTATGATATCCCAGCAATAGGCCCTGCCTCCTTGGCCACTAGTCTCTGTCTGAGATGGGCCACCTGAGACTGCTGGAGGCAGTTCTGCATGGGGTCTTTTTTACTTGGTGCCTGAGTTCTGTACTCTAGGCCAGTTGTCTCTTCCCCAATTTTTGGTGATGACTGAGCCCAGGGGTATCTCAGCCTCCTCCACGATTCCACTGAACACTTCTCTGGCCCTATCGCACATAGCTCCCAGCATCTGCCCTGGGCTGGTAGCCTCTCTAGCCTCCTCTCTCATCTCCTGCCTTCCATCTCACTCCTGAAGCCCCAAACACCTCATCCCCAAAGGTGGGTCTCCAGTGAGTGGCTTCTGCATTCTTCGATGAATGATTTCTGTTCCCATACTTCAACCACAGCAGGAAAAGGAAAGGGACTTCCAGAAGACTATGGCACCACCGTGGGGAAGAGCAGCTGTACTTCTACCCACAGCCTGCACCTCCAAATGCCCAGCGTAGGTCCTTCCAGGCCCCTCTCTGCCCTCTCCATCGCGATCCTTTCTCCTCACCATTCCCCTTCAGCGCTGGGGATGTGGAGGGCCTCCACCTCCAAGTCCAGCTTCTCGCTGTCGCCTGCCCCTCCATCTGTCGGGGGAGCAGAGTCCAGTTAGTTGTGTGCCTCGGCACGGGGAACCTTCCAGCAGCCGGTTGAGACAGGCTTCAGTATATGGCTCCTGGATATGCCTACAGGTGGAATAAAGGACACAGCTTTGATTTCTAGCTTTCCTCTCTGCCTCCTCTTACAAGAATTCCCATAGCTGTGGACAGGATAAAGACAGGCGCCTGCACATTCCCCTTGGTCCCCTGGCAGTAATTGCACTTCTGGTTAAGGAAGCCCACACCCATCCTAAACTTGGGCCTGTGGAGGGTTCTGGACCTCTTTCTGCTCCCTTGTCTCACTGTCACTGTGATTCATGTCCCACTTGTTATTTGCCTTGACGGCTTACGTGATTTATGCGTGGAAATGCAGGGAAGAGTCTCCTGGGGGAATTCTTGGCCAGCAATCAGGTGTCTTCTTCCTTGCCAGGACCTTATTAATCGGTTTGTTTTCTAAGGCAGCGAGTGAAAGATTTAGAACTCTAAGAGGCAGGATCAAGGGTTTATCACCAGTCTCTTAATTTTTGACTTGAGACTATCAACTGCACGGGTTTTAGTTCTCACGGGGTTTTAGTTCTCACCTCGAGTTTCTTGGATGTTTCTAAACCAGCAGTACCAGAGGGGCACTGCCCACTCACATTTTTGTTCCCTTGTTAGAATGTTACCTCTTGGGAGTTAAATAGCCCACGTTGGGCAGAACCCAGCTCTCCTAGTGGCAGACAGCCATGACCATTTTTTCACAGAAATTGGAAACCCTGCCTGGCAAAGAGCAATGGTCCAGGACTGCTGGACTGGACTACCTAAGGGTCCCAAAACATGTCCTATTTCCTCAATTCTTCCTCACCAATCAGAAACAAATGGATTCAATTCTTAGGAATAGTGAAGCTTTGGAACTGGCCTGTATTTGTGGCAAGTAGAAGGGGCTGGTATGAGCCTACACTGGCAACAGCAAAGGACAAAGTGATGACACTACCCTGCAATGTCCTCGAGTCCAGCCAAGGCTGCTGGGCTGAGTTCTTGCAATCCAGCAACTGCAAGGATGCTACTTACAAGTGCTTCACTGGCTTCTAATGTGTGTACTATACCGGGTTCCTTTCATTTCTGACATAATCCTGGGGTGCAACATTTCCCTTCAGCTTAGGTTAGCTGAGGTGTCCACACTAACACCCGAATTGGCTTTGATAGATGTAGTTGGTTGACCCAATACTGGAATTGCCAAAAATTCTTCCTGTGTCAAGGGAGTAGGCCAGCGTTTCACCTGCTGTCCAGTAATGCTAAACCAGATATCCAGATGTTTCATTTTTGCAGAACTGTCAACAAACTAATCCAAACAGCCAGTGAGTTGAACCAGTGTGGACTAGTGGAGCGAGCACACTGGTGCTGACAGGTGGGCAGGGACTGTTGATGTTATTAGAACAGAGTCTGACACCTCAGAGGGTCACATCTGGGCACGGTAACTACTTTTCACACACAGCTGGAGTTCTATAGATAACGTGCCATAAAGCTGAAGGGCAATTTAAATATGGTTATCTCTTACTAACTTCAGTTATTAACAAATGGTGTTGAACTGCAAATTAGATCAAAAGACTCGTTTGAAACACGTTTTTCTAAGCTTAAACTATGTTTCCACATTCCTCTGGTGATTTGTACCCAGTCTACAGCTTTAGAGCAGGCCAACTTGATGGACCAGCCCGACTTACTGTGGATAGATGATCTTGCCAGGCAGATAACGCTGGTCTCACACCTGCTGGCCTTTTCTCAAATGCCCCCACCCTTGAGAGGAAGTGTTGCCCACAGAGAGGACGTGCCTTGCCTGCCCTAGTCCAGAATGACCCAGATGTCAGTTACACCGAAATTTCAGTGGTTGGATGACCTCAGCATTTTAATGCTGCCCTATCTCCTAAATGAGTTTGAATTTAAGTGAACACTTCAAGTGATCTAACTTTTTTAAAATTTTTCTTCATGGTTCTGCTCCCAAAAGCGCTTGAGGGGATAAAGGACTTTGCTTTTCCCCATGTGATATTCCATTTTACTGGGTATTTTTCATTGCCCCACACTTGAGGTAGAAGAAATTTGAGGGGACAGGGGAGCTTCCATTGTTCAGGGTATGAGTGAATATTTATTGAATATTGGATATTCTGCCTATGAATAAAATAATTGAATTCAGACACATTTTTGGATATGCCTTGGTGTAATTTTTTTATTGTGTTAGCATACCAGTTATTAAATTTTTAATGGACTTTTATTTTTAGAGCAGTTTTACATTCTCATTAAAGTTGAGCCAAAAAAGACATAGCCCTTGCCCGTACACTTGCACAGCCTCACCCACTGTCAATGCCAGTGAACCTACGACACATCACTGTCATCCAAAGTTTGTAGTTTACATTCATCGTACTTTGTATTATTTCAATCTTTTTAAATTTGTTGAGACTTGCCTGAGGTGAGCTATCCTGGAGAGTGTTCGTGTGTACTTGAGAAGAATGTTCTGATGCTGTTGGGTGGAATGTCCTTGTCAGGTCGAGTTGCTGTGTTGATCAAGGCCTCCATTGCCTTATTGAGCATATCATACACACATCCTAATGTAAAGAACACAAATCAAGAAAGCGCTAAACACAATAAAAATATGGACAAAAGACAATTCATAAAAGAAATGCAAATGAACCATAGACTTGAAAAAAGTCATTTCATTGGTTAAAAAGTGCAGATTTAAAATAAGATATCACTTGTATATAACATTGATGAATTTTTTTTTAATGATAATATACTCAGTAAATGCTATGGTAGAAAGTGGTATAATGTTTCTGGGAAGTAATTTGATACTATTTATCAAAAGGTTTAAAACTTTCATGCTGTTTTTACCAAGTAATTACACTCCTAAAAATATATTCTGGCTTTTTGCATAATTCTGAAAGAATTATCAAAATCATGTGAGGCTCCAAACTGTAAAAATAATAAAAGATTAACAAGTATATACATTCTTGAGAATAAAAAAGTAAGCCGAAACATGGACAAAGATTTATATTTCAGAACATTTATTGTAGCAGTATTAATAAAAATTTGGATATAAACTGTGGCAATAAGATGAATATTTAAATAAATTGTGGTAAAACCAAAGGGCTTCTCAAATTATTCCAAAGACTCTATAATGATACAAGAAAGTGCTTATAATTAATTGAGCTTAATTTATTGAAATATTGCCTATAATAAAAAGCACAGAAAATAAGTGCTGACAAGGATGTGGAGAAATTGAAACACTCCTACATTGCTGGTGGGAATGTGAAGTGGTTCAGACACTATGGGAACAGTCTGACAATTCTTCAAAGAGTTAAACATATAGTTACCATAAAACCCAGAATTCCACTCTTGGGTACATAACCAAGAGAAATGAAAGCATATATTCACACAAATTTCTTCGTGAATGTTTATAAAACCATTATTCATAAAAGCCAAAAGTTGGAAATAGTCCATCAAAACAGGAATGGAAAACAAAAACACAACAGAGGGATGGATAGACATAAAGTGGTATATCCATACAAGGGAGGAGTGTTCACCATAAAAAGGGAGCAAGTACTAATACCGGCTACAACCTGGATGAGTCTCAAAAACACTGTAAGTGAAAGAAATGAGACACAAAAAGTCCCATGTTCTGTGATTTTTTCCCCATGAAATCTCCAGAATGGGCAAGTCCATACAGTCAGAAAGCAGATTCGTGGTTGCCAGGGGATGGTGGTTGGGAGTAATTGCTTAAAAGGGTAGGAGGTGTTCTTCCAAGCCTGGTGATTAAACGAAAAGTTTTGAAACTAGAGAGAGGCGGTAATTTGCACAACATTGTGAATGCATTAAATGCCGCTGAAGTGTTCATACTTTAAAGTTATTTATTGTGCTATGTGACTTTCGCCCCCCCCCCCAAATAAATAACAACATAAATATGTTCTGCTTACCAGTCTTCCCTCCCCGCCCCTCGCCCCCAAAGAGAGTGCTAAACACCCCAAGCTAACGCTCGGAGGCACAATGGTACCAATTGCAGCAACAGAGCCAAGTTAAAATCAAGATGTTACCATCCTGCTTTGTGGGTGGGCGCAAAGAGGTGTTGTGCTCAGCGGCATCAGACCTCGGATTTAAAAGCACAGCTCACGAGAACCCAAAAAATGTCGGACCGGTGCGGGGCTTGAAATCATCACCAGGTTGCACAGGCAGCTGGCCACGGAGCTGGAAATGGAGGTCAGGTCTTCCCGCACACCCACCCCATCTGACGACCCAGCAAGAATTCACACAAGAGTTGGGTTTTCGTTTTCAAGGTTCCTTGTTTTTAAACCCCCAGAGCTCCTGGTGGGCAAAGGATGGTGGGCTGGCTTTGCAGCCCCGGGAAAGAGTGAAGGTGTGAGCAGCGGGTAGGGCAGGGGCGGGGCCGGTGGACGTGGCCGTGCCCAGGGCCCCTCTGGGCCCCGCCCGCCAGTCCCACCTCGCGGGGTTTCGGGGCAGCTGGATCCCGCGCCGCCCTGCAAACCTCGAGCAGCTCTGCGGTTTGTATCTTTCTTGCCCTAGTCGGGACGAATAGCCGACAAAACGTTGCTTAATGGACTGAATGAATGTACTTCCCACCACGAGAGCAGTAGGGTTTTATTGGCTTCCCCGGATAAAGCGAAGGGGAATGGGGAGCAAAGAGAGCAAAAGCAAGCCGTCGGCTTGGCGAACGGGGCTGGCGCGTTGCAATTGCTGAGCGTGCGAGGGTGCCGGCCCCGCTGGGCCCTGCCGCCCAGAAGGTCAGGGTTGCGAGCGGGGTCTCCAGGCCTCCGCAGTCCTACGGAAGCCACCGGGAGCGGCGGCGGGAGGGGGTGCATTGTTTTGTGGGAAGCAGGAAAACGGAAGGGAAATGTATTGCCCGCGTTTCCTCCGTCCGGGGTTGGGAAGTGGGTCCTTTGCTCTCACTCGTCTCTGCCTTTCTTGTTGCGTGTGGTCTGGAGGGGCTCGGCCCGTGTGAGCTTCTATAGAAAGTGGAGTCCAGGCTCTGGAAAGCTCTGCGATCCCGGGGTAGTGAGGCCTCGGTAAGTATTAGAGGGCAATCTGCGGACGGCTTCTCCAGCGGGGCCTTCGATAGCTCAGTTGGTAGAGCGGAGGACTGTAGTGGATGAGCTGTGGCAATCCTTAGGTCGCTGGTTCGATTCCGGCTCGAAGGACTTCGACCAATCTTTTTAACCTCCACCCACCTTGGACGGTGGGAGGCTTATTCGAAGGCAGACTGAATTCCTGAGCACTACCTATGTTCTGTAAAACATATGCAAACTGGTCGGGATACGTATAGTGTAAGTACTCTATTGTGGGTTAGTACTCTCTTGTGGGTTAAATGCAGATATTTTAGGTGTTTTAATTTCTTTACTATTGCTTACGTGTAGTTATTTCTACCTTTTAAAGCTTCGCCTATGGTTCTCTCATACTCTGGTGCTAAATAAATGTCCTGAATTTTGGTTCTCCATTGGTCAGCAGACATCTTGTAACAACGTGTAAGGTAACTGGAAGGGAGGCAGCCACAGCCGGGGGATTAGCTCAAATGGTAGAGCGCTCGCTTAGCATGCGAGAGGTAGCGGGATCGATGCCCGCATCCTCCACTCAGCTTTTGCCCTCCCGTGGGGGGGGGCGGGAGACCAGCTGAGCCGGTTGAGTGTAACAGCCAGAGGAGCGCGGCCGGCGGTGATCGCTTTCACACATGGCCCCTTGGTTTTTAACGTCTTTTCCGTTTACTACTCGGTCCCTGCGTCCCCTCCTGCCGGCAGGCCGGCGGTTGACTATCTCCCGAGAAAGCGCTCGCGCAACCTCCCGCCCGGCGGGCGGGTCAGCCCCAAACGGCACCGGCTCAGGTAGCGCGCGCCCGAGGAACCCCGCGCACTGGCCAATGGCAGCGGGCTTTACTGGGCGGGTGGCCAGCTGTCCCCGCGGCCAATCGGCGAGAGACTTCTTGTTTCCTGGCAGAGCGGGGTCCCGGCACCGCGGCGCTCAGGTGTTGTTTGGGTCCTGGGTGCCGGGGCCCGAGGTGGCGCCTCGCTAGCGGGAAAGGGAGCGGGATCGCCGGCCCGAGAGAGGTGAGGGGCTGTGCGTGGAGGGCGGGCCCCGCCCCCCGGCGCCGCCCCCTTTTCGGCCCCGAGCGCCTCTGGAACCCCGCCCCGCCCCTCAGCCCGGGCCCCCGGCCCCACCCCCACCCGGGGCCTCACCTCAGCCCCCTTTCCCGGCCCCGCCCTCCCTCTACCGGAGTCGGCGGTGCCCCGTTCCTGCCTCCAGCCCCACCCCGCCCCGGGCAGTCCCGGTCCCTCAGGGTCCAGGGTGGTGAAGCCGCCCCCGCCCCCGGTGGGGGCTCTACCGGCCACTTTTTAGGGGTGCTAACCGCACCCATTATTCACCCGCACCTCCCAGAGTAGGGCTTGCGGGGCTGAGGAGGGTGGAAACGGGCCGCGCCCCGGTTGGACTTGAGCTGCAGCCTCTAGGTGAGCGGGTGGCTTCTGCCCAGTGCCCCGTGGCTTGGCAGAGGCCTCACGTTTCTGGTTTTCTCCCCTGATAGGCAAAGGGCCATGACGAACGGGACGAGCCGGCCCCGGCAGGGCCCGGGGAGCCACACGGGAGAGCCTGGCCAGTGCCTGCGCGGGCAGAGGCGTGGGGAGGAGACAGGACCTGCCCACGGCAACTTAGAAACTTGGTTCTTGGCGCGCTGCCTTGCCGGCGGCCGTGTGTGCCTGGGCTGGGTGTGGGCAGTCCGACCCTTCCGGTTGGTCTCTAACCCCTGGGCCGCGGAGGAGCTTCGAGTCTAGTGTTTCGGAGTATTTCCCAGCCTCGTTAAGCCGCCGAGTGTGTCCTTTTGGAGCGGCCACCCCGTAGTAAAATGGAGTCCTTTGGGGCGGTTGTAACCTGGTGTGGCTGGAAGGCCTCTGTCTTTTCTGGCGGGGAGAGAGCCCCTCACCTCGCAGGGCACTCCCTCAGAGGAGCGCTCATTCTTCTGGAGATCCCCCCAAAAATAGTGTCATCCTTTCCCCTCGCCCTGCCTAACCCGGCCCCCCTTTTCCTTCAGCTCTCAGGGCCAGAGCGGAGCAGGAGGATGCTTCCCCGGCCCCGCCATGGAGCTGCGCTGTGGGGGACTGCTGTTCAGTTCTCGATTTGATTCGGGGAACCTCGCCCATGTGGAGAAAGTGGAGGCTGTGTCCAGTGATGGGGAGGGAGTGGCAGGGGGCGCCTTACCCCCCACCAGCAGCGCCGCCTCTTCCCCCGACTATGAGTTCAACGTGTGGACCCGACCAGACTGCGCTGAAACGGAGTATGAGAATGGGAACAGGTGAGCGGAGGAGCGGAGGGTGGAAGGAAGAAGAGAGAGGCGGTGTCCTGTCCCCAGGCCCACGCTCGGTCAGCCCTTCGACCTGCAGTTCATACCAGCACACTGCCCTTCCTTCTCTCCCTGCCCCTCCTTCCTCCCTCTCCTCCTCACTGCCCGCCCACATGCCCCCTCTCCACCCCCCTCCATACAATGACCGGCCTCTCCTACTCCGGCCTTCAGGTCATGGTTTTACTTCAGTGTCCGGGGAGGATCGCCAGGGAAACTCATCAAGATCAACATTATGAACATGAACAAGCAGAGCAAGCTGTATTCCCAGGGCATGGCCCCCTTTGTGCGCACGCTGCCCACCCGGCCACGCTGGGAACGCATTCGAGACCGGCCTACCTTTGAGGTAAGTTTATCCCGAGGCAGAAAGGAAGACCTGGGTGCTCACAGCAGAGGCGGGAAAGGAAGAAGAGTGACCCTTGATACTGAGCACTTGGCAGGCAGGACACCGGGTTTGGTACCTGCTTTCCCGGCAGCGCTAGCAGGAGTCCCAGAGAAGCCCCTGCCTCCCGGAGCCCCCAGGAAGCTGATGGTCCTGTGGCACGTCTCAGAGGGACTTTCTGTGTGTGTGGGTAAATGTGCTGGGAGGGAAGTTGGTAAATGTGGTGAGGGCGTGAGGTCAGTCCCTGGTGACTCCACTAGGGCCTTAGCTCTGACAGCGATGGCATGTTGCCCTCCCTCTTCCTCTGCTCCTCAGATGACAGAAACGCAGTTTGTGTTGTCCTTTGTTCACCGTTTCGTAGAGGGCCGTGGGGCCACCACCTTCTTCGCCTTCTGCTACCCCTTCTCCTACAGCGACTGCCAGGATTTGCTAAACCAGCTAGACCAGCGCTTTCTGGAGAACCACCCTACCCATAGCAGGTGCCAACCCCGTTCTTACTCCTGCCACACAGTCCTGGACCACACAGCACCTCTGCTACCTCTGGGACTTGCCCTAAGACCCTGAAACAGTTCTTTTCTCTGTACAGAATGTGGGATTTGGGGTACCTTTGGCAAATATATTACTATGTGACCTTGATCTCAGCATACCACCACCTACACTCCACACACACACACACCCCCCCCCCCCACCCGTGCACTTGAAGCCCTTAATACCCCAGCTCCCATCAGTTATCCAGAATTTAGTCAGCACACCTTTTTTTTCTGTCCCAATAGAGGGCAGCTCTTTGTCTGTGCAAAATAATCTATCCTAGGGATCCAACAACTGGGGAAAAAACAAGTTTATCCTGTCCTGTACTCTGCATTCAGGCAATGCAGACCCACCCAAATCCTCAGCCCCCTATCACACTATGAGGGACTGTAAGGTCCCCAAGGCAGGGTGAAGTACCAGACCTACAAATCCTGGGCGCCTGACAAGGCCCACCTCTTGCTAGGACTTTAGGGACCTCTAATGGCTTAATGATTTGTATCCCTACAGCCCTGTGGATACCATCTATTACCACCGGGAGATCCTTTGCTATTCTCTGGATGGACTTCGTGTAGATCTGCTAACGATCAGTTCCTACCATGGGCTTCAAGAAGATCGAGAGCCCCGTCTAGAGCAGCTATTTCCTGATATCAGCACCCCCCGACCATTCCGTTTCACAGGCAAGAGGGTGAGTGGGAACAGTATAAAGACAAGACCCTGGCCATTCCTAGCGCAGGCACTGTTGGTAGCTTACAGTCATGTTATCGCTAGGCATCGTCATCGCAGGCTCAGCCAGCATTCTGAGGCAAGGGCAGCAGCTCCCACTCCACTTACAGACTCGGCCAGCTGGAAATCCAGTGGCTCTTCATTCCTGCCTCATCCCCTTCCCCACAGCCCCACCCTGATACTGGTCCAGTAGAACTATAGTGTAACGACCTAATGGCTGCTCTCTTCTCCGTATCAGATATTCTTCTTGAGCAGTCGGGTGCACCCTGGAGAGACTCCATCTAGCTTTGTCTTCAATGGCTTTTTGGACTTCATCCTTCGACCTGATGATCCCCGGGCCCAAACCCTACGTCGCCTCTTTGTCTTTAAGCTGATCCCCATGTTGAACCCCGATGGTGTGGTCCGGGGCCACTACCGGTAAGAAGCCTCCCTGATCTCTGGGGGGTCTTCCGGTCCCCCGTATGCCCTGCAGCTCAGTGAGACACTATCATCTACCTCTTCCTGTATTCCCAACCCTCTGGCACCCTAATAAGGGTGAGCCCATCTAATCGTCCAGTGACCTGAGAAGGAAAGGGACCCCATCTCCTAGCACTCTCTGGAAGGAGCAGAGCTAGCACACCTGCAGGTCCACCTGGGAGCTGCCCTCAGGTGTCTGTGCAGGAGTGACGGCAGATTAAGGAGAGCGCCCATCCTCAGTTCTTTCTTTCCTGATGCAACTTCAGCCTCTCCTTTTACAAGTCAGTCTCCCATAGTCTCTCTTCATCTACTCTAGTGTCTGTCCTGCTGGTCCAGCCCTCTAGACCCTGCTTCAGCCCTTGTTCTCCTACAGCACAGACTCGCGTGGAGTGAACCTGAACCGTCAGTACCTGAAGCCTGATGCAGTCCTGCATCCGGCCATCTATGGGGCTAAAGCTGTGCTTCTCTACCACCATGTGCACTCCCGTCTGAACTCCCAGAGTCCCTCTGCACAACAGCACAGTCCTCGTCTCTGCCCTGATGCCCCCCTTTCTGACCTTGAGAAAGCCAACAATCTCCACATGGAAGCTCACCTTGGGCACTCATGCGATGGGGATAACCCTGAGTCCTGGACAGAGACTGAGCTTGCAGAACAGAAGGCCAGCAGTGTGTGGATTATGCCATCAGGGTCCACTGAGGCTGAGCAGCCAGCCCCCGACACCATCCCCCCCAAAGAGAGTGGTGTTGCTTACTATGTGGACCTGCACGGACATGCTTCCAAAAGGGGCTGCTTCATGTATGGAAACAGCTTCAGCGATGAGACCACCCAGGTAGGAATCCGCAGAATGTCATGTGAGTGTGGGAGGGGTTGCAGGCATGCTTGCCATGTCTTCCTTGCCCTCAGGCTTGCTTTCTGTCTCTGAGTTGCCTTTTTCCTCCCCAAACAGGTGGAAAATATGCTTTATCCAAAGCTCATCTCCTTGAACTCAGCCCACTTCGACTTCCAGGGCTGCAATTTCTCAGAGAAGAACATGTATGCCCGAGACCGCAGAGATGGCCAGTCTAAGGAGGGAAGCGGCCGGGTTGCAATCCACAAAGCCTCAGGGATCATCCACAGGTTGGGTGGAAACTGGGATACGGTAGATGAAGTAGCTTCCCTAAAGAAAGCAATGCGTGGGGTGTGCAGGGCAGGGGACGGCCCAAGTCTTCTGAAAAGGCAAGCTCAGTTAGCATTATTGGCTTTAGTCTGGGAGTCTATCTTTGTGTATGTGATAGAGTGCCGAGGTCTGTTGCTGGTGACTAGGAATTAGGACTTTCTATTTGTGTCCATTTTTCCCCCAAGTAATTACCTTCTTAGATTACTAGGCTGTCCCCCATAGTTCTGTCCTGATTCTGTCCAGGCAGGACATTGATGAAGGTCTCTGTGTCTTAGCTACACACTTGAATGCAACTACAACACTGGACGCTCAGTAAACAGCATCCCTGCCGCCTGCCATGACAACGGGCGTGCCAGCCCCCCACCCCCGCCGGCTTTCCCCTCCAGATATACTGTGGAGTTGTTTGAGCAGGTATGAATATAGGGATAAGTGGGGGACAAGAGAACCTCAAAGTCTGGGAAGGCCTTCTCTCCTGCTGCCTGACTCTAAGCTCCTCTGATGAGAGTCTCACCACTGGCTCTTTTCCTCAGTTAATAGGAGCAGGCCTCTGACTGTAATAGTGTTGAGAGGATGAATGGGCTCTATTTCTGACCCCACCACCACAGAGAATCCCCTCGCACATCTAAGTCAGATTCTTTGCCTCTGAGCTTGTCTTTCTTATATTGGGTTAGTTCACCCCTGGGCTGAAAGCCTGTGTGCTGTGATCTTGATGATGATCCCTGGTGTCCTAGGGCACAAGAGGAGTAGGAAGGGCTGTTGGTTATAGAAGTCAAAGCGCCTTCTGCTGGGAGAAACCCTTCCTGGTGGAGCCAGAAAGCACACCTGCCCCAACTCATGATGGATGAGGGCCCCAAATGACCAACAGGTTAGGGAGCAGCTCTAAATACACTATCAGTAAACGGCCTGGCACTAAGATTGGAGTCCCCATTGAACAAATCTGAGGTCTGGCCTCCCCTTCCACTGTGCTGTGCACCCCACCCCAACACAGCAGCCTTGGTGGGAAGACCAAGACACTGAGCCAAACTGGCCTCCCCCACAGGTGGGACGAGCTATGGCCATTGCAGCTCTGGACATGGCAGAATGCAATCCGTGGCCCCGGATTGTGCTGTCCGAGCACAGCAGCCTCACGAACCTCCGGGCCTGGATGCTAAAACACGTGCGTAGCACTCGAGGCCCGAGCAGCACTGTGAACATGGGTGTCAACAAGAAGAGAGGCTCTCGAACTCTACCCAAAACTAACAAGTAAGACCAGCAGGGTGGAAGGGACAAAGAGTATGAGAGTGAAATAGGACTCTAAGCGGGGAATTCCCAGGGGTCTGTGTGTGTCCCTTTCCTACTTCTAAGAGGACCACACGGTAAATATTTTCAGGGAAAATTAAGATGAGTAACAGCTCATTTTTTGAGAATGGATCCTCTTCCTTTTTACCTGGAGCTACATGCTTCCTAGGTATCTGGGAATCAGAGCCCTGCACAAAGTCAAATATAATTGGGGTGGGGGCAGGCCTCAGCTTCCAGTGGCTGTAACTGGTTGAGGGGTCCAAAAGCCAGCACCAAGGCAACGGGAGGAATTTACACTCGTTTAAGATGCCCAGGGATGGCCCTTCCGGCTCCTGATGTATTTTCTGCCGGAGCATGTGTGTGAACAAGGGCGCTAGACATTCTGAGATCAGCTGGTATGCCCCAGTCAGACAGCAAAAGAATTCCTCCCTTTTCCCTTTGAATGAGTCCCTATGCGTTTTCACCCAGAGGTGGTTTTACTGAGCATCGACCCTGGGGAAAGACTTGGGACACAACCCCCCTGGATCATGGTTGACTGGCATCTGCTTCTTTGCAGTGGATTGCCTGTTTCCTGCTCTGAAAATACCTTGAGCCGCGTGCGAAGTTTTAGCACTGGCACAAGTGCTGGCGGTAGCCTCAGCAGCCAACAAAACTCTCCACAGATGAAGAACTCCCCCAGCTTTCCTTTTCATGGCAGTCGGTCTGCAGGGCTGCCGGGCCTGGGCTCTAGCACCCAAAAGGTCAACCATCGGGTGCTGGGCCCCGTGAGAGGTAAGCTAGTCTGGGAGCCCCTGCAACAGGTGTTTAGTTGTTTGGGGCATTGTTGGGGGAAGTGAGAGCTTGAAGATATACACTTGGACTGGGACCAAGGAAGCGAATCAATAAAATTAGTTCATAGCAGAATTTGCAGCCTCTCCTGTGACCTGGTGTTCCCTGCGGCATGAGCTCCAAGCGGTATTTGTGACAGAGGCGGTGTGCTGGGTGGCTGTGCCTCAGCACATCGGGAGGCAGGGGAGTTTGTAAGGATGAAACGCCAGCTGAAGCAGGGCCACACAGACATGGAGCCTCCTCTTCAAGGACAGTGTCAAGCGGCCTTGCTGGAGGCAGTGTCAGGAATGCCCGCACAGTCCAAATCACGGCACTGTGAAATGATGGAGAATCCTACCCAAGGTCCCATGAACTGAAATCATTCCTGGCTTCAGAGCCTATTCAGAAAGTTATCAGAAGGATTCTAACGTTTCCAAAGAAAAATGGCCTGCAGACAGATTCTGTTGTAGGCATACCAAGCAGCAGTCTAGCCCCTTCCAGCAGTGGTCACAGTTGCTCAGCTCTGCGTCAGTACCCCTAGTTTGGCCTGATGAGACCCTGCCTGATAAGACAAGAGATTCTGGGTCAGAATGTATACCAGAAGCAGCTGGGCCTGGAGGTAAAAAGAAGGGGAAAGTACTGCAGAGCCATTTCTCGGAGTGGCCAGGCTGTGGCGGGGAGACTGTTGCAGAGCCACTTCTGGAAGTACACTAAACCGCAGATATATTGTATGTGGCTTCCAGGCTACAGAAGTCTTGCCAGGGTATGGAGGCTTATAAGCTGGAACTAAGCTTTGCTGGTCTCCAAGTCACACTCAACCTTGTTAGCATTTCCCTGCTATTCAGCTTGCACCAAAGCTTTGGTGCAGACCAGAAACATGCACTGGGTCGTTGCTGTGGGCATCTGACTGCCCTAGTTTGAGTAGCCAGCGGAGAGCAATGGTCCTTCCCAGCTCTGACCAGTGTCATGTTCGATCTCTGACATGCATCATCGTTACCTCTGCTTATATTCCAAGTCCCATTCTTTTGAGATTCTGTCTTCATTGAAAAGGGCACTTTGGTATACTGTGTCTGAAGGGGAGTATTAAAGTAATAAAATGCCTTATATTTAAATAACATTAAACAGTGAACAAAACAGTATCACATATATATTTCATTTAACACTCATGAGGTCCGTGTGGAATGGATGGTGTTTCTATTTTTCTGATGAGGAAACTGAGGCTGTTTAAGGGTGACTTATCCAAAATTGCACAGCTGTTTAGTGGCAGTTATTCACACGTTTTTTCATGCCCCAGTATACTTGAGTTTCCCATCTTTCTTCTAATTTCTTTTCCTCTTAACTCATAGTTCCTAGGAAGGAATATCAGCATTATAAATTCTCCTTCCCTTTCTACAAAAGGGACATAGTAAAGAGCCTATTCTAGGTCCTCACGGGAGGGTTCTCAGCCATTTCAAACATCCTCCCTGACCCCTCCCATGCAGAGTGCGGGACAAGAACTGGGTTTCTCAGTCAGTACAAAGTAATTTTTAGTTGGCTCATTTAAAACTTAATAGGGACACAGGACAGTAAACACAACATAAAAGCATACACACATTATAAACATGCAGAGAACTTGGGGAGCCACTGTCATAGGTAAACAAGAAGGTAATTAGCCAAAGAATGTTTAGTTGAGAAGTGGTTTTGAAGGATGGGTGTTGGTATATGGTTTGACAGAAACATTCCAGAGATGAGAATGATGGCCAGACCAGGGCTGCTGCGTAGAGAGGACAAAGAGCAAGTGTACTGGCTGGCTGTAAGGGCCAGACCTTTCACCATGGGCGTCAGGTGAAGAGAGGTGGGAGGAAGAAGAATGTCTTGAAAACAAAGATGTGTTCATGAGACATAGGTGCTGCTTCTGAAAATGGTGGGAATAAAAGACTTAGGTTAAGAGAGCTGTCTGAACTGTGTATATCGGCAGGGCAGGGGACATGGGTCCCTAGAGTGGGTTATGCATGAGAAGACTAGAGAATTAGAAACAGTGGTAGGCCTCAGTGATGGTGGAGAGAGCTTCAGGGCTATAAGCTAAAGAAAAAGATCATGGTGGCAGACATTGTTGGAAGAAAAGGTGATAAGTTTATATGGAGATGACCTGCAAGCAGAAGAAGGGCCAAACTGTAGAAAAGGTGGCATCAGGGTCGGGTCTAGGAGTCATCCACATACAGGCGCAGGTAAGACCAAGTGAGACACTGTCCCCCCAGGTGAATGAGCTTAGCAGCAGAGAGAACTGGTTTGCGTAAAGAGACATCCCAGGGACTTGAGTAAATATTTGTAAGAACTACGAAACTATGTCTCCAGTCAAGGGGTCAGGAAGAGGGTTGTTGCTAATACCAAACCAGGATACTATGAGCAGCTGAAAGGTCAGATTCCAGGAATCCTGCCTCCTATGTTCTCTTGGGCATTCACTAGTGCTGCAGTGTTTGCTGCTTCGTCTCCTAAAGTCCCTGATGTGACTCGAGGATGGTAGACTGGCCCTGGCTTGGGACAGGGACCTGTGATGCAGACACACTTGGTTCCGAAACAGGAAGAACATGATCTGTATCTCTGAGATCTAACTATAAAGCAGCTATACTTTCCAAACCCAAAAAATGGGATTGTGATCTGACAGATTTTCTTTCACTTATGTAGTTATTTATAAGAAAATTTCCTCTAATGTATAAAAATTATATCACACTTAACTATACATTTAACTGGTGACTCTCCCTTATTGGCTAGAACAAAACATGAGATTGGGCTATCCAGGAAATTTCAGAAAAGATCCAAGCAACCCAGTCAGAAGCTTAAGGTAGAGGTTCAGGGAACTAGTCTGACAGATTCTGTCTTCAGGGTGACATTTTAGAAGGCTAACAAGTAACCAGCTTGTGCTGCACAGGAGTGTTCCGGGGGCAGGAAGCCAGAAGAGCCTTCACTCCCAACGCCCTTGACCATAGTGCCAGGATCTTCTGCACCTCCTTCCCCCCCGGCTGCCAAAGAGGCCATGAGCACCAAGGCCTTCCCAGACCAGGCTCAGCTCCTGCAGAGGAGGCAGGAGCGGTCATGGGGAATAGCTAATACAATGGTGGAGTGAGGAAAGTCAAAAGTCTACAAGATGCTGGTGTAAAAGCAGATGCAACAGAGGCCAAAGAAGGCCAGGGAGAGGGCAGAGAGGCAAACCAGCTTCTGTTGGTTACATACTGACAAAAACGGCAAGGACGGGGAGGCCAGTGAGGTGCCCAGGCCACAGAACAGAAGAAGGCACTTGCTCTCAGGGTCAGGCCAGGGTCTCCTTACATGTGCGCCCCAGATGCCTCACTCGCTTCATATTGGTCCTGGCCCTGAATTCAAGCAAGTCTAAATAACTGAAACACGCCCTGGCCCTCCAGACAATCCAGCAGGGCACTAGGGTAAAGGACAAGGGACTTACTCTTTTTACGTCTTCAGCTCTTGTCCTCCACCACTGCTCTCATTCCTCCCAGCTCTGATGCTTAACCTGAGGTTACGAGAACCCTTTCCTGGCCTCTGATGCCATGGCTCAGCTGCCAGGCAGCTTTGGTAGAGAAGCTAAAGTCTAATAGTGAGGGGAGGTTCCTTTGTGAAGTGAGTCAAAGGACACAGGAAGAATGCCTCTAGCACCATCACCGCCTTTACCTTTTCTACTGCAAACAAGTTTCATGTTAAAACTTACTTGATGGCAGGAAATGTCTCATAACATATCTATTTATCCCTATCACCCAGCACCTACCTGGCACTTATTAAACGATCAACAAATATATTGCTGAACAAAAACTTGGGAGCTGTAGAATAGCCATCCTAATTCATACACCGATGAGGTCTGGCTCCTCCTCTCAGACTTCTGCCCCAGGACTATCCTGCCACTGCCAAAATGGAACCTATAGCAGATGACCATAAAACATCATCTCACAACCTCTAGAAGCAGAGCTGATCGCATATCACTCTTGCACTCAGCCTTAAGCTGCCATTTCTATAATACCTCAGAACCAAGAAATAATAGAATTGGGGCTCTTCCCTTTCATTCTTGTCTCCATGGGGACTGAGAAGGCCAGAAGCCAAACATGAGAAACTGCTGTGGGCTCACTTTGCCAGACTCACAGCAGGGCTGGCTGGATCTTAAGAGTCTTTGATGAGTTGAAATGCTGTCTAAATGCCTTACTTTCCAGATCAGCCTTCTACCCTCAACCAGACCTTGTCTTCTTCTCCTTAGGCCCAGGATTCCTGAGTGCATCCTTAGTATCTTTCCCATGATCCCTACATTTCACACTGACTTTTTTTTACATCATTTGCCTGTTTTGCTTCATACCTCCTTGACTATCGTGCAGTTCCTTACTAGAACCTACAAACTTCCCAAAGGCTTTCACTCACTCTTGCTTGTTTTCTCTCATCCTTTCTTGGGGTGGGTGAGGCTTCATCCCTTAATATATTTTCAACATGCATCTGTATATGGAGATTTCTCAGACCATCTAGAAACCTGCTGATTCCCCCTCTATCAAGTTCGTTATTTCTGCCTACTGTGCACTGTCCCTTGGAAATCATAGTGACATCCCTGTTTTAACCAAAAATTACCCAGGTCTGGGCTCTACAGCATCTCTGTGGTGGGTAATGTTGCAGGTTAACTGACTGGCATTGAGTCTCTGACTTCTTTTGTCTTGTTGGCATTGCTGTACCAACTCTTCCTAGCCCCCTAAGTTCTGGTTGTTTCTGACTCTTGGCGCAGTCTTAGCCTCTACTTGGTACCCAGCATACATAGTATTAGAGAAGGTCCCTACCCACAAGGAACTCAAGTTCTAATTAGAATATTGGCAAACATTATTGAGTACTTAGTATGTGCCAGATACTATTTTAAGTCCTTTACATGTACTAACTTATTTAATTAGGGAGAAACCATAAATAATTACTAGCCACGTGAATAAAGGACAATGAAGAGAACAATTAATTCTACCATTAATGGCCACAGAGGCCTCACAGAGGTGACATTTAAGATGGGATTCGTAAGATACCCAGGGTTTCCCTAGGCAACAGACATTTTAGAGGAACCGCACAGCTAGGAGCCCCAGGGGTTGTAGCAGAGGGTGTGAAGGATCAAGTCAAGTCAGCATCCTTCTGAGGATGAGTAGACCTGAATCAGTGGGCAGGGCTTTGAATGCTGTATACAAAGGTTTAGACTCTGTCCTTTAAAAGACCTTCAGTATCTCCCCCTTCTCTGAGCCCAAACGATTTTTGATCAGGTCTATGTTTTAGAATAGCAATTTCTGTCATCTGCCTAAAGAACGGATTGTAAAAAGGAAGGAGGGGGGCCAGTGGAGAATATTTTTCAAAAGCCTGAATGAGCTAAAGACCTATATCTGGACACTGGCAATAGCAAGGAGAATAAAGAAGAAATTCAAATGAAGGTAAAGGTAGAATTGGTTAAACACAAATATAAATGTGAGGGAAGAGTTGAAAGATGAAACAAGGTTTCTAGCAAAATCTTCCCGAAGATAGGGAGAACAAAAGAAAGGATGGGAGAAAATGGGTTTTGTTTGGGTCATGAAAGACTGCCAGGTAGAAAAACGTCCAGTGGACAGTTAGAACTGCAGCTCAGGAGAAAAGGGCTAGAGGGAGATTTGAGAGTTTAAAATATGCTGAGCAAGAGAGGACCAAGGATAGAATGGTGGGGAACACCACAATTTAAGGGGCAGGAAGATTAGTTGAAGAGCAGTTAGAGGTAAGAGGAGAACCTAGGAAAGCTGTTTAGAAGCCAAGCTCAATAATTCCTTGGCCAAAAGAAGGAGCTCGTGGGTAAGTTGGTTAGCCAGAGAAGTGAGGATGAGGGCTGGCTGAGAACTGGACACTGGAATAAGTATCAGAGGACGTTATACTCATCTTAGGTTTCTTCAGACAAGGGACGCTGGTGCGGTAAGTTTGAAAATGGGCATTTTCTGACCAAGGAGAGCCAGTGGGGTGGTGGACTGACAGTGCCTCACTTACTTGCCCTCTCTGCTGTGTCCCTTCCACTCAGAGCCCCGAAGCCAGGACAGGAGACGGCGGCAGCAGCCACTGACCTATCACCTTACTTCAAGCAGCCTGGCCTCATCCCCAACTCCTGCCAGTTCTAGCCTAGCCTCCTCACGCAACATGGGCTCCTGCCTCCTGCCCAGCTCACTCAGCATATCAGGTCTGTACGCACTGCCACTGAAATCTAGGTTGGCAGCCTCCTTCCTTCCTTCCACGCGGGGTGGAGAGCAGGCTCCGAGGAAATCCTGCGCCCCGTTGCCCCCGGACCCGGACCTCTTTCTTGACTGGATGTGATAGAGGCCTCTGTAGACCAGGGGCATCAGTTATCGCCCAGAGGATCCTAAACCCCAAACACCCATGCCCTTGTACAGGAAGCTGAAATTCAATGAGTGTCTTTGTATAATAGTAGTTCCCATTTATTGAGCATTTACTATGTGGCAGGCACTGCTCTAAGTTCATTATCTCATTTAATCCTCACTTTTACAGTTGAGGAGCATTATGACTTTTCCTACCTGCTACTGATTGAAGCTCCCTGACTCCAGGAGCTGGACATTAGACAAAACTGCAGAATGAAAAAAAGGATAGGCCTGCCATCACCACAAATGTGTGACCATATCAAGCACACAAAACCTTGGCCATCTGCTCTCCTTTTGTTCTATCCCAGCTGCCACAACATTAGTAACAAAGAAACAGAATTTACGGAGGATGAGGCCCAGAAATCAGGATTTTAAAAAGATTCCCAGGTGATTCTAATGTGCAACCAAGGTTGAGAACCACTGCTCTAAGGTCTATAAATTCAGAGTAATTCAAGCTCTGATTTGCTGCTCCACCCCTTGAACAAGACTAGAGCACGCCAAGCTTCTCAACCAAGGGCAACCACCTCACCACCTCTGCACACGTGCCAATGTCTAGAGACATTTTGGGTTGTTACAAACGGGGAGGGGCAGGAAGAGGAACACCCTCTAATCCAGCGGTTCTCACCTGTGGGTTGCAACCCCTTTGGCGGTCAAACAACCCTTTCACAGGGGTCACCCAAGACCATCCTGCATATCAGATATTCACATTACGATTCATAACAGTAGCAACATGACAGTTATGAAGTAGCAACAAAAATAATTTTATGGTTGGGTCACAACATGAGGAGCTGTATTTAAAGGGCCAGAAGGTTGAGAACCACTGCTCTAATGGGTAGCGGCCAGGGATGCTGCTAAATATCCTAGAATGACACAAAGAATTATCCAGCCCAAAATGTCAATAATGCCAATATTGAGAAACTCTAATCTAAAGGAAGTTCCCTCTTCCCCGTGGCCCCTACCCTGATATGTTTCTTTTGTTCTCAGGGAGCAACTGCTCATTCCTGTCCTCAGGGGACAAGTCAGAGGCGGTCATGGTGATTGGGAAAGGTCTACTAGGAACTGGACCTCGGATCCCCTGTGTCAGGACCCGATTACAGGTAACATTTTTGGGTCTTCCTGTCCCCAGCATAACAACTATGGCAGAACCCAACAAGCAACTGTTCATCTGGTAGTAGGAGGGGGAATGCCCAGCACTGCTTTACCTCTCCCCAACCATTTAAGAGAGCTCTTCTGGTGTCTCGAGTGCCTGTCTGTCCAGTGTCCCATCCCCTTCAAGCCAGGTCTCTTGCTTGCTTTCAACCCCATGTCCCTGCCGGATATACCCCGACCTCAGCCTGCTAGCTTTGGCTTTGTCTGCCCCTGTCCTTAGTTTCTCCTCTCTTTCTGCCCAGACCTGCCCGAGGAGAGTTCCCGCCAGGAGGGGTCCCGGATTCCCCAGGTAACACATCTGATTGCTGCTCCTAGGAACAGCTGTGCCACCAACGCCAATTCAGTCCAGACCCCCATGCTAGTTGGCTAAAGTTGGGTATAGGCAGAAGGTGAATGGACGGGTGAAACGTAAGCTGGTCTGGCAGGGGCTGAGGCACAGAAGGCTGAGAAAGATCTACCAATCCTCCAAAAGCTTTCTACACAGTACTTGTCTTTGGTACAAATCTTGGCCATGATATAGCCATGGAGGTTAAATGGTGGATTCTTTTGCCTCCCCTAGTTAAATAAGACTGAGAGTATATAGTTATAGATTGAACCCAAGTTCTCTATTATCCTCTCAGCTAGGGAACGTGCCCAGGAATGAAAGGTCCTAGTACCTGTGTTGACTGCTAAACTACACCCTTACTCATGGGAACTCTAGAAGCACAAATATTCATGGAAGAACCTAGTTTCTCAGCCCACCCCCTGTCCACAGGCTAGGTCCAGGTTGGGCTGGGGCTCACCGCCGACTTGCAGAGGGATGAGAGGCTCTTCGGGCCCCACATCCCCTATCCTCTGGACCAGGGAGAGCAGTGAGCCGGAGCCGGGACCCCGCTCTGCACCAGGGTGAGCACAGATTGTCCCTCACCCCACTTCTCCTTTCTACCCCCTCATTCCCAATTCTGCCACTCAGGATCATTTCCTTCCTGAATCCTTGACCCCCAAAAGACTAAATATACTTTCATTAGGAATCTAGTACCTGTTTTTCCCCCCCATAATGGCCTCAGTCTTCACTCCAGTGACTAAGAAAACTGTTAGGGTCTAAGGCCTAGGAGCTGGCAGGTTCCAGCATCAGACCACTGTGCAGAACTCAATACTGTGCCTATCCTTACCCATCCCACCTCTCTCACTTCCCAGCCCCTGGCTAACAGACCAGAAGAGGAGCAAACTTTTCACAACCCTGGTTCCTCCCTTTTCTGTTGCAGGCTGCCTCAGGCCGCACCTCCACGGCCCCACTCCGCCCCTGCCATTTCTCCTGTTTCCTGTAGTCTGTCTGACTCCCAGTCTCCGACTTGTTACAGCGGGGGGCCCTTGGGCCAACCTGAGGTTTGTTTTGTCCCTAAATCTCCCCCATTCACTGTTTCTCCCCGGGTCTGATGCCTTGACCTTCATGCCCAGGATATAGCCACAAGATGGGGAACACTGAGAAATGTGCTAGTCCCCTGCCTCAGCTGCTGATTCCATGTGACAACTATAACTCCTCAGAATGCCATTCACACCGTGCTGTGGCATCACAGAGCATCACCTTGAGACAGGACAAAGCAGGGAATGTGTCACCCCTTCCCTCCCTCCACAGCACAAGATTTTGGGACCACAAAAATATCTATATTTTTATATCGAGGGGAGGGAGTAGAAAAGAAAGCAGCCCTATACTGGGCCCTACTCAGTGGCAGCTTCTTGTTCCATAGGGTTAAGGAAGACTTTGAGGAAATAAAAGTTGTTTGGAAAAATCCAGGTGTAGTTGCTTTATATGCTGTGATGGGTAGAAGGGATGAAGTGAAGTGTGAAGGCCCCTCACACCCTCCATCTTGCCTCAGACTATGTCCTGGAGCCCTAGAAAAGAGGGGAAAGACCTGAGGTAAGGAAAATGCTGTTTTACTCGGAGGAATCCTCCGGGAATCAACTCCCACCCACCCTCTCTCCCCTTTATGTTGGGACCCACACTTAAGCTTGGTCTCCAAACCCGCCCCCGCCCCCTTTCTTCTCTAAGACTTGGGTCTATAGCCGCCAACCCCTAACTCAGTGTCTCTTGCCCCAGAACATGGAAATAGAATTCTGTATCTTTACAATCCCTCACTCACACACACACAAAAAAACCTGCCTAAATAATCTTGGAAAAGTGAGGACTGTTTAAGTGAAGAAGAGCTCAAATCCTCATTCGTGGATGGCATCCTCAGTACCCTCATTCCTACCTGGCAGTGCCACCTTGTACCCATACCCCCAACTTGGGCACCTGGGGCCTAGGAAACCCACCCAGGGGACAGCTGAAGGGGGAGGGACACTGCAAGGCACTCTTCCCTGTGCGGACAAGGGGCCCAGTTCTGGCGCTGCGTGCTTGGCCCCACGCTTTCTGGTGGGAAGTTTCGAACCCTGCAGGCCCTGGCACAGCCTCGCCACTCCCGGGCTGGGCGCTACAGCCCCAGACCGTTACCTGGGGCGGAGAAAGCGCCACTTTCATTCCTGCTTCTTGGGATTGTTGACGGCCACGTAGTGATAGAGAACGACAAGCAGGAAGAGCGACACGCCCAGCATGTTGGCGAAGATGGCGAGCTGCACGTCGGTGATCATCCTGCGGAGAAGAGGGCGGGCTGAGCCTGCGGCCGGCACCCCTCCCTGCTCAGACCAGGGCCCGTCCTCGCCCCCCGGTCGCCTGCGCGCCTCTCACCTGACCAACTGCGCTCGGCTCCGCGGCGGTCTGCGTTCCGGCTGAAGGTAGGAGACCTGGTCCGGAAGTTTGTGGCGCCAGCTCAGCTCCAGGACAGGCACTTCCGGCCGGGTCGGTCTCTCTAGCCCCGCCGTCTCGCCTGCTCCCCGCCGGCTCACAAGGGGCGTGGTCTGGGGCGGGGCGGCCGCGGGATGGCGTGTGTCGGGCCCGCGCTGCACAGCTGGGCGCAGCTGGCGCAGCGGGGGACGTGGTTAACAGCGCCGGGGCCGCCTCCCCGGAGCCGCGGGGTGCTAGGGCGAGGGTGCGGCAGCGGGGCCGGGCGGGAGGCTTGGCCTGACCTTAGACTCTGACACCCCTTCCCGTCCCGCCCCCCCACGCTGCTGCTCACCCTTTCCCGGCCCGGCCGGCCAGGTGCTTCCTTTGGGCCCTGCCCTCGGATCCCCTCCCTGGCCCAGCGGTGGGGTGAGGGATGAGAGGTGGTGCCGAACGGAGACAACTGGGTGCTGCTCTCCTCGGAGCCAGCCCTTGCGCCCCGTACCCTACACGTAGGACAATCCTGCCTGTGACCTCCCTTACCCTGGCTTCCCCCACCCCCTACCCCGCACCCCCACCTCCGGGGTAGGCGTCGGAAATAGGGCGGACCCTCCCGAAATCTAACCCCAAATCGTGGGACTTCGGCCAAGTGGGAAATCACCCCCCGGATGTGAGGGAGGGAGCGGGGAGGAATGGCCGGGATAAGCCGGAGGGGCCGTGGGCCGTGGGTTCCGAGCAGAGCAGGGTCACGAGGAGGAAGGAGAAAGATGACGGGGTGTTGTCGGGGGTCCGGTGAGGGGAGAAGCCGCTGGGGCTCTAGCCCTCTGCCCAGCCAGAAGCTGCTCCGCCCTCACCCCTGGCTTCCCCGTCCCTCGGCTTCACCATAAAAGGGAACGGCACGGAGCCAGGCTGGGCGGGGGGCTGGGCCGGAGCTGACAGGGGTAATGGAAGCCAGTTGCTTTGCGGTAGAGGGGCCCGGGCTCAGGGGACGCTGCTGCTCCTGAGCCAAAGAAAACCACAGGCGTTCCCATGGGGCCGGGCAGCGGGTGGGGGACCAGTGCCGCCTGTGTGCACAGTGCGCTGGTGTGCACTCGCCCAGCGTGGCCTTCCTGGCCTGGTACCTTCACCAGCGTGTCCGCCATGCTTTGGTCCAGTAACTCCTAAGCTCAGCCTCTGCCTTCCGTAGTCCTGGCTCCTCTGGCCTCCCCACTCACCCCAGCCCTCACCCAGTATTTCCCAGAGGTTTCCTATTTAGAATCCCAAGCCCATGTCCCCTCCACATAACCTTGAAACCCCAGAATGTGTTTCCTCGAGGGGCCAGTCTGTTCCCAGCTCTGCTCGGCGAGAACGAGGGTCTAGGTCGTAAAGGATTACACACATTAGGCTTCATGTCCCCTGGAAATCTGAAGCAGATTCAAGTCCAAGCAGATCTTAGAGCTACGATTGGAACAGAACTAGATCCTGGAAAGCAGACTTTCCAGACTGTCAATGGCAGGAGGTGCTTCAGATTTCCAAGCCTGTCCCGGACCCGCGGAGCCAGGTGCCAGGCTTCCTAGACTGTCAGAGCGGAAGGGTGCCTCCAAGATCGTTTTATAAAGAAGGAAACAGGTCCAGAAGGCAATTGATTTGACCACGGTTCTACGACCGGTTAGAGACCGTGTTACCTGATTCTCTTTCCTCTGATCAATTAACCCAGAGCCACTGATTTATTTGGTATCAGTAGGTTGTCCTGGGTCAGGGACAAGAGGAAAAGGATGTATTTTAGAGCCATCCAGAAATGTCCTTCACCTCCCACAACTTCCTGTGCCTAGGTCACTGAGACTTTATCAGCCTTGAATGGGTCACTTGGCCTGGTGCCTAGAGAAATTGAAACAAAAATGGTCTCCAGGACAAAACTAGACCCAGCTAAGAACAAATAAAGCTTGAAAACAGTTTGGGTAGAAGAGTATGTGAGAAATGGGACAGGTACTGCCTCATCCTGTGAAGGAGGAGGGAGAGGATCTGGAGGGGGCACATGTGCAGCTTAATCTTTGTGATTAGTGTGACATTTTCAAGGAAAAGATGAGTTTAGAATTAGACTCAGGAGAAAAAAAATCACCCAGACCTGGGAGAAGGGAACTGAACCCTGAGTCCAGGGAGGTTGGTACCTAAAGTATTGCACCTGTAGAAGGGTTGGAAGGAAAAGGAAATGTATGCATTTGAGAGGAGGAGTAGACTTTTGCTCAAGAGTCCCCACAAGTTTGAATTCCCATCTGGGTTTGCATGACTCAAGGCCTAATTCATATTATTCCCTCCTTTTCCCCTCTCAATATTTATCTTCTGACAGATGCTTAGACATAAAATGTTCCTTACTACTACTGGTGTCCCCTGGCCCGCCCTGGGCACGAGCTCGTTGCTCAGTGATGGTCGACTGAATGAGTTACGTCGTAGAGCCAAGATTGCCCATTGGCACTAGACCCTTGGAAATTCCTCATCTTGGAGCGGTTATAAAATAGATACTGTCCTAGTGCCCCAAGGACTTAGCCTAGTTGACCTCAAGAATTCCAATTGCTTTGGAAATTTGTGGCCATCTGCCAATACTACCACTGCAGCCACCATGGCATTCTCCCTCATCTTAGTTTCCCCTACAGCCTCTTGCCCAACGCCTCGGGCCTCCCCAGTGAACCCAGAGCCACTGATTTATTTGATGTTTCACAGACATCCCTGTCAGCCCTGAGGTCTCAGCCCCTAATTATAGGACTAAATGATATGTAACATACTGCAATTGTATTTCAAAGCCAACATTTCTGACTTGACACACTTAAAATATAACCGGTTTTTAAACTTAAGGGGGCAGGCAAAGGGATGGGTGACAACTGGGAAGTGACGAGATGGCTGGGATGACTCCTCAGGTTGCCAGAGGCCTCCCGAGGGAGAGAAGAGGGGAAAGAACAGAGAAAGAAAGCCCACAGCAGTGGTCAGGACAACCTAGAGAGGAAGTGGGTTGGCTTCCTGCCAGAGCCAGGGCCTAGAACTGATGCTGAGACCAGGGACGAAGCAGCAACCTTGAAATCAGGATCTCCATCCGACACCTCTAAGGGGCAGCCACAGACTCCCATGTCTATTGGTTCCAGGGCTTACTCTCACCATCCCGTCTTCTTGTTGCATTGCTCCCAACCCTTAGCATTCACAGGACCTCAGAGGCCGGTCATTCAGTCACATTGAAGAGTTGGTGGCATCCTCCCATGGCTTCCAACCATTGCCCTGCAAACGGTTCCCAGAATCAAGATCCACATTTTGAATCATCTCCTGGACATCTATTTCTATTGAGATGTGTTACTCTCACGTTAAACTCAGTACAGGCCTACCTCGGAGATATTGCGGGTTCGGTTCCTAACCACAGCAAGTAAGTGAATATTGCAATAAAGCGAGTCGTAATGCTTTTGCTGGTGAAGGAAGTAAATTTGTAAACATGTGTAACATTTTCTATTTGTAAAAAAAAAAAGCAACATCTGTGAAGCCTAATAAAGCTAAATGCCTGTATGTTTAAATCAAGGTCATCCTTCTTTCCTCCAAACCTGCTCCTCCTCTCAACCTACCCATCCTGGCTAGAACCCTGGCATCTTCGCTGGTGTCTCCCTTCAGCTGCTCCCCTGGTACCCAGCCTTCTCTTTCAGGCCTGCACCACTTTGCAGTGCAGAATTTGGAAGGGACCTTAGACAACAGACCCCCAGTGGAGTCCCGGGACTTGCTCAAAGTGATAACGTAGTTAGAGGAGGAGCTGGAACCAGCATCCTCGTGCCCTAACACCCTGCCCACTGTTCTTGCTGATGGTCTTCAGTCTTCTCTCTGTGGGGATGCTGATCCCCTCCTCAAAATTGTGCAATCCAGGCTCTTAGCCAGTCATCTGAGGCTCTCCCTGATTTTTCCGCAATGCACTTCTCTGACTTTCTATGCAACTTCTTGACACAAATAAAAGCTAACAGCCCATTTACCACATGCCAGGCAGTATTCTAAACTCTGTGTGTATTAACAGCCCTCACAGACCTAGGAAGGAGGCACTGTTATTACTCCCAAGTTATAGATGGGGAAACTGAGGAAGACCACATTTCCCAACCTGAAACCTGTCTATTCCAAAACTTCTTTTCTGACTCCCGCAGCAGCCGCTGTCTTTCCGCTCCTCTTGCCCACAACACGCCTCCTCCATCAGCCTGGCCCCTAGGCGCTCTGTCTATCCCGCGTTATGTTAGTTTCTGTTTTGGAGCTTGGTCCCATTCTTCAATAGCCCCAGCTGCTCCTTACTGAGTCACACACACATGCCTTTGCACCTGGGCGCCTCTACCGTGCTCAGCACACGGCGCTCTCCTAGTACTTCCGCTCAGCCCTCCCAAGTGTCCCTCCACACGGGACCTCGTCCAGAACACAGCACTGAGGGCCAGGTGGTGGAGAGGGGCCCGCGGATGGAGAGGGGTCCGCTGACAGATCCCAACATCCCAGCCTGTCGGGTCAGGCTGACGCTGAGTCCTATGAGTCCCCAGCTGCTACAGAGGCTATCAGACTTGCCTCCACGCGAGGGAGTGACTTCCTTTACTCTGTGGTAGGGCTCAATTTGTCTACCTCCCTTCCCTCCCCCACTCATGGCCTGACCCTCCCCAAAACTAGTCTGGGGCCCATATTCATTTGGCCTTTTTCGAATGAGAGTCTCCTCTTGCCCAAGTTCTCCATGCTTGACAAGGTTGCTCCCCGTTTCCACATTCCTTCCTTCCCCTCTGGCTTCTCTGAATTTCCTGCCCGCCTCATGGAGTCCTTGTCCTTTGCCCTGGCCCAGTAGCCCTCTCTCCTATTCTCCCAAGTCACTGACTAGGTATTTAGAGTTTAATCTCAGCTCTGCTCTTAACTTGCTGTATTACCTTGGACAAGTTACTTTCCCTCTCTGAGCCTCAATTTTCACATCGTAAAAGGAGGGAGCTAGACTGGATGGTGAGTGATATTCTGCTGAGCTCTCCAGGCTCTCCTCTCTTCACAGTCCTCCCCTCTTCCTCTCACCTTTGGGACCCCCCCCCCCCCCGCAACCCCCACCCCCACCCCCCCACTGTCAGGTCTCTCCTCCCAGGAGAGGCCTGCCCTCGCCCAGGGGAGCTGTGGCTTCAGCTCCTGTTCCCTAGCTAAGCGGCCAGCCCTGGGCCTCCTCCCCAGCCCTGGCCCCGGCTCCACTCCATGTGGCCCGTCTGAGAGGCTGGCTCCAAGCCCGGCGGCAACTCCACATTTCTGTTTTTCCTTTTTTCCCCCCTCTTTCCCGGAGTTAACTAGAAGCAGATGTGGCGCACGATGGTTGGAGAGGTGGGGGGAGGAAGGGGGAGGCTGGACCGCCAGCCAGACAGGGGGGAAGGGAGGGGAGTGAGCAAGAGAGGGAGGCAGGAGGCCAGGGCCCGCCCCACACAGCCACTCTTGCGCCTCTGAACGGCCACAGGGGTAAAGTCCTGTCACCCCCAGGATCCAGTCATTGGGGAAAACGGATAAGGAGACCAGAAGAGGGCCAGCTGGGGTGAGGGGGCGGAGGCCCAGGAAGCAGCATCTGAGCGGGGCAGGGACCGGGCGCAGGAGGCCTGGGGGCGCCGAGAACAAACTCCCCTCAGAGGTGGAGAAGAGGAGAGCGGAAGGAACCGAGGGAGGGACGGACGGAACGGAGCCTGAGGCGGGAGGAGGAGGGGGAGAGGGGTCAGGCCAGGAGGCCAAGGAGGAGGCCTGTGGCTGGGGGCTGCTGGCAGGAAGCTGGGGACAGGACCCGACCCCGGAGCTGCGGGCATCCCCGCTCCAGGCAGAGGCGCCAGTGATCAGGCGGGATGTGCCTCTGAGGGCCACGGCCAAGCGCCCCACCATGGCCCCCAGGACCCTCTGGAGCTGCTACCTCTGTTGCCTGCTGACCACAGCCGTGGGGGCAGCTAGCTACCCCCCTCGCGGGTACAGCCTCTACACAGGGAACGGTGGGGCCCTCAGCCCCGGGGGGCCCCAGGCCCAGAGCGCCCCTCGGCCTGCCAGCCGCCACAGGTAAGTGTCTGGTGAAGAGGGGCCCAGCCCAAGGCTGATGGTAGGTGGGAGGGTGGGTCAGAAGTGGGTATCGAGGGCCCCGCTTTGGCTGCCCTCTCCTGGGCTGTCTCCCCAATGCAGGGAAGAGAGGGAGAGGAAGCCCATCCATCAGATGGCTCCTCACGAGCCCACCTTCCTGCTGGGCGTTTCCAGGCCCACCCCCCAATAGATAGGTCCTCTTCTCTAACCTCAGGGGGATCAGCTCCCTCGGCCTCGGCAGGACCTGAAGTTAGGTGTCCAGGGGGACGACCTGAGGGGCATGGCCGGGCCTTCCTGCCCTGTGTACCAGCCTGGGACCCTCGGGCAGCCCTTTCATCCCTTCCTGGGGCTTCCTCAGCCCCTCCAGGGATCCCTGATACTGACACGCTTTTGCTGGGCTCCTTTCGGCCTCTCCAGCCAACACAGATCCGAGGCCAGCAAACCCCCTGAGGGACAGGGCTCGTCAATGGCTTATTCTCTGCTGAACCCTGAGCTGGACCCCTGCCTGGGGGGCCTCTCCCCTGAGGGGTGGGTGGAAGCCAGCATCCAGGGAATCACCGAGTCACCAGAGGGCCCCGCCAGCCGGCTCACACAGGCCACGCCAGGCTAGAGACTGAGATAGAAAAGGGACACGAATGAATGGGTGAATCCAGAGGCTCCCCGGGCCCCCGCCCCAGCCGTGAGGATCGACTTCTCATAGTTGTGGTTTTCCATTCTGCGCCTCCTCTCCTGTCTTGAAAAGTCTTTATCGAGACTCCGGGCGGACAGGAAGGCGTGGGGGAGTTGCCCCTGCCAGAGCCCTGCTCCCACGGGTCCCCCAGGGCCCTTCATCCTTTGACCCCCCCCCCCCCGGCCCTCTGGTGGCCCTGGGCCCTCCCTGGGGTGTGTGTCCCTGGCTCTTGTGCCCACGTGGGGTTGTGCCTGCAGGAACTGGTGTGCCTTCGTGGTGACTCGGACAGTGAGCTGTGTCCTGGAGGATGGAGTAGAGACCTTCGTCAAGCCCGACTACCAGCCCTGTGGCTGGGGCCAGCCCCAGTGTCCTCGCAGCATCATGTGAGCCCAGCGCTGGGGAGTGGGTGCTTGGTGGGGCGGGCCAGGACAGCACTAGGGCGGCCAACTTGGGAATGTGCACCAAGCAGGTGGCGAGGGCAGGGCCGGGGGCTTCAGTCAGAGCCACTCTGAGGAGATGCTGAGGCAACAGCTTGGCTGGTGGGCACACTGAACTAGAGCACTCGGCAGCCCCTCAGTGCCTTCTCTGGCTGGTCATGCTCAAGGAGAGGAGTTCAAGGCTCCAGCACAGGACAGCGGAGGAAGAACAGCGATTTGGCCCTTGGCCAACAAGCTAGCTGACAGCTGTCAGCTGAGCAAGACCACATGCTGAACGGTGAGGGGGACCCAGCCTGAGGGACAGGCCTTGCCCACCAGCAGCTGCCCATCTCTGAGGCCAGGGGCCACGATCACCGACAGTGCAGGGAGGAGTAATGAGCCCTCCCTCCACCTCTCCCAGGTACCGCAGCTTCCTCCGTCCTCGCTACCGCGTGGCCTACAAAACGGTGACAGACATGGAGTGGAGGTGCTGTCAGGGATACGGGGGTGATGACTGTGCTGAGAATCCTGCCCCAGTGCTGGGTCCTGCGCCGACCACACCACGCCCCCGGCCACGGCCTGGCCGCCCCAACCTCTCTGGCTCCAGTGCAGGAAGCCACCTGAGTGGACTAGGGGGGGAAGGTGAGTATGGGAGCCCTGGAGAGAGTAGTGGGAAGTGGTGGGGGGGCAGAAAACGGGGGAAACCTCCATGTTCCAAGCCAGAAAAAAGGGACAGAAAAGAGTTAATGGGATCTCTGAGATTCCCTGTCCATGTGTGTGTGCGTGCATTGGCATGTGTAAGCGTGTGTGTGCGTGTGTGTACACCAGACAGAGATGGAGAGGTTGAGAGGGACCAGAGAAAAAGGAGGCAGAGAAAGTGAATGTGCTTACACATGCCCACATGTGGCCAAGATACTTCCTAGTTGGGAACAGCTGCGGGAAGAAGGGGGAATTCCTTCGGAAGCTTGGTCCAAGGGGATATAGACAGTTGGGACTACAAGTCCCAGCATGCACTGCAACCAACTCCAGGTCCCAGGCCCCTCCCTGGCCTCTGGAGACTGCAGGTCCCAGAATGCAGCAGTCCCTGCCCTGTTGCTTTCCCTCCCCAGTGTGCTGGGCCCTGCGGATGTGCTGTGTTTGCTTGCCAGGGAGCAAGTCATGTTGTAATTATGGAAACAGGAACTTCTGGCTGACTCTCCCCTCATCCAGCTGGAGCCCCCAGAGGCCTGCCACAGAGCTCATCTGTGTCCTGTGGTGCTGTGGAGCGGTGCTGCCCAGGAATGGCTGCGGTCCTGGGGCCACAGAGCCGCCCCACATTCCCATTTCACTTGCCGGGGGAGTGGCCGTGTCATACCTGTTTCACAGAAGGAAGCCGTTTCCATAGCGTTAAGAGACGCGCTGGACAGTGAGAGGACATGGGCTGGGCGGTCAGACGGATGACCTGGGTGTCCAACTTGGCTCTGCCACTTATTTAACTTGTAACCCATAGGCCAGCTACTTAAGCTCTCTGGTCCTCTGTTTCCCGCTCTGCAGAATGGGAAGAGCTCACGGTAGCTGCCCAATGGAGTGTTGCAAGGGGGAAAGATCTGGCCTTGAGGCATTCAGTGAATGAGAGTTTCTTTCTGTCTTTTCTTGCTCAAATCACCCCGCTAAGCCATAGTCAAATCAGTTAGGACCTCTGACCTCTTGCTGGAGTTGGACCTAGGAGGCTGGCACTGAGTCCAGCCCCGCTGCCTTATGTCTTCTCCTCTCTGCCAGGTCCTGGGGAGTCAGAGAAGGTGCAGCAGCTGGAGGAGCAGGTACAGAGCCTGACAAAGGAGCTGCAGGGCCTTCGGGGTGTCCTGCAGGGACTGAGTGGGCGCCTGGTGGAAGATGTCCAGAAGGCTGTGGAGACGGCCTTTAACGGGAGGCAGCAGCCAGCAGACGCAGCTGCCCGCCCTGGCGTGCACGAAACCCTCAACGAGATCCAGCAGCAGCTGCAGCAACTGGACAAGCGTGTCTCCACCCATGACCAGGAGCTGGGCCATCTCAACAACCATCACGGTGGTGGTGGCAGAGCCCTGGATCCGGCCCCAGCCTCTCCCGGCCACAGCGAGGAGCTGCTGCGGGAGGTGGAGCAGCGGCTGCAGGAGTCCTGCTCCGTGTGCCTGGCGGGGCTAGATGGCTTCCGCAGGCAGCAGCAGGAGGACAGGGAGCGGCTGCGAAGACTGGAGAAGCTACTGGAGGAGCGGCAGCGGCAGCTCGCCGGGCAGGCCGTGGGCCGCAGGCCCCCTCAGGAATGCTGCCCTCCAGAGCTGGGCCGGCGACTGGCAGAGCTGGAGCGGAGGCTGGAGGTCGTGGCCGGTTCCGTGACCGTGCTGAGTGGGCGGAGAGGCACGGAGCTGGAAGGTGCAGCGGGGCAGGGGGGCCATCCCCCAGGCTACACCAGCTTGGCATCCCGCCTCTCCCGCCTGGAAGACCGATTCAACTCTACCCTGGGTCCCTCACAGGAGCAGGAGGAGGGCCGGCCTGGGCGTCCTGGGGGCCTGACCCACTGGCTGCCTGCTGCCCGGGGCCGGTTAGAGAAGCTGGAGGGGACGCTGAACAATGTGAGCAAGGAGCTGGGTGGGCGGCTGGACCTGCTGGAAGAGCAGGTGGCAGGGGCCGTGCAGGCATGTGGGCAGCTCTGCTCTGGGGCCCTGGGGGAGAAGGACTCCCAGGTCAGTGAGACCCTCAGTGCTTTGGAGCGCAGGGTGCTGGACGGCGAGGGGCAGCTGCGGCTGGTCATCTCTGGCCTAAACAAGGTGGGAGCAGCTGGGGAGACACGGCAGGCCACGCTGGAAGGGTTGCAAGGGGTCGTAGGCCAGCTCCAGGGTCGTGTCGATGCTCAGGATGAGGCAGCTGCAGAGCTCACACTTCAGCTGAATCTCACAGCTGCACGGCTGGGCCAGCTAGAGGGTCTGCTACAGGCCCGCGGGGATGAGGGCTGTGGGGCCTGCGGGGGCGTCCAGGAGGAGCTGGGCCGCCTTCGGGATGGCGTGGAGCGCTGCTCCTGCCCCCTGCTGCCTCCACGGGGCCCGGGGGCTGGCCCGGGTGTTGGGGGGCCCAGCCGTGGGCCTCTGGATGGCTTCAGTGTGTTCGGGGGCAGCTCAGGCTCAGCCCTCCAGGCCCTGCAAGGAGAGCTTTCCGAAGTCATCCTCACCGTCAGCTCCTTCAATGACTCGCTGCATGAGCTCCAGGCCACAGTGGAGGGCCAGGGCGCTGACCTGGCCGACCTGGGAGCCACCAAGGACCGCATCATCTCCGAGATTAACAGGCTGCAGCAGGAGGCCACAGAACATGTCATGGAGAGCGAGGAGCGCTTCCGAGGCCTGGAGGAGGGGCAGGCGCAGGCTGGCCAGTGCCCCAGCCTAGAGGGGCGATTGGGCCGTCTGGAGGGCGTCTGTGAGCGGTTGGACACCGTGGCCGGGGGACTGCAGGGCCTACGTGAGGGCCTTTCCAGACATGTGGCTGGGCTCTGGGCTGGGCTACGGGAGACCAACAGCACCAGCCAGACACAGGCAGCCCTGCTGGAGAAGCTGCTGGGGGGGCAGGCGGGCCTGGGCAGGCGGCTCGGCGCCCTGAACAGCTCACTGCTGCTCCTGGAGGACCGGCTCCACCAGCTCGGCCTGAGGGACTTCACTGGTGAGGGGGCAAGAGGAGGCCTGGGGTGTGGGGGGACCCCTTTCCAGTTCTTTCTCCCTCTCTCACAACAGCCCAGCCTTAAGCCCATCCACTTTTCTTTGCTCTGCTCAGCATGGATTGCAGAGCCCATCCCGTCCCACAAGAGGTGATCCCGGGCCCCAGCTCCCCGGCTGTGGGTGGGGGTGGGGTGCTGCTCTGCCAGCCGGGCAGCCCGCATGGGCAGCCAGGGTCCCATCAACCTGTCCGTGGAACCATCACCCTCTCTGTCTTTTGGAAACTCCTTTTATGGCTCTCCTACAACAAACTTTTGTCACTGTAGGGCCTGCAGGTGAAGCTGGGCCCCCAGGGCCTCCTGGAGTACAGGGACCCCCAGGCCCCGCCGGGCCTCCAGGACCCCCAGGCAAGGATGGACAAAAGGGGCCCATTGGGCCACCAGGTATGTGGGCTGAGATCCTTGAGCGGCCAGGGTTACCGCCCCTCTGACATTCCCCTTTGAACTCGACAGGGAAGTGGGGAAAGGGATGAGGCATGGGGTCCCGATGGCTGACAGTGATTAGGAAAGTGGCCGGGCCCTGGGATAGGCACTGTTGGCTGATTGGATATGGTGGCCTCACTGCTGACTTGAAGACCAACGCTGAGCCTACAAGGGTGTGTCGGGTGTGAAAGGCTAAGGGCATAGGCCCAGCAGTTGACAGCGTGGCCCTGCTCCTCCTCTCCTTGGTACCCCATTCCTGCTTTGGAGTCCGTATAGCACCTAGCACAGCCGGACAGACTCAGCAGATGTTTGCTGAGTGACTGAGAGCTTCTCTCTCTCTCTCTCTCTCTCTCTCTCTCTCTCTCTCTCCCCTCTTTCCTCCTCTCACAGGTCCCCAAGGTGAACAAGGTAAGTTCTCATTTGAGGCTGGAGGGAGGGGAACTGAACTAGGGGCTGGAGGATGGAAGGCCTCAGGCAGCCCTGGCGGTAGAGACTCCCGAGGGGAAGGAGCTGGCTGAGCATCTACTCTGACACCCACCCTACCCCCACTCAGGAGCGGAGGGGGCACCAGCAGCCTCCGTGCCCCGGGTGGCCTTTTCAGCTGCCCTGAGTCTGCCCAGGTCTGAGCCAGGCACAGTGCCCTTCGACAGAGTCCTGCTCAATGATGGGGAATTCTATGATCCAGAAACCGGTAAGCCGGGTAGGGGGCTGGCTGCCCGGGGAGGAGGGGGGCGGGGCGGGTGGAGAGGCCATGCAGTGATGGCCCATTCCCGCCCTCAGACGAGGTGGACCTCTTCCTGCTCCGATTTGGGAGAGTCCCAGTCCTCCCTCCATCTACCCATTTTCACCACAGCTTGACTGACTGCGGGGTGGGGAGGGGAGGAGTCATTAGCTCAACAGCTTTTTGGGGGGAGTGGGGGGCACTGTTTTGAGTGCTGGGGGTGCGGGAATGAACAAAACACCAGATCTCCTGCGCTCGCTCGTGGAGCTTGCAGTCTTGTGGGGGAGCGGTGAAAAGACCCAGCAGGTCCCTCCCTAGTCCAGTTCTGGGTCCCAAAGCCCGCGGGCCCTGCCACCTGCCTCCCCCTGACGGCCATCCTCGTCCCCAGGCGTGTTCACAGCGCCGCTGGCTGGACGCTACTTGCTGAGCGCCGTGCTGACCGGACACCGGCACGAAAAAGTGGAGGCGGTCCTGTCCCGCTCCAACCTGGGCGTGGCGCGCATAGACTCCGGGGGCTACGAGCCCGAGGGCCTGGAGAATAAGCCGGTGGCTGAGAGCCAGCCCAGCCCGGGCGCCCTGGGCGTCTTCAGCCTCATCCTGCCGCTGCAGGCGGGGGACACGGTCTGCATCGACCTGGTCATGGGGCAGCTGGCGCACTCGGAGGAGCCGCTCACCATGTTCAGCGGAGCCCTGCTCTACGGGGACCTGGACCTGGAGCTGGAACAGGCGTAGGCAGGGGCCCGGGCCGACCGGCCTGAAGTGTCTGTGCCGCCAAAGAGCCATCTGGGGGGGCGGGCACCCCAGCCCCAGGTGCATCGCCGTCTCCAGACCCGACCGGCAAAGGCGCCCAGAGCAGCCTCCCCGCCCCCCAGCCCACCCGACCCCCGCAAACGGAGCGTGCCAGGTGGGGGTCTCCGGAGTCCCCTCGTCCAGACTGTGAGCCTGATCGCTGTCCCCCGCAGGCCCCGGGCTGCGGAGGAGCGGGTCCCGGACCCTAGAAGCTCCCCCAGCGGCTTCTAGGCCGGTCCCCCGGGTTCCAGGGCGCTCCTGAGGCGCTCCGCCACCACCGCCATACTAAACTATTCAGGAATAAAGACATTTGGTTTTTATAAAAAACAGAACAAAACGAAACACACCGTCTGCTTCAGTATGTCCGGGGGTAGGTGGGCGTGCACAGGGCTCGGCGCGGGGTAGCTCCGCCCGCACTGGCGGTGGACGCGTGGGCGGCGACCTGCGTCTGCGGCTGAGCGCCCCAGCGGGGCCGTCCTCCAGGGCCCGCCCGTCTCGCCGGTGTCCGCCAGGGGGCGCTGAGCGCCCCTCCTCGTCACGTGACCAGCGCCGCGCACCTGGCGGCCCAGGGCGGAGGCGGGGCCCGGGTGCAGCCGTGCCTCGGCTTAGCGGAACCAGCCGCAGCCGCGAGGCCGGCGCCGACCCGCGGATCCAGCGTGCGGAGCGGCAGCGGCGGGTGCCGGAGAGGGCGGGGCATGGGCACCTGCTCAGGAGCGCGCCTAGCCGCACTTCAGAGAGGTCTGCATTAGCTCCGAGTCCGTCTGACAAATGAAGACCTCAGGCCGAGAAGGGGGAGGTGTTGCCATCTGCAGGGCCACGCCGCCTGCTAAAGCGAGGCCGGGACCGAGACCGCGGAGTCGGCGCTCCCAGGACCGCTTGGGTCGGTGGGCGGAGGGAGCAAGGGCCCCGCGGCGCTCTTTGCACGACGCTGCACGCCCGCTGCTGCGGGAGGCTCCCTGGAGGCGGAGCTCGGGACGCGGAGGAGGAGCCAGGCAGCCTCGGGGAGCGGGGACACAATCCTGCGGCATAAAACCCCGCGCCCCGGACGAACCGCTGCACCCCGGCGGGCGGAAAGCTGCGGGAGCGGCCTCATGGGAGAGAAGCAGATACTGTGCGTGGGGCTGGTGGTGCTGGACATCATCAATGTGGTGGACAAGTATCCGGAGGAGGACACGGACAGCAGGTAGGGGCGCTCGGGCCCCTGAGACCCCAGGGGCCGCCGCAGCCCCGCCTCGGTGCCCCGAGGCCCAGACTCCAGGGCTGGGGCTGTGAGAGTCCAGCCTCAGAAGCGGGGCCCCGCGCCCTCTGTCCGGGACCTGGGGAAAGAATTGAGTCCTTTAGTAACGAGACCCGGGCTTCAGATAGCAGTGTGTTCACCGATTCCCATTTCAACCCTGGGACTGTTGGGGGGCATGATTATCCCCGTTTTACCCACAAGACTCTGAGAGGAAGTGATTTGTCCAAGGGCACGCAGCTAGTCCGGTGCAGGGCCAGTTATTATTATTATTTATTTTAACAACAATATCTATGCCCTTGCCTCTCACTTAGCATTTACTTCTAATTTAGTTACCACATATATATCGCATCTATTTCTCTTTTTTTGAATTGATTTTTCACAGAGAGGAAGGGAGAGGGATAGTTAGAAACATCGATGAGAAAGAAACATCGATCAGCTGCCTCCTGCACACCTCCTACTGGGGATGTGCCCGCAACCAAGGTACATGCCCTTGACCGGAATCGAACCTGGGACCCTTCAGTCCGCAGGCCGATGCTCTATCCACTGAGCCACACCGGCCAGGGCTCTTATATTTACTCTTGATAAGGAGTTAGACTGCAATCCCAGGTGGAGGGCAGGGCTTCCTCTTGGGGCAGCCCAGTGCTTGGGATCCTGGGAAGAACTGCTCCTTGGCCATCCGTTGTCTCAGCCACAACTGGATAAAAGGCCAGTCCAAGGCTGGGCCCCGCGAGACACGCCATCCGATAGCCTTGAGGCTAAGTGAGCGGCGAGGCCAGGCGTTGCTCGGGCTTTGGGTCCATCCAGCCCTGTTGGATCACAGCAGCCCAGGGAAGTGTGGAAAGACCGGCCAAGTCCTTTCTTGGTAGATGTGGAGGAATTAGGTGATTGTCGTGAGGCCGTGTGCTCAATGGGCGGCAGAGCGGCAGCCGCAGCCCACGCCTCCTGACCCCGAGTCTAGTGCTCCAGCCCTCGTCCTGCACAGTCATTGCCTGTGCTCCCTGTCCCGCCGGAGCTGACCCTTTGCTTTGGCTGCTCTGTTTGCCAGGGGTTAGAGCCTCTTGCCAGGGTGCAGGGGCCGTGGGGGAGAGGCACAGGGTGTGCCTGCCTCCGGAGGTGGCTAGGGGGAGGAGACCTGCCCCCCACACCCCCCCCCCCCCGCCCCCCGGACTGGGGCTGGTTCCGGAGGCAGGAATAAGTGAGGGCCTCTCTGGAGACCTGTCCCTGCTCTCCATGCTCCTTGCGCTTGAGGGTGCACCTCCCTCCCCCTCACACCCTTGGCTCTGCTGCTCCGCAGAGCACTTGGGTTGAGCTCAGGGCCTCTGTCCTGTGCTCCCATCCCACCCAGCCCAGCTCTTCCACTCTGTTGTGCCTCCCAAATGAGCAAGCCGGAGTGGGGACCCCGTCCTCCCCACCTGTCCCAGGCTCTCTGTGCTCCGTGGGCAGCGGGGGACTCTCGGGAGCTGCCACCCGGGACTCGGCCAGCCCCTGAGCAATGGCCCTGCCTCGCAGAGGCCAGGCCGAGAAGAGCCTTCCAGAGAGCGAGCATCCTCCTGGTCAGCAGATCCTTTCTGAACGTGAGGGTGGGTGTCGGTGTGACTTTGAAGGGTGTCCACAGAGTAGAACTGTATCGTCTTCCCCTGAAAACTCCTCCAAGGTGGGGCCTAACTGCTCTTCATTTAAAAATACGGAGCGCATTGCCGTGGTTGGGAGTCAGGAGTAACTTGGTGTGATTTTGAGCATATCGGATTCCCCTCGGCTCCTCTCTTCTCTGCTTGGACGTTTCTCTGAAGGTCACAGCTTGAGAAAGGTGTGACCCTTTCCAAATCAGCCTCCTTCTTCCTAATGCGATCATGGCCTCCTTTTCCCAAGGCGGAAGGGCAGTTCGGGGGGACGTTTGTGTACGAATAGACCTTTGTCTAGAAATTCTGCTGCGTTCGTTTCCCTTCACGAGTGATGCTTTGGGACGTGGTTCACAGTTCTTCCTCTGGGTCTGGGAGAATAGAAATAGCAGCTGCACTGGGTACCTCCCAGTGTCACTGGAGCACAAATGAGAAACCATGAAAGCTTTTTGACTATTCTGCATGTTACCGTGTTTGTCCTTGGTGATGCCAGTGAAGTTATACAGGTGTATTTTGAGGTAGTTTCCTCTTGTTAGACTTTCAGTAAAGACCGAGAAAAAATAAAGGACCAAAAGGTAACTACGTGAGGTGGTGAATGTGTCAACTAACCTCATTTGTGGTAATCATTTCGCAATATGTGTGTATATCAAGTCACATCGTGCTGCTTAAACTTACAAAATGTTAAATGTCAGCGACATTTCAGGAAAGCTGGAAAAAGGAAAACAAAACAAAAATAATGGAGGAATAACTGGTCTTCACCCAATAATCTTTTTAACTTGTTAACAGTTAGCTCTCCTCCTCTTATATGATCACCGTGTCCAGGTTACTTCCTGTCTTCGTTCAACCTGAGTTATTATGGAAGCGGCTCTACTCACACAGGAGCAGGCAGTAAACTGAATACCTTTGGGAAGTGGCACTTGGAGTTATCCAGCTCTTAAGGGGAGGCGGACAGTACAGCAGCTGTCCCCGGGGGAGAGATGGGCCATTATGATTGGGGAGGAGCTAACCCAGAGGGAGTGGAACCCTCACATTGTAATGGACCTGAGTGAGGGGTTTCCTCATGTCATAAGAATAGGTGGAAGATGGAAATTAATTGCCCTGGCCAGGGATCAAACCCGCAGCCTTGGTGCATCAAGATGATGCTCTGACCAACTGAGCTACCCGGGCAGGGCCTGGCCTGGGTGCTCTCTCGGGGATCTCTCCTAGCGATTACATCCTGCGAGCCCGACCCAGGGCACTGTGGCCAGCCCTGGTCGCCCCAGGACGAGCCTGCTGAAGTTGCAGGGACCCTCCTTGTGTTTTACAGGTGCTTGTCCCAGAGATGGCAGCGTGGAGGCAATGCATCCAACTCCTGCACCGTCCTCTCCCTGCTAGGAGCCCCCTGTGCCTTCATGGGCTCACTGGCGCCCGGCCATGTTGCTGAGTGAGTTGAGGAGGGAGCAGGGGAGGCCTGCCCACAGCGGGGAAGGGAAACGCAGTCTTAACCCTGGACGGGTGGGCTATAAGGAGTGGTCTGTGGCCACCAGGAACGGGTGGGAGGGCACGGATGGATACCGGCATCCCGGAGCCGCCCTAGCGTGGCTTGTCTGCTGCTCAGATGTTAACGCTGCTCCTGGTAAAGGTTTCGTTTCCACAGCCTGGTTCCTGCGCCCGTCGCTGGAGTCTGCTTCAGCTTCCCCACCTTCTCCTCCTTGCTTCCAACAGACTGCGGTGGTGCGACTTTGCCCTTCTTAAATCCCTCACCCTGGCTGTGCTTGAGGCAGAAAGCAGTTAGGGACCTGCTGTCCCCATCCTCCCTCAGGGTTGTCCATCATCCATGGTCCAAGGGTCCAGGCTTACAGTTTCTTTCCCAGTTGAGGGGGCGGGACCAGTGCTCACGTCCCCATTGATCCCTGACGCCGCCTGTTAAAGCTGGGCCCGACCCAGGCCTCCGGGCTCAGCGCCGTGAGGCTGTGTGTGGTCCGTAAGCGGCCCACGCGCTCTCCATGCTGGCTGCCGCAGGGACCAAGCGTCCTTTGACCCCTGGCACTGCCGACTCAGCAGGCGTTTATCAGGAGGCGAGGCCCACACTTTGCCCACTGCGGGCACGGGGCAGGCTCCGGGCTGCTGGCCTGTGAAGCCCAGCCCTTTGAACCGTGTTTAGGAGGACCTGCTGCCGGCCCAGCGCCCTGAGCCACAGCCAGATTCCTTTCCTTGATGCACCGGCACGAAGCAAATTGGGGCGAGAGCCTGCCCTGTGAGGTGGGACCGAGGGACCCAGCGCCAAGAGCTGGTCAGTCATTGACCCTCTTCAGCAGCTGCCTCCCCCCCAGTTAGAGGCCGGGCCGGCTCTTGCTTAGAGCAGGGGACCCACCTTTGTGTAGCAATCGTGCCGATGGCGGCCATTCCCAATTCTCCCCGCGTGCCCCACAAACATTCAGTGAGCACCTACCATGTGCCAGGCACTGGGTACCAAACGTTATTTGGCAAACCAGACCATATTTTCTAGGCTGTGGAAAAGCTACTATTTTAAGGGTCCTTGGGGTCTGAGACAAGGACCGACGTCCTGACCTGCTGTGTGAATTACATGCCGTTGGATCGGCTCCAGCTCCTGGCGACCCTCTGAACGAGTGGTGCCCACAGTGTCCTGTCCTCACCAGCCCTGCCCAGCCCCTGTGGCTTCTCTTACGGAGTCCGTCCATCTCAGATTTGCTCTCCCTCTCTTCCCGCTGCCTTCCTTTTCCCCAGCATTATTGTCTGGCCACCTTTACACACACCTGTGTTGTCCAGCTTTGGTGCTGCCAGAAATGGGGCCCAGCCTCAGTGAGAAAAGCCAGGATGATGGCTGGACGACTGGCGTATGTGCCAGGTCCTAGGCACAGGATTGCGTTCTCAGAGAGGGCCCGGGAGGTGCAGTCTTCCTGGGGGGCTGCCCCTGCCCGACTCACTCTGATGGGAGGGGATTCTGGGTAAGAGTCCTGTAGCAGGCCCGTAGGGAGGGCCAGCAGGCACTGGGAGCCAGCTCACTGCCCGGGAGGGTGGGCTTGGCTGCCAGAGGCGAGGGCAGTGAGCAGCTCCCCAAGCCCCAGCTTCCTGGCCGGGCATCCTGGAGGCGGGTGTAGAATGCGAGGACTCCCTGTAGGACTGGAAGGGACTTCAGAGAGAGGAGAGCCCTGGGGACCGGTGCAGAGGGCGGCCGGGGGCAAAGTGTCACCTTGGTAATGATTAATTCTGCCTGGGCCTCGCGTGACGCAGGCCACGGTGCCCTCACCTGCCTGCTGCAGAAGGGCAGTGCTGTAGGCCCCAGGTCTTCCCGGGAACTTTATGAATGAAGCAGGTCCTTTCCAGCGCGAGTCGGGACCTGAGAGAATGACCCTTAGTGTGTTTCTCACTGAGCTCCAGCCTCTGCATTCCTGCCTCTCCCGCCTCCTTGCACAGCCACAGCCGGCGATCTCTAGTTCCCTCCTGGCCCCCTCTGCTTGCACCCTGGGTCCTCGCGGCCCTGCCAGCGACCTCCGGGCCCCCAAACCTTGTCAACTGCACCTCCCCCGGGTTCCTCCGCCGGCAGTTTTGTCCTGGATGACCTCCGTCGCTATTCCGTGGACCTACACTACACGGTCTTTCAGACCACAGGCTCCGTCCCCATCTCCACCGTCATCGTTAACGAGGCCAGTGGCAGCCGCACGATCCTACATGCCTGCAGGTTCGTACACCGTCTGCGCCTCGCCAGCTGCCGCCGCCATCGCTGAACTCGCAGAACAGGGCCTTCTCTTGCAGGGCCCTCCGCACCGCGTGCTCCAGCACCTCCCACCCCCGTGGAAGGTCCGGGCACTCGTAGGCTCTAATGTGTGTCTCCTTGCCCTTCCCTTGGCTCGGGCTCCATCCCAAGTTTCCTGGTGACTGACTTCAGGCAGCGGGGTGTGGACGTGTCTCAGGTGGCCTGGCAGAGCCGGGGGGAGACCCCATGCTCTTGCTGCATCGTCAACAACTCCAATGGCTCGCGCACCATTGTGCTCTATGACACGTAAGGCCCCTTGGCCTCGCCCTGCCACACCCACCAATCAGCTCTCTCCCTCGCCGCCACGGGCATCCCAATGGCCCACCCTCTGTGGCCTCTCGCTTTGTACCAGAAATTGTCCCTATGCCAAGCTGCTCAGTGATTTCTGAATTGTTTTCAATGAGGGGAGATGGGAGGTGGGAAGGGGTGGGCTTTGCTCTGCTCGGCAACCTGGCCTTGGTCAGTACCAAGGATGGGCAGGCAAAATGCCCCAGATGTAATTTGTGATGTGATTCCTCCATCATTACTCAATCAGCAGCCCGCATTTGGGAGCCGGGAAATTTTTCTGGGGGCGGAGGGATGGGAGATGTGATTCAAACCATCTTAAGCCCTGGGGGGGCCCGGGGGATTTCCAGGGTCAGCCTCAGAGTTGCCGGCCTGCAGCCTGGCACCAAGGAGCTGGGGTTTGGGTGTTCAAAAAAGAGGAGGCCCTGCCAAGGTGCCACATCATGAAGCCAGCCCACACGCACACACCATTCGCAGCCATTGATGCGCTAGAAACTGAGGATCTCAGAGGGTTCGTTTACTGGGCACATAATATGTGCCAGGGACTGTGTTAGGGCTGAGATGGCCTAAACTCAGCTGCCCTGGGGCTCAGGCCCTCCCTCCCGCCCAGCGTGACCACTGCATCTAGAGAGGTCACCCTAGGACTAGCTTTGTGGCCAGGGTCCCTGGGCTCTGTGCGTCCCAGTGAATGAGTGGGGGGCATACATGCTAGTGGCAACACTCACATGGGGCGATCCTACTCATCTGCCCATCAGGCATCCGTCTGTAGCAACTCTCATCAAGGACACAACGTGGGTGTTCCCAGGAAGGGAGGCGGAGAGCTCCGAGAGAAGTGTTTGTTGCCTGCTGGCCTCAGTCCAGGCATGGCCACACTCTCTGTTACCTGCAGAGGCCTGTGAGGCGGGGGTTGGGGCCCATTTGCTGGGGAGGCGCAGGTGCCACAGCTAGCGAAGTGGGTGGAGGCTTCGGCTCCGGATGCAGAGAGCACATGGGCTGTGTGTAGGCCTCTGGCCAGGGAGGTCAAGGCAGAGCCTTGGGGGGTGTCCACACCGCAATTAGTCAAATACAAACGCATCCTCGAGCACTAAGCTTAACCACACGGCTGTGACACGGAGCCGCCAAACTCCAGGCCGTGGTGCTGTCACTGCGGTGGTGCCAGACGTGAGCTCCCAGCAGAGGAGCCATGGCCGTTGTAGTTTCCCAGGGCACTGCATGCTGGGAGCTCTGTGTGTGGCTAGCAAGGGGGGGGGCGGGTCCTGGGAATTGTAGTTCTTGGTGCTCTTAGGGCATTCTGGAAGATGTGGTCTCCAAGGCACACAGAACTGGCTCCTTGACACATACTTGGGTTGAGTTTGCCCTCACATCACATCACAGCCCCCAACACAGGAAGGGGCGCCCTAGCAGACTGCCCCCAGTCGTCTGGATGGAGCCAAGTGGGGCGAGGAGTGTTGTCAGTTTAGCCTGGGATGGGGTCTGTCCCGGGGCTGAGCCTCAGAAGCCGGTGCTGTAGATTCAGCTTCCTGCCCTGCGTCCGTCAGGGCCAGGCGTGAGGACGCCAGCAGCCTGTGGGACTCCTGGCCCTGGCCAGCCTCTCACCATGCCACGTCTTCTCTGTCCTTCCCATCTCGTGACGCAGGAACCTGCCAGATGTCTCTGCTGCGGACTTTGAGAAGGTGGATCTGACTCGGTTCAAGTGGATCCACATTGAGGCAAGCCCTGCCCCCCCTGTGTCTCGAAGGGCTCAGCCTGCCACCCTTCGTGTTTTGCCTCCTTCTTGGTTTCTTTGAGCCATGACGTGCCTTAGAGATGAATGAATCTGACCCCCATCCCCTTTCCATCCTACCTTATGTTGTTAGGCAGAAAACTAAGGCCCACAAAGATTGGGTGACTCAAGACCACACAGTAGGATGTAGGCACCAGAAGCAGGATGCTGGCCCCAGGCAAAGCCCGTGGTCTGTGCTACAGGCCGGCCCACACTGGCAGGAGCCTGGCTGGAGGAGGCCTCACCCATACCTCCCTCCCACATCCAGGGAACTAGAATCTTCATTGCAGGAGAGGTTTTGGATGGAGTCTGGGGGGTAGGAAACCCCAAGAAGCCCCGAGTTCTCATCCTAGCCCTGTCGCTAACTTCCTGTCGGTCCTTAGGACAGTCTCTTTTATTCTCTAGTCTCTTCATCTATGAAACGGAAGGACTGGTTGGTCAGGTCTCTAAGGTCCGCGATAGCTCTGAGATCTTTAGATTGAGAATGGGGTTCCCCAGCCACCCTACCCCCTCACCCAGAGTTTCAGCAGGAAGGGACGAACGAACCGGAGTGGCTGGGCAGTGCCCGGCGGTCCTGAGCGGCCCTGCTCTGCCCCAGGGCCGGAACGCGTCGGAGCAGGTGAAGATGCTGCAGCGGGTAGAGCAGCACAATGCCAGGCAGCCTCCGGGGCAGAAGGTCGGGGTGTCCGTGGAGGTGGAGAAGCCCCGGGAGGAGCTGTTCCAGCTGTTTGGCTACGGAGACGTGGTGAGTCCCAGGCCGCTTCTTGCCGCATCCAGCCAACCTGGTTCTTAAGAGGAGCCGGAGAACTGCCTTGTCCTGCCTAGTGCCTGGAGCAGCTAGGTCCTCATGGCCCGCCGGTGTTGGCAGGAGGGGGCAGAGCAGAGGCCGGTCCCCAGCTGTGGGCTCCGGTCCCCAGCTGTGGGCTCCGGTGCCGGCCTCGGCAGTAGCCCAGGAAAGCTCTACCCCGGGGGGTGCGTAGGTAGGAGGGAGCCGAATGGCCTTGGCAGGGCGAAGGCAGCCAGCCGCAGGGCGAGCCTGTGTGGAAGCATCTCTTCCCCGGCCTCCTCCGTCTTTTTCTCTTCACAGGAGGGAGAGGACTGTTTTCTGAGGTGTCCTCCAACTCTGGGGAGGGTGACAGGCTGTGGGAGCCACTCGGTGAGGGAGGATGGGCAGGGGCCTTGCGCACGTGGATTTGAGCAGGGCGGGGTGTAAATGGGATCGGGTTGACAATCTTAGCATCACTGTGGGAGCTGGTCAGTCGTCAACCTTGGCTGCAGGTTAAGAGATATGGATGCCTGAGCCCCACCCCTGTGGGTTATTTGATGGGTCGGGGTGGGGCTTGGGCTGAAGTATTTTTTACCAAAACCGTCTCTGGCAATTTTGTAAAAAATATATTCTTATTGATTTGAGAGAGGAAGGGAGAGGGAGAGAGAGATAGAAACATCAATGATGAGAGAATCATTGGTCGGCTGCCTCCTGCACACCCCCTACTAGGGGACCGAGCCCGCAACTTAGGCATGTGCCCGTGACTAGAATTGAACCCGGGACCCTCCAGTCCACGGGCCGATGCTCTATCCACTGAGCCACACTGGCCAAGGTGGCAATTCTAATTGTGGTTGGTGTGAGGTCTCTAAGGTCCATGATAGCTCTGTGGTTGGTGTGGTTGGTGTGAGGCAACTTCCGAGGCCCTACCCCTTAGTTTTTAAGATGAAGAAACCAGACCCAGAGGGCATAGTTGTATGAGAAAAACAAACCCCAAACAAAACTGAGAGTTGGTTTCAGTTGGCAGTGGTAGATTCCACCCCAAGATGGCGCTCCAGGCTCGCTGTGGGTTTCCAATTGGGAGGAAATTCATGGATCTTAGAACAAACAGACCAGGGCGTGTGCCCCGAGTCACAGCTGTATCCTGGCATATCTTGAGCATGAAAACATGTTTCTGTGGGGCAGCGACATGCTATTTTGGGGGTGGGGTGGCCACGTGGGAGGAGCGGGGTCATAATGTGGGGGCAGTGCTAGGCTGCTGGTGGGAGTGCCCGAGCTCGGACTAGAGGTAGGGTGATCGTCAGCCTCTCCCTCTGTGCACAGGTGTTTGTCAGCAAAGATGTGGCCAAACACTTGGGGTTCCAGTCAGCGGTGGAGGCCCTGAGGGGCTTGTACAGCCGTGTAAGGAAAGGGTGAGCCGGGCGAGCCAGGGAGGGTGGGTGTGGGAAGTGGGTGAGCCTGGACTCGGGGTCTGCCCTGGGGAGAGGGACTGAGGCTGAGGGTCTGGCAGGGCTACGCTGGTCTGTGCCTGGGCTGAGAAGGGCGCCGACGCCCTGGGCCCTGACGGACGGCTGCTCCACTCGGATGCCTTCCCGCCGCCCCGCGTGGTGGATACTCTGGGGGCCGGCGACACCTTCAACGCCTCTGTCATCTTCAGCCTGTCTCAAGGTGAGTCCCTCAGCAGCAGGCACCAGGCTGGGGCCGGGCCCTGCCCCACGGCCTGGCTGATCCAGCGGCTTGTCCCTCCCTCCAGGAAAGAGCATGCAGGAGGCGCTGCGGTTTGGCTGCCAGGTGGCCGGCAAGAAGTGTGGCCTGCAGGGCTACGATGGCATCGTGTGATGCCCTGAGGCAGCAGGCAGCAGCTCACACCCCCCCGGGGGCCAGTGGCACCGGCTGCTGCCTTCTCCCCTCCGTCCAGCCTGGCATCGGGGCGGCCCTGGCCCTGCTCCTGGGCAGACGCTGGCCGTGGGAGGGCTCCACCTGCACCTGGGTCCTGGCGTCTCACACCGCAGAGCCACAGAGCAAATAAATCTCCTTCCCATAGCCCGCTTCCTCTGGCAGTCTGTCTGTCCTTGCCCTCCAAGCTCCTCTGGCTGGGGCTTCCCCCCATCCTCCCAGTCCGCCTCCCCACCCAGGCCCGGAGGAGGGGCTGCTGGGCCAGAGCAGCAGGCGATTCCAGGCTTGCTGCCAGCTGTGCCCCTGCTGGAGGCCGGGTTCAGGGATCCGTCGTCACAGGGAGCCTTCCTGGCTGCGGAGGACACCCCGCTGCCTTCCGCTGGCTCAGGGAACCTTCCAAATAACCACAAATCACGAGAAACGCTGCTCTGGGCCCTGTGCTGTCACCAGACTCTGGTTCCGTCCGTGGCCCCAGGAGTGGCTCAGCTGAGCCGACTTGCTGGGTGGTTTGGTGCGGACTTTGCCTCCAAGAATAGCTTCCCGGTGACCGCCCTGCAGCCTGAAAGCCCCACCCACGGAGCCACCCTGCGGTTAAGGCTGCCTCAGCCACAGATGTGACCCGGGTTCGGGGTGTTGCTGTGCCCGGGGGAGACCAGGGCTGAGGGCAGGGTGTGTGAGGCCAGGCGGGCCTGAGTGCTGGGTCACCTTGGGCGCATCACGGAACTCAATCTTCCTCAAGGTCCTTACCGAGCGGAGTTTATTCCGTGGTCATGGAATTGTCGTGAGGATACAATCACACAATATGAAATGCCCAGTGTAATGCTGGTGTGTACGAGGCTCTTGATAAATCGTAGTTACTGTTAATATTAAGGGGGGGGTGGGTAAGGGTGATGGGGCACATCTGCCCTGAGCTGCAGGCGGGCACTGGGTGTCTGAACACCACGTGAGGGGGCACAGGAGTGTTTGGACCCCGGGGGACAGGGAGAGGCTGAGCGCTTGCACCCGCTGGGAACACGGGGAAAGCTGAATCCCTGCCCCTCCAAGAGGCCTGTCCAGTCCTCATACCCCCCACCCGCCATCCCTGAGGTCTGGCCAGGCTGGACCAGTAGACAGATGGCCCAGGGGGATGAGTTTATTCAGTTCTTTATTGGTTGTCCGGGCCCTAAAGCTGCCCCTCAGCACAGGGTCTCCATGGGCCGCACAGAAAGGGCTGCACCTGCTGGGACCAGGAGGGGCCAGAGGTGGTCCTTGTCCCCACACACACCCCCCGCCCTTCGGAGCACATGTTCCAGCACTGAGACTTCCCCGCACACACCTGCATCCTCAAGGCTTATATCTCGTCGTTCTCCAGTTGAATAGCATGAACCTCAAACTCACTTGGGGGGTTCTTAGACTCCAGTGTTTCCCCTGGCTGCTCCTCCGCTTCCTTTCCAGCGTCCCTGGCCTCGGCCTGGGCCCCGGCCTCCCCTACGGGGCCTGGGGCCTTTTCCCCAGCCTCCTGTCCAGGCTCCAAGGGCTCCTTTCCGGCCTCCACCTGCCCCTCCTCTCCTCTGGGGCCCAGGGCTTCCTGTGCTGCTGGTGGTGGTGGGCCCTCGGCTGACGGGGGCTGCCTGCCCAGATCTTGTGGCTCCGGGGGCTCTTGGTGCTCCGAGTGCCTCGGGGGCTCGCCGGGAAAGTTGACGAGCTCTGCGGGGGTCATGAGCCCGTCCCCGTTCAGGTCCTGCGTCTCCAGCACCTCGTCCACGACCAGGACCACCTGTGGGAGCACACAGCTGCCCTGGCGTCCACAGTGACCGGCGATGCTTCCCGGAGCCCTGACCCTCCCAACGCCCCTCCCGCTCCCTGACATGCAGGCTTTGAGCATTCCTGGGGATTCGCCAAAAGAGTCCAGAGGAAAAAGACCGAAGCCCCAGGGAGCTGGGTCTCCTTCACAGGAAAAGGGTTCCCCCCGACCGCCACCCCCACCCCCAAGCAGGGCTTACTGGGTTGGTGGTGGGAGAGTCAGCGGCTCCGGGGGCCAGAGCTGCTGTCAACATGGACATCAGCTCCAGGCCGTCCAGCTGTCCACTCTGGTCATAGTCATGGAGGGCAAAGAGGTAGAGCAGGACTAAGGGAAAGAAGCTGGGTCAGAATACACGGCAGAGGACAGGAGGAAGCAGGAGGCCACGGACGGCTGGAGGCCAGTCCCCGCTCTGCTGCCCTGAGCCTCCCGTCCACGGGCCCCTCGGCCCAGCCCCTCACCCTGCTCCCGGCTCATGTGCTCCGGCTCCTCTTCCATCCTCTCTAGTCCCTTTAGGTAGCTCCGCAGAAGTCTGCCGGAAAAGTGGACAGTCAGCCCCTGGAGGCCAGCCTGCACCCCACGGCTCACTGCCGGGCCCCCAGCCCAGCGACTCACCGCAGCTGCTCCGGGCCTGGCTGGAAGGGGTTGGGTAGGGGCTGCTGCTGCACTTCAGGGACCGGCCTGGAGGACGGAGGGGAGGACCAGCCTTGCAAAGAGCCTCCCCGAGGGCCCGGCCTCCCAGCCTCCCACCCCCAAGCGGAGTTCTCGCCCCAGACCCAGAGGGCGTTGCTTTCCCCAACTCCCCAAAACCTTGTGGGGGGAGGCCCTTCGGGCTCCTCAGAGCAGAGCCTTACTCTCTCAGACTGTGTTTGCAGATTCCTACCTTAGATGGAAAGTGGAAACCCCATAAAACACCTGGCCAGGTAGAGCCAGGTGAGGCCACACCTCGCCCAGACAAGTGGGAGGCCCAAGAAAACAGCGCAGTCAGGGGTAGGGCAGTGTAGACCGGGGCAGTGATTCCATTTTGATGCTGGGCCAACGGGCAGGTCTCTGGCTGAGCTCGGAGGCACTGCCCACCTTGATACAGGCCCTGTTTACACCAGGACCAACTGGCCTCTTTATTTTCCCAAGCTGTGCCACCTACGTTGGTTTCGGAGTGTAAATCTGCTTGGGGTCTCCGCCAGTCTTTTTTGTTTGTTTGTGTCCGTCTTTAAAGCTCAGGATTTGCTCTCAGGTTTGGACGAGGCTATCTGGCTGCCCGAGCCGGTCCCGACCTGTGACGCCAGAGAGCTGGCAGAAGCCGCGGCAGCAACTCCGGTCACTGCTGCCGGCCCTGCCGCTTCTTTTCCCCGCCCCACCAGCACCCCCTCTGCATCGGAACGAGAAGGGTGCTCAGAGAGGTGCGATGACCTGCCGACCCCCTAGGATGAGAGAATTACACCCCTTCCCTGGCCCCCAGCTTCTTCCCCGAGCTTCATGCCTCATTGGAACTGAGCTCCTGGCTCCAATGAGTCCAGCAAACACAGATCACGTGCCCACTCTGTGTAGGGCCCTCCACCAGGCTCAAGGCAGAGAGGTTGAGTGGGTGGGCAGGGATACAGAGGTGAGCAGCGCACGTCCCCATCTCCTGCCTCCCGGGGGCCCACCACACCCTTGGGTTCTCCAGATACTCTCCTTGCTGCCAGCCCACGGCCCAGAGCCCGCCTGATCCCATTACCTCGCGGTTCCATCCCTGGGGGCAGCCTGACTCAAGGGCAGCAGCAGCAGCAGCAGCACTAACATCATCGTCCAAGGTGACATCTCTCCTGGAGCTGGAACAGGGGACACCTTCCCTAGGAGCAGAGTGAGGGAGTCAGGGGAGGGGCGTCTGCACAGAGTGGGGATCGGTGGGGTCCACGGGAACGTCTCCTCTCCCTGCAGCCCAGGTGACAGGACACAGGGACATCAGGGACACCCCCTCCCCTGCCCGCGCCGCCCCCCGCCCCCCCCCCCATGGAACTTTGCTCAAAGTAAATTTGACTCCAGACCCAGGTGTAAAGTGCAGGAAGACCCGCCCTGGAAGGGGGCGGTGGCCGGAGCCCCCCCCCCCCCCCCCCCCCCGTCCTCGCGCCCTGCTGTGCGAGGGGCTGTGAGGAGGCAGTTCAAGTACATCTGGTTCAGTTCACTCGCTTTACAGAGGAAACCAGCTCAGAGAGGTTAAGAAAAGGGCCAAATTGGAAATGCGGAGAATGACAAAAAGACCAAGACTTAGAGAGGCAGGTTGTTGGGTTATATTTATTAAAACCTCACCGAAGAACAAATCAAAAGAGGCGCAGACTCCTTGAAACAGGTCTAAACTCAGGTAGGGATTGAAAACACAACCAACCAACAGTGGCCCCAGGAACTGGTACTTACGAAGTGCAAGTAGGAAATCAGATCCCAATATGAAGGAAAAAACAAAAACTTCCCCTGAGACCTACACTGTGCAGGCCCATTGGCAACAAAGCCACTCGATTACAGAAAAACAGTCAGAGAGAGAGAGGAGCGTGACGCTTTGTGACTGTCCCGGGTGTGGGTGCATAGCTGAGAGTTCCCGAGGAAGCAGAAGCACAGCAAAGCCGAGACCCGAGACCCTGTGCCCGTCTCTAGGTGGCGAATCGCCGGTCCAGGCAGGGGATGAGGACCCTCTGAAGCGGTGCCCTGCACACTGGCTGGCACTGAATCTTTCTGGAAAAAGGTTCACAGCGTTTAGTGCAGTGGTTCTCAACCTTCTGGCCCTTTAAACACAGTTCCTCGTGTTGTGACCCAACCATAAAATTCGTTTCGTTGCTACTTCATCACTGTAATGTTGCTGCTGTTACGAATCGTCATGTAAATATCTGATATGTCGGATGGTCTTAGGGACCCCTGTGAAAGGGTCGTTCGACCGCCAAAGGGGGTCGCGAGCCACAGGTTGAGAACCACTGGTTTAGTGGATTCTCCAAGAGCACCATGACCCCGACAAGGTTCAGAACCACCGCAAGGGGTGGCAATGCTTCCTAAGGGGTGCGGAAGAGCAGGGAGCCCCTGGTTAACAGGGAGATACAGGTGGGAGCCTGGCCATGGCTGTGCCAGCAGAGCGGCCCCGTGAAGCACAGCTAGACCTGGAAGTCCACACGAAGATGAAGCTGCGAGAGTCCCAGAAACCGTGTTCAGTTTCCTATGCATCCGTTGACCCCAAAGGATATAGTGAGTCTACACAGCTGGCCCACAATCGCCAGTGGCCAGGTGGGTTCCGAAGCCACAGCTGCCCAAAGGTGTTCGCAAACACCGGCTGGCAACGTAGGTCCTTGTGCTTTGGTTGTTGGTCCCGGGAGAGAACATAAGGTCTTGGGCCCCTGCAAGGGAGGCAGCTGGAGCTGAGATCCTCTGAGTAACGGGACCCTCAGAGGTCCCACCACAGTGGACACCCTCTGGTAGAAGAGCGGACTAGAGAAATATCCGGGCCTCATGTCTGGGAGTCTGCTGGTAAACGTCCCAGTGAAAGTAACTGCAGAGCTGGGCAAAAACAGAAAGTATCTTTTCAAATGTGATGAGTTGGCAAGAAAGTAAGAAATTCTCAGTACAGAAGCAGTAAAACCAGTCATCTCGAGGAAAAGTGAGCCTGTAGTCAGCCTTTGCCTTAAGAGTTTCGGCCGAACCCAGCCCCGGTGAACTAGAGCTATCAGTTTGAGTGCTTCGTGCAACAGGGGAGACCAGAGAGAAAGCCTGGACCATGCAAGGTGAAGAGACTAACAGGAGATCCCAACAGCTCAGCTCTCAAAAACACCCTCCCTGGGAATGTGTGATGAGCCTGCTCTAATGTGGGCTCGAGGCCAAGTTAATGCTACCTCTGTGGCTCAAAACCCTAAGCAGATTATTTATTTTGAAGCGGTCCCTGGTTGACAGGGCCCCAGTTGACTGACAGAAGAAAATGTCCACAACTGAAGGAACACAGCTCCAATCCGGGCTCGAAGAAGCTCCATAGGTAAAGGTTCAAGGAGCATGAACTCACAGTCGAAAGTCATAAACATACAAGGAAATAAGACACTGTGAATAAGAGCCAGGTAAGCAACAGCAGGCAAAACCGGAGTTGTGGAAACTAAAGATATTACAATTCTCACACACATAACATAAAGAATATTTAATACGTTTTAAGGAATTAAAGCTTTCAGCTCTGAGAAAGGAATAAGAACATAAAAATGACCAAGTAGATGTGAAGATGAACCAACTATAACGTATGCAAATATAAAGACAAGATGGATTTTAAAAAAATACAATGAGTGAGTTACACAGATGAGACACCGATGAAGTGAGAATTAATGACATGCAGATATGCGCCTGGGAGCCCTGAGCCATCATGGCAGAGGTCTGGCGGCCCTGAGGCCACCATGCTGAAAAGGCCAAGTAAAGAAACAGATGCCTGAGGAGCCCCAGCCATTCAGGACTCCAGCTGCTCACACCCTCCCAGCCCCACAACCACCCAGGTGAGAGAGCAAACCTTCAGGTGATCCCAATTCCAGGCCTTCAAGCTGCCTCAGCCAACACAGAATGCAGCAGAGATGTACTTGTTTCCACGCCCTGCCCAGACTGCATGCTGTGAGCAAAGGCAATGTTCTTGTGCTCAGCCACTAAGGTTTGAAGTAATCTGTTAAATTGTCACAGTAATTTTTAAAAAATATCTATTGATTTCTGAGAGGAAAGGAGGGAGAGAATCAGAAACATCAATGATGAGAAAGAATCCTTGACTAACTGCCTCCTGCACGCCCCCTACTGGGGATCGAGCCCTTGACTGGAATCGAATCTGGGACCCTTCAGTCCACAGGCCGATGTTCTATCCAGCCAAACCAGCTAGGCTAGGGCTATCACAGTCATTTTTGTTTTAATCCTCACCTGAGGATATTTTTTCCATTGACTTTTAGAGAGAGAAGGAGGGAAGGAGGAGGGAGAGAGAGAGAAACATCAATGTGAGAGAGACACATTGATTGGTTGCCTCCCACATGACCAGGGCAGGGATGAACCTGCAACAGAGGTACAGGGGTATGTGCCCTTGACCAGAAATGGAACCCGAGACACTTCGGTCTGCAGGCCGATGTTCTAACCTAGGGGTGGGCAAACTTTTTGACTCGAGGGCCACAATGGGTTCTTAAACTGGACCGGAGGGCCGCAACAAAAGCATGGATGGAGTGTTTGTGTGAACTAATATAAATTCAAAGTAAACATCATTACATAAAAGGGTACGGTCTTTTTTTTTTTTTTTTTTTAGTTTTATTCATTTCAAACGGGCCGGATCCGGCCCGCGGGCCGTAGTTTGCCCATGGTTGTTCTAACCACTGAGAAAAGCAGCCAGGGCATCACAGGAATTAGAACTGATTTCATGAGTGTGTGGCCTGGTCTAGGAAGGGCCCTGTGCTTAGTCTAATGCTCTGCTCTCATCGTCTTGAAATTCTTAATCTTATTTTAGCACTGGGCCCTGAAAAGTATGTACTTGGTCCTGAACACTGCCCACATGAATTGCTATCACTCTCCTCTTCGTTCTATGTATCTTCACATTTATGCAGTTATTCAGTATGTGCAATTGACAGAGAACAGAGCTTTGGAACCAGCCGGACTTAGGTTTGAATCCCAGGCTCACCACACTGTCCCTAATTAACATGGGGAAGTTAATTATCCTCACTAAACTTTAGTTATCCTGTCTGCATAATGTAGAGAGTACTTACATCATAGGGTTAGAGTGAATATTAATTGGGTAATGAATTACTTCTTGCACAAACTAATGAGTAGCCTCTCATTCCTGTCCCTGCCTGTGCTATCTTCTCCATTTGTTTGTTTTGGTTTTATTCTTTTTCCTATCTTCTCCATTTAAAGACCCCTCCATACTTATATCAGATTACTCTTCCTTTGCTGGAACTCCACTGCTCCAAAACCTTCAATGGCTCCCTATTTCTATTACAGCCTAGAGCTGGGCATTCAAGACCTTCTACAATCAGATATCAAGTTATCACATTAGACTCATCTTCCAGTGCTCCCCCACACTAACATTTTGCTTCGGGGTTAGTGGAGTCTCCTGACATACTTTTCACTTTCACTATTTTTTTGTTTTTGGGGGTTATTGTTTCTTTTGTTAAACCTTACCCGAGGATATTTTTCCCCATTGATTTTTAGAGAGAGTGGAAGAGAGAGGGAAAGACAGAGAGAGACACATGGACTGGTTGCCTCCTGCATGCACCCCGACGAGGGTCCAGGACGGGGAGGAGCCTGCAACCAAGGCACATGCCCTTAACCAGAATCGAACCCAGGACCCTTTGGTCCACAGGCCGACACTGTCCGCTGAGCCAAACGATCCAGGGCTTTTCACTTTCCTTTTCAGAGTTTTTGCCCGAGCTGTTCCGGACTCTCCCTGGAATATCCCGGGCCCGTGTGAGGGCCTTCACATTCTGGTTGTAGTGCACTTCACAGACTTAAGTGCTGTGGACGTTTCCTGTCATCTAATAATATTCTCTCATGTCATCTTCCAACGGTGACATTTTCGGTACAGGTAACCCACCTCCCTCCATTATTTAAAGGAAGCCAGGCTCAGCCTGGTTCTAGCGGCTCAGTTGGTTGAGCACTGACCGAGCGCTGAACGGTTTCCAGTTTGATTCCTGGGTAGGGCACATGCCTGGGTTGTGGGTTTGACGCCCAGTCAGGGAGTGTACAGAAGGCAACCAATCAATGTTTATCTCTCTCTCTCTCCTTTCCTCTCTCTAAACTTGTCCTCAGTGACGATTAAATAAATAGATAAAGGAAGGAAGTCAGGCTAAGGCACCTAGGAATGAGTAATGAGGTGGGCACAATGAGATTCATTCACACACATTTCTAAGTATTTACAAAGCATTTGTAAGCAACAGAAATAAAGCAATTATTGAACCACTGCCTGTCAAATAAAAATGTTCCTAATCATTTTCTATAACCATATGTGTAAACATAATTTACCCTAATGGCCACATGAAAACCACCACAACTGCCGGTTAACCGTTGTGATGTCATTCAGTAAAGTTATTCGCATCCTACACATAAGCGTGTGCGCGCACACACACGCGCACACCCACACACACGCACACGCATGCACGCAGACACACGTGCACTCAGACACATGTGCGCACACATACACATTCCCAATGACCCTCTGGCCTCTGCTTTCTTCAAGCCTTTATGCCTGTGCACGAGGCGAGCGGCCTTGGGGTTAGACCTCTGATCAAATCCTGCCTCTCACAGGCTCACGGGGTGGTCTGGGCAGGTGTCTCTGGCCCTGGGATCTTAATTTTAAGCACCCAGGGCAGCACCTCTCGTAGGGGAGGGGGCGGCTGCCACACGATGATGTAGGTTAGCTCATGGCTGGCAGCGAGCAGGTGCTTCTTGAGTTCAGAGTCTCCAGGATGTGGCAGGGCCTTTGGCCTCGCATCCCCCAGCGCCCGTCCACACCATTCGGCCTCCGCTCCACTTCAGGACGGGCGCCTGGCACCCACCGGGCATCCATTCCTTTCTTGCTAATTCAGTCAGGAAGTTATTTGGGACAAATCCTCTCCCTTAACTTATCTCTGGTGCCGCGGGTGCTCCCAGCATCACCCCCACTCCCATACCTCTACCCCACTCCCCCCCACACACCTGTCCCACTCCCCCCCACACCTCACTCTGCTCTCCAGCCCAAGAGAAGAGGCCCCGGCTTACCCCAAAGGGGTCCCCACCCTGGAGCTGGCTCCAGCCTGCCCCGTCCAGCCGGTGGTGACCTCGCGGCCCCGTCCCTCTCCGGCTGTCTGATGAGGATGGAACTCCTGCAGCCCCTCTCCCAGGCTGTCAGGCGACAGACCAGACCACCGGAGGGAAAGGCACCTGGGTGACTGCGAACCCCCGCAGAGCCACACGGAGGGAGCCCGGCTTCCCCCTCGTCCTCCCGCTGCTCTCAGGGTCACCCTCCCGAGGCGCCTGGAGGCGAAGGCCGGCTGCGCCGCGTCCAGCCGCAGGGGATGCAGAGGGACTGCGCCTTCAGCATCCGGCGCAGAGGCCGGGAGGCCGCCTGGGCCCCGCGCCCGCACCCCGCGCGGCGCTCCGGAGGCTGGGGCGAGGGTCCCCGGCCGCCCCCACCCCGCCGGCCCGGAAGTGGGGGTGTGGGGTGTGGGGCGGGGCTCGGACCCACCTGCAGCAGCGCGCTTGGCTCCGGCAGCGGTGGCTTCGGTGTGGCCAGGGCGGTGCGCCAGCTCCTCGCCGCCGCCCTCCCCTGGGCAGCTCCACGTGGCCGCTCCACGTTGCCCTCCCGGCGGCAGCCGCCGCCCTGGCCCGAGCAGAGTCCTGGTCGCCAGCCGGAGGGAGGGCAGGGCAGGGCAGGGCACCCGCACCGCCCGGATCCACCCAGCCCGCCCTCCGCAGCTCCACCAGTCTCCCTGCCCGCTCCCGCTGGGGGGGGGGGGCGGGGCGGGGGGAGGAGGGGGGATTGGTGCACGTGGCTGTGTGTTGCAGGAGCCTGTGCCACAGCAGGGTGTACTTTGTGTGGCTGTGTATCCGGGTGACAGTATGGGCCGGTCGGAGTGTGGCCAGTGTGTGACTGGCTGGCTGGTGTGTGATGGTGCAGGAGATGTTGGGTCTGGGTGTTGGGGTGTCTGGGTGAGCTCTTCCTGAGTTTGAGATTCGCAGTGACAGCTGTGACTGCTGTCACAGTGCCTGTGTGTCGTTGTGTGACTGTGACTGTGACTGCACATCTCGGACAAGTGGCTCCGTGTGAGGCCTGGAGGGGTCTGGGAAGCGCCTCCTCTTAAGGGTGATGGTGGCAGCTGTTTGCCAGCGCACAGTGTGGCTGCAGCTTTGTGTCAAAATGGAGTGTCATCAACTTAGTCACAGTGGTCAGTCCCTCCACCAGGCTCCAGACTACGCCTTCACCCACCGGCCCCAGGACTTAGTTCTTTGAATCAATGACTTCTTACCTCGCTGGAGTCTTCATCTTCTCCTCCTCCACCAGCTTCCATCACAACAAACCCGCTCTCATCAGGGTCCTCCTGCCACTTTCCTGGTGAACGACTCCACCTCCTTGGATCACGGTACCTGTTGGTTTCGCCAACACCATTTCTCTCTCTGTAGTCATGTCTTCTTCGTTTTCTTCATGCTTCAGAATTCCTCTGGGCTCTTTCCTCACTCCCCATCTGTTCATGCAGCTTCCATCACTCCGTATTATAGGTTGAAATTTTACACGTTGAGGTCCTAAGCCCGAATACCTCAGAATGTAACCTTCTTTGCAGGTAGAGTCACTGCAGGGGCCCAGGATGACTTCGTATTGGAGTGGGGTGGGTCCCTAATCTAACATGACTGGCACCCTTATAAAATTGTGGACACACATGGAGAAGAGCATGTAAAGATGCAGGCAGAGATCTGGTTAAGCTTTGACATGCCAATGAAAGCCAAACATTGCCAGCAAAACATCAGAAACTAGGACAGAGGCCTGGGACAGGCTCTTCCTCGAGGCTGCCAGAAGAACTCAATCCCGCTAGCACCCTGAACTTGGACTTCTAGTCTCCAGAATTGTGAGATTCTAGTCTCCAGAATTGTGATTCTTCTAAAACAAATCTGAACATGTTGCCCACATCTTCATCAAACTCTCTGATGGCTTTGCTCCACCCTTAGGATACACTCTAGCATCTTTTTTTTTTTTTCCTTTTTTATATATTTCATTGACTCTTCACAGAGAGGAAGGGAGAGAGATAGAGTTAGAAACATCGATGAGAGAGAAACATCGACCAGCCGCCTCCTGCACATCCCCCACCGGGGATGTGCCCGCAACCCAGGTACATGCCCTCGACCGGAATCGAACCCGGGACCCCTCAGTCCGCAGGCCGACGCTCTATCCACTGAGCCAAACCGGCCTCGGCACACTCTAGCATCTTTTATGTAGCTGCTCACAACCTGGTTTCGGCCATCTCATTGGCTCCAGCCACCCCAAGTTTATTTGGTTCCTAAGAAGCCTCTCACCTCCAGGCTCTGCTTAGGCTGTTCCCTCTCCTGGAACAACTGTTCCCTGCCCATCTCCCCTTGCCTGCCTGGAAATCTACTCGTCTTTTGGTTTCGCCTTAAGTGTATTGCCATTTAGCATCTGGGTATACTTCTGCTGATCCCATGGTGTCAGCCCCACGCTCTATTGCAGGGTTTCAACCCGACCACAGGCTTGAAGCTTCCGGAGAGCTTTTAAGTTATATTGATACCTAAGCTCTGACTCAGACCAACTACAGGGTGCCCCCCAAAAATGTATATGCACTTTGAATGATTACAAAACCAGTGTTTATTAACACACAGTTCATTTTCAAAATTTAAAGAGTCTACAGAAGTGAATGATTTTTTTTTATCAATGCCTATTTTCAAACTGATGACCGTTCTGGCCCAGGCACTGCTGATAACTCAAAGCAATGGAATCACAAACTTCAAGAATCATTTTGTTTGGTATTTGTGTGCCCTCAATTTGTCCACTGTTGCTGGTTTTGTAAACTTTATCTTTTATGTATCCCAAGTCTAGTGGCACTTTAGGATAAATATTTTTTGTTGAAGTTTAGCCTGGCTTCAGCCACTATTTCAAATCAGTTAAACTTGAAAAGGGGTAAATATTGAGTCATCAGCTGTTAAAGTGTGTTCACATTTTATGTACATAGGTCGGAGGTGCGGCCTGGGCACTGGTCGGCTTTAAAAGTCCCAGATGATTCTCCCGTCAGCATGTGAGCCGAGGCGGAGAGCCACGCTCTGGCAGGCGGCGTTTCTACATCCCAGGAAGCCAGGGACAGCACTGGGTCTCCCAGGGCCAAGTGGGTGAGGAGTGAGTGTCTGCTGCACTCACTTGACAGGGTTACATCACACAGACGGACACTGTCTGAGCGACTTTAACCTGTGTGTGGGGCTGTGTGAGCCGCCCGCTCAGTGCCCGCGGAGCGCTGCACTGTGAATGGTTGTGTCGTGGGAGGCCCCGGGTGCATGGCTACACTGTGACACCGCAGGGTCAGCCAGCACGTGAACTGACCGCGTCCTGAGTGTCAAGGTCACTGTGAGTGGCTCTTCTGTGTGACAGGGCAGGGCGTCACCCCTGGAGTGGCTGAGTCCCGTGCGTGAGGACCCAGGCTGGGCACTCACCTCGCCAGGCGGCCAGGGGAAGGGGCGGCGGTGCCCTCGGAGATGGCGGCTGTGGGCGAGGCGGCCCGTCCCGCCCCGGGGCTGCCCCGCATGTGACCCAGAGGAAGCAGGAGGCGGCGGGGAAGACATCTGCAGGTCACTCGGTGCAGCTCCGCGGGCCGGACGCAGCCCCGCACCCAGCACGCGCTCTCCGCCCCGGGCGCACAGCGGGCGGGCCGTGGAGGGAGGCGGGACCGGCGCGGCGTCCAATCGGGTGCGGCGGTGAGGCCGGCGCTCACCTGCGGACCTGGAGTCGGAGCCAAGGCCCCGGAGCCAGTCAAGACCTCGGGAGCAGAAACCCAGCCCCGCGATGCTGTGTCTCTCCTTGTGTCCCGGGACACATCTGTTCTTTCTGCTTTTGAGCCTTGGCACTGCCCTCTACTTGGGCTACTACTGGGCATGTGTGCCCCAGGTGGGTGCGGGTCCAGAGCTCTGGCCGGGGGGTTGGGGGTGCTCGGGTCTAGGGGGCAGCTTCCAGCAGGGAGCCCGAGCCCTTTGTGGGAGCTGGCATGGTTGGGCCTCGCTTCCCAGGTGAAACCTGACGCCCCAACCCCACCACCACCCCGCCCCGCGCTCCAGCCAGGCTCACTTTGCTAATCACTGCCTTATGGAGAGCCATTCCTTTGCCTGCCTAGATCCTCTGCATATCTCCTGCTCCGCTTGCCAGATGGGCCTTTCGGGCATCGGAGGGGTTCTGCTCTCCATGATGTGGACAGACATTTGGGGAGACGGGGTGGAAGGCATACAGCACGCGACGTTTCCTTGTCTTTCCCAGCAGTCTAGCGAAGTTCCTCATTAGCTGCACTGAATGAAGGAACCTGAGCCTGGGGGTTGTGGCTAACTCCCAGCACCGCCCCATCAGATAGCAGTAGGCCTTGCTTCCCCGGCTCAGGATTAATGGATAACCCAACTGCCCTTGCTCATTCAGCCTTGTTTTAAGTCCTGGGCTCTCCATGTCTAGTGAAGTGAGAAAGTATGAAGAGGCTGATTTTGATGAACTTGGAGATTATATTCTCACTGAAATTTAGGTAAAGTACATAATTTACATGTCCAGAAAAATCTAAAGATTTAATCTTTATTGAACTCTGTTTTAAGTAGCTGAGTCTAACAAGAAACCTATTGATTCAAGCCCTTTATGAATAGGGAATTTTAATATTACCTAGACTTTTCTGTATTTCCAGAGCTTTCAACATTCACATATATTTTTTATACAAGAAGTCTGCCTGAATAAAACCATTTTAAAAGTCCAAACCTCACAATACCCTATAAATCTTACTTTATATGTCTGATTTGGAAGTCACTTATTTCAGACCTTAACATTTTCCTTTGCTTGCAACAAGCCTCACAGAAGTCAGAGACCTTTGGCACTTCATTCTGCAAACCCTTCCTTGACTTTCACCTACTGGTTAAAATGCAGGAGAAGTGCCATTCCGGAGGCCCTGACGATGTGGCGTTCGAATGGTCTAGCATGGAACAGACTGGTTTTGATTCATCCACAGCAGTGGTTCTCAACCTTCTGGCCCTTTACAGTTCCTCATGTTGTGACCCAACCATAAAATTATTTTTGTTACTACTTCATAAATCGTAATGTAAATATCTGATATGCAGGATGGTCTTAGGCGACCCCTGTGAAAGGGTCTTTTGACTGCCAAAGGGGTCGCGACCCACAGGTTGAGAACCGCTGATCCACAGTGACCAATGGGCATGTGACTATTTAATTCTCAGGAATGAGGCAAGAAATACTTCACTATAGTTAAAATGAAACCCACATAAATCAAACCTGTGACCTAACTTATTAGGACCTTATTCTACACCACTGAGCTGCTTGACCAAGAATTTAATAAATTGATCATTCAAAATCTTGATGATTAGGAGGTAATATGTAGTATAGTGACTAAGAGCACAAGCTCTAGAGTTGAACAGACTTGGGTTTGAATCTCGGCTCCCCCACTAACTAGGTTTAGCAAGCTTCATGACCTTTGACAAGTTACTGGACATTCAAGCCTGTATCCACAGAGGGATCACATTACTTAAAGAGCTGTTGTGAAAATCACAGGATATAATCATGTAAAATACTTAGCACAATGCTTGCAACATAATGAGCACTCAATAAATTTTACCTCCTAGTATTAGTGGTAATGTAACATTAATTCTGCTTTGCCTCTTGTTTGCTGTGCGATTTTGGGAAACAACTTAATCTCTGTGAGTGATAGCTTCTTCACTTATAAAATATCTTATCTCATAAGGTTGGGCTTAGCCTAGTGCCTGCATGTAGCACACAGTGAATCACAGGTGTTATCCCGGGGCTAAGGGTCAGGGTGCGAGTCACATCTCAAACACACTACCAACCTGGCCTCACCAGCTCATCATTTACCTAGCCCCCTTCGAGAACCAAGACTGCAGAAGAGAGAGGAATCTGGTCCTCAGGTTCCTTAGGGCCTGCGACAGAAATGCAATTTCTATTTCGAGTCTGCACAGCGGACTCCTTCATACGCCTCCTATGTGGCTAGTCCTTCTCATTCACTTGGTCTACCCGGAAGAACCAAGCAGAGGGGTTTTAAGTCAGGGTGGAGTGCTCACTCACCTCACCTGTCCCTGTTGTCCCATCCCTGTTGCCTTCTCCCGGCTGGCATGAAGGAAGAGGAAACCTAGTCACATGGGGACTAGTCCTCCTTTAGAGTACGGCCAAACAGCAGGGGCCCAGGAGCGAGAAAATGAGGTGCTGTGGCAGGAAGAAGCCCTTCAGCAGTGAGCACACAGTAGGGAACAGGAATAATCAGCAATGGGGTGCTCACATCAGGGAGCCAGACGGCTAGCGCTACTTTTAGAAAGATGACTGTGTAAAATGCAACTGCAAGACAAAGGTCACAGGTTGAATGGTGCTACATTTCTTCGGCCTCTGTCTGGGGTCCCGATCCTTGCTGCAGGGGAGCAGCTGGGCAATTTATCTATATTACTGCTCTCTCCAAATTGGGGCTGGGGCATGGATAGGCTAAGTCGGGGAGGCAGCACCCAGTCAGCTGCTGCAGCTCCCAGCCTGGCCGAGTCTGTAGGGTCAGTTCTGGAGAGGTGACACTCCAGGACGGCAGTTCTCTGGGCCTCTAGCTGGACTGTATTAACACTGGTGACGTGGCCATTCCGGCCTAGGGTATGCTAGACTCATTCCCAGCTGAAGCAATGCTCTCTCTGGCTTGGCACAAAAATCAGGGAGTGAGGCAGATTGTATTGTGATTGCAGAGGCCTCAGCTGGTGACTGGGTCCCGGTTTCTGGCCTTCCTGGAGCAACACTGTCCAATCACTGTGGAAACTTTCTATCCGACGCTATGGTGTTTTGAGGGGCGGCTACAAACCATCTTCCGAGCCTTACTGCATCCTCGGCCTCCAGTCTCTTACTGGAGGTAAGAAGGGAGGGGGGGTGAACACCAAGCTGCAAGTATAGGGCAATCTCTTCTAAAATGAAGGTAATCTTTGGCATCCACCTCACAGTGTGTTGAGGGTAAAAATGAGTGGCTATATGGAGGGCTATTTAACTGCACAACCATGAGGTAATATTGAACCTTTTATGTCCCTATTACACCTTGTTATAGTTTTGTTTCGCATAATGTATGCCCGCAAAAGATGGCAATGGGAAGTTTGGGAGTTGTTTTGGTGGGGCAGGGGCAAACCTCTTGAAGTATATGGAGTTCCTAATGGTATCTTTGTGTGTCCTTTTCTCCAAAACCACAGTGAAGTCCTCCACACTCCAGATGGAGGACAGCTCCTGCTAGACTGGGCTGGCCAGCATGACAACAGTCAATACCCTGACCCTGCCACCCAGCCCATTGTGTTACTGCTTCCTGGTATTACAGGCAATAGCCAGGAGACATATATCTTGCATCTAGTTGACCAAGCTTTGAGGGATGGTTATAGGTAAGGATGGACCCAACCCAGAGGAGCAGGGTGGCATCTGAGAACTGGTAACAGGGAGGTCAATTCAGAGCTATGGGGAGGTGGGGCTATCTGGAAGGCACCTTTGGCCTGGGGTCTTTCTGAAGGCTGGCAAAGGGGAGGGGCTTCTAGGGACAGCCTGGCTAAGATGTACCCGTGTGCCACAGGGCTGTTGTACTCAACAACCGGGGCTGCCATGGGGAGGAACTGCTGGTGAGTACCCTGCTTCCTCAGAACAGCTCTGAGGAAGATCCTTGGAAATCCTGGGCCCTGGGGCTCTACTTACCGCTCCTCCCATCTCCCTCCCATCTCCCTGCCTCTGGCCAGGGCTTCCCTCCTTACCCAATGACCTGGTTTGCCTCAGACCCACAGGACCTTTTGTGCCAGCAATACTGAAGATCTGGAGACAGTCGTGAACCACATAAAGCGCCGCTACTCCCAAGCTCCACTGCTGGCCGTGGGCATCTCTCTTGGAGGGTAAAGGCCGCCTGGACTTAACCCAAACGCCCAGTCTCCCTGTGTTTCTTTCCGCTTCTGTCTTCTCTGTCCCAACTCACTAATGCAAACCCTTCTTTCATGGTCACCGGTCCAATCCTGCAGGATATTAGTGCTGAACCACCTGGCACGAATGGGGCAGGCTGCAGGGCTGGTGGCAGCACTGACGCTATCTGCTTGCTGGGATTCCTTTGAGACCACCAGCTCCCTGGAGACCCCGCTCAACTCACTGCTCTTCAATCAGCGCCTCACTGCTGAGCTCTGCCGAGTTGTGGACCGGTAGGGTCTTGGCAAGTGGGAGGGGGGGGGCAAACAGGGTAGGATGGCAGGCACGCTAGGTCCTCCCAGTGCTTGGGTCAGTTCTATCTGGGCTTTTCCACTCATGAAATCAAACAGAGGCCTGGGGCTCTGGGTCAGGTCCAGGAGGAGAGCCAAACCTGTGCTCTTTTGCAGAAATAGAAAGGTGATGGAAAAGGAGGTCAATGTAGACTTTGTGATACAGGTATAGTCTTTCAACCATCTCCCCTCTTCCAACTACTCTTCCATTATCTTCCTATTCCTTATCCTTAACCTGGCCTATCCCACCCTCCACCACCCACAGGCCCGCACAATACGTCAATTTGATGAACGCTACACAGCTGTGGCCTTTGGCTATAAAGACTGTACTACCTACTACCAGGCAGCAAGCCCAAGAACCAAAGTGGATGCCATCCAGATACCTGTGCTCTGCCTCAATGCAGCGGATGACCCCTTCTCCCCAGCCCGTGGTGAGCACCCCGAATCTTGATGCTTTAGGCCCCAAGGACAATGGGCCGTGTGGTGTAAGTGGGGAGAGCCTGGTTCTCAGACCTCCTCTCCAACCCCTCCTCCAGCCTTTCCGCTACAAGCTGCCCAACAGTCGCCCCACGTCGCACTGCTCGTCACAGCCCAGGGCGGCCACATCGGCTTCCTGGAAGGCCTGCTCCCCTGGCAGCACTGCTACATGAGCCGCCTCTTCCATCAGTACGCCAAAGCCATCTTCCAGCACTCGGCAGAGCTGCTGGGCCGCAGGGCTCTGTCACCTTCCGAGGGAGGCAAGAGCTGACAACAGTGCCAGTTGGGTCTCAGTTCAGGCTTCCCTGTTTATTAAATATCAACTTTTCCTGTCGCACAGGCTGAGGTTCACTTTCCCTTTTCTCAAAGCTAGGGTAGACCATCTAGGAACTTATTGCCCATTTAGCCTGGTTGGCTGAGAGCTACCCAGCTGAACCCGCAGATTACTGCCTGGGTCTCCCTTTTGCTCCTTCCTTCCCAGGCAGGTGCTTGTCCCAGCAAACACAAGGGGCTCATGTGAAGGGCAACGGGCCACAGGTTGTGAGGGAGGAGAAACGGATTGCTTCTGCAGAAAGGACAGCAGTGACTCCAAATTCTGGGGCACCTTCACATATTTCTGGAGAAAGGATAAGCTCACTCTGGAGCCCCTAGCAGAGAGGAGAGGAGGCAGGTGGTGTGGCCTGGGCTGCAGACACCACTGTCCTGAGTGGATCCAAAGATGAGTTCAGGGTTCCCAGAACTCAGTCACACAAGGCCACGGTCAAGCTTTAACTGGGAAGGGCAGGCAGTTCCTGTCAGGTCTCCTCAGAGGCCACCTCTGCTGTGGACCCAGGTAGACGTGGAGTGAACAATGGTGCCGGGGCCTCCAGTCTGGTCCAGAAGGCGGCAGAGTCCCAGGCCCCTGATTCCCTGGGAGCAGGAGACTAAAGAAAACCTGGAAAGGCACTCTGGAGCAGCAGAATGGTCATGACAATAAGCCCAACACATAGCAGCAGCAGGAGCCACACAGGAACACTCCCTGCAGGGGAGGATAAGAGAAGAAGTCAGTGGGCAAAGGGGCTTCACATGCCGAAACACAGAACCCTCAACCGACTCCACTCAAGGAGGGGACAGATGGCTATAAATGAGCAGCCCATTCTCCACGAGGCAAATATTTGCTACAGCTAAAGGTGGGGTGGAACCTGCCCGCCCCAATGACTCACGTCGTGAGGGCAGCAGGTGCAGCTGGCAACGACTATCCACAGCCACAGAGAACAGGGCCGTTTCGTGGGACCCAAGGAGCTCCGGACCGCGACCCTTCTCGGGTAGAAAGGCCACATCCGTCACTACAATGCCATGGGCCTCCCTCACGTAGTACAGGCGCTAGGGACAGGAGAACAAGGGAAGGAAGGCTCAGTGGGAAACATTCCTTCTGGAAACACGTCCCCTGCCCCCAGGCTTTCCCTCTACAGGCTGGGCCAGACTCCTCCCTGCACTCATGGTAGAAGCAGGCCTACAGTCCCCGCCCCAAAGAGCCCCCAGGACCGTGCCCACCTCTACCCATTACCTGGAGAGAGAAAGCTATGTAGATGGCAACAGATCCAGTGACTGTGCCCAGGCCTAGGAAGGTGCCCGATTCACTGCAACAAACCACAGAGCATTCATTGTCCTGGAGGCCCGCGCAGCAACACTCCTTCCCTAATAAGAGTCCTCAGGGACTCCAGCAGGACCTTGTGGAGCTCCCCCAGCCACCCTCACACCAAGCCACGCCAGCACCGTCTCAGACCTGACAGTAAGGCAGGAAATAACTTCATGGCCACAGGGTTTGGTCCGAAGAGGCAAGAAGGTAGAGCCGTCCCAGGCTGTGAGGTAGCAGGGTGGGGGCTGGCGCAGACGCTTGTGGGGAATCTGCACTGTGAAGAGTCGTAGCCCCGTAGGCTGGTCTGGAACCTGCCCAAACCTGGGGGCCAGTGAGAAGCGGTTCAGCTCCTGGGGCCTGCCCAGCCCTCCTCAAGAGTTTTGTACCCTCCTGCACCCTGGTTAGGCCCGAGGTAATACTCGCCAAGGCTACCAGCTTCCCCCAAGTCTTTTCCCACTCCCCTTCCACACCTAGATTGAGCCTTTTAGCCACCCTCCAGGACCTTCACACCTGCAGGCCTGGTAGCGGTAAGGCGTGTTAGAAAAAGTGGGTCCATTCTCTTGCCAGTGCAGCTGTGTCACCAGCTGATCCTTCTGCCACACGAAGGCCTTAAGGTCCCAGCCCACAGTTACCAACTGGTCAGGAATCAAGAGTTCGAGGAGGGACAGTTAGGAGATCCACGTACAGAACAAGCAGCACAACCACCTTTTCCCACCCTCCCGCCTCCTCACCTTGCCATCAGGCCCCAAAGCCAGGTCCTCAATCTCCCCTTCATGGGCTTTGAACTCCAGCACTTTCTCTAGGCTGGGTACCTGCAGCCAAACCACCACCACGGTTATAACGCCCGGGTACCCGCTAGAGCGCGGTGCCACCCACTTCTAAAGGCCGCTCGCCGCAGACTTCGCTCACTACTTCCCAGAACCCACGTTCGCTTTCTCACAACTCTGGCCTTGCTGCTAAGGACGCACATCCTCCCTAACCCCCTAAAAACCATACCTTCCAGACGCGCACGCAGCCATCGGTGCCTCCAGTGGCCAGCAGGGTGTTATCGTGGTTGCAGCATACAACTTTCTGCAGCGGATCAGAGCTGAAGTCTGTCTGCACCGCCTGCAAATTCTCTACCCTCAGTTCCACCCCCTCCTGGTGGGTTTCAGCTCCAGATTTCTTCTCTGGGGGGGCCGCCCCCTTTCTTTGTCGAGGCCCCTGCTCCTTGGTGCCTGCCACACAAACAGCCCACCAGCGTCCAGGCTTCCGTGAGTAAGCGATACCGGCCCCCTCTCTACGCGGCTGGTGAACATCCAGCTTCCCGCCTGCGACCATGACCCCCCTTCCAGCCCCTCTCCTTCAGAGACCAAGGTGAGAACGATCTGACCCGTTTCATCCCTTTCCCAAAAGCTGGGGGGCCGGCTTCTCACCTGCCTTCTCTGCCTTGCTTTTGCCCTTCGGCTGGGTCTGGAAGCGCAGGAGCTGACAGCGGGCATCTTGCCCTGCAGCAAGGATGTTGCCGGCCAGCGCCAAGTTCATAGTAGCCCGTGTCTCCGTGTCATGGGTGTGCAGCAAGGAGGCGCTCAGACGCCCGTTAATCTGCTCCAGCTGCAGAAAGTGCTGTGGGAGAGGGGGCCGGCATGGGCGAGGTTCAGGGGTGCCCAGTTTAGCTCAAGGGCAAACCTGCCTCCGGTGGTCTGATACCCTGATCCATTGCTGACCGCACTTCCTAGTTCACCAGGCCTTCTCCAGCCCCCAACCCGTGTTTTCTTCTGAACCTCACAAATCCGTACAGCAGGCAGGGCTGGGATCATTACCTCCAGTTCACAGAGCGAGAGGGAGAGCTTGGAAGAGGGAAGGAGACCGAGCCCAAGGGCCACACGCAGCACGGTCGCCGCTGCCGAGCACGGCTCGGGGCTCCCGGAACAGCCAGGACAGGACCCCCGAGCTGCTCCCGGGGTGCAGCGGAAGCGCGCTTGACCTTAGCGTCTCTCCATAGCCCTGTGCTTAAGCTCTCGGCTGAAATTCGCGTCGGACGCCCGGCTGGCCGGGGGTTTCCGCGCGGCGGGGGCGGGGTCCGAAGCTGGGGTGCGGCCCGCCCCCGCGACCCTCCCGGGGTCGCCCTCAGCCCTCGGTGACCCGGCCAGAGTGGCCTGCGCTCTCACCACTCCATTCTTTATGCCCGTCTTGGCGGCGCCGCCGCCGCCCGCAGCGATGAGCAGCCCCGTGCTGGGGTCCACCTGCAGCGCGTACAACGGGAACGGGGCCCGGTAGAGCTCGGGCGCCCGGCGCCGACCCATCCCGCTCGCCGCTCGCCGCGCGCTTCACTGTCCGCCCCGCGGCCTCCGCGACATGCCGCGCCCGGCCTTCGACTCGGCCCCCGCCGCTGCTGAACTTGATCCGGCCGCCGCCGGGGGGACTCCCGATCCTCTCACCCCGCGGGGATGCCCAGACTCGACCCACACACTGCAGCCGGCGTCTCCGCTCGCGGACACCCACCCCGGCCTGGCGGACGCGCAGTGCGCAGGCGCGCCCGGCCCGCTCCCCTCGCGCAGGCGCAGAACCGCCGATCCGCGTCAGCAATCGCCGGCCGCGGGGGGAGGGGGCCGACCTCCGGCGCCGGGACCCGGGTCTCCGCCCACCGCGGCGACGTCAGGCCCCGCCATCTTTTTGCGGGGCGGGCGCAGCGCGCTCTTTCCTCGCGGGAATGTCCCGCGTGGAGAGGAGCTAATACAGGCCAAGGGAGGCTCGTGGACCTTTAACAAGGAAATCCTGGGGTTGGGGCTGTCTGCCTTCCAGACAGACGCAGACGCATACAAGCGCCGCCTATACGTTTTACCCCGGAGAGGAAGTGATCTGCCCACGGTCACACGCTGGACATGTGGCTTGTCTGGCCTCTGAATGCAGGCAGTGCGAACCTGAAAACAAACCTGGCTTCAAAGCCCGAGCCCACCGCTTTCTAGTAGGAGGAGATGATTTACCTTAACACCTGTCCATCCGTGGCTCCGACCCTGCACCTGTGCCCTGGGGACCCTGCACCTGTGCCCTAGGATTAGTGGGCGGGGGCTGCTCCCCTGGGACATCGCAGAGGCTGGCAATCCGGCCCCCAGCAGGGCAGATCTAGTCTCCACCCTCCCGAGGGGGCCCTTGGTTTCTTATCTCCAATGGGAGCATCCTGGTGGTTCTCTGCAAGTGAATGCGAAGAGTGCCCTTTCCTGCAAGGAGACACCTCCGGTTGCTCCCCTGGCCACATCGGCATGCATCCTCGTTAACCTAAGGTGCACCCTGCGGAAGGGACCCAGTGGCTTCACCTTTGGGGATGCCATTATCTGCTTCACCAAATTTAATGTGCGAAGGGCCAGCCAGAGCCCGGCACATCTCAGGTGCTCGGGCCTTGTGGGCCCCTTGGCCTTTTCAGGTACATGGCATCCACCCTCCCTGGCCACTCTGTTTCCTTTGACTCTCCCCGACCCCCTCTGCCCCCATAGGTACCCAGGGTGTCTGCTCAACAGGACACAAACACAGGTTTTGCAGGGTTAAGCTTTATTGGATACATTGAAGGCTGAATGGGGCCTCCCGTACCCTCGGTCCTCTTCAGCCAGGAGAGAGCAGGCTCCACAAGGGACTTCCCGGGTTCAGGGCTGGAGAACACACCTGACCGCCAGCCAGCCAGCCCTTCAGGGTGTCCCGGGGGCTCCCCGAGATCTGGGGCCTGGTGGGAACGGCAGGGTTTAGAAGAGGTGCTCCAGTGAGCCTCCGTGGCTCTGGAAATAGGATGGCGACTTTTGGAGAATAGGCTCTGGAGAGGCAGGCCTTGGAGCCGACGAAAGCCCGGGCTTCAGGGAGACCGCGGCCTGTTTGAGTGCCTGACGCGGAGGCCCTGAACATTGAGTGGAATTTGGTGATGGAGGGCCTGCAGACCTGAGGCTCCCGGTCAGGGAGGGTTTGCCTGAGGCTGAATCTGCCCAGGCCGGAGCTGCTGGGGCCTGAAATGCGTGGGTTTGATACCCAGGGGCCTGCATGGCCTCGCCCTGAGGTCCTGCTTCCTCCGGTCTTCTTTCTGGCAACAGATGCAACGTCCTGGCCTGGCCTTGAGGCAGGCGGAGAGCAAAGCCGATGCCTATGCGGAGTGGTCTCGATTCCTGGTCTTGTGCACCGGGCAGTAGCTGGGGGAAGGCAAGCAGCCGGGGTCCAGTCCTGTACCTGGGGGTGGGGCAAGAGGGACTGCGGGGCCGGAGACACACCAGGCATATAGGGTACTCCACAACCGGAGGCTGGTCGGTTCTGCCTAGCCACAGGCTCTGCAAAATGAGTAACCGAAGGTCGTGTGCGATGCGACGGTACCCCAGCTGCACCACCAGGGCCTGGGCCAGGGCTCCCGGGTTCCTGAACTCTGCAGCGTCCCTTTCGCTTGCCACGCATCCCTCCGCCGCCCCAGGGGATCGGGTGTCCTGGTGCTGATGCCAGTGCCATGTCTGCCTGTTGGGGTGGACCCCAGGACAAGGTAGGCTGAGGCTGTGGGAAGTGAGCGTGGAGCTAGGTAGGTCTTCGGAGTGGAAAGGAGACTGGCAGGGTGGGAGAGAGGAGTTCTGTGGCTGAGAGGGATTAGAGGACTGAGCAGGGGGCGGAGAGGGGTATAGATGGCAGGAGGGAGAGGAGGAACGTGGAAGGGAGAGAGACCGGCAACTCTGATGAAAGAAAGCGGGGGAACTTGGGAGAGAGGAAGAGCAGGGTTGTAGGACGAAGTCAGAATTTGAGTCAGAAGAGGAGGAATGGGAGCCAGGAGAGTGGGACTGTGGCGGAGGGGAGCAAGGTGGAGGGGCAAGAGGGAGCGATTTCTGCGGAGGCAAAGGCTGAAGGTTCTGAGGAAGGGAGTCCACAAGTTGTGAGGGGCCCTGAGGGGGACGCCCAGGGGGCGCTGCTTTCTGTAGCAGCCCTTGGTCCTTGTTTTGAGGCAACATCGCCTTGAAACCGGAAAGGACTGAGGCGGCAAGACCAGAGATTAGAGACCTGGCAGCCAGGACCAGTATCTCTGGTTGCAGCGTAGGAGACACCTAGCCCAGCAGCACCAGGCTCTCTGGGTGTTCAGGCAGGAGGTGGGATCTAAGCTTGGCTTCTCTCTTCTTTGCAGTTGGCCATTTGATGAGGGATGTATAGGGATGGAGAATCCGAGCTGCCTCTGGGAGCCTGGGGGTGGCAGCAATTACCTGAATGGGCCAGGGAGGAAGGCACAGCCCATAGGACCTGTAGAGAAAGAAACAGAGCCCAAGATATTGAGAGAATGGGTCCATTTCCAGCTCTGCCTCAGGGGCCAGTTCCAGGCTGGTTCACTAAGACCCTAAACCCATGTCACCTTTGGGGGCGGAAGAGCTGGCAAAATGCTCAAGGGAAGGTTAGAGCTGAGGAGGAGAGAAATAGGGAGGGAGAGAGGGTAGGAAGGAGTTGGAGAAGAGGGTGTGGGGGCTGAGATGCGACTAGGAATTGAGGGTTCTGGTGTTGTAAGCTCTTACCCATGAAGGTTCCTCTGGACTTTTTTACAAGGCACTTCAGAAAGGACGGGACCTGGGAGAAAAAGGAACAGTCACCCAAGAGTGGGTCCACCCCTCTCTGCCCCCAGCATCCTCTACCCTGAACTCACTCTGACCCAGATTTCTGTCCGGGCCTGGTCTTCAGTCCTCCTTAGCCAGGAGGGGGTCTTCTGTTATAGGCTTTTGTTCTCCTAAACCTGAATCAGGGATTCTGCAAGCATCCCGGTTTCCTGCCAGTCTGGCTCCCCTGACCCCTTGTTGCCCCTAATGCTGATGTCCTCTGGCTCAGCCTGGCCCTAGTCAATATGGCTTATCACACCCAACAGGAGCAGGAGCATGTGGCTAGCTGGTGAAAGCCTCTGAAAGACTGGGACTTCGTCTAAGGGGTGGCACTGCCACCCCCCTTGGGAGCTAGAAGTCCCATTTCCTAGGGGTAGTTCTCCGTGACATCTAGTGCCTGTGTCACAAATGTCAGGTGTGACATCATAGGTTCTCTGCCTCTAGGCTCTGGGACCTTCTTTCAGAGACCATCCACAGGCTGGCCTTTGACAAAACTGAAGCAGGCAAAATTCTCTGGGGCACTCGTCTCCTTTTTGGGCCCCCCGTTACCGCCTCTGCTCTCTGCCCATATACCACTCCCTCCACCAAGGGTTCCCCTGAACCACACAGCCTATTTGGGCTGGGTCCTCCCTTCAACTTCTTATTTTCCCTTGCTTTCTGAGCAGGGCTCATGCTCCACACCCCCTTTAGGATATCCTATATAATAAAAGGCTAATATGCAAATTGACTGAACAGTGGAATGACTGGTCACTATGATGTGCATTGACCACCAGGGGGCAGACGCTCAATGCAAGAGCTGCCCCCTGGTGGTCTGAGTGCTCCCACAGGGGGAGTGCCACTCAGCCAGAAGCCGGGCCCATGGCTGGTGAGCTCAGCGGCAGTGGTGGGAGCCTCTCCTGCCTCCGTGGCAGCGCTAAGGATGTCTGACTGCTGGCTTAGGCCCGCTCCCCATTGGAAGTGGGCCTAAGCTGTCAGTTGGACATCCCCCGAGGGCTCCCAAACTGCGAGAGGGTACAGGCCGGGCTAAGGGATTCCCCCCCACCCCCCACCGCACCGAGTGCACAAATTTCGTGCACCAGACCTCTAGTGTTTATATATTTTAATAATTATTTTCTTAACAGCTTTATTGATATATAATTCACATACCATACAACCCACATCTGTCACTTCACTGTTTTCCAGTATGCTCACACAGCTGTGCAGCCATCAACACAATCTAATTTCAGAACATTTTCATTACCCCCGTCCCTAAAAGCCCATCCCCATTAGCAGTCACTCTTCCTTCCTCCCTGCCCCTTGGCCCTGGAAACAATAAACCTACTTTCTATCTCTATGGATTTGCATATTCTAGGCATTTCAGACCAATGGAATCATAGAATATGTGGCCATTTGTGTCTGGCTTCTTTCACGTCACATAATGTTTTCAAAGTTAATTCATGTTGTAGCATGTGTCATTACTTTATTCCTTTTTATTGCCAAATAATACTCTTTTAAATGCCTATATCATATTTTGCTTTCTCAATAATCAATTGATGGATATTTTGTTGGTTTTACTTTTTTGGTAATTATGAACAATGCTGCTATGAGCATTCTTGTACTAGTTTTGCATTGGCGTACATTTATCTTGAATAGATAACTAGGAGTAGAATTGGTGAGTCTAAATTTAATTTAATTTTTTTATTTTTATTTTTTATTTTTTTTTATATTTAATTTTAAAAATCTTTTAAAAACTGTTTGTATATTGTCCTAGCCAGTTTGGCTCAGTGGGTAGAGCATCGGCCTGTGGACTGAAGGGTCCCAGGTTTAATTCCATTCAAGGGCACATGCCCTGGATTGCAGGTTCAACTCCCAGTAGGGGATATGCAGGAGGCAGCCAATCAATGATTCTCTCTCATCATTGATGTTTCTATCTCTCTCTCCCTCTCACTTCCTCTCTGAAACCAATAAAAAAATATATATTTTAAAAATCTCTGTTTAAAGAAAACGTTTGTATTGATTTTAGAGAGGATGCTCTAAGGAAAGAAAAAGAAATAAGAAATAGCCCTGGCCGGCTTGGCTCAGTGGATAGAACATCAGCCTGCGGACCGATGGGTCCCGGGTTCGATTCCGGCCAAGGGCACATGCCTGGGTTGCGGGCTTGATCCCCAGTAGGGGGTGCGCAGGGGGCAGCCAATCAATGATTCTCTCTTATCATTGATGTTTCTGTCTCTCCCTCCTCCCTTCCGCTCTGAAATCAATAAATATATTAAAAAAAAAAGAAAGAAACAAGAAATATAAAGATTGGAAAGGAAGAGATAAAATTGCCATTATTTTATCTACTTAGAAAAACCAACAGGATACTAGCACTAACAAAGTTCAACAAGATTGCTGGATTCAAGATAAACTTTTAAAAACCTAATAGCACATCTTTGGGATGGTGGCCTGCGAGACGGAAGACGAATGGGAATGGGATAAAAGGAAATGGAGGGCAGGTGGGAGCGAGGCCAACAGCCGGCCCCGTGTGTGCCAAAGACGCGGTGCCACGAACTGACAGAATTGAGTGTATGTTTAAGTCTCTGCATCAGGCGTAAAAAAAAAAAAAAAAAAAGGAAGAAGAAAACGCTTGGTGCGCATCTTTCAGTCTCCTTTCTCTATGTTCACCTAAGTGCATAAACCAGCCGTGGGCAAACTACGGCCCGCGGGCCGGATCCGGCCCATTTGAAATGAATAAAACTAAAAAAAAAAAAAAAAGACCGTACCCTTTTATGTAATGATGTTTACTTTGAATGTATATTAGTTCACACAAACACTCCATCCATGCTTTTGTTCCGGCCCTCCGCTCCAGTTTAAGAACCCATTGTGGCCCTCGAGCCACAAAGTTTGCCCACCCCTGGCATAAACCTTCACACAGCTTTGGTTTTGGTGTTTTTCCTCCTGGCTGGATCTTATTATACCCGTTGGTTTACAAATAAGTTTTTTCACTTCATTGCGCAGCTCGGAGAGCTGTCCCTGTCATTTTACGGAGGTCTGTCTCATTCTCCCTATCACTGATGGATATTCAGTCAATTTTACTTGTCTTCTCTTTTCCGTTCTCTCTGGTCAGCTGGGTGTCTGCCTCGCGGTACCTACAGTCGCCTTTGTTTCTCTGTCCTCTCTGTACCTTCCCTTATGGGTCTCCCCTGGAGTTCAAGATTGAGGGACAAGGGACATGCCAGACGATTCTGCTGCAGGCAGAGGTTGCAACTTGAGGCCAGGCAGGGGCTACTGTGGCAGATTTGCTATTTCTTCAGCCGCCTGCTCCTAAGTAGCTGTATGGAGGATACAACGCCACTCAGCAAACATCCTGGTCCTTGCCTTCATATCTCTCCCTTCTGGCTTGGGGACAGACAGGTGAGTAACTCAGCCCCGGCAGAACAGTTTGGGGTGAGGGCAGTCTTCTAAGTCCACTAACTGCCTGGGTTTCCATACCCACATCACTTACTAGATGTTTGACGCTGGGCAAGTTATTTCACCTCCTGACACTCAGTTTTCCCATCTGTAAAATGAGGATGTGAGAGTCTATTTTCTTACAAGGTTGAAAGAAAGATAATACACTTAACGTGCTTAGCGTACTGCCTGGCAGTGATTTGAGGACTTTGAACTGTTAGGAAGCCAGCCAGGGTGTGGTCAAGCATAAACAGAGCCCCGGTGAAACAGCGAGGCCTGGGTTCCGGGTTCCGGGCCTTCCCAAAAGAAGCCACAACCTGCAGATGGGCAGCCTTCCCCTGGCAGAGTGGGAGCAGGCATTCTAGGGGGCAGAGAGGTACAAGGAAAAGCACTGGGTTGAAAACCCGAGGTACGCATGGGGAGTAAAAGTCCTTCTAAGGATGTGTGCAGAGAAGAAGGAGGTTCAGGACCCCTCCATGAACTCGAACCCCAAAGCGAAAGCCGCAGGTCTATCATAAGACTGCTGTCAGGGCCAGGCAAGGCTCCTAGAAGGACGCTCCCTTCCCACCACCCTCCTGCCTTCTTCAGCAGGGCCTCTCCCAGGGCTTGGTCACTCCCAGCACGCAGCACCCCCACCCACCGCTGGTTGGGAGGCAGGCAGGAGGTTTTTTGCGGGGGCTGTGCCGGTGGGCGGTTTTCCCAGAGCACGAAGCGAGGCAGGACTGCGTTGGCGCCAGCTCCCTCAGATATAGACACTGCTGGCCAGATGACCAGCCTGCCCGGCTAGCTTGAGCCCAAGGACTCCCTCAGGCACTGTGCTCCTGTCCTGGGAGCTGTGACACCAAATCCCTAGGGTGTGGCATGTCACAGAGAAAGGCCAGAGGGGCACTGGCCATGCCGGGAGTGGGGCAGAGCCCGGCAAAGGCCAGGCCGAGGCTGCTAGCAGGCACCCACAGCCGGAGGAGCCGTCTGAGCAGGACCAGGCAGGACCTGTGGGAAGGGACCGGCTGGAGCAACCAGAGGTGGAGCAGAGCTGCCCCTGCCCCCAGAGGGGCCAGCACCGGGAGCCCGGCTGGTGTCAGGGTAAGGAAATAGGGCCCTGCAGAGGGAGCTGGGGAGGCAGGGGTTGGAGGGGTTGAGAGAGGTCACCTCCGATGGCAGAGCGCCAGTCAGTGTTACCATCCCTGCCCTAAATAGGGGACCCTGGCCCCTTCGACTCTAAGGCTCCATGCTTTGTGGTTGGATAAGCTGAGAGTGTGGCTAAGAGACCTGGCCCAACTCACTTCTCTCCAGGACACTAAGCCTGGAGGAGTGATGTGAATTTCCCGAGGCCCCAGGGCAACAGTCAGCAACCGCAGGGCCAGGACTTGAGCCTGTGATTTGAGCCCAGTCTGGTGTCATTTCCTCTTTACCACAGCTGCCTCTTCTTCTCAGATGACCCTGGGCCAAGGGTCATCTCTACTGAGCAGGACATGGCTCTGTGCTCCCTGTGGCCCAGGGCACCTGATCCGCAGGATTCAGACCTGGGTGTGGATGGAAGGAGGGCTAGGACGAGGCACCCGGGAGAATTAGAAAGAGTTCAGGATCTCAGGTTCTGAGCCAGCTTTGCCCTCCTGTTCCATCGGACACCAGGCGAGGCCTTCTCTCCATTCCCTCAGCTGTAACGCGGGGCAGGGCCAAGAACCGACAAATTGGGGTGATGTCGCTGGTCCCTGCTGTTCAGAGTGCTACCACTCTGACGGAAGACCTCACACTAGAATGCTCTTAGAAGCCGGGGCCTGGGGGTGGGGGTGAGGGCGTCCGGTCAGACTCACTCACCCTGTCCTCTGTGCAGAGTGAGGTCAGTCCTGAGAACGCCGCGCGGGAGCGGAGCCGGGTGAGGACACTGCGCCAGGCCTTCCTGGCCCTGCAGGCCGCTCTGCCTGCCGTGCCCGCGGGCACCAAGCTCTCCAAGTTGGATGTGCTGGTGCTGGCCACCAGCTACATAGCCCACCTCACCCGCACGCTCGGCCACGAGTTGCCTGGCCCCGCCTGGCCACCCTTCCTGCGTGGACTCTGCTTCCTGCACCCTCTCAAGGTAGGCCACGGGGCCAGGGCCTCGGGGAAGGGGGTTTGGGGTAGAGGGATACTGGACTCGGGTCCCGGCCTGCAGTGGGGAGTGGTGATTGGAAATGACTTTATGAGAATGTGGTTCCAGGGACATTCATGGAGGCCCCAAGACTGGGGGGTGCCTAGTGTCAGGGGAGAAAAAGGACCAGGTTCCAGGCTGGTGCCTGGGAAAGGAACCACGCCTCGGAGAGTCTTGGATGTGGGGGGTATGGTCCCCTGTCCTTGGAACTTCTGTGGCAGGAGAGATGCCCTCTGGGAGAGCAATAGTCTAAGAAAGCATCGCTCTAGAAGCCACCAAGCTGGGGGCACCACCTACCAGACTGCAATCCACCTGTCCCGAACCTTGCTTATATTATACTAGAGGCTTGGTGCATGGATTCATGCACGGGGGGGCGGCGGGGGGGGGAGGTGTCCCTCGACCTGGCCTGCAGGGATCAGGCTGCACCAGCTCTCAGACATCCCCTGAGGGGTCCCACATTGCAAGAGGGTGGTTCTCTGATGATGCACCCTAGAATCAGGCTCCCTCCTCTCTGGTTCCGGTTGTGTCACCCAAGAACCCCAGCTGCCAAGTCACCTCAGCTCAGCAGCTCCTCAATTGAGCATCTGCCCCCGGTGGTCAGTGCCTGTCATAGCTATCAGCCAGCCAGTCTTAGGCTTTTATATAGATAGATGTGGGAGGAAAGGTAACATGAGTCTTACTTCTTTTCCAGGGCATGAAATGAGACTATTCATAAAAAGTATAATTAACAGTAAATCACTGTCTCAATAATAGCTAACAGTATTTGGATGCTAAAGTTATGCCAGGAGCTGTGCTTTAGTGCATTTTTATCTTTTAATCCACACAAGAACCAAAGCAGGGCTGCTTTACAGATGAGGAAGCCGGAGTTCAGGGAGATTAAGTGGCTAAATGTTTGAACCCAAGAGTGTCTGCCTTCAGACCCCCTCCCTTGCTCACAGCCACCAAGCAGGCCCAGGAGACGGCATGTAAATTGCTGGTTGTGGTGTATAACTGTGCTACAAAGGAAGAGACATTCTACCCCTGAGGGTAGCATTGTAATGGGGTCAACTTTATTTTTAGGGAGGCTACTTTTCACCATCTGTCTCCCCTAAACACCATAGTTCTGAAATGTCTTGAAACTTGAGATTTTTAAATTTTATTTCATGCAAATGTAGCCAAAATGCAAGAATTTGAGACTAAATGGGGGCGACTCGGAAGTACTGACAGTGGCACCTGGGGTACATAGTTGTTGCCTTAGCTGTAAGATGATGATCCAAGTGAGGCCACTGCATGGAGGAAGCAATGGATAAATGTATTGAAGAATGAACCAATGAGAGCCGGGTAAGGTCTGGAGCTCTGACAGTGGAGCTGGTGAGCCAGGAGCAGTGCCCCTCACCCCAGCCCCCAGGCGGAGGGGTTGCCAAGGGGAGGGCAGACCTCAGGGAAAATCAACCTGGGACTTTTTAGGACTGCCCACACTCCTGCTGGAAGGAGGGACAGTCTTGGGAGGTCCCCAGTCATAGGGTGCGGGCACTGACATCTGGGTCAGAGGCACTTGGGTGGGAGGCTGTGCAAGAGAAGGGGTCAGGACGGATCAGGGTCAGGAGTCTTTTCTTGCCCTCCCCCCGCCCCACTCCCAGCTCTTACTGTGGGGTGGGGGGAGGGAAAGAAAAGACTGAGGGCTGAGCCGGCCCCTCAAGCGCTTCCCCGCCAGGCTCAGGTGGTCAGAATGCATGGGGCCAGGAATGGTGGTGCGTTGGAGCCTACTGTCTCCAGAGCAGTCACGACAGGGGAGGGCTTCAGGGAGGGGGGCCAGGGAAGGCGGACTTTGGGTGCCAAGGACTACGAGAGGCCCCAATAGTGAGCGTGACTCACTCCTCACTTTCCATCTCCGTGTCTTGCAGAAGTGGCCAATGAGATCGCGTCTCTATGCTGGAGGCCTGGGGTGCTCTGGCCTTGACTCCACCACAGCCACCAACCTGGGCCAAAGAACAAAGGAGGCAGAGGCCAGGCCCCCAGCCCCTGGAGAGGCAGATGCTCTCCTCCGCACCAGGCCGCTCCCACCCGTTCTTGGTGATAAATGACCTTCACGCTCACCTTCACTCCTGGTCTGCGACTCAAGCTTAGGGACCTGGTTTCTTCTCTACCAGGCCCTGCCTGTCTGCACGCTGACTCTTACCCTATGGATCTGACTCAGCCCCAGGTTCCAGCCTGCAGACCAGACAAAGCCGCGGGCACGTCTGCGATGGAGTGCTCAGGGGCACCAGGGAGTCCACCCTCATCATGGCACCAGGGGCAACTCCCAGTGGCTCTTCCGTGGCAGCTACAGGGAAATGGGAGAGGAAGGGGTTTGATTGGGTTGGAGGTTGAGTTATGGCACTACCCCTTGCTCCCTGCCCCAAAGTTCCTGCAAACCATCTGAAATTGCAAGCAGAGGGAGGGGCCTAGGATGGCAGCAGCTGCAGGGGCTGATGGGACCAGACAAGCTCCTGGCCGCTGTGCGTGTGAACAGAGCTGGGCTGGGGTCGCATGAGCAGAGGGGAAACTGAAGAAGGGAACGTTTTGTTATTTCACCACGACGTACACGGATGTCGAAGAGGCAGGACGGCGTTTAGGAGGCTTGTCTCTGCGTTATGGTCTCCAGCTGCCCCTCGCCACCCCAGTGTCTCCCCCTCGGGGCCCTGCGCCCCTCCACTCTTTCCTTGATACGAGTTCTATTCACAGGTGAAGAGTTCTATTCACAGGTGAAGCCATAAAGCTCGCATGGCTCACATTCCGGTTTCCTAGTCCCCACTGCCCCCCGAGGCAGCGCCACCTCAAGGAACCCGCAGCACCTTAAGGCCTTGCATAAGAAGAGTGTCGATTGGTGCAATTACATCCTTGAAGGACCTTAGAAGAAGAATGTGTATCGCTTCCAGGGGATGATAATTGCAGTCTTCTCTTTCCATTATGTTAGGAATCCAACCTCCAGGAAAAACAAGATCCGGGTCCAGAGGGATTCGTGTACGATTTTGGCCTAAGGACTCACTGGCTCTAACGTTATTTCTACAATCTGTCTACAGATGACCTCTCCAGGGTCAACTCCTTCCCACAGACACTGCCCGCCCAGGCTCTCCCTAGGTCCTGCCACGGGGAGCCAGACATTTGATAGCGTTCTAGTGGAATTTACCTCTGGTCCTGAAGAAATAGTTTGAGGACTAATCACAGAGTTTGCACATACTGGAAGGAATCCAGGTATCGCTTCAGGAGCCCGAAGTCCAGACAGAGAAAGAATCACCTTTTTGTGGAGTGAGAGGGGATGGGTGAAGGCGACGAGAATCCCGAGTACAGAGTGCCCGCCGTAGAGCCACCATCGCCACCATGAGAGTACGTGAGGTTTGGGGCCGCCTGGCAGTGGCTGGCGTCACCGGTGTGATGAGTTGCTGTTCTTCCACAGGGCTGGCCCGGGGGGCAGGGGGAAGGGGACTGGAGGGGTGACTCAGCAAGTTGGGGTGGAGGCAGGAGAAAAGACACAGAACGTCCTAGTCAGGCGGCATGGATGTGGGAGAGCAGCTGGACTGTGGCTGGGAGCCATGGGGAGAGGGCCTGGGCCAAGGCTGACCTCGTAAATCTACTGAGTCTCTGCTGAGGGCCTGGAGAGCTTGTGCAGAGCTGCTCTGGGCAGCTGGACGGGGCCTGGCAGGGCCAGAGACCAGGTGTGGGTGGGCACGAATGCAGTGTTCTTCACAGACCATAAAAGTCCAGCTCGAGTGTCCTACTCTTCAACCAATGAGCGGCATCTCCCTGGCTGAGTTTGAGGGTGATAGGAAGAGGAGCAGGTCACAGTCTCCCTCCAGGAATGAAACTGGGAAAGCGGGCGATGAGTGTGCATGGGGAGACCCTACCTCACCCCTGATCCTGCCTGTGACAGCTCTTACCCCCCCCCCCCCCCCCCCAAGCATCGGATCTCTCCTGATAACTGAGGAAACTGGTTTGGAGCTTGCCCCATCCCACCCAGGTCAGACTCCGTCCTGTGCCCTGGGTGGGTGAGGGGCGCCCACGTCACCCTGGTAGAGAAGACAGGAGGGCAAAAGACGGAGGAAGTGGTGGAGGGCTGAGGAAGGGCGAGGGCGCATTACAGGGCTCTAAGGCTGCCTCCAATGTGGAAAACAATTCTTTTTCATAAAAGTGTTATATATGTTCGCACGTAGTGGGCTAGTAAATGTTATTTTAAAATAAATATTCTTTAAAAGTCTCTATTTTCATGTCTAATATGGTGACTGTCAATAGAAACAACTCACAAGAGTAAAAGCTCACCGGAGTCCTATTTCTTAAAGAATGTCAAGGGGTCCTGAGCCCGAAGGTTTAGGATTTTTGCTCCGGAAGAAATCCGTGATGGTCAAGGGAAGAGCCCTCCTCACCCCCTGATCCTGGAAATCCGTGATGGTCAAGGGAAGAGCCCTCCTCACCCCCTGATCCTGGACGTGACAGCTCTGCCCTCTGCCTTGGGCGGACAGTGAGTGGGTTTTGGTCTTTGAGAGACAAAGGGCTGGGGGGTTCCGGGGTGCCTGGCAGAGTGTGGGCAGAGGCCTGCGTCCTGATCGTTAGGTCTCCTGGGGAATGAAGGCAGGGCTGCTCCCCGCGTGGACCCGGCTGTCCTCAGGCTCTGCCGCGGCCTCCTTGTCTCTGATGCCCTTCAGCATCCCATGACTCCTCTTTTGGGGAGCACTGTGGTGCCCCCAGAGGGGTCCTGCGGACACCGAGCAAAGGGTGTGAGGGGGGGTGAACAGGAGACAAAGGGCTGGGGTAGCGACCCAAGCAGAAAAGGTGAGAGGCCCTGCTCCGAGCCCAGCGAGAAGGGAGAGCAGCTGGAGGGGAGAGGAGAGGAGAGGCCAGCACGCTGTGCTCTCTCCCCGCTCAGACCCCTCTGCCCACCAGGCCAGAGCTCTCCTGAGGAGCCAGGGCAGCTCTGCAGCTTGGTCCAGGCTCAGGCAAATACCAGAGGAAGGGGTGCTGGGTGGGGGAGACAGCAAAGGGATGGAAGGGAGCCCAAAGGTCTGGCAGCGATCTGGAGAGGGAAGGAAGGGGCAATCTGACAACATAGGTGCCACCTGGCTGTAGCTTCTGCAGCTTCTGAGGACACAGGCAGGAAGGCAAGGAGTGTTGGCAACACGGGGTAAATGGTCTGAGGGTTCAGGATTCGCCCTGCATTCTCCCTGAAGGCAGAGGAGCCTTTGAGTCTCTCACCCTGTGGCCCGTGCACACCCGGCAAGCACACCGCCACCGGTCCCCACGCCCCGGCCTCCAAAGGAACCACCACAGTCCCTGCTTCGATGACGAGAACCCCCAGGGGTGACTATCTATCTCCTCTCAGTTGAGCCTGGGTTTCCCACTCCGCCCGCCCTAGGGGCTTGGGGGGCACATATGACTTCCCCTCTCTGGGGGTCCTGCCCCCCTAGGGCCTAGGCTTAAGTTGGGAGAGGATCCCCTGACCCCAACACAGCAAGACATCAGCTGCTGAACAGCCAAACAAAGGACGAGGGACCAACCACCTCGACTGCCTAGGGCAGGAGCCGCAGGAATCCGTGTAACTGACAGGAGATACCGGAAAGACAGAAGAGCTGGCCGCCAGCCATCCGTGAGATATTAGCGGGGACAGAAGCAGGAACTAAGGGCCAGAGCCACTGAATAAGCTGAGAAGTGTAAAGGGGCAAAGATGACTGAGGGGTTTTTTCAACCTGAAAATAATAAGAAGTATAACCTAGTTATCAGAATAGAAACCATCTTCCACATGAAGGGTCCCGAAAGGAGAAAAATCGCTGAATGAATCAGGCTGGCCTGAGTGACAACAGTTACATCAGGACTTCAGGGGCTGCCCTAGCTGTTAGGCTCCCTGGATAGAGCGTCGGCCTGCAGACTGACATGCCCAGGTCACAGGCTCGATCCTCAGCGTGGGGCATGCAGGAGGCAGCCGATCAATGATTCCCTCTCATCATTGATGCTTCTATCTCTCTCTCCCTCTCCCTCTCCCTTCCTCTCTGAAATCAATTATATATATATGTATGTATATGTATATGTATATGTATATGTATATGTATATGTATATGTATATGTATATGTATATATATATTACTTCAGGGGGTCAGAACCTCTGGTTGGGTCCCAGTTGGATGGAAATAGCTTCTGTACCACACATCCCAGAAGCCACAGCTCACTGCACAGGGCTCTGGTGAAATACAGGTACCCTCACTCTCTCCTTGGGTGAGGATTAACAACAACAACAAAGATGATGCATAAGACATAAAAAGCATTTTTTAAATGCATTGTTGGGCCAGTAGGAAGATAAAGAAAAGCAATAACAGAAGGGATTAAAAAAAAAAAAGCATAAATCCAAAAATGGTAAGCCTGCACCGAGGCCAGTGCTGCCTTGGCAGCATCTCCAGATTCCTCTGCCCAAGGCCAGGCCTTTAACAGACCAAATCTGGGGACTAGAGACAAAGCCGAAGGCCCACACCAAATAGGATATTGAGTCAGAGACCCTGACATAAAGCAGGGATCCCCAAAGGCAACACCCTCAGTCTATAAAAGAGAGATAAGGATACTTGTCCAAGCAGATCTTGGCTCAGGGTGGGAGTGGGGGGAGTCTTAGATTGCTAAGCCCTTAAACTTTGGGGCGGGGGCGGGGAGGGGGGCTGGGAAAGCAAAAGTTTCAAGTGGTCTTGATTTAGGAGTGTTTCTAGGCATGACCAAGTACAATGCTCTGGAAGAACAGGCTTTAAACCCAGGCTTTGAAGGATCCCCATGGATAAAATTTTAACAAGCTTTCAAATTCATAGCAAACAATTCTGAAAACCAGAAGGAAGCATGCCCCCATAAGGAAGCGAAAGCAGAAACATTGAACTGTAAACTCACACTTGCAGTGACAACAGATATTGTAATTTTTAGGTACAAAATACATATTACGTATGTTGAGTACGTTTAAAGAAATAAAAAGTAATTTGAAAAGACAATGCAGGAACAAGAGCTATCAAATATGACCAGGTAGAATTGGAGAAAAAAATACAATTTCTAGAAATTAAAAATATATTATTTTCATAAAGAACCCAGTGGGTGATTAGAAACTGCCAAAAACAGAACTAGAAAATCAGAAAATAAAGCTGAAGAAATTACTCAGAAATCAGTACATATGAACAAAGAGAGAAAAGAATATAATGTAGGAGAATATCTTCATGACCCTGGAATAAGGGACTATTGCTGAAAGAAGACACAAATAGGATTAATCCTAAAGGAAACGACTGATAAATTGTAGTACATATAATCGGGAACATCTGCCTGGCTGGTGTGGCTTACTTGTTTGGAGCATCATCTGTACCCCGAAAGGTTTCAGATTCTACTTCTGGTCAGGGCACATACCTAGGTTATGGGTTTGATCCCCCTTCAGGTGCATATGGGAAGGCAACCAATCGATGTTCCTTTCTCACATCAGTCTCTCTCTCTCTCTCTCTCTCTCTCTCTCTCTCTCTCTCCCTCTCCCTCTCCCTCTCCCTCTCCCTCTCTCTCTCTCTCTCCCCTCCACTCCCCTCTCTCTAAAATCAATAAGCATATCCTCGGTAAGGATTAAAATTTAAAAAAGGAACATCTATTCATCACAAGACATCACTGAGAGAGTGAAAAAGGCAAGTTCCCAGGCTGGAGAAGATGTTTGTAATACATATAATCAAAGGGGCTTGTATCAAGAATATATTTTAAAATCTTCATAGAGCAATAAGAAAACTGTACATGGGCTAGAGACTTAACCGAGCGCCTTTGTAAAAAGGATATCCAGTTGGCCAAAGCTGGTCAACTTCAATAGTGTAATTTGAAATACTGTATGCAAATTGGCATCACAGTAGTACCACACACGGTTAATAAGTGTATCTATTAAGTCAGCAAGTACACGCCTAGGTATATCACCCCAAATATGAGCGCACAAGTGCATCAAAGGTTATGTGCAAGAATGCTTGTGACAGCATCCTCTGTCACAGCCCCAAGCTGGAAACTTATATTCTTTTCCTAAGCTGCTGGAGCTGGGCTTCTGCAAACCGTATGTGGATTTGTCGCTGGCACCTTGTGAGGCTCTGCCAGTAAGGGGTGCTAGAGGAAGCCGGCAAGGCTGGAGGGAAGCACCTGCTTCTTTCTGTTGGCTTTGGGCACCTGGAGTCTCCTGGTGGCAACAGCTGTTCACCTTGGCAGCTGGGCTTGATTCGCCTTTTCAGCGTTTCCCTCTTCTCAGAACCAGCAGTCATCGTGTACCTCAAACACGTTGCTCCAATTCTTCCTCTGAGGTCTGAGTTCCACTTCCCTCATGCTCTTCCTCCAACCTTCTGCGTTCCAGTAACTCCCCCTTCTTCCCTTTGTTCACCCCAGCGCCTCCCGGGGCTTCCTTCAGTTGCCACCTCTGTTTCCTTTGGCCTTTGAGGTCCTTAGAAAAGCTCCCTCTGGTTTTTACGCGACTAGATGCAGCCAAGATTCCATTCTTTTCGCATCCGGCCAGCCCCCTGTTTTAAACAGGGCATGTCAGGGCTGCACACTGGTTGGTAAGGGTCACAGAGCCTCACAGCCTGGCTTGGTCGCTTGTCGATGGCTTCTTGACATGGTTACAGAAATCGACCAGAGCCAGACAGCAGAGCATCCTGGGGGTTTACTGCTGCGACTGCCCCCCAGGAGGACAACTAGGGTCACAACAATCTTTGTGAACACTGTCTGGCTGGGCTTTGATCTTTCTCCTGTGAGTGGGAAAATGGCGTCTTTTTAAAAGTCTTCATGGCCTTCCCCAGATAGGCTGCGGAGGAAACTGGATTTGAGAACCTCACATTCCAGAGGCACCATGCTGTTACTATGGCCACCACTGTGTACATGTGCACCAGTGTTTAATAACGTCACTGCTAGGGCTGATTCTTTAACCAGATTGTAAACATGCGTACGGAGCTTGCCCAACAAAGGAACAAAACGTTTGTGCAATTTGTAAGCAAAACAACGTGAGCTAAGCGTACGTGGCTCGGTGGTTGAGCGTTGACCTATAAATCAGGAGGTCACAGTTCAATTCCAGGTCAGGGCATATGCCCGGGTTGTGGGTTCGATCCCCAGTATGGGGCATGCAGAATGCAGCTGATCAGTGATTCTCTCTCATCATTGATGTTTCTATCTCCCTCTCCCTCTTCCTACCTCTCTGATAAATAATAAAAATATATTTAAAATAAAATAAAACAACAACGTGAGCTAACATCTCAATGGGCCAGGATCTTTCAGTGTTCTTCCCCCACAGGCTTGCCCCAGCCATTACAAACGATTTCTCCTGCCCCCAGAAATCCCCGGGGTATGTAATTCTCCTAACCCAGTTAAGCACGCACCTCTGTAGTTCCCACCATTTTCAATCTGTGTCTAAAGAAAGCAGAACACAAGCTGCTTATTCAAACATCTATTTTTCGTTTTAAGCCAGCATATTCTCATAAGGTTTTCCCTAATGTTATTCGTTCTAGATTGTGCCAATCTTTAGTCTTCCCAGGGGCAATACCCAACCTCTTGGGATCTCAAATGTTCTGACCGCAAATGCAACTTCCCTCATGCCTGCCACTCCTAGAGTCACGCCCTGTACCCCATCTCCAGAATCTGTTTCAGGAATTCTGATGTGGTATTGTGATCCCTATCTCCTATTCTTCTGTCTCACTTAGGCTAGTGTTTGCGGTCCAGTATCCCTTCAATCTGACTGATGAGATAGGAGGACCCTGTTTTTTAGTTAATCCTCCCCTGAGGATATTTTCCCATGTGTTTTTAGACAGTGTAAGGGAGGGGAGAGACAGAGAAACATTCATGTGAGAGAGACTCGTGGATTGGTTGCCTCCTACACATGCTGGGGGGTGTGGGGGGGCGGTAGGGCAGGAATCGAGCCTGCAATCGAGGTACATGCCCTTGACTAGACTCGAACCTGGAACCCTCAGTCCACTGGCTGATGCTCTATCCACTGGGTGAGCCTTTCTTAAACAGATAGGAATGCTTTTCAGTTCCGAAGCCTCTCCTAGACCAGGTTAGTTTCCCTTCGGGCACTCCCCAAGAGCTTTGCTCTGCACCTGTGCGGGTGAATACCAGCCCCCGGAGGGAGCCTGGGAAGCAGAGACACCTACTCTGCGCCTGCGTGAGGAACCCAGCCACCCAGCCCTCTATAAGCCAGACCCCAGCAGGAGTTCAGGAGCCGTATCTTCATTAAGTGTGTGCTCCCTTGATGCATCAAGCCCCCTCTGCCTTGTTTTCAGTAAACCTCTTCTTTTTGAATCTGTTTCACTTCCTCTCTTGATTTCAGAACCCCTGCTCTGGTGACACGGAGACCTCTAATCCATTGACCACCTCTGCTTACTAACCATCTTCCCTCGGGCCCTTACCACCTCTTTACTTGTCCCAGATTCCATGTTCCTAACTAGAATCGCTCCCTTGCAAATGACCCTCATCCCCTGCCCCTCCCCCTCCATTGCTTTTGCTTGGCAGCATCTTGACCCTGTGCTATCATCACTGTCGTTCCATTCCAGGCCTTTCCTGCACACACGACTGTGCTCCCTGGCCTCCCTTGAAAGTCTCACCACGCGTCTCAGATGGGTACCCGACACTCTGTGGCAGCCTTCCCAGACATGTTTTCTTTCCCACGTTCTAGCACATTTATTTCCCACTTGCCTTCACCACGCACTTCAAGGAGAAAGCAAGAGCAGTGGGCAGGGACACCTCCATCATGACGCCAGCCGTCACACCTGCCCATCTCCCCGCTGTGTGCCCAGGCTCACGCTGGATGAGGCTTGCCCTTCTGAAGAGCCCCAATCTTAAAATCATGCCCTCTGGAACTTTCTATGCATCACTCATCCATCAGCTCCTTCAGAGGATCCGCCCGAGGCTCCTCACGTGGGAGTGACGCAGTTCTGAGGCAAGTATTGCTTGAGGCTTTGAGGTGTTTTGAAATAAGTAAATTGCTTTTGCCATAAAAAAAAGTTTACGTGTCTAATTCTGTATGAAACACTGGGAAGTGGGAGGCTACGGACGGAAAGCATAAATGAGGAGCTTGTTGATGAAAGAAAGGAGGGAAGGAACGGCAGAAGAAGAGAAGGAAGAGCGAGGAAAGGCGCGCTCCTCTGCAGGATCCTCATCAAAATATTTCCCAGGTCTTGGGAACCAAAGGGGGAAAACGGCATAGGCAGATCCTAATATTCTAAAACCGCAATCCGACGTTCCGCCTTGGGAGTCAGAGGGTGAAGCAGCTTCCTGCCGGACTCCAATCTCAGAGGGAGGAGTGAGTGGACCTGCTAGGGAAGCGAAGCCTTTGTCAACAGAGGGAAGACGCCCAGGCCCTGCCAGGCGTCGAGGCCACTAGCCCCCATCACCCAACCTGCTGCGCACACTCCTGCTGCCGCCTCCGACACAAGTCATCATGCCTCGCCGTAAGAAGAGTCAGTGCCCCAAGCCCAAACAAAGCCTCCAGGCCCCAGTCGAGGCGCCAGGCCTCGGGGCTGCACAGGCTCCTCTAACTGAGGAGGGAGCTGCCTCCACCTCTCTTTCTGCTTTGATTGAGCGCATCATAGAGGTTGTGATGGCTGCTGGAATATCAAGTGTTTCCCAGAATTCCCAGAGAGCCTGCTCCTCCTCCACTGCCATCAAAGCCACTCCTTCGAGCAAATCAAATGAGCCCTCCAGCAGCCAAGAAGAGGGTCCAACCACTTTGCAGGCTCCACCAAATCCTGGGTCCTTGTCTGCTGAAGTGCTACAAAATAAGATGTCTGAACTGGTGCGCTTCCTGAGTGTCAAATATGTAACAAAGGAGCCCATCACAAAGGCAGAAATGCTAGAGACTGTCATGAGAGAGCACAAGGATCACTTCCCTGAGGTCTTCAAGAGAGCCTGCGAGTGCATGGAGATTGTCTTTGGCATAGAAGTGAAGGAAGTGGACCCTCCCAGCCATTCCTACGAGCTCGTCAAATTACTAGACCTCACCTACGATGGGATGCTGAGTGATGCCCAGGGCATGCCCAAGACTGGCCTCCTGGTAGTAATCTTGGGCATAATCTTCATGCACGGAAACCGTGCCCCAGAAGAGGTAATCTGGAAAATGCTGAATGTGATTGGGGTGCATGCTGGGAAGAAAGATTTCATCTATGGGGAGCCCAGGAAGCTCATCACTGAAGATCTCGTGCAGGAGAAGTACTTGGAATACCGGCCGGTGCCCGATAGCGATCCTCCGCGCTATGAGTTCCTGTGGGGTCCAAGAGCCCATGCCGAAACCACCAAGATGAAAGTCCTGAAATTTTTCGCCAGGGCCACTGGGAATGACCCCACTGCTCTCTCAGACTGTTATGAGGATGCACTGAAAGATGAGAGAGAGAGAGCTGAGGCCAAAGCTGCCACCGGTGATGGTCAGTAAAAGTCCTAGTGTCACAACCAGCAGCTTCTCCCATCTTGAGTGAAGTCTGAGGAAGCTTCTCAACTTGGTGTTTGAAGAGGGAAATCAGGGTTCTAACTAGTGGATGGATGAATTGCAATTTTTTTTCTTTTTTCTTTTTTCTTTTTGGTATGTTTCAAATGTTCTGCCTCCTAAAAGAATTATTAGCTTCAGAGTCTAGGTTCATAAATGGCATTGGTTATGTATTTAGTGCTGTTTAACAGGTTTAAGGATAAGGATTTTGCTGTTCTATAAAACAAACTGGGGAACCTTCCATCTTACTTTGTGATCTGGAGCAGGATAGCATGGCATTGGAATAGGAATTAGAAATGTGGAAGTGCTCAGCAATGAAACAGATGAGTTCAAGAAATAGAGGGAAATGTACAAGACGGTTATCCTAGGATTCCTATATTACATTTAGTCTGCTGTTTTGTAAATTTAAAGATATATACCTGGATTTGATTGGCTAATTAAAGAATGTATGCAACATTAAATCTTAATAAATGTTAGCCCCAGCTAATAAATAAATAAATAAATAAATAAAACTGCAAGCCAGTTGCATAAGAACATAAATTTGAATCTAGGAAATTTGAGAGAAAATATTTAAATATTTTATGTTTTTGTTTAGAGCTGATATCTATAAAAATCCATTCTATTACACAGACCTATATTATAGAGATGATATATACAAATATTTTATTACTTATGCAAAAAACATGATTTGTTGTGGGTTATAAACTATGGCTTTCTCAGGTTTTGCTGCTACTTGATGGTTCTGAGTATTGGCTTTCTGACAGGGTCTGGAATGAAGCCATTTTTATTAATTTAGTATGTGGCCCCTTTCCGCCCTCAGGCCTCTGTTGTGAAAGTTTTACCTGTGCAAATGTCCTCTGATCTTCTTGTTCTTTTTCTGTAATCAAAAAAATGTCTTTGTTATTTGTAAGAACTTTCTTGTAGACATTTGGCCTCCAAAAGCTTCATACTATCCCCTGTAGATCAGAAATTTATCTTGTAAAATAGCAGTCAGTCTCAAATCTGTACTTACTTAAGTAGCTACTTGAGTTTCTGCATTTTTAAAAATATATTTTATTGATTTTTTACAGAGAGAAAGGGAGAGGGATAGAGAGTTAGAAACATCGATGAGAGAGAAACATCGATCAGCTGCCTCCCGCCCACCCTACTGGGGATGTGCCTGCAACCAAGGTACATGCCCTTGACTGGAATCAAACCTGGGACCCTTGAGTCTGAAGGCCTACGCTCTATCCACTGAGCCAAACCAGTTAGGGCAGAGCTTCTGCATTCTGTTGTTTGCCAAAAAGTTGTAGTTTTATTTTGCTGGCTTCTTCCTTTTGTCAAAGAATTGTTAATATAATCACTAATATAACATATTCGTCGTCTTAAAATGTGTTAGAAGTTTTTGTCTCTGCTCTGATGTAAAGAGATGCAGGCCAAGAAGCCCCCCTTTTCTTCTTCGCTGGATGAAATCAACTCCAGGCATGGTCTGGAATTGCTGCAGCCACCTTGAAACCCCAAGTGGGAACATCATCTACCTGCTGAGAACGGCAAGACAGAAAGATGGACTCATTGGTGGATCTGGGTCGGTAATGACCTTCTCAAGGCTCTGGGCTGACCTTGGTCCACCTAGCCCCTAGGCATCTTGTCTGGGGGTATTGACTGTCCTTGGTGTGTGTGTGTGCGCGTGTGATTACAAAAGCAAGCAAGAATTTATTGACTGCAGCAAAATATACTGAAACAAGGAAGGGCATAGCAGAAGCCAACAGGAGAGCCTAGGCTGGGCTGCCTTGGCTCTCAGGGAAGTCAAAGAACAGGGGACCTTGGAGACAGGGTCAGTGGGTTAGCCTGGGAGGAGCTGCCCTGCCCATAACTCCCCTGGATACAAGTCTCAGGGGCCCCTTAGAGGTTAGGGGATAGGTGCAGTGGCAGTTTGTGTGTGTGTGTGTGTGGGGAGGGGGGGTAGAGGGGAGCAGGAAGGAGAGGGGGAAGGAAATGCTCTCTGGAGGGAGAGCCGAAAACTGTCCTTATTGTGGGCTGTAGTTTTCTTTGCTTGTGATGCCATTGCTACAAACTGCCAATAGGGGAACACCTTTCTATTTGTTTCTGTTGCCCTGAGTCACAGAAGGATGAAATTTACAGGTGGTAAGAAAGTGATTGAGGTGCAAGGGTATTTTTATTTGAATGTTGGCTATGGCACCAAAGGTCAAGTTTGACAGCCTAAAATATCCTGTGCTTAACAACTGTCAGTTTGGGAAGCTAAACCAAGCAAAGACAGTTATGCAAGAGAGCAGCATTATATATGACAAAAGGCAAATCATTAAATGTAATAAAAACAGTACTGTTGTTTTTTTAAAGTATCCAAAACTTTTGACATTTACCCTGATGACTGCTGAGTCCTATATGTACAATTGCAGAAATATCTGTGCACCCTGGCATGGCTGTCTATTTTTGAGAAAACTAATTGGCAGGGAACTTTTTTTTTTACATCAAAAAGGTGATTAAAGAGCATCTAAAGCACCAGAAAAAATAGCATGGTGCAATGGCTGTTTGGCAGCCTTTATACAGGATGTCACAACACATTTCCCAAAACTCTCTTGATGGGAATCCTCCCGGCAACACACAGTGACAGTGAGCTTATCTCATGTGAAAGGTGTGAACACCGTGGATGTGGATTGCCCGGAAGGCGGGCAGTGGTGGAGATTAAAGTGAAATGCTGTCACTGAACATTTGCAGCCTCAGACTTTGGCATCCTAGCCATCGTTCAAAACATGCTCTAACTGGGCAAGAGGGGCCGCATGATCAATTGGTTTGAAAGGCTAAAATGTGGGCGCAAACTCAGTGTCCATTGACGATGAATGGATAAGCAAAATATGGTGTGTATATGTACAATGGAATATATACTTCAACTTCAAAAAGAAGGGAAATTTTGCAGCATGTTGAACAAGACAAATACTGCATGATTCCACTTATGGGAGGTACTTAGAGTAGTCAAAATCAGAGAGACAGAAAATAGAATGGTGATGGCCAGGGGCTGGGTGAAGTGGGAAATGGGGAGTTGTTGACTAATGGGTATAGAGTTTCAGTTTGCAAGATGAAAAGAGTTCTGGAGATGGGTGGTGGCGGTGGTGGCACAACAATATGACTGTATTTAATACCTATATTCTTAAAAATCCAAAGCTATATTCTTAAAAATAGTTAAGATGGTAAATTTTATGTTATGTATATTTTACCAAAATAAAAGTTTGGGTGGTGGGAGAAAGCTGGAGTGGCTTTATTGAAGGTCCATCTTATAGAAAAACTGCTGTCTGAAATTTTAGCCCTGCTATTTTGGCTTCTGTAAACGCTTGCTTGCTTAAGTAATAAGGAAAATAAGACCCCTCCCATCCAGAGAGGCCGTAAACTATGCCCCAGGCAGAGCTGTCAGTGCTGGCGCCAGACCAGGCCTTGAGATAGGGTCTCATGGCCCCTTCCCAGCACGCAGGCCTTCTTTCTCAGAGGCCCGGAAGTCTCATTCCAAATCTGGGAGACAAAGGACTGGAAAAAGTATAAATAAAGAGAGTTGCCTCCATGTTGGGGGGCCCAGAATTTGGAAGCCACATTTTCCTCTGGGCCTGCGCAGAATTTAATAATAAAATGTAACTCCCTTTCTCTAAGCGAGGCTTGGTTTTTCTCCGGTCTTCTGTAACATTATTAACGTCAGACAAAGTAAACTGCAGAGCAATGAAAAATACCCGCTATAAAGAGGGACATTTTATAGCGATAAAAAGAGTCAATTGACAAGGAAGGGAATACACACCGAGCCAGTTATCAGGCTGCTATAAGGAAGTGCCACTGGTTGGGTGGCTTGTAAACAACAGAAAGTTACTTCTCACAGTTCTGGAGGCTGGAAGTCCTGTCACAGGCCGGTACGCTCGGACAAGCAGAGTAGGGAAACCAAGACAGTTAAACAAGCAGTTTGCAGCCATCTAGTAAATCCTATCTTCCTTAAACCAGGCACACTTATGAGCGGATGATTTGTACTTCTCCTCCCCAGCCAGAGGGTAAATAGCTTAAATCACCCTACTCAGGGAGACAGAGAGCAGAAATCCATTCGTGTCATTTGCCAACCACACCCAAGGACAGATGAAGTTAAAGGAATAAATCTCGTTTTGGCACATCAGACTGCACCCTCTCCAATCCAGGACCCTTTGGGGGATGACCCTTCGGGGGATGTCCGACTGCCGATTTAGGCCCAATCTCAGGGATCGGGCCTAAACTGGCAGTCAGACATCCCTTTCACAATCCTGGACTGCTGGCTCCTAATCGCTCACCTGCCTGCCTGCCTGCCTGGTTGCCCCTAACTGACCCCCCCCACCCCCCTCCCCCACCCCGCCGCCAGCCTGATCGCCCCTTACTGTCTCTGCATGCCGGCCTGATTGCCCCTAACTTCCCCACCTGTTGGCCTGGTCGCCCCCAACTGCCCCCCCCCCCTCCTGGCCTGGTTGCCCCCAACTGTGCCCCCTGTCAGCCTGGTCGCCCCACGCAGCCTGCTGTTCAGTTGTTTGGTCGTCCCCCACTAACCCCCCTGCTGGCCTGGTTATAGGCAGCCATCTTGTGAGGGTGTGAGGGCTAATTTGCATATTACCTCTTTATTATATAGGATGATCCCATTTATATAAATTCCTGGAAAAAGCAAAAGTATAGGGATGAAGAACCGATGGATGCTTGTCAGAGATACACCGTGTCTTCAGTTCCTGCCCCTTTGCTGTGTTCTGCTAGGACACTGGACTTTTTCTGTATTGCTGCACCTTTCACTCCCTCTCTGCCGGAAGCACCCCTCCCACAAGCTCCCTTAGGTTTAAGCCTCGACATTCTGCATATTCGTTTTGGCTCCTCATCTGCTTTCATTTTCCAAAACTGTGTTGACATCTCTTGACACCATCATCACTTTTCCCTTCTCTTTAACCCTATGGGTTTATGGTCTTTTTATTTCTTTACGGTTATGACTGTGAGGATTTGGGAGGAAACAGATAAATACATATTCAGTGTACTTACACAAGCTCTTCTTTAATCAAGTCTAAAACATTACAGTTTAGCTAATGGGTGTTATTTTCATATATATTTTATCTCTCTGGCCAACCTCAGAAAGCGTAGATGTTTACCAGGCATGATCACTGTAAGTATCTCCATGCAAGCCAGTGGATTTTTGTCTCCCAGAGTGGACACACTTAAGAGAGTTGTCACGTGGTTTCAGGTCTAGCAGCCAGAATTTCCAGCAGCTGCCTGGGGTGTGGGCCAGAGTTCCTGGGAATCCGTCAAACCAGTGGTTTTACACAGCGCTGTGGGAACTGGGCTGCCCACTTATAGTGGTGAGCTGGTGACTTGGCAAAGGAGACGAGGGCCTTTGTATGTCTGTGAGCAGCATCCCAGTAGTCACACTTATAATCAGGACCCAGAAATGCCTTTTCATCACTTACATCATAATCATCCCTTCATAGAAAGGCACAAAAATAGTGAGGAACTGGCACTGACTCCCATAGGAATCATTACTGTTCTAATTTTTCCTACGGCATCTTAACCTTCAATCCCAAGTGGTCTTTGACAAGACAGTAATGCTCAAGTCTTCCACACCGAGAAAACTGCAGGGTCCCAGGCAGCAGTGGGGCTTGTGTTCCCCCCTTTAGATGCCACAGCAGAGCTAAAGTGGTGCCAAGTGGTGGCTTTGGAAGCTTGGGCCACACAAATGTAGATTGCAGGTTGTCACATGCCCTGCATACACACATCTCATTTTTTAACAAATCTGCCACTGTTTATCTTTGCCAGCTGGCCCTAAAATTTTAGGTTTTATAATTTTATAAAACTACTAGAGGCCCAGTGCATGGATTCATGCACATTGAAAGGAAATTAATTAAAAGGTGGCTGGTGGGGTGGGACTGGGCCAGAAGGGCCAGACACGCCCTGGAGTCAACCTCCCACGGTCCCTCCCTGGCCACTGTGCCTGGGGCAGCGCCGGGGCTCTACGGGCATCTGTGGAGTGAGCAGGGTCCCTCTGGCAGGTGAGCTCCCTCGGCCTGACCTGTGGGGATCAAGCCGAAACCGGCAGTCCAAGGGGTCCCGGAGTGCAAGAGGGCACTCTGCAAAGTGCTGTGGCTCAGCAGCTCCTGCATTGAGAGTCTGCCCGCCCCCCGCCCCCGGTGGTCAGTGCACATCAGACCTACTGGCTGGTCGCTTAGCCTTTTATATATATATAGATACAGTGTATATATATAGATGATCTTCTGGGCCAGGTAAATCAAGACTTTCTTTTGAAGGGAGCGGATACAGTGAACTTTATTGGTATATAAACTAGGACTCCCTAAGCCCCTCCCTTTCCTCAGAGGTTCTGGGATTAGAAACTGTGTTGAGGATAGGATTCTCAGGGTGTCAGGGGTCAAGTTGGTGTGACGACTCCCCAGCAGCTGGGGGCCCCTCCCTTCCTGTCCTTTCATTGGGGCTGGTGGCCCAAGGGCTCTTCTTGGAGGTGATTTGAACCATAAGGTCCACCACCTATTGCTATAGACAAACGCATTGTCATCCCAGGAAATGAGCTTGACAAAGTGGTCATGGAGGGCAATGCCAGCCCCAGCATCGAAGATTGAAGAGTGGGTTGAAGTTGCAGGAGACAAGCTGGTCCTGTGTAGCCCAAGATGCCCTTTAGGGAGCACTTTGATGCTGCCTTTCCACCTCGAAGTTATCGTATCTGACAGTTTTCTCCAGATGACAGTTCAAATCCATGACCAACACATTGTGGCTGGGGACACAGAAGGCTATGCCCGTGTGCTTCCATTCAGCTCAAGGGTGACCTTGCCCACAGCACTGCCCGTACCAGAAGCAAGAATGATGTCCTGGGCAGCCCCTCAGCCACCATGACATGGCTTCTGAGGGGCCATCATGTCTTCTGGTGGCAGAGATGGCATGGGGTATGGCCATGAAACTTAATCATGCCCAAGTTGTCATGGGTGACCTTGGCCAGGGGAGCCAGGCAGTTGGTACAAGAGGCATTGCTGACAATATTGAGGAAGTCATACGTTTCATGGTTCACGTCCATCACAAATATGGGGGCTCCTTGTTTGAATGTCCTGTTTGAGCCTCTTTAGGTGGGTGTTCTGTTTATGCTGCTGGAAGATTCCTAAATGATTCAGCTGAATGTATTTTGAATCTCGGCAGGTTATAATAGACCCAGTCTTAGCTGAAGAACCTTATCCTACCCAGGTAAAATTATTTTATTATAACATCACTGGCCTAGTAGTACTGCATGGGTTTTTCTCAACTTGTCACGAAAGAATCATAGAAACTCTTCCGCAGATTGTTGGTGGGGGGATGAATGGATGCGATACAGTGATTCTTGCTTCCTGGGATGGAATAGTTTTCATTTATTAACAGTCCTCTAGGTCCTCTGTTACTGACAGCTTCAGAGATCTGAAGTGCTAGCCAGGCAGGCCAACTTTATGAACAGATGGATGCAATTTCACAATTGTGGGTGTGAGAATGGCAACCTTTAGCTCAGAAGTTGAGGGTGGTGATCCTGAGACATCATTAGCATCAGTGGCATCTGTGCTGTCACTTTTGGTTTTGTTAATCCTCACCTGAGAATATTTTCCCATTGGTTTTAAAGGAGTGGAAAGGAGGGAGAGAGACAGAAACATCAAAGTGAGAGACACATCGATTGGTTGCCTCCTGCACGTGCCTTGACCAGGGCTGGGGGTCAAGCCCTGCCCTTGACCAGAATGGAATCCAGGACCCTTCAGTCCAGGGGCCGATGCTCTACGAGCCAAACCGGCTGGAGCTATGCATCCTTTTTATTTCTATCTGTGCCTTTTATTTTTCCTTTGTCATTTTTTGCCAGAGTTGAAATCTATCACTCCTGCTGAGCAATGTAAGATTCGACTGCAGGTCCGTGAGCCGGTTTACAGCATGTGGATAAATGTACTGAAGAGTGAACAAATGAGTCCAGTTTGGCCCAGAACACTGGCAGGCAGCTCTGGGGTGGGGGTTGGCCAGGAGCAATGTCCCCTCGGCCCCCAGGTGGAGGGCCTGCCACGAGGAAGGCACCTCCGGAGAGCCGACCTGGCTTTTCTGGGACTGTCCACAGATCCGCCTGGGACCAAGTCTCTCTTGAGGGGCCGAGAGCTTGTGCAGACTTGTTTCTGGGCAGCTGGACAGGGCCAAGCAAGGGCAGAGACCAGGCGTGGGAATCAGCAGTATTCTTCGGACCGTAAAAGTCCATTTTGAATGTTCTATTTCTAAAGCCAAATAGCGGCATTCTTTCTCTAGCCCCCAAAGTGAAGGTCAGAGCAGCAGGGAGAGAGATGCACACGGTCTCCATTGCTGCTTCTCGGCCCTGGGGCTGGACAAGGGACAGACTGCGCCGTAGGGATGAGAAGCAGCAAGGAGAGGATGTCTCCCACCCTGATGAGCATGAGCACAATGCTGCCACCTGCAGACACGCCAGGGACATACATGACTTGAAATCTCATGGAGACGGAGTTTCCCGTTTCTCCTTAGAAGACCTGTGCGTGGGAAATGAAAGCTCTTTTCCTCTCCTGGGAAGGGGCTGGAGTGGACAAGAGCAGCTGCAGAAAGAACAGGAGCCCAGATTCTAGATGCAATGACAAATTTTATTCCCTAGGAACAAAGATATGAGGGAAGGAAACTCCAAAAGGAAACAGGAGCGTGAATAACCAAATGATACTAGGGAGGTGTGGCTCAGGAGTCAAGATGGACACTCCACAGTGGAGCTGGTCATGCCCTGGTTTCTTAGATTAAATCTGCGCCACTCCCAAGTGCCCACTGGATGTGGGGCTGGAGGCAGTGGGCGGAACGCTTCCCCTATTCTACACAAAGGAGATTAATGTACCTGTCTGTTCTGAGAGGCCTCCCGGGAACACCAAAACCTCCCTCTCAAGAACGGAGGTAGACAGATAAGAACAGAGGGGCCTGTGTGTCACCGATAACCTGAAAGCAGGCGCAGCGGCCCTGTGGCTTCGCTGGGCGCATGGGAAGTAACAGCACTGTGTGGCAGAGGGGGTCGACCTTGCCAGAACAGGCCCATGGCAGTTGCAACCTGCACTGCGGGCTCCACCCACTTCAAAGGAACTTTATCCTTTCCCCAGAGGATTCCCTTCTATCTTCTTTTCTGGCAACACCCTGTCCCACCCTCACACCTCCAAGGCCTGACAGCTCCTAGCACAGACCCCTAGGATTACAGAGTCCTTTGGTGTGGGCCCGGTCATCTGGCCATCCAGCCCCCTGCAGTACACATCGAGTAGTGCATCCCTGTTCTACAGGGTAGACTCAGGCTGGGCCCGAGTCCAGATCACAGTGAGGTCTCCTGGACGATGAAGGTGGGGCTGCTGCCTGGGTGGAGGGGGCCTTTCACAGGCTCTGCCGCGGCCTCCTTGTCTCTGATGCCCTTCAGCATCCCATTACTCATCTTCTCGGGGAGCACTGTGGTGTCCCCAAAGAGGCCCTGCAGGCACAGAGCAAAGCCAGTGAAACAGGAAGTAGCAGACAAAGGGCTGGGGAAGCGACTCAAACAGAAAAGGGAGACCCTGCTCTGAGCCCAGCTGGAAGGGAGAGCAGCATGAGGGGGGGCGGGGGCAGGAGGAGAGGCCAGCACGCGGAGCACTCTCCCCGCTCAGACCCCTCTGTCCACCAGGCCAGAGCTCTCCTGAGGCAAATACCAGAAAAAGGGGTGCTGGGTTGGGGAGAAAGCAAAGGGATGGAAGGGAACCCGAAGGTCCGGCGGTGGTCTGGAGAGGGGGCAATGTGGGCAATAAGGGCGCTACCTGGCTGTGGCTTTTGCAGCGAAGTCGCTTCTGGCAGGACCCAGGCAGGAGGGCGAGGAGTCTTGGCACCACTGGGTAAATGGTCCGAGGGTTCAGGGTCCGGCCCCGCATTCCCCCTGAAGGTCAAGGCGCTTGAGTTTTACCAGGTAACCAGTGTACAACCCAGAAAGCCCTCTGTTCTCAGGGCTCCCAGCTCCAGCCCTGCCCACCTGCTAGAGCTCAGCCAAGAAACCTGATGGTTAAAGATATCAGGAGCCCAGAAGGCAGGGGCAATTCTCCCCCCAAAGTCCGGATTCCCTGAGTGCCCTCCCTGTCCATCCCGCTCCTGGGTGATGCCTCCCACACCCTCTCACCAGTGAGGAGACTGACAAGCAGGCCCACCACAATGACTGTGGTGGAGTTGTGAGCGCTGTACCACAGGTATGACAGGGAGTAGAGCCGCTGCAGTCCTGTGGGCCTGAGGAGACAGAGGGGAGGACAATTCGGGGATAGGGTATTCCTTGGTCACCTGGCTCCGCTCACCTGCAGGGACCTAGGATCCTGGGATCCAACATTTCCCTGAGGTTTCTGGTGGCCCATTCCTTATCAGGGCCCCTGGGAAACCCCTCAAAAATGCGCTATTCTCCCTAAGACTCCCCAAGGAGAAAGACAGTGAGGCCCAACTCACCTGGAGAGGGTGGTCGAGGGCATCGGCGTGGTCATGGCGATGGTGGACAGATTGCTGGGCAGGGAAAAGTGGGACCCATTCAAGGGCAAGGGTGCTGTGCCAGAGCCCATTCTGGTCACGATGCTCCCAATGCCGATCCAGAAGGCCATGATGAGTCCAGCCAACAGGCCCACAACGGCGCCCTGCCAAAGACGGCACACTCTCGTCACAATGCCAGCCCTGCCAACCTCCACACCAGTTCCCACACTCATGGTGACGCCCCTGCCGAGCCGTCTCCTGGGCCCGCCCCGGCATGGACAGGGAGCAGAGGGGTCACTCACAGGAGGGTTGGCGCAGGGGAAGAACATCCCGAGGCAGAAGAGTCCGAGCAGCGGCCCCCCCACCATGCCAAAGATGCTGATGGCTGCCTGTGGAGCAGGGTTGGGAAAAGAACACAGGCTCAGAGCCCCAGCTCTCCCACCGGGAGCCCACCCGTGCAGGATCCCAGACGTCAGGAATGGGAAAGGGAAAGTGCTCGGGGCTCTGCTCGGAAGTGGATCCTGAGAAGCCTCAGAGCCAACGTCCCAGGAATGACCCTGGGGCTTTCGGCTACTTGAATCTCTTTCTAGCTAAAGGCAGCCCATAAAGCAGTCTGATGCCTGCCCCAGTCATTCCCTTCACAATAGCTACCTCCTCAATTTCCAGTTTCAATCTGCTCCTTCTCTCCCCCCAAATTGCTTTCTTCCCCCCACAGTCATTACCTGCAGCACTGGTCCCATCTGGGAGGAGATATAGGCCATTCCCAGGCAGAGCAGCCCATAACTACAGGCTGGGAAGAGAAGGGAGGAAACAAGAGGTGAGTCAGCACGCTAAAAAGGGGAGGGAAGTAGAGCAAAGCTCCTTCCCCACACAAATCACTACCTGTGTCGTCGGAAACAGGGCACAGACTCCATGCCCCGACTCCAGGTCCCTCCCGCCCTGTCCTCACACATGTCTGACTCAGAGACCCCGGGCAGTGCCCTCAGCTGGGCACGAGGTGGGTGCTTCACTCGGCAAGCAGCAAATGCTGAGCCCCGGCTAAAGGTGGGGCTTTAAAGCAGACGGTGACAGTGCTTAGGGCGAACCCAAGAAAGACGCAACTGAGAGGAGGAAGCATCATCTCACCAAGGATTCTGGAAAGCATGGTGGCCCGGGCTTCTGAGAACCGAGGGAACCAGGGTCGAACCAGGTCTTCCATCGTAACAGTTGCCAGTGAGTTAAAAGCAGAGGATATGGTGCTGAAAGGAGGAAGAGAAAGACAAGGTGCTCTGAGAGAAGCAAACCACAAGGGAGGCTATTGAGGGACAGCGCCCTGGAGGTAGAGGATGGTGCAGCCAAGAAACCTTCCTCCCAGGTGGCAGCCCAGGAAGAGGCCCGGGGATAAGGAAGTGGTGGTGGTGGGGGGGGGGGGGGGCGGGGGTGAGGACACGTGACCTTCAAAGCGTGGGGTACAGGTTTTATTCTGTAGATCAACTGCTATTACAAATAAACGAAGACTCCAGAGAGTACGTGCTCCGTCCCACACGGAGGGGCCGCCCTCGTCACCCAGGTGGACGGACAACGAGGGGTCGCCCTGGGCCTCACTCTGCACGAAGCAGGGCCAGCCGCGCCGAGCCGAGGGGAGGGCCAGGTACCTGAGGGAGCCGCTGAAGAGGCAGGCGACGAAGAGCCCAGGCAGGCCGGGCAGGTCCCTCAGGAGATCCATCACAAAGTACAGCACGAACTGCGGGCAGAACACAAGGGCACAGCTCTCCTGAGGGGAGCCCTTCCCCAGAGCAAGACGCACAGGAAGCCCCTGGACGTGCCCCAGCCGGTCTGGATCATCAGGAAAAGGGCCCGGCACTGAGGGTGACCCCACAGTAAAAAAAGAGAAAATGGACTCTGGAAAGAGGAAGCAGTTCGCACCCCAACTCACTGGCCACCTTGTTGAGCCTCTTTTCTCTCTGAAGGGAGGCTGTTGGGAGGGTTACGTGAGACAAGGTGGTGGCAGCTCCCAGCAAGGCATATACATGTGCCCCTGGTGAGCCACGCAGCAGGGTCAGCCATGTGATCAGTGATGCTGGGTCCTCACCAAATGGACAGAATCCCCGAGTGGAAAAGAACGCAAATCCACTTGCTGCCCAGGGTGGGAGTCCTTTCTGCAGCCGCCCGGACCCTCCTCTTCAGGGCCCAGTTGACCCTTCCTGGCACAGAAGGCGGCCAGGCCAGGAAGGCCTCCTCACCTGGTCGGGCGCTGCCTCAGACTGCTGGGTGCTCATGGGATACTCCTTGTAGTAGGTGAACATGACCAGGCCAATGAGGCAGCTCATGCAGAGGACCAGCTGCTGGCAAGGGAAGACCGCATAGCAGGAGCTGCAAGAGGCCAGGGGAGAGAGGGGCTTAACAGATACCCTCAAGCATGTCCCTGAGCCCCAAAAAGCAGACTCACGTCCTGACCCCAATGGGGGGCTGTGAGCTCTGACATCCTGTCCCCACCCAGCCTGCCTCCATGGACCTAGGGCCCTCTCTCCCTCCAGCCCTTGCTCCCGCCCTCCTGCCTGCCCACTCACAGTATAGCAGCCTTCTCCGTGCGGGAGCTGAGGTAGCGCTGCACCTGCGCCTGGTTCACCCCATACAAGGAGAGCATCATGAAGACACCCCCGAAGGCCAAGGTCCAGAAAGTGTGCCGCACAAAAGGGTCCGGATCTAGCCTGCAATAAATGCCACCTGGTCACTGTGCCATAGTCCCAGAGAGACCCGGCCCTCCTCACTCTCCTTCGGCGGGGCTCAGAGGGGAGCACAGACACCACTGTGAGGGCTAAGGAGCTGCTGAAGGCAAGCACTGGATGGACTCAAGGGATGGTAGCAAGTTGGAGGGAGGGCTCAGTTCTCCAGCCTAGGCCTAAATACAACCTGACCCTCCTTAACCACCAGCCGCACCCGTGATCAGCCCCCACCTCTGCAGTGCCGGCTTCCCACCTGTCTCGGTGCCACACCTAAGGCTTCCACAGCTTGCCCTCTGCTCACAACCCTGAGCTCAGACTCTAGGATAGGTCCAGCTCCTAGGCACAAGAGACCCCTAAGCACGAGGGGTGTACTTACTCGATCCCAGAGACACGGCCATGCTGGGAAGCCACATCCCACACACGCTTCAAGCCGCCCACCTTGGCCGACCCCACAATGATAACCGCCAGCTGCCCTAGGAACATGACCAGTGTCTGGAACACATCTGTCCAGATGACTGCCTTCAGCCCACCCTGTAAGAAAAAGCGCATGCCTGACACAATGTCTTCAAAACCATCCACCACTGAGGACACCCTACCACCAGCAAGGGCACTAGACTGCTGCCAGGGGCATAATTACTGAGACCCCACTGACATCATTTCCACCCCATCCCCTACCTTCATATGCCATCCCCTCTACTACATCCCACCCACCATAATCCCATCCCATCTCCTATATCTCATTTCATTCCACTTTCTCAACTATATTATTTTTTGTGTGCGTTAATCCTCACTCGAGGATATTTTTCCACTGATTTTTAGGGAGAGTGGAAGAGAGAGGGAAAGACAGAGAAACATCGATGTGAGAGAAACACATCAATTAGTTGCCTCCTGAATGAGCTATGACTAGGGCCTGGGCTGGGAGGAGCCTGCAACCAAGGTGCATGCCCTTGACGGGAATTGAATCTGGGACTCTTCCGGTCCTGCAGGCTCAACTAAGTTCTTATCTCATCTCCTACCTTCTTATCTCATCCATCCCTTCTCCTTTTCTTCCCATCCTCCCTCCCCTAAGGCTTATTGCACTTACCAGAGCAGTGTAGACAGTACAGACAATGCCTAGGGTCAGCACTGAGAGCCAAATATCAAAGCCAGTCACTGTAAAGAGATAAAAGTCACATTTCTGTCTCTGGAAGAGGACTGCCAGGAGGGGACGCCAGAGAAGCCCGGTAAGGCAGGAAGCATCTGGTCACCTGCCCCTCCCTCAGGAGCTCTCCCAGCCCGGGAGCCAGGGGCTAGGACTCCTCACCTGCATTGAGCGCCAGTGACGGTGCATAGAGCACAACCCCCATGTAGATCACCTGTTGGGTAGGAAAAGAAGAACGTGAGGGGAAGAGGAGATGAGGGTGGGCAGAGGAGGACAAATGGACCTCAGCTCCAATATCCCACGGCCTCCTCTCCCCTAGGCTCACTACCCTCTTCCTTCTGCCAAAGTTTGGCTTGCTGCCACCCTGCTGTCCGTGCTGGAACTTGAAGGGATGGAAAGCAGGGTGCCTCTGGGGCTTCAGTAACCCTGACCCCGAGCAGGAATTATAAACGTGCCAGTTTGAGAGTAGGGAGGCTCCAACTGCCTCAGCATGCCTGAGTTCAGGAACCCCTCCCATGCCTTGGGCTCATTGCTAGCCTCATTCTACTTACCATCTGAAAGATGAAGGTAATGGTCCCACAAACCCGCACAGTCTTATTGAATCGGAGCTCCAGGTACTAGGTAGTATAAAAAAATAAGAAAAAGGTATTCGTCCCTACTCCACCCCCCACAATTTCCCTCAAGAGGTCCAGAAACACAAGGGAATATCCAATTCAGATCCACTCTTGGCCCCGCTCATACAGCACCCTCCTCCCCCAATCTGACCTCACTTGGAAAGAACCTATGAACACACGATATGGTGCTGTCACTCTCACTAGGCAGAGGTAATCTGGGGCTCCAGATCCCTCATCTGTGCCCTGTTCCTCCTCTCCTTCCCCAAGAACCTGAGGGTTCAATGTGCCCCTCCCTTCCTCTCTGCTTACCTCATAGGCACTGGTGAGATGCAGACGGTAGAAGACAGGGATAAAGATGTGTGCAGGGATCAGCAGCCCCAGGAAATAGGAGCAGCCCAGGAACCAATACTGGGTCCCAAATCGGTAGATCTCGGACGGCACACCCAGGATGGCCACTGCTGACTGGAAGGTGGCCAGCAGGGACAGCGCCACGGGAAGGCAGCCCATTTTGCGGTCCGCCATCTGCAGCTGACCAATGGTATGCCGGCCCCAGCCACGACAGGCATGGTAGAGCCCAATGGCAAGGGAGAGAACCAGCAGCAGGGTGAAGACCACATAGTCCACAGGGGAGAAGGCGGTGGATTTTACCGTGCTTGCGTTTGAGGTGGGGGAGAGAGGAGTGAAGGTGGTCACCCCCACTCTCATGTTCTATCTGTGACCTGCAGCCACTTGCTGCTCCTGGGGTCTGGGCTGCCACTTGGCTGGGCAGTGGCAAGCAAGTGGCTACCACCTGGCTCTCAAGCAGGTTTCAGTCTTCCTTCTCCACCAAGTGACACTGTCCAGGGCGGCCTGCAAAGGAATCAGCTGCTAGTCAGGCCTTCGCGGCCCCCCACTCCCAGGCCTGTGAGTCCCACACCCACCAAACTTGGACCAGCCACTTCGGTGGCAGACTTTGAAGGTCTGGAGGTCTTCGTATGACAAAAATAGGGAGGAAGCAGCAGAGTGAGGCAGCCAATGTTATAGACTAGCAAGAAGCTAGGACACTTCCAGGACAAGTGGAGCAGGGAAACTGAGACAGAAGGTCCCAGGGCGCTCTCCCTCCAGGGAGCATGCCTGTGCCATTCCTTTCCCTTCTCTTCCCCCACAGGCATGTATCCTCTAGCCTCTAAGGGACCCCATGAGACTTGCAACCAGGGGAGCAACGGGCAGCAGCAACTGGTCCTGGGTTACGCCCCCCAACCTGTCTCCAAGGCCTTCTTTCCCCTTTTCTCAGACTTCCCAGTGAGCCAAAGCAGCCCAGCCAGGCTCTCCTATTGCTTCTTCTATGCCCTTCCTTGTTTCACTGCCCTAAGTATGTTTTTACTGCAGTCAATAAATTCTTGCTTGCTTTTCTACACTTTGTCTCTCCCTTTAAAAAAAAAAAAAAAATATATATATATATATATACTTTACTGATTTTTTTTACAGAGAGGAAGGGAGAGAAATAGAGAGTTAGAAATACCGATGAGAGAGAAACATCGAGCAGCTGCCTCCTACACACCCCCTACTGGGGTTGTGCCCGCAACCAAGGTACATGCCCTTGACCGGAATCGAACCCAGGATCCTTGAGTCCACAGGCCAACGCTCCATCCACTGAGCCAAACCAGTTAGGGCAACACTTTGTCTCTTGATTGAAATGTTTCCTTCAAGAGTTGAGGTCTCCTCCTCTCCCCAGTAACACCAGGAGATAACTACTTGGCCAGCACCTTTTTGAGCACACACAGCTGTGAAATATAAGAACCTTCTTAGGTCTCCACCCCATAACAAAAGAAAACTCAACTCTAGCCCATGTTTCTGCCCCCCACTTGTAGGCGCAGACCCAGTCACTACAATATACTAAGCCAGCAGAGCCCAACCTGGCGCCATAGCCCAGTGGGGAAGAAGAAATGGAGACTAGTAACAGCATGGTTTCCTCCATTCCCCCTGACCTCAACTCCCTCTTCCCATGATTCCCAGTTTCATCATGCTAATAAGCACCTCTTCTCAGCACTGATTCCCAATGAGATCACCTCCATGGCAGCCCAAACTCCATTCCAGGTCAACCACTCCATTCTCCCCAACACTACTAGCCCTGCCACTTATCTCTCAGCTACTCTACCTGCAACACCACCATCAATAGCAGATCATGGAAGAGAAGTGGGATTCTAAAGTGAGAGGGGTTCCCTGCACTAAATGCAGGTGAAGCCACAGAAAGCATCCCTACTGCACAGCAGGAGCGGCCACAGCCCCGGCTGAGAGGCTCTGGAACAGAAGCTGACCGATGAATCAGTGGCAGAGCCCGAGGAACAGATCCCACACAGAGCACAAGCCCAGCTGGCAGCAGCAGCTGAAACCAATGAAAAGGCACGGAAAGCTAAGTCCAAACCGGGTCTTCAACAGGTTACAGGGGTTCCTGGGGTCTCTACCTGGAAATCTAAGACTATCCTCTTTGTCGTTATAAAACCAGATGTCTACAAGAGCCCAGCTTCAGATATCTACATAGTTTTTGGGGAAGCCAAGATCAGGATTTATCTTAACAAGTACAGCTAGCAGCTGCTGAGAAATTCAAAAAAAGGTGAAGCTGTCTCAAACATTAAATAAAACACAGACTCCAGAAAAAGGTACTTAAGAGAGAGAAACCAAGATGGCGGCATAGGTAAACACCTGAAATTGCTGCCTTGCACAACCACTTCAAAAATACAACTAAAAGACAAAACAGACATCATCCAGGACCACAGGAAGGCTGGCTGAGTGGAAATTCTACAACTAGAAGGAAAGAGAAAAGCACACTGAGACTCAGAGGAGGTGCAGAAGTAAAATGCTGAGGTACGGAGATGCACGTGGAAAGGGCTGGCAACTGAGGACACGGTTGTCTTTTTCAATTGGGAGTCACAAGCTCCCGAAGGCTCTGAACTCCAGTTCCACGAGTCTCTGGGGACACAGACTCATATGGGGAGAAACTGGACTGTCTGGCATCGGGCAGAACTCGAGGGCGGCTTTTTCTCAGAGGTGCTTGCAGTGATTACCGGGACACTGAGACACGGGGCCTCTTAGGGTGGGACTGAGGATCAGCCATAGCTGTTTGCTCCACCCTGTTAATTCCCTGAGACTCCACCCCACCCAAGCTGCGAGTAGAGGCTTTTGCATATGAATGGGCTGGCCCTTTGAGATCTAAAATTACCTAACAAACTGCAGCTGGGTCAGAGAGACCCAGAACATCCAAAAGAAGGCTCAAGGCCCCACAGCAACTTGCATTGCTTCACAGCTGGACCTCATCTGGGCACCTCCAAACCCCAAACAAGGAAGAGGAATCTGCAGATCTCTCCGTAGCTCCTGCTGGGTAGCCTCAGGCAGAGGCTAAATTAGCACCTCCTTAGAGATCCAAGGGCCCGAATACCCAGTGGTCAGATTGGGACCATCCAGATTACAACTCCTCAGATCCATAAGGGACACACTCAGGGGGCAGACTCAGTGAGCACCAATGCCCCACTGAAGCAAGTCTTGCCCCAGAAAGTTGCCTTCAGCACAGAAGTTCTCCCACTATAGACACAGCTGATTCTCACAGACAATTGGCCTGGAGGTCAATTCCTCCCAGTGACACCAACAACAATCAAGGCTTAACTACAACAAGACTGTGCACACAGCCCACAAAGGGGTGCACCAAGAGTGTCCACCTCAGGTAATTGGGGAGGCTGAGCCACTGGGCCCTATAGGACACCTAGCACACAAAGCCACTCTATCAACACAGGGAAGCAGCCAAAATGCGGAGACAAAGAAACAGATCATAAATGACAGAAATGGAGGAAAGCAAACTACTGGATATAGAGTTCAAAACCACAGTTATAAGGTTTTTCAAGATTTTTCTAGAAACCACCGATAAATTTAGTGAGACCCTCGAGGATACGAAAAAGGACCAACTAGAAATTAAGCATACACTGACTGAAATAAAGAATAATATACAGAGATCCAACAGCAGACAAGAGGATCCCAAGAATCAAGTCAAAGATTTGAAATACGAAGAAGCAAAAAATACTCAACCAGAAAAGCAAAAAGAAAAAAGAATCCAAAAATATCAAGATAGTTTAAGGAGCCTCTGGGACAACTTCAAGTTCACCAACATCCAAATTATAGGGGTGCCAGAAGAAGAGAGAGAGCAAGATATTGAAAACCTATTTTGCCAGCACCGGTTTGGCTCAGTGGATGGAGCGTCGGCCTGCGGACTGAAGGGTCACGGGTTCGATTCTGGTCAAGGGCATGTGCCTTGGTTGCGGGCACATCCCCGGCATGTGCAGGAGGCAGCTGATCGATGTTTCTCTCTCATTGATGTTTCTAGCTCTGTATCCCTCTCCCTTCCTCTCTGTGAAAAATCAATAAAATATATTTTTAAAAAAAAGAAAGAAAGAAAACCTATTTGAAGAAATAATGACAGAAAACTTCCCCTACCTGGTGAAAGAAATAGACTTACAGGTCCAGGAAGTGCAGCGAACCCCAAACAAAAGGAATCCAAAGTGGACCACACCAAGACACATCATAATTAAAATGCCAAGAGCAAAAGACAAAGAGAGAATCTTAAAAGCAGCAAGAGAAAGAAACTCAGTTACCTACAAGGGAATACCCGTACGACTGTCAGCTGATTTCTCAACAGAAACTTTGCAGGCCAGAAGGGAATGGCAAGAAATATTCAAAGTGATGAATACCAAGAACCTACAACCAAGATTACTTTATCCAGCAAAGCTATCATTCAGAATTGAAGGTCAGATAAAGAGCTTCACAGATAAGGAAAAGCTAAAGGAGTTCATCACCACCAAACCAGTATTATATGAAATGCTGAAAGGTATCCTTTAAGAAGAGGAAGAAGAAGAAAAAGGTAAAGATACAAATTATGAACAACAAACATGCATCTATCAACAAGTGAATCTAAGAATCAAGTGAATAAATAATCTGGTGATCATAATAGAATCAGGGACATAGAAAGGGAATGGACTGACTATTCTTCGGCGGGGGGGGGGGGGGGGGGGAAGGGGTGTGGGAGATGCGGGAAGAGACTGGACAAAATCGTGCACCTATGGATGAGGACAGTGGGTGGGGAGTGAGGGTGGAGGGTGGGGCGGGAGCTGGGAGGAGGGGAGTTATGGGGGGAAAAAAGAGGAACAAATGTAATAATCTGAACAATAAAGATTTAATTAAAAAAAGACCAAAAAAAATAAAATAAAAAAATTATGAACAACAAATACACATCTATCAACAAGTGAATCTAAAAATCAAGCGAATAAAAAATCTGATGAACAGAGTGAACTGGTGAATATAATAGAATCAGGGGCATAGAAAGGGAGTGGACTGACAATTCTCGGGGGGAGAGGGGTGTGGGGGTGTGGGAAGAGACTGGACAAAAATCGTACACCTATGGATGAGGACAGTGGGGAGGGGTAAGGGCAGAGGGTGGGGTGGGAACTGGGTGGAGGGGAGCTATGAGGGGGAAAAAGAGGAACAACTGTAATAATCTGAACCATAAAGATTTATTTAAAAAAAATAAAAGGTAACCAAAAAAACCACTCCAACTGTACAAAAGTGAAGAGGAAGAGGCTGATGAAACAGATGTGGCAGTTAAGGACATAAAATTAAAACAAGACTGCCTGACCCAGCGTGGCTGTGGTTGAAAGTCGACCTATGAACCAGGAGCTCACGGTTTGATTCCTGGTCAAAGCACATGCCCGGGTTATAGGCTCCATCCCCAGTGTGGGGCATGCAGGAGGCAGCCAATCAATGATTCTCTCTCACCACTGATGTTTCTCGCTCTTTCTTCTTCTCCCTTCCTCTCTGAAATCAGTCTATAATAATAAAAGGGTAACATGCTAATTAGACCGGACATCATTCTGGGCGAAGGCCGGGCTGGAGAGAAGCCCGGGTCCTGGGGGCCTGCTGGCAGCCTGAGCAAAGCCAGGGTCCCGGGTGCCAGAGGGAAGCCGGTGCCGGCAGCTGGGGGAAGGAAGGCCTACTCTTGCATGAATTTCGTGCATTGGGCCTCTAGTAAAAATACATATAAAAATAAATAAACACTCTTTAAAAAATAAAAATGAGGACTTTTTTGAGTTTCAAAAAAGTAACTGCAGCTTGGTTTGAAATTTGTCCTGTTTCTATCATTAATAAAGTTATAGCTTCTTGAAAAAACAGTGAGAGGGCAACCTGCTGGGACCAGCAGTTCAGAGTCAGGATCATAGGATACTTTGGGGAGAAGCAAACCAGCCAAGGAGCTGGGGCCAGGGGAACAGCCAGGGAGAGTGGTCTTATCCTGCTGGGGCAGACAACTTACCCAGAGAAGCAATCCCGGTCTGAGGCAGAGCTGCCTGGAGAAGCTGTGTGTCTGGAGCGAGGCAGACTGAAGGTCTGGCTCTATATAAGCGGCTATTGCTGAGATCAGGAATTGGAAGGCAAAGAGGAACTCAGCAGCTGTTTGTTCTGGCCCCTTCAGGGAACCAATCACTGCGATCCAAATGGCCCTATTTCCCTAGGACCCCCAAACTCCAGCTCCAGAACGGGAAGCAGGGAGCTCACTGGCAACAACATTCCTAGATGGATTAGGCTTTCACTCTAAGTCTTACTTGGCACCGTGTCTTAAAGGGAACTGGAAAGGAGGGGCTGAAAGGTGGGAAAGTTACCTTTCTGACTCCAGCACAAGAGATGCTAATCCTCAAAGAACAGACCATTGTCCTTAGAACAAGGACAGGATCATAGTACTTAAAAACTTAAAGGGATCTTAAGAGATCACTAAGATAACACCCTCATAACACCCTCCTTTACAAAGACACCAGGCAGAGATAACTCAGTGATCTTTTCAAACTACAGAGCTGATTGTCGCCACAGGCTAAATTAGATCCCAGGACTACTGTTTTCCCCACCCATCCACTCTCCATTAATACCATATGGTCTTTAGAAACCTTCCGACCTTTTCAACCTTTTTCATCTCATGGCACACACAACCTAATTACTAAAATTTCACCAGTGGCCCAGTCCTTACTAACTAGGACAGAAACAGAATGTTCATTGTAGTCAGTCATTTGTGGAACAAAGTTTAGACTTCAACTAGTCTAGACACAGATCGTGCCTGACCGGCATGGCTCAGTGGTTGAGCACTGACTTATGAACCAGGAGGTCACGGTTCGATTCCTGGTCACAGCACACGCCTAGGCTGCGGGCTCGGTCCCCAGTGGGGCACATGCAGGAGGCAGCCAATCAATGATTCTCTCTCATCATTGATGTTTCTATCTCTTTCTCCCTTCCTCTCTGAAACCAACAAAAATATATTTTGAAAAAACAGACAGATCATTATAAGCGATGTCTTCTGTTCTTGCCCAGTAGGAGAGAGCCTGGCTGTCTCCTGGCTCTCCCACACTGTGTTCTTGGGCAGATGTTGCCTGCTGGAATGATATGGCCTCACACAAATGAAACCTGAACTCTGAAACTCCTGGGGCCAATGAAGAGAGGAAATCAAAGCTAGCAACTCTTGGATCACAAGTTACAAATGTCAGTATTCTGAACAATGTTCCCAGTAGGCCACGGAGGTTTAACCTAAAGATGCCCCAGGTCTTTGAAGATTGCAACATCACGAGTTTTCTCACTCCCAGCAAATCTTTTACTGCTGTGATAGAGGTGACTGGAACTGCTGGAAAGTAAGAGGTGGTGCTGTGTGTGAATAGAACGTGTAGTGGTAAAGCGTTCATGATACGGATAGGCAGGTAGCTGGAGAAAGGAAGATTCTAGTGTAAACTAGAACACAGGCATGCAGACCTGGAGACAGCAGGAGTAAACTGACAGGGCTTCCTGGTTAAGTGTGGGGAACACTCCTAGACGGCTATCTAGACAAGACAGAAAAAAACTTGACCCAGTAAAAAAGTCTTCATCAGACACGATTCTAAGAACAGGACAGTGGCTAACAATTCTACACTGATCCAAACCCGATGGTCTTGTATCTCTGAAAGACTGTGAGCCAAAAGTAAGAACTGAGTTGCATCATTACCATTGCAATACACAGGGCACAGATAGCTGGCGGTGGGACCTGTTTTAAAACACCTAAGACGCCCTAGCCAGCTTGGCTCAGTGGATAAAGCGTCAGCCTGCGGACTGAAGGGTCCCAGGTTCGATTCTGGCCAAGGGCACAAGCCTGGGCTGTGGGGGTCGATCCCCAGTGTGTGTGTGGGGGGGGGAGGGGGGGTGCAGGAGGCAGCCGATCAATGATTCTCTCTCACTATTGATGTTTCTATCTCTCTCTCCTTCTCCCTTTCTCTCTGAAATCAATGTGTTAAAATAAAACAAAAACGCCTAAGACAAGGAAGATAGTCTTTTCCACCACCCTACACCTACCTACCCTCACTCAGTCACAAGCTACATCGGATTGCTGGGACTCCTGAAAAGGATACGGGGCCACAGCGAACCAAGCGTCCCCAAAAGATTCCTTCAAAATCTTGTGCCTAGAATTCCCGATGGTCTGAAAGGCATTAAGGGGCCCTCACTAACATGTTAATGTTTCATTTACTAACCTCACGCTCACCTTAATTTCTAAGGCCTTCATTCTCAGCCTCAGCTCGCCACCCCGCACCTTTGGCCAGAGCCCCGGGCACCCTAGGACCGCGCTCGCCTTTCCTTACCTCGCCTTTCCTTACCTCGTGGCTCAGGCGGCGCTGGGAGGTCCCGTCGTTCTACCCGAGATCGGCATCGCCCCCTTTTCCTGGGGAGGGAAGGGGGATGAGGCTGCAGGGGAGCATCGCTCCCGCCCCGACCTCCGTGCCAGGGCTCCTGCCTCCGCGTGTTCCCGGGACGGAGGTGAAGAGGACAAGGCGCCCGACGCGTCCGCGCGCGTCTCCTCCCGCCAGGGTTCGCCCTTCGCCCTCCACTCCTCCGCGCTCCTGTCCTCCTGACTTCCCGCTCTCCACCTTCCCTCCACGGGCGAGGTGGCACGGACTACCAACCGCTTGGTCGCCCGCACCTGCGATTTTTCTGGGACCCACGCCGGGCACCGGCCACGGGCCACGGGCCACGGGCCACCCCGCCCCCTCGACTCTAGTCCCGCCCTCCTCGCTCCGACGCGGTGCTCCACACCCTTCCGGCTGCCCCCGACCTGCCCACCTGCCAGGTCTCCACGCCTGGGCCTGGCCGCCCGCCAAGGACTGGCTCGCGGCACGCGCGCCGGGTGTGAGCCGGGACCCGCCCCGGCCCGTCCCGCCATGTCGCCTGGGGGCCGGCGGTGTAGCCCAGAGACCCGGCGGAGACGCGACCTCGGCGTCCCGGCGCGAGGCGCTCGGGGCCGAGAGGGGGAGCGGGAGGGAGGGCAGGCCAGTTCCCCTCACGGGGACCGGGGCGCACGGAGAAGGAACTTGACCTCGGCGGGCAGCAGCCCCTAGTCCAGCCCGGCCCACCGGCCGGCACCCCTAGTCTCCGCCCCCCGGGGGCGGGGCCGCGGCGCAAGTCTCGCGAGAGCTGAGAAGGACACAAGGGCCGGAAAAATGTCCCTTCGCGGTCCTGGCAGCGCTCCGATCCCGCTGCCCTTGGCCGCGGCCCTGCTCCTCGCTCTGCGCGTGGGAAGGGCTCTGGCGCTCCCCGAGGTACAGCAGCGGGTCAGAGGTCGCCGGCGGCCGAGGCGCTGGGCCGGCGGGTGTCGCGCTCGCCGCCCTCGGCCCTCCCCAGCCGGCGCGCAGCCCCGGTTTTGCCCTTGAGGCCTTCCCAGCCCTAGATGACTAGTATGACCTCCCGCTCACGGTGACTCACTCTGCGCAGGTTTCCCAGCGCCCTGGCCTTGCCGACAGCCCCAGACCTTTCACCTTTGACCTCCTCGCGCCTGGATCTCTGAATAACTAATGAGCCCTTTGGCGCTTGTGCAGGCTCTCCACGCACGGATGCCGCGTGTGCAGTGCGGTGGCAGGACTGTCCTGTCTGTAATGCTTGATGAGTGCGTACCTGCAGTCCTGTCACACCCCGCCAAAGCCCGCTGTCAGGTTGAGAAGTCACTGGAGGGGACATAATAAATATTTCCCATAGTGATCTTCAAGGACGAGGGCTTTCCCTGGGTGTGGTCTGGGCTGGAAGGCCCTGGTGTGCTGATTCGGCGCCTGGGAAGATAGTGTCTGTCAACCCTGATGCTAAGGTGGAACGCTTCCCTCTGTTGGAGGGATTCTGGAGAGGTGTACTGGCATGTAACTTTTGATCCCTGTTTGTTCTTTCTTGGTGGTGGTGGTGGTTGTTTTCTGGGTCCTAATAGTTTTCTCTCTTCCGCAGATCTGCATCCAGTGCCCAGGGAGTGTGGGAAATCGGTCAGAAGTGGCCCGTTATTGTAAGCAGACGCCAGAGCTAATGTTGCACGCCCGCTGCTGCCTGAATCAGAATGGCACCATCCTGGGGTGAGGCAGAGACTTCGCTGGAGAGTGGGAAAGAGTTCCAAACCCAGATTCGTCAAGGCTTGCCTGACTGGCTTTTGGGATAAATATTTGTGCCTATTTTGGAGGCATCGCAACCATAATGCTCAGACTTCTAAACCTGTTATAGCATTTTTGGCTGGGTAAACAACCCTGTGATTCATCCTGGTTGAAACTGCATGCCAGTTTGTTTGTTTTTTAATATTTTTATTTCTTTTAGAGAGAGAGGAAGGGAGAAGGGTGGAAACATCAATGAGAGAGAACCGGCTATCGCCTACCTCTTGCATGCTCCCTACTGGGGATGGGATTCCAACAGTGACCTGGTTCACCAGTCATGCTCAGCCACTGAGCCATACCAACTGGGCTCCATTCTTTAATTCCAGCATCTTTTGTGAATTCTCCTTACTACTAAATACCACAGTAATATATTTTTTTACTCCCACTAATCCTTAATGTCTGTACTAATCAATTTTATTTCTATACCGCCCTGTGATTTATTTCATACTAGAGGCCCGGTGCACTATTTGTGCATCGGTGGGGTTCCTCGGGGTTCCTTGGCCTGGACTGCGCCCTCTTGCAATCTGGAACCCCTCAGAGGATGTCAGACTGCCGGTTTCCACCCGACCCCTACAGGCCAGGCCAAGGGACCCCACCTGTGCGCCATCTGTTGGGGGAGGGCTCTAGAGGAAGGGCTCTAGGACGTGTCCTGCTGGTCTAGCCTGGTCAGGATCAGCCTGACTGTAGCAAGCTAACCTACCGGTCAGAGTGTCTGCCCCCTGATGGTCGGTGGGCATCATAGCGACTGATCAGATAGTCCAACAATGGTTGGACACTCAGCATATTAGGCTTTTAAAGGTTATATTGATCCTATTTTTGGTTCTTGTTCTCCTACTACATTATAAGCCATTTGAAAGCTGAAAGAAAGAAAGAAAGAAAGAAAGAAAGAAAGAAAGAAAGAAAGAAAGAAAGCTAAGATACTGAGGGTTTTATTTTTATATTCCAAATTTGTGCAGTTAGTAGGTGCTCCATAAATATTTGTAGAATAGAGAAACAGACAGCAATAGATACTTAAGAAAATAAAGTGTCATGCTCCTTAATATCCAGCATTTTACATCCAATCTGTGGTAGAAAATACACTTGGAAAAAACTTTCGATTATGTGATTTGGATTTTTTTTCCATTTGAAGGTCCTTTGTGGATCTGAGGTCATATCATAATATGAGATTCACTAATCTAGACAAGAAACTAATTTCTTCCAACATATGCATAGATACAAAGAATTTTCTGCCATGATGGAAATATTCTATATCTATACCATTCAATACAGTAGCTGTTACCCACATGTTAATGGTTAACTGAAATATGGCTAGTGCAAATGAGGGACTGAATTTTTTTAAATTTAAATAAATTTCAGTAGCTACGCGTAGCTAGTTAGTGGTAACTAAATTGGACAGTGCAGCATTAAAACATCTACAGCACCTAGTTTGTAGCCCTGAACACTTCTGTGTTCAACTAATATTTAGCAGAAAAAGGGATGTGTTAGCCTCTAATGGATAGAGACATGTAGTTACACTGATTACCTTATTTCCTCAGGTTGGATCTCCAGAACTGTTCTCTGAAGCACCTTGGTCCAAACTTTCCTCAAGCACATACTGCTATCATCATGTAAGTGGTTAGTTATCCTCCTTACCAAAAAGTGACTATGACAAAGGGTTGATGGGAAAGTTGTTGAGGATGTACTCCTCAAAAAATGTTTGAATACTGATACCTAAACTTGGACAGCTCAGAATGAAAACTGGAATACCAGTCCAGGAAGATGGGTTAATAGAGTGTTTTTCTAAAGCACAGTGCTAATAGTGTGTGCTTTTCAGAGACCTTCACGCAAACCCCCTCAAGGATGACTTGGCCAACACCTTCCACGGCTTTATCCAGCTCCAGACTCTGTGAGTAAGGGTATGGGGTCGGGGAGAGAATCAAAGAGGGGCAGTGCTGTGAGCTCAGCAACGTAGGTTGCATATTAAGACTGCTTATGCTGTGTTCAGGATACTACCAGAGGATGTCAACTGTCCTGGAGGTATTAATGCCTGGAATACTGTCACATTTTACCCAAACAATCAAACCTGTGAAGGACAAAGGAACCTTTGCAATAGCACTGGGGACACAGGTATGCTGTTTCCTCTCCACCCTTTTGGGGAACTGCCTTTCCTCCTTTGGATTCTCCCCATTAGATCAGAAAGATAGTAAAATTGCTCATGTGCCTTTTTGTTCAGGTTTCTGAAGCTGTAACCCCTTGGAAAGAAAGGATCTTAAAATATATTTATATTATTATGTTCTGATTATCTATATTCTTTCTTCCCCTTTGACATGGAAATAATTGAAAGAATCTAATTTGAAGCAGATATTTGAGAAATATGAGATCCAGTGATGTTCTCTGTTTCTCTCTGACTCCTAGAAATATGTCCTGAGAATGGATCTTGTGTGCCTGATGGTCCAGGTCTTTTGCAATGTGTTTGTGCTGATGGCTTCCATGGCTACAAGTGTATGCGCCAGGTGAGGAATTAATTCTTCTTATTAGGGATGAGAGAAATGCATAGAGCAAAAACCTCTCAGAAAGAAGAGCCATAAGACCAGGAGTTGATGCAAATCACCTAGTAAAAGAAACTGAAGGAATTGCCCTGGATGAAGGGATAGTTATAATAGGAAAAAACTGGGTGTTAGGATGTAGCCCTTGGAGTAACACTATATGAGGTGTATGAGGTTTTTTTTAAAAATCTTTTATTCACAGGGCTCGTTCTCGCTGCTTACGTTCTTTGGGATTTTGGGATCCACCACATTATTCATCTCCATCCTTCTTTGGGGAACCCAACGCCGAAAAGCCAAGGCTTCATGACCTACCTAGACCTTCCTACTGACCTAAAGGTCATCCCACTCCATCTTAGCCCAGCCAGGGCTGGCCAGAGCCTCCTCCAGGATAAGCCCGAGGTTGGAAGGAAGATGGAACATTGCACAGCGCTGGAATGTCACACTCCAGTCGAGGAGCGGACTAGTCCCAGGTCCCATTTGTGCTGCTAACGATAATAAATTTTTTTTTTAAAGGAAGGTGCCCCGTCTTTGTGTGTTTCTTGGTTGGGGTGGAAGTGGGTTCTGTCCTCCACGTTTCTCCAGGCTCTGCGCCAGGTAGTCTGACGCCTGTGACCTCGCCGCCCCCTGGCCCCGCCCCTTACGTGCCGGCCCCGCCCCGCACGCCGCCCGCTTCCCGCGCCGCCGCAGTCCGCCGCCTCCCGGCACTCCTGGGGCTTCTGCCGCCGCGCACTGTCTCCAGCCGGGCGCGCCGCTAGCCACGTGTACCTGCTCCGGGCTCCCGGTCCTCACGTGGTCCCAGCATCGGCGGAAACTTGCTGTGCTTCCAGCTCTCGGAGTGCCCACAGCGCGGAGCTCCGTTCCCATGGCGACCCTGGTGTTGGAGGATGGGTTGGTCCTGCGGGGCCAGCCCTTTGGGGCCGCTGTGTCGACTGCCGGAGAAGTGGGTAAGCAAGCCCGGTCCGGCTGCCGATCTCGTCCCACTCTCTGCGGCCCTTCTCTGCCCGGTCTGCCCTGGCCAGACCCCGCCATTTTCCCGCCGACACAACCCCACCCCCACCCCCCCTTCGGCGCCCAAGTTCCCAGCCCAGCCCCCTCCATCTCACGGTCACTAGGGCATTCTCGCGGCGTGGGGCAGTGTGCCCACGGGGGCCCTCCTGAGCCCCAGGCCTGCCTCTTTCTTGCAGTGTTTCAAACCGGCATGGTCGGCTACCCCGAAGCCCTCACAGACCCATCCTACAAGGCACAGATCTTAGTGCTGACATATCCTCTGATCGGCAACTATGGCATCCCCCCAGATGAAGCGGATGAGTTCGGTCTCAGCAAGGTAACCACACCCAGTGCCTAGGCGCAGTATTTCTCGAACTTGTTTGGTCCTGATTCCAGGCTTCCTGAGCCTCAGTTCTCAATTTGCCTTCCACTTGGGAGAGGGAACCCTAGGTGAGGGCCATGTTATTCCTCCAAAGGACCACGTCTCATCACAAGCCTGTGAATACACTGCGTTCTAGTTTACAGTGCAGTATCTTGGTTAACATGTCCATCTCCAGTTTTGTCATCTGTAAACACACTCACAAAATTGATTGTATAAACCTGCAAAATTGAGGCCCTGACAGAACCAGGGTGCGGCCTCCTAGAGCCACGGGTCCCCACGGATGCTTTTCAGTCACATGTGTTGTGAACACACTTGTCGGTGTGCAGACTGGTCTTCCTGGACACAGAGGGTTCTGCCAAACAATCCTTCAAATCCCTAAGTAACAAGCTCCATACCCATCTTTCTTTAAAACTTCCACTAAGCAGAGGTGATTTGAATATGCAACTCCCACATAAATGACCTGTTTCTCTAGTTATTACGTGCTTATCTGTTAGATAACAAGTTTCTGTTATCTTTTATGTATATAATCCCCTGTGAAGGAGGAGGGTATAATCATGCCAAGGCATATTCGCTGAACCTTTATCTTTATTTAGTAAGGTATTGTGCACCCACCTGTTTTACACTATTTTTATCACACTGTGTAATTATAATCTTGTTTATTTACATGTTACCTTGTTAATTTTCATGCCCCTAAGTAACAAATTAACATTGTGACCATAGGGACCTTGTCTTTTTTCATGCTCACTGCCCCTCCCCCAGCGCTCAGTAACTGTTTATTGGCTACTATCATGTATCAATCACCTTGTTCTTGAGTTCACAGTTCTGTGAAAAAGACACAAACTTGTTTTGTTTGTTTGTTTGTTTTTTAAATGTATTTTTATTGATTTCAGAGAGGAAGGGAGAGGGAGAGAGAGATAGAAACATCAATGATGAGAGACAATCATTGATCAGCTGCCTCCTGCACGCCCCCCACTGGGGATTGTGCCCACAACCCCGCACATGTGCCCTGACTGGGAATCGAACCGTGACCTCCTGGTTCATAGGTGGATGCTCAACCATGAGCTACTCCAGCTGGGCCACAAACTTGTTTTGTCCTGATTCTAGGCTTCCTGAGCCTCAGTTCTTAATTTGCCTTCCACTTGGGAGAGGGAACTCTAGGTAAGGGACATGTTATTCCTCCAAAGGACCACGTCTCATCACAAACCTATAAATACACTGCATTCTCGTTTACAAGGCAGTATCTTGGTTAACATGTCCATCACCAGCTTTGTCAACTGTAAACACATTGACAACATTGATTTTATAAACCTGCAAAATGCAAAATTGAGGTTTTATGTAAAAAGAACAGTGGGAATGATGTGAGCCTCCTGAGCTCTGAGGAGGAGGCACAAGCTGCAGTGGGTGACTGGGGGTCGCTTCACAGAAAAGGGGATTTGTGATCTCAGTTTTGGGTAAAGGAAAAGGAAGGAAAAAGGAAAATATCATTTTCAATTTTTTTAAAAAAATATATTTTATTGATTTTTTTCAGAGAGGAAGGGAGAGAGATAGAGAGCTAGAAACATCGATGAGAGAGACATCGATCAGCTGCCTCCTGCACATCTCCTACTGGGGATGTGCCCGCAACCCAGGTACATGCCCTTAACCGGAATCGAACCTGGGACCTTTCAGTCAGGAAGCCGACGCTCTATCCACTGAGCCAAACCGGTTTCGGCCATTTTCAATTTTTAAAAAAATGTATTTTTATTGATTTCAGAGAGGAAGGGGGGGAGAGAGAGAAAGAGAGAGAGAAACATCAATGATGAGAGAGAATCATTATTTGGCTGCCTCCTGCACGCCCCCTATTGGGGATTGAGCCCACAACCCAGACATGTTCCCTTGACCGGAATTGAACCTGGGACCCTTCAGTTGCAGACCCACGCTCTATCCACTGAGCCAAACAAGCTAGGGCTCATTTTCAATTATTAATCAGGCACCTTGGGCCCATGTGTTCAGTGTTTCATATGGGGGTAGCACTGCTGGTAAAGGGCAAAAGCATGAGGGGCTTGGTGTGTTTAAGGAATGATAGTCATCCAGTGTGGCTGAAGCACGGGGTTCGTGCCACACAATGGGGAAAGACGACATAGCGAGGTGTAAGGCCCTGGGCTCCTCACGATCTCTTCCTTCCATCAACAGTGGTTTGAATCCTCGGGGATCCATGTGGCAGGATTGGTGGTGGGAGAGTGCTGCCCCACCCCTAGCCACTGGAGTTCCATCCGCACCCTTCACGAGTGGCTGCAGCAGCATGGCATACCTGGCCTGCAAGGTATAGTGCAAGCACAAGTGTGGTTGGGCAGAGGACTGGTGCCTCGATGGGAAGAATCAAGAGAAGATCTCTGTGCACTATTGGGACTTGAGTTCAAGGCTGTGATAGAAAGAATCTTATTTGAATGTTAGATTGGTGACTGGAGCAAGGAACTGAGCTCTTCTCACATGGAAAATTTCAAACATACAAAAGGAAAGAATAGTATATAATTAACCCCCAGCTTCCATAGCTATCAACTCAGGGCTAAACTTATTTCATCACCATTACTGTAACCCCCAGATTATTATTTTTTAATATATGTTTTATTGATTTCAGAGAAGAAAGGAGAGGGAGAGAGAGATAGAAACATCAATGATGAGAGAGAATCATTGGTTGGCTGCCTCTTGCACACTCCCCCGTGGGGATGCAACCCGGGCATGTGCCCTGACCGGGAATCCAACTGTGACCTGGTTCAATCACTGAGGCAAGCCAGCTGGGTACCCCCGGATTTTTTTTTTTTTTTTTTTGGTTTAACTTGAGAGCTTTATTAGGGTCTCCATACAAATAAGTCAGGTCATAGTTGGGGCAGGAAGCACGTGCAACTCAAAAGCCTAACTGAAAAGTTTAGTGAAGGGACTAACTACTCCAAGGAGAGAGCAGGTTCCTGAAACCTAACAGGAGATGGCATAAAGCCCTGAGAATAGCAGTAGAAGTTCTAGCGGCAAACAGTTACCAGAAGCCAAAGAGAGAACCTGCAGGAACGGGTCCCTGACGGGAGCATGGCCACAAATCACCCCCGGATTTTTTAAAGCTTATCTCAGACACTGTATCATTTATCCATAAATATTTAAGTATCTATGAAAAAGGAATCCTTTTAAAACATGACCGCAATAACATCATACATTTTAAAAAGTAACAGTAATTCCTTAATATCAAATATCCAGTCAGGGTTTAAAATTTTCCCAGTTAGCTAAGTTATTTTTTTCATTGTTTCTTTGAATCTGAATCTAAACAAGATGGGTGCATTGCATTCGATTATATCTTTTTTAATCTATGGGCCTTGTAACCTATTTGACAGAAACAGGTCAGTTTTTCTTTGGAGTCTCCCAGTCTGCGTTTTGTCGATTACATTCCCGTTGTATCATTTAGCAAGTTCTTTTTCTATAAACAGATAAATCTTGATCGTATTTTCTGTAAACAGATAGATCTGGAATCATGGTACAGTTCAGATGTGAGATTCTTGGCGAGAATACTGGATGGTAGTGTGATCCCATCAGGGTGGCTTAGGACTTCGATGCCCGTAGACCAGCTGTGTGTGACTGGGCTCTGGGATGGAAGCTCTCCGGGAAGCCTGAACCACACGCACGACTGAGCTTGGGGAGGGGAGCTCTCAGAGCGTGCTGCTTTGACAGGAGTGGACACGCGGGAGCTGACCAAGAAGTTGCGAGAGCAGGGGTCTCTGCTGGGGAAGCTGGTCCAGGATGGGACAGACCCTTCGGCCCTGCCATTCTTGGACCCCAATGCCCGCCCCCTGGTGCCGGAGGTCTCCATTAAGGTACAGTGGGCGAGGGGGCGAGTGTTGCAAGCTGTAGCACAGTAATTATAGTCTGTCCATAACCATTGAGGTAGAGTCAGAAGAGGCCTCAAAGTTAGGGGGTTGGTGTGTGCCTATCTCTACCCACTGGTCACAGCTGTCAGCTGTTGCCCTGTCTTTCTCAGGTTCCACAGGTATTCAATGCAGGGGGTACCCCTCGCATTCTGGCTTTGGACTGTGGCCTGAAGTATAATCAGATCCGATGCTTGTGCCAGCGTGGGGCCGAGGTCACTGTGGTCCCCTGGGACCATGCACTGGACAGCCACGGTGAGTAGCTGGGGTCTGTGTAGGACCACAGACAAACGGTTTCTGCGGAAGATCTGTCCCTGGGTCTAATTGCTAAAGCCAACATGAGTTGCAGGGAAGACAGTGGAGATAAGGGCCTTTATTGGTGAGGGCTGCAAGTGTGTCTCTAGTTGAATACTGGTGGTGACGTCATCTTTTCTGCCCGTTCCAGAGTATGAGGGTCTCTTCCTGAGTAACGGCCCTGGCGATCCTGCCTCCTACCCCAACGTGATATCCGCACTGAGCCGTGTCTTAGCGGAGCCGAATCCCCGGCCTGTCTTCGGGATCTGCCTGGGACACCAGCTGCTGGCCTTGGCCATCGGGGCCAAGACGTACAAGATGAGGTGGGATTTGTGGGGAGAGGAAGAGCCTGCACTACTGACAAGGGGGGGGGGGGCTTGGGAGAGGGCCGAGAGTTGGTGTTTATTAGTGTTGAAATAGAGCAGGAGCTGCTGAGAGTCCTGAGAGATGAGAGCTGGGTTTGGTCCAGGGGTGAAGGAGAGTGAAAGGGCCTGTGACTCCGCATGCTTCCATCCCCAGGTATGGGAACCGAGGCCACAACCAGCCGTGCTTGCTGGCGGGCTCTGGGCGCTGCTTCCTGACATCCCAGAATCATGGGTTTGCTGTGGAAACAGACTCCCTGCCGGCAGGCTGGCTTCCTCTCTTCACCAACGCCAATGACCATTCCAATGAGGGCATCGTCCACGCCAGCCTGCCCTTCTTCAGGTGAGCCTGGGTGCTTCTGGCCGAGGGACTGATGTGTACAGCTGTGAAGCCCCCTGGGACTTGAAGGCCCAAAAGTGAAGAGTGATCGTGGGCCCAGGCATCTATCCCACTCCCCCCCTCCAACGCTGCCACTGCCGCGGCCAGTGATGGTGACAGGTTTCGTGATCCAATCTCTTCACCAGTGTCCAGTTTCACCCAGAGCACCACGCTGGCCCTTCAGATATGGAGCTCCTTTTTGATATCTTTCTGGAAACTGTGAAAGAAGCCAACACTGGAAACCCTGGGGCCCAGACAGGTAAGCACCTGGGTTGAAGAACTGGGTTGTGGGACCAAGAACAGGGCTGGCTCTAGGATGGACGTACCCCAGGAAACGGATACATGTTTGGGAGGTTAAGGAGGGGGCGTGGGGAAGCACCCAAACCAAGATGGTTTATTTATGCTTCTATTGAAAGCAGCTCCTGATGCATGAGTCCTGGGTTCTGGTTCTTTTTTTGATTTTAGCGAGTAGAAGGGAGAGGGATAGAGAAATGGAAACACTGATATGATGTGAGAGCAGACATCAATGGCTGCCTCCTGCACACCCGCCACTGGGGATCAAGCCTGCAACACGGGCATGTGCCCTGACCAGGAATCGAACCGTGACCTCCTGGTTCATAGGTCAACACTCAATCACTGAGCCACACCGGCCAGGCTTTTGTGATTGTTGTTCTCACCTGAGGATATTTTTTCCATTGATCTTTAGAGAGAGTGGAAGGGAGGGGCAGAGACAGAGAGACAGCGGATATGAGAGAGACACATCAATTGGTTGCCTCCCGAACACGCCCCAAACAGGGCCGGGGATTGAGCCTGCTCCTGAGGTACATGCCCGTGACCGGAATTGAGCCCAGGACCCTTCAGTCCACGGTGGGTCCTCCAACCACTGAGTCAGACTGGCTAGGGCTGGGTTCTGGTTCTGACTCTGCCGTTCACCAGAGCAGTGGTTCCCAACCTTTTTTGGGCCATGCCCCACTCTAGGCATCTCTAAAATCCTGATGCCCGCCCCCCCATGACATATAATTCTTATTCAAAAAGTGAGTTCCTATTCACGTGGAGGAAGCCTAAAAGGCTATTAACTTGGTCTAAGCAAGCTTCCAAAGAACATGGCATCCATGAAAGAGAAAAATAAAAGAATGAAAGGACAGTTGAAGTACTGAGGAAGAAATCACTAAGGAGTTGTTAAAAAAAATAATATGAAGTGATATGAAAAATGGCAAATAGCCCTAGCTGGTTTGGCTCAGTGGATAGAGCGTCGGCCTGCAGACTGACGGGTCCCAGGTTCGATTCCGATCAAGGGCATGTACCTTGGTGGCAGGCACATTCCCAGTAGAGGGTGTGCAGGAGGCAGCTGATCAATGTTTCTAACTCTCTCCCTCTCCCTTCCTCTCTGTAAAAAATCAATAAAATATATATTTAAAAATTTTTTTAAAATAGCAAAGTTTCAAAACAATTGAAATGCATAAATATGTCACAATACATATTTATATACCGTATATGAGGCCCCTAGAACCATTAGAAATGCAAAAAATTCACTGTTAATAACTCATTCTCGAATTGCCCCCCTTAAAAATCAGATTGCCCCCCTGTGGGGCTTGTGCCCCATGTTGGGAACCACTGCATTAGAGTCATTACTTGTTCTGGATTCTTCTGTGAAATGAGGGGGTTAATCCAGATGATTTCCCTCAGGTCTCACTTAGTTCTGTCCATGACTCGCTGTGTTTCCACAGTTCGAGCGCGGCTGGCTGAGCGCCTGTGCCTGCCTGGGGCTCCCAGCCCAGGCTCTGGGCTTCCCCCGCCGCGGAAGGTCCTGATCCTGGGCTCGGGGGGCCTCTCCATTGGCCAGGCCGGCGAGTTTGACTACTCAGGTTCTCAGGTACGTCATGTCCCTGCGCCCTTCTGGGAGTGTGAGCCTCAGCAATGGCTAGAGTCTTGAGGAGAAAGGCGGAGGCTTGAACCTTGGTTGTGGGGAGGGAATGAAGGAGGAAGGTAGGGAACGTGGGAGAGGTGAGGTGCTGAGGAGGAGGAGTTGGCTGTTCGGGGCTAAGAGTACAGGGAGGAAAGAAGACGGAGACTGCGTGCAGTCTTGCTTCGGCAGTCGAGGTGGACGTGCCATTGTCTCCCTAGGCAATCAAGGCCCTGAAGGAGGAAAACATCCAGACGTTGCTGATCAACCCCAACATTGCCACAGTGCAGACCTCCCAGGGGCTGGCCGACAAGGTCTATTTCCTTCCCATAACACCTCACTACGTCACCCAGGTACGGCGGGTGAGGCTGGACTGAGGAGGCACGCTGGGTTTGACCCATTTCCTAACTGCAGGGCCCTAAGGCCTGTTACCCCTCTCTCCGTCCTCAGGTGATCCGTAATGAGCGTCCAGATGGCATTTTACTGACTTTTGGGGGCCAGACAGCTCTGAACTGTGGTGTGGAGCTGACCAAGGCTGGAGTGCTTGCTCGCTATGGGGTCCGGGTCCTGGGCACACCCGTGGAGACCATTGAGCTGACGGAGGACCGGCGCGCTTTTGCCTCCAGGATGGCGGAGATTGGCGAGCATGTGGCCCCCAGTGAGGCAGCAAATTCTCTTGAACAGGTTTGAGAGGTGGAGGGAGGGAGGTAGAATGGTGTCGTTTTCTTTCCATTTTATTTTCTCTGTGTCCAGGAACTCTCTGTGCAGCCAGCAGTCAAGGCCTGACCGGTTGGTTTATCTCTTCTGCTCCCTGCAGGCCCAGGCAGCCGCTGAGCGACTGGGGTACCCTGTGCTGGTGCGGGCCGCCTTTGCCCTGGGTGGCCTGGGCTCTGGCTTTGCATCCAACAGGGAGGAGCTCTGTGCTCTCGTGGCCCCCGCTTTTGCCCATACCAGCCAAGTCCTGGTAGACAAGTCCCTGAAGGGATGGAAGGAGATTGAGTATGAGGTGGTGAGAGACGCCTATGGCAACTGTGTCACGGTGAGTAGACGGAGACGGTGGGAGCCGTGTCGGGCAGTATGAGCTCTTGTAAGAGCAGAGGCCGGGGCTCAGATCTTTGTGCGTTCGGTGTCCCTCAGAGCCAGGACGGATACAGCCACCTGTCTTTCCTGACCCCCTTTGGTAGTGACCTCCATGGAACCCTCTCTTCACAGGTGTGTAACATGGAGAACTTGGACCCACTGGGCATCCACACTGGTGAGTCCATAGTGGTGGCTCCAAGCCAGACGCTGAATGACAGGGAGTACCAGCTACTGAGGCGGACGGCCATCAAGGTGACCCAGCACCTTGGCATCGTCGGGGAGTGCAATGTGCAGTACGCCTTGAACCCTGAGTCTGAGCAGGTGAGACTCTAGGTCCTGGAGCTGATATTCTAGCTATTGGATCTCCTTCCCCTCCTGGTCTTTTAAAAATATGTTTTTATTGATTTCCAAGAGGAAGAGAGAGAGAAACATCAGTGATGAGAGAGAATCGTTGATTGGCTGCTTCCTGCACGCCCCACACTGGGGATCAAGCCTGCAACCCTGGGCATGTGCCCTGACCGGGAATCGAACCGTGACCTCCTGGTTCATAGGTTGACACTCAACCACTGAGCCATGCTTGCCGGGCCCTCCTTCCAAAATTTTGAGGCCTCAAGGCCAAGAGGCCTTTTGGCCCTACAGACCCTGGAGTAGAAACTGGGATTGTCTTTGGTAGGGTTGGGCCTCGGCGGTAGGGGGCTGTTGCTACCCATCCCATCGGGGAGGGCTTTATTTTCTTACCTTTCTGGGATCTCCTAGGTGGGCCTTTTAGGCGAGTTACCTGGTGACTCTGTTCTCTCTCTTTGCAGTATTATATCATCGAAGTGAATGCCAGGCTCTCTCGAAGCTCTGCTCTGGCCAGTAAGGCCACAGGCTATCCACTGGCCTATGTGGCCGCCAAGCTGGCGCTGGGCATCCCTCTGCCTGAGCTCAGGTACAAGGGTTGTGGGGGAGATCAGGGAGGTAAAGAAAACTTTCAAGGACGGGGAGTATGAAAAGGACATTGGTCTGGATGTATGGGGATGGAGAGAGCTAGCTATCTGGAGGCTCAGCTCGTATGTCTCCCCCGCTGTCCTTCTGGCACCCCCACCTGATGGCTCCCAGGAACTCGGTGACAGGGGGAACAGCAGCCTTCGAGCCCAGCCTGGATTACTGTGTGGTGAAGATTCCTCGCTGGGACCTCAGCAAGTTCCTGCGTGTCAGCACGAAGATCGGGAGCTGCATGAAGAGCGTTGGTGAGACACGTCCGGAGACCCCGCCCCAGATCACCCCACGGGGCCCCACCTGTCCCAAGAATCTGGGATGTCAGCGATAGTTCCCTGGCATGGCCTTTCAGCATCTACATTAGCAGCTTTTGGGAATACAGTTCCTCAGAGCCACTAGGGACATTTCAAACTAAGAAAGGAGGTCTTATTTCTAGGAGTGGGGATCAAAGACATCTGGAAATCTATGTCAGAAGACGCATGCCCCCTCCCTCCCAGACGGCAGGTCAGACTCTCGGGGGGGCGGTGCTAGCCATCAGAGAACCCCATCTCTCTCATCTGACCATTGAGTAACTGAGGGGACCACAAAAGGAAAGTGTTGTGGCCGAATAGAGGGCAGAGCCAAGAACTGAAAACGGCCTGCTTGCTGGCGTTCCTCTTACAGGGAGGCCAGTTCCGTGAAACTCCACCCACAGCATTCATGGCACTTTGCCCACGGCCTTTAGGCTGTTAATGGTAGTGACTGTGCTAGTTTAAAACTCTGATGCTTAGGGCAAACACTGGCTGCTGTTTCTCTGTGAACCCTCTAAATCCACGTCAGCACAGTGATAGCCATTCTTTTTGTTTTTCTTTAAATATATTTTATTGATTTTAGAGAGGAAGGGAGAGGGTTAGTGGTCTGCAGACTGAAGGGTAGCCATTCTTTTGTTGTTGTTGGTTTGTTTTTTTTGTTTCAGAGAGGAAGGGAGAGGGAGAGAGAGGTAGAAACATCAGTGATGAGAGAGAATCATTGATCAGCTGCCTCCTGCACGCCCCCTACTGGGAATTGAGCCTGCAACCCAGGCATGTGCGCTTGACTAGAATCGAACCAGGGACCCTTCAGTCCACAGGCCAATAGATACTCTACCTATTGAGTCAAACCAGCTAAGGCCGTGGTGGCCATTCTTAGCACATCTCCTTTCCTGGGCCCTTTCTGCCATGGTCACTAAATGAGATTTTTTTTTTAACACAATGTATAAGATGAGAGCAGGATTTCAGAGACCTTTTTCTTTTCTTCCTTTATTTCTTTTAATTTGTTTTTATTGACGTCAGAGAGAGGAAGGGAGAGGGAGAGAGAGATGGAAACATCAATGATGAGAGAGAATCATTGATCAGCTGCATGCCCCTTACTGGAGATCGAGCCCTCAACTCAGGCGTGTGCCCTGACCAGGAATTGAACTGTTACCTCCTGACTCATGGGTTGATGTTCAACCCCAGGGCCACACCAGCTGGGCTCAGAGGCCTTTTCATAAAAAGTAGGAAATTTAGTGGTGAACAGTGAGTGGTCGGCCTCCGGGCGGTGGTAGGGCATGCTGGGATTGAGTTAACATGCTTCCTTATCATGTCCTTTTAAGTCGCCTTAGGCTGTCCTCTAAGACACTTCAGCCCACCACGCACGTGTACGAACCAAAGCGCTCCCAGCTAAGGATAAGAGCACTTTATTGTGTTCATATTCCCATTAAGAGCAATGGTAGCCTTTACGCAAGTTAAGTCTAAGCTCAGATATTATTTCAGAATTTTTAGAAATCTTACAAGACTGCCAAGTTGTTCCTTCTGGAGATGAATTTGTTATATGAAAATTATAGTAAACTTGGGAACAAAGCCATAATTAAATTGTGGCTAAAAGAAGTGGGTTGAAAATAGGACAATCAAAGATTGATTCCTCGATGAGACATCTCAGAGTTTTATATCTATTCAAGTATTCTTGGAATGTGATCTTTGGTAACGTTTATCATACTAGTAAGATACACCTATCATTGTGAAATTAGAAAAGATAGTTTAACCAAAGAAGAATCACTTGTAATATTGTCACATAGAGATTAATTTGGGCATATATATGAGTCCAGGATTTTTCTAGGCCTGCAAGTATGAGTGTTGGGTTTTTCTTTTACCCAAGATAAAACTCTTATGATATAAACACATTACAAAGGAATTAAAATCACTTGTAATCCAGTTCCTTAACACTGCTATTAGTATCTTGGTGTTTTAAATTTTTTTCTAAAGAAACAAATATTAGGATTGTAAATAAATACAGTTGGTAAGAAATACTTGAAAATCATGGAGTAAATTTTCAGAGGACATGAACAAAACCTTACAGAACAGGAAATCGGTCAACAAACGGGGAAGCTCACTCTTAGTAATAAATAGAAATCTAGCCCTGGCCACGTGGTTCAGTTGGTTGGAGTGTCCTCCCATACACCAAAAAGATTTTGTGTTCAATCCCCAGTCAGGGTGTGTACGGGAGGTAACTGATCAATGTTTCTCTCACATCAATGTTTCTCTCTTTTTCTCTCTGTCTCTCCCTCTCCCTCCATTCCTCTGTCTCTCTCCCTCTCTCTCTAAATCAATAAAAGCATGTCCTCTGTTGAGGATTTAAATAAATAAATAAAAGCATTATCCTTGGGTGAGGATTTAAATAAATAGAAATCTAGTTAAATGAGATAATCTGCTTAACAAAAAAATTTTGTGTTAATCCATCTGAGGATATTTTCCCATTGATTCTTAAGGAGAATGGAAGGCAGGGGGAGGGAGATAGAGAGAAACATCATTGGTTGCCTCCTGCACGAGTCCCAACCTGACCAGGGCGGGGATTCAGCTTGCAACCCTTGTCCAGAATCAAACCCAGGACCCTTCAGTCCTCGGGCTGATGCTCTATTTACTGAGCCAGATGGGCTAGGGCTTAATAAAAATTGTTTTAAATGATGATACACATTTCTTAGAAGGTTGGTTAAACGTATACTTTGTATTATAAAGCACAAACTTTTGTAAAGCAATTCATACTTAAAAGCCAGAAAATGTATCTTACCTGTTGCCCCTGCACTTCTGGAAATTTATCCTAAGGGACTAACCCAAAGCATAGAAAACAGCCCTGGCTGGGTAGTTCAGTTGGTTAGAGCATCATCCTGATACCCCAAGGTTGCAGGCTTGATCCCCGGTCAGGACACACGTAAAAATCAACCAATGAATGCATAAGTGGAACATCAGTTTGAAAGAGAAACATTGACCGGCTACCTCTTACACACCCCCTACCAGGGGTTAAGCCCGCAAACCTGGCACGTGACCTGACCAGGAATTGAACCGGCAACCTTTTGGTGAATAGGATGTTGCCCAACCAACTGAGCGACACTGGCCAGGGCCCATTTTAGGCATTTGAATTCCATATTCACTAATAAAAAATGAAAATCGTAGAGGGCAGAGCTGAAAGTTTAAGGTGTTTCAACAATGAAACACCATAAATCTCACCACCATGGGACCCGAGAACCTCCCGGAGGGGAGGGTTACTTGACTAAGCCGTAGACCTTCCGGGCAGCTCCCCGACCAGCAGGCCCTCAGTCTTTCCATCTTGTGTCTCCAGGTGAAGTCATGGGCATTGGGCGTTCCTTCGAGGAGGCCTTCCAGAAGGCGCTGCGCATGGTGGACGAGAACTGTATGGGCTTTGACCACACAGTAAAGCCAGTCAGTGACATGGTGAGTGGACGCTGCTGCTCTGTCCCCGCCCAGGAGCCCAAGACCAGCGACAGTAGCAGCAGGCGCCAGGGGACACTTGCTGTGTTTTCACTTTGCTGAGGATTCGGGGATGTCATCTCATTTGTTCTATGAGGACGTATTAGACTTGGGTTTATAGAGGAGGAAGCAGACTTAGGGAGGTGGTGGAACTTGCTGGGCACCGCCTTGGCAGGGAGAGGCAGAGCCAGGATCCACGTCCAGGTTTTCACGCCTGCAGAGCCCCTGCGCTGGCCTGCAGTTTCCTCTTCTAAGATGATGACAGTCATGCTCTCGGCTGTCTGAGGTGCTGACAGTAGATTGGGAACATTTTGCTTAACATCCTGCCGTCTCCTGCCTCTGCACCGTGCTTCTGCCCATCTGTCTGCCCTCTCCCGTTAGGAGTTGGAGACTCCGACAGACAAGCGGATCTTCGTGGTGGCAGCTGCTCTGTGGGCTGGCTACTCGGTGGAGCGCCTGTATGAGCTCACACGCATCGACCGCTGGTTCCTGCACCGCATGAAGCGGATCATTGCACACGCCCAGCTGCTGGAGCAGCACCGTGGCCAGCCTTTGCCCCCACACCTGCTGCACCAGGCCAAGCGCCTCGGCTTCTCAGACAAGCAGATCGCCCTTGCGGTTCTCAGGTGAGATGGCGGCGAGGGCCTCGGGCTGCGAAATGTGGGGCAGTGACCCTTGGTACCAGGGAGAGGCCCCCAGAAAGGGAGAGTGGGGGGCTTTGGCGACCTCTGACCTTCCGTAGGGTATTTTCCTCTGTGACCCCTGCCGTGGGATCTTCCTCCGCTACTCAGCCTGTCCCGCTCGCCCAGGGCCTATGTTTCCGTCCTCTTTCCTTTAGCACAGAGCTGGCTGTTCGCAAGCTGCGTCAGGAGCTGGGGATCTGCCCGGCGGTGAAACAGATTGACACAGTGGCCGCGGAGTGGCCAGCGCAGACGAACTACCTGTACCTGACGTACTGGAGCACCACCCACGACCTCACCTTTCGGACGCCTCACGTCCTGGTCCTAGGCTCTGGCGTCTACCGTATCGGCTCCAGCGTCGAGTTCGACTGGTGTGCCGTGGGCTGCATCCAGCAGCTCCGGAAGGTCCGGGAGCTCGTCTCACACTGTTTTCCCTGCTGCTCTGTTCAGCTCCAGAGACTGCCTTCCACCCGTGCTCCGTCCTGGCACTTCCATCAATTGTAGGGCTTTGGGTTGGGGCAAAGGTCCCCGTAGCCTGTCTTGTGCCCACACAGGCATGTGTCTCCTTTCCAGCACTTAGTGCCACTTCTCAATACTGCGGTGCCGGCCCCACTTCCCTCCCGGGGGGTGAGCTGCGCGATTACTGAGGAAGCTGAGGCGGTGCTCTCCAGCGTGGGGGCTGTGGCTTAGTTTCTCCATCTCCTTCTCTCACCTGATTGCTAATCTCAGTCCCTCCCCATTGCAGATGGGGTATAAGACCATCATGGTGAACTACAACCCGGAGACAGTCAGTACCGACTATGACATGTGTGACCGACTCTACTTCGATGAGATCTCTTTTGAGGTGAGAGAGATGCAGGCTCTCTCAGCCTGAGGGGCCGGGATCAAGTGGGAGGAGCTGGCCGACGTAAGATGCTTTGGAAGTTGTGGGATGCGAAGGGACGTGGTGGCGGGTGAGGAGCAGTGAGCCAGAGGCTGAGGCCCTGACCCTGCTCATCCCCACCTCCGTCTCTCCTCCTGCCCTGTAGGTGGTGATGGACATCTATGAGCTGGAGAGCCCCGAAGGCGTGATCCTCTCCATGGGAGGGCAGCTGCCCAACAACATGGCCATGGCTTTGCATCGGCAGCAGTGCCGGGTGCTGGGCACCTCCCCTGAAGCCATCGACTCGGCTGAGAACCGTTTCAAGTTCTCCCGGCTCCTTGATACCATTGGCATCAGCCAGCCTCAGTGGCGGGAGCTGAGTGACCTGGAGGTGGGCTAGGACCTCGTGGGGGGCCGGAGGATGGCACGGGTGAGTGCGACCAACCTAGCTAAGCTCCCTGCACCCTTAGTCTGCTCGCCAGTTCTGCCAGACTGTGGGGTACCCCTGCGTGGTGCGCCCCTCCTATGTGCTGAGTGGCGCTGCTATGAACGTGGCCTACACTGACGGGGACCTGGAGCGCTTCCTGAGCAGCGCAGCAGCCGTCTCCAAGGAGCACCCTGTGGTCATCTCCAAGTTCATCCAGGAGGCCAAGGTAGGCTGCAGGCAAAGAAGTTTCTGAGGGCGGCCCCTCTCTGGTCCTACAGACGTTCATAGGCACAGTGGGCTGGGAAGGCAGGGGTGCACCAGGGCTCTTAAAGCAAGGGAGCATCTGGGGCAAGTGGGAGAAGACAGTGGTCCTTGCTCTACCTGACATTGCCCTGCGCACACACACATCCCCTCCCCCCAGGAGATTGACGTGGATGCTGTGGCCTGCGATGGTGTGGTGGCAGCCATCGCCATCTCAGAGCATGTGGAGAATGCAGGCGTGCACTCCGGGGACGCCACGCTGGTGACCCCACCACAAGACATCACTGCCAAAACCCTGGAGCGGATCCAGGCCATCGTGCATGCCGTGGGCCAGGAGCTGCAGGTCACGGGACCCTTCAATCTGCAGCTGATTGCCAAGGTAGGGAGAGGGGGTTAAAGGAATGAGTCGAGGTCAGGGAGGTACGTCAGCAAGCCCAGCCTGGGAAGGCCTGACCGTTCTTCTCTGCCCCAGGACGACCAGCTAAAAGTCATCGAATGCAACGTGCGTGTCTCTCGCTCCTTTCCCTTCGTCTCCAAGACCCTGGGCGTAGACCTGGTAGCCTTAGCCACGCGGGTCATCATGGGGGAAGAAGTGGAGCCTGTGGGGCTCATGACTGGCTCTGGAGTCGTGGGGGTCAAGGTAAGGAGGATCAGCACCTGGAGGTTCGCAGGCAGCAGCCGGAGGCAGGAGGAGAGAGTGCCCTCACGTACACGTTGTCAGTCAGCCTGTAAACCCAACACCTGCTGTGGGCAGGTGTTGCTCGGCCATGGAGCGATGAGGTGGCCTCTGTCCCTTAGGAGCTTTCACTCTAATGGGAGGCGAGAGAAGTTGGGTCCGAAACAGCTTGTTTATAGGACAGTTTCTAATAGGCCTACATAGTAGAGACATGGAAAATGCTAAAGGAGTTTGCAGACAGCAGGTACCACTTCCAAAAAGGGTGACCTGGGACGGCTTCAGAGGCACGGTGGCACTTGAACTAGGCCTGGAAGGACGGTCGGGTGTTTGATTTGCAGAGCTTGTCCAAGGCCAGGGGACAGCTGAGGGAGGCTGCGGGAAGGCCCAGGTGTGCTGGGGAGGCAGCTGGTGGTGGGTGTAGGGCACACGTGGAGCAGCGGCAGGCAGGCTAACCCCGCTGTTTGGATGGGACCCAGGAGAGGGTCTGTGGCTGCCTCTCCCACTGTGGGGAGGTGGCCCCTCGCCCTGGCCTCTCTCACCTCCTGCTCCCTCAGGTGCCCCAGTTTTCCTTCTCCCGCCTGGCGGGTGCTGACGTGGTGTTGGGTGTGGAAATGACCAGCACCGGGGAAGTGGCCGGCTTTGGGGAGAGCCGCTGTGAGGCCTACCTCAAGGCCATGCTGAGCACTGGCTTTAAGATCCCCAAGAAGAACATCCTGCTGACCATTGGCAGCTATAAGGTGCAGAATTGGGGGTGGGGGTGGATGGCCTGGCCTTGAAGTGGGAGGCTGGAAAGCGTAACCTCACCTTCCTCTGCTTGGTCAGAACAAGAGTGAGCTGCTCCCAACTGTGCGGCTGCTGGAGAGCCTGGGCTACAGCCTCTATGCCAGTCTGGGCACCGCCGACTTCTACACCGAGCACGGGGTCAAGGTACAGGCTCCACGGCCTCCCCACACTGCCCTGCAAGGGTTTGAAAGCACCGAAGAATTCTTTCCCTCTTCCCCTGCTTTTATTGTTATTGTACAAATCATGTATATTCCATTCAGAGAAAGGAGAATATGCAGAAAAGAAAAAAGCCCTGAGAGTTCTCTACCACTGTTAACATCTCTCTATATAAAAGTCTAAGCTACTATCAAGGCTGGACAAGCGGATGACCGGCTGGTAGCTGTTACGTGCACTGACCACCAGGGGGCAGATGCTCAACACAGGAGCTGCCCGCTGCTGGTCAGTGCGCTGCCACAGCCAACCTCCCCGTGACCGGCCAGCCCAGATCAGCCTGATCGCCAGCCAGGCCGAGGGACCCCACTCGTGCATGAATTCATGCACCAGGCATCTAGTTCTAATATATTTCCTCCCAGAATTTTATCTGTGTGTGTGTGTGTGTGTGTGTGTGTGTGTAGGCTCATCCTGCAGAGTCCTTCATCACAAGTTTAGATGTCTTCCCTGTCAAGAAATAGACTGCCACTAGCAAATAGAGGCAGCCCTGGTCCCCACCCAGTCTTCTCATGGGCTCCTGGGCCTCCTCCCCTCCCTTCAGGCCGGTCTTCCTGACCCCTGCCAGGCTCAGATTGGCCCTGCCCTTGTCTCTGGGCCCCAGGTAACAGCTGTGGACTGGCACTTTGAGGAGGCAGTCGATGGTGAGTGTCCACCACAGCGAAGCATCTTGGAGCAGCTGGCAGAGAATCACTTTGAGCTGGTGATTAACCTGTCCATGCGTGGAGCTGGGGGCCGCCGTCTGTCTTCCTTCGTCACCAAGGGCTACCGTACCCGACGTCTGGCCGCTGACTTCTCTGTGCCCCTCATCATTGACATCAAATGCACCAAGCTGTTTGTGGAGGTAACTGAGACCTGGGTGCAGGGAGGGAGACAGCCAGTGCTAATGGGGGAGGAGGGAGAAGTGAGCACGTCGTGGGTTGGGAAATCTCAATATGAAGCAGCCACGCTAATAATCCAACTTTGTGGCTGCAGAGAGAGAAGGTGAAGATAGAGAGGCAGGAGCCTGGTTTATGGGAAACCCAGTCCCTACCTACAACTCCCAGGATGCCCTTAAGTCAGAACTGACCGTGGTTTTCTTCTGCAGGCCCTGGGCCAGATCGGGCCAGTCCCTCCCATGAAGGTGCATGTTGACTGCATGACCTCCCAAAAGCTTGTGCGGCTACCTGGTACGTGCAGCTCAGGAGGGCCTGGCTCTGGCCGCTGGGAACAGCTGTCAGAGACCCTGGTGTGGTGGGGAATGGCTGAGGGCCCACCCCTGCCCTGGGCTGCACAGCGTGGACGCCCCAAATCTTGGTCACTCTGAGCTCCTTCACTCCCCAGGCCACAGTGCCCTTGATTGAGTTACCTCCCATCTCTCACTTTCATTTTCCTGCCACCCCAGTCACTTCCTGGATGCCCTTCATGTATGAATCTTCCTCTGATCTTACCGCCTCCCCATTCTCCCAGGACTGATTGATGTGCACGTGCACCTGCGGGAACCAGGTGGCACACACAAGGAGGATTTTGCCTCGGGCACAGCTGCCGCCCTGGCTGGAGGTGTCACCATGGTGTGTGCCATGCCTAATACCCGGCCCCCCATCATCGATGCCCCCGCTCTGGCCCTGGCCCAGAAGGTGAGCTTTTGCACCCCTGTTTCATGGTGACCCACGTGTCCCCACCAGCCTCCCCCTGTCCCTCCCCCGGGGCCCAGGCCACTGGTGCCAGACTGGCATGGGTGCGCTGGGCCCTTCTCTCATATTGTCCTCCCCAGCTGGCAGAGGCTGGTGCCCGCTGTGACTTTGCCTTGTTCCTCGGAGCCTCGTCGGAAAATGCAGGGACCCTGGGCCCGGTGGCTGGGTCTGCTGCGGGGCTGAAGCTCTACCTCAACGAGACCTTCTCTGAGCTGCGGCTGGACAGCGTGGACCAGTGGATGGAGGTAGGGAGTGGGCAGTGGGGGGCGGCGGCCGGACAATCCCTGCTGGCTGGAGAGCCCCACAAAGTGGGCCAACAGCAGTGAGGAGCCACGAGAGCTCTGTGAGGGCTCCAGGCTCTCCCAGAAAATCCTTTCTGCCCCCAGCATTTCGAGACGTGGCCGCCCCACCTTCCCATCGTGGCCCACGCCGAGCGGCAGAGCGTGGCCGCCGTCCTCATGGTGGCTCAGCTGACCCAGCGCTCCGTGCACATCTGTCACGTGGCACGGAAGGAGGAGGTGAGGCCCCGGAGGTCCTGGTGCCCCTGTTGCTGCCCCAGTAACACCAGGAGGTCAGGGGAGTCCTTAGGGGCAGTAGAGGGTCTGAGGATCCTGGAGCTGGACCCTCAGCTTGTCCGCCCCATAACTTTCAAGAAGGGGTGTTGGCCGCGGGGCTTGTGGGGCAGGGCGTCGGGAGAGGCCTCCTCTGCATTTCCTGCTCTCCCCCCAGATCCTGCTGATTAAAGCCGCCAAGGCCCAGGGGCTGCCCGTGACCTGCGAGGTGGCGCCCCACCATCTGTTCCTGAGCCGGGACGACCTGGAGCGCCTGGGGCCTGGGAAGGGGGAGGTCCGGCCCGAGCTGGGCTCCCGGCAGGACGTGGAGGCCCTGTGGGAGAACATGGCCGTCATCGACTGCTTTGCCTCAGACCACGGTGAGAGGGCCCGCGGTGCGCCTCCTCTGCCCCGCAGGGGATCTGGGCCAGGCCCCTGGCCCCATGAAGACTGGGACTTGCTCTGTGCAATGCCCCAGCCCCTATACAGTGCCGGGTGCGTGGTGGGTGCTTGGTAAATGTTCAGTGAAAGAACGAGCAAGGACGGAAGTAAAACGAGAGACCATGGCGAGGGCTGGGCCCCAGAAGATGGCAGTCGTTCCTGTCTACCACTTCCCGACCCCCAGAGAAGAGAGTGCGGGAGGGAGGCGGCAGCCCTGGCCTGGCTCCGGAGGTGAGGTGACAGGTGCTGAGGGTCTGCCCTTTCTCCAGCCCCCCACACCTTGGAGGAGAAGTGTGGGGCCCGGCCGCCCCCTGGCTTCCCCGGGCTGGAGACCATGCTGCCGCTGCTGCTGACGGCTGTGAGCGAGGGCCGGCTCAGTCTGGACGACCTGCTGCAGCGCCTGCACCACAACCCTCGGCGGATCTTTCATCTGCCCCCCCAGGAGGACACCTACGTGGAGGTGGGGGAAGGGGGGATGCGGCCCAAGCGGCGGGGCCTCCCCAGCCCTGGGCTTCTCCCATGGGTGGTCTTTCCCTCGCTTCACTCTTGACTCCGGCAGGTGGATCTGGAGCATGAATGGACAGTCCCCAGCCACATGCCCTTCTCCAAGGCCCGCTGGACACCCTTTGAGGGGCAGAAGGTGAAGGGCACCGTTCGACGTGTGGTCCTACGAGGAGAGGTTGCCTATATTGATGGGCAGGTACGTGTGTGGCCGGTGCACAATCCCAGTTGTGTCGTTTCATCCCACCCAGCACATCTGTGCTGCCCGCTACCCCTCCAGCTGCCCTGGTTCTGTCCCCCAGGGCACTTTTTCTCCTTGCTGGCATCATTCCTTCAATCCCAGTCAGGCTCTCTCCTCACTCCCCGCCCCTGCCTCCTGCCTGCAGGTTCTGGTGCCCCCGGGCTACGGACAGGATGTTCGCAAGTGGCCTCAGGGAGCCGTTCCCCAGCTCACGCCCTCTGCCCCTGCCGCCAGCGAGGTCAACACGGTACACACACTGCTGGGCTGGGGGAGTCGGAGAGTGGCAGCCAGGGCGGGGTTTCAGGGTGGAAGGCTCTTTACTTGACAGTTAAGATCCCCACCACCTGCTTCTGTCTGCTGCAGACCACAGAATTAACTGTCAGTTTAGGAGGTTGCCTGTGGGAAACACGGACCCATTAACCAGAGATCTCGGGGGCGGTGTTGGGGCCAGCACGCGCCTCTAGAAAGCAGAGTGCCTGCCCTGCTGCGGACAGCACCGTGCTCGGGGAGGTCCTGGAGAATGGAGTCCGTGTGGACACTGAGCAGTTGGCTTTTCATGATGGGGTGAACTTGAGAAGGGGCTGGGTCAGTGATTTTTCAAACACGAGACCAGTGTTTGCTCTGCAGACGCCCGAAAGGCCCCGCCGGGTCATCCCAGGGCTCCCCGACGGCCGCTTCCACCTGCCACCCCGAATCCACCGGGCCTCAGACCCAGGTCTGCCAGGTAAGAGGCCTATCATGTCAGGGTGCGTCACCTGGACGTGGAGATGTGGGGCAGCCCCTCTCCCCTGCGCCCCCAGTGTCCCGGATGCAGCAGGGGCCTGGGAGCTGATCCAGGCCCTCCCCTCCCCGCACCTCATCGTTATCTCCTTACCCCGTCCTTCCTGCCACCCCCTCATCCTAGTCTGATCCACTGTGCCAACCTTTGCCTAAATCAGTCTGCCCAGCGTCAGGTAGGCCCCCACAGCTTCTTCTCACAGGCCCTTTTTGTTGTGGGCAGCTGCATTCCTGTGCCTGGGAACTGGGATCCCACGGGGCAGCAGAGCGTGGGGTAAATCCAGGGGGTGATGTGAGCCTGGCCGTTCCCTTCCCTAGGATCCCTTTGCCACTTTGGGGAGGGCCCGGGGGGGTTGGGGCCACTGCTCACAGACAGCAGCCCCATGGGAAATCACGTGTGCTCCCAGGGCTGCTAGTCCTTTGCCCTCCCCTAACCTGCTGGAGCTACTGTGGTGTGAGTCAGCTTAACACAGACTCTGTCATTCAGAGTCCGGGGTGGGAGGGGGATGGGAGGTCTCAGCCCTCACCCCCAGGCTTACATCTGTGCTGTTGCCTGTTTGCAGCCGAGGAGCCAAAGGAAAAGGTGTCTCGGAAGGCAGCTGAGCCAGGTGAGAGCCCCCTCTCCCCCCGACACACTCGCCTCGGGGACCTCTGATCCGGCCTGGCAGGAGGGACACTCTGACCAGCCTCTTCTGCCCCGTCCCTCACAGCAGAGCTGATGGGAACCCTTGATGGCACCTGCTACCCTCCACCACCAGTACCTAGACAGGCATCACCCCAGAACCTGGGGACCCCTGGCCTGCTGCACCCCCAGACCTCACCCCTGCTACACTCATTAGTGGGCCAACATATCCTGTCCGTCCAGCAGTTCACCAAGGACCAGGTGCCTGGGGGCGGGGGACCGGGACACCAGAGCGAAAGGATCTGGCAGCTTGGGGCCGGGACCTCCAGGCGCTGCCCTCCCAGCTGACTCCGGATCTTTCTTAGATGTCCCACCTGTTCAATGTGGCGCGCACGATGCAGAAAAAGCGGAGCCTCGACATCCTCAAGGTCAGGGTCGGGCTGTGGGCTGAGGATCCCGGCCCCCGTCAGCAGGGCTGTGCGGTGGTCGGGGGGGCCTCCCTCCCCTGCCGTGAGCCCCTCGTGTGAGTCCGAACCTCCCTCTCGCTCAGCTTTCTCTGCTGGGAAGGCCTGCTGCCCCGGGTCCCCTGTCTGTCCTCCTGTCAGCATGCAGCTGACTCGCGAAGCCCTGAGCATCAGCCCACCTGGTCCCTTGGTCTCTGCCAATGGACTCGTGGGAGAGCAGGGATGTTTCCTTTTCTCCCAGAGAATGTGTCTCATTCAGACTCTTAGCAATGGCTTTTGGAGGCAGAGCCTGTAGCTCAGCATGACACAGATGGTGGCATTCGTGGGGAGGGCTGTGGGGAGGGATCCTCGCAGGCTCCCTTGTGTAAACTGGGGAGAGGCAGCCTGTGTGTGCCTGAGGAACACACGTACACATCCCTCTCCCCCAGGGAAAGGTGATGGCCTCCATGTTCTACGAGGTGAGCACGAGGACCAGCAGCTCCTTTGCAGCAGCCATGGCCCGGCTGGGGGGCGCTGTGCTCAGCTTCTCAGAAGCCACATCCTCCGTCCAGAAGGGTGAATCCCTGGCCGACTCCGTGCAGACCATGAGCTGCTACGCCGACGTCGTGGTGCTTCGGCACCCCCAGCCCGGAGCCGTGGAGGTGAGGCGCCTGGGCTCCTGTGCCCGGGACCCCGGGAGGGCGGGACTGAGGCAGGGAGACGCAGAGGCAGGACTCTCCCTTGTGCCGTTTCCACAGCTGGCAGCCAAGCACTGCCGGAGGCCAGTGATCAACGCTGGGGATGGGGTTGGAGAGCATCCCACCCAGGCCCTGCTGGACATCTTCACTATCCAGGAGGAGCTGGGCACTGTCAACGGCATGACGGTGAGGGGGCGGCCAGGGAAGGCTGGCGAGGGAGGCGGTGGAAGTCGCTCCTTTCCCCGGGCATGCTGCATCAAGGAGCCCGCATCCCGGCCGAGGCCAAAGCTCTGAAATGGGAAGGGGTGCTCAGTATGGGGGCCCTCTTGTGACGGGGTTCCTCCCCTAGATCACGATGGTGGGGGACCTGAAGCATGGACGCACGGTGCACTCCCTGGCTTGCCTGCTCACCCAGTACCGAGTCAGCCTGCGCTACGTGGCGCCTCCCGGCCTGTGCATGCCGCCCGACGTGTGGGCCTTCGTGGCCTCCCGTGGCACCAAGCAGGTGAGGCCCCGGGAGGCCCTGGGGGACCGGGGTCAGGCAGGCAGACCTGGCCCTGCATTCACCCCGCCTCGGCCTCGCCCTTCAGGAGAAGTTTGAGAGCATCGAGGCGGCGCTGCCGGACACCGACGTGCTGTACATGACGCGGATCCAGAAGGAGCGCTTCAGCTCTGCCCAGGAGTATGAAGCCGTGAGTGCCGGGGCTCAGGAGCCGGGGCTGGTGCGCCGGGCACCCCGACAAGAGGCCAGGGGGGTGGGGAGGCTCCTGGAGCTTGGTCAGCGCCCTGGGTGTGGTCACGTCGCGTGGGTGTGGCGGGGACCTGGGGAGCCGGGGCTGTGGCCTCATGCATCCCTGCCCTGAGGTGCTGACAGGGCCCATCTGTCTCAGTGCTTCGGCCAGTTCATCCTCACTCCCCACATCATGACCCGGGCCAAGAAGAAGATGGTGGTGATGCACCCCATGCCCCGCGTCAACGAGATCAGGTGACGTGACGAGAGTGGAGGCTCCCCGGGGGCTGGCTGGGGGCCCACTGAGGCCATCGCGGGCTCTGTGGTGACTCTCGCCTTCTCTCGCAGCGTGGAGGTGGACTCAGACCCCCGAGCAGCCTACTTCCGCCAGGCCGAGAACGGCATGTACATACGCATGGCTCTGTTAGCCACCGTGCTGGGCGTGCTGGGCCGTTTGTAGGGCCCCGCTCCTCAGCCTCCGGCCCAACTGCTGGGCACGGAATCCGGTGCCCCCCACGGGGGCCGCACACGCCGATGCTCTGGGGTATCCAGGTAGCTCCCGTGCTCATGTGCACACATGTGCAGACCACACTCCTGGAATTGGACTGGACGGAGCTCTGCAGCACAGGGGTTAAACTGTCTCCCGCTTGCACCTCAATTGTGTACAGTTTTTCTACTGACTTAATAAATAGCTTAGCTGCCTCTAGTCCTGCTTCCTTGCCTGTCTTTTGGCTTCAGCATAGGATGCCAAGTGTAATAAGCAGAGCTTTCTTCCAGAAAATGAGAACGGCAGGCTCCTGCTCTAGCCAGGGCTGAGCAGCCAAGTTCAGCATTATCGGAGCCATGGCTCTTTGGGGTCTGGGCAGGAACATGCTGTTCCGTTGGAGATCTGAGCCACACGGATATATGTGCAGCCCTCCTTCCTCAATTAAGTTGCACTCCAAGTCCTGACATGAGTCCTGGTGAAAGAAGGCTGAGCAGGCTGGCTGGTGAGGTTCATGATCCTGTAGGCCTCTTCTCTCCTCTGCCTGGTTGGTCCTTCAGTAGCTGAGGTGGCCACTGATCCTCACACCTCGCCTGGAAGTTCTCAAGCTGCCAGCACTGCTGGGAGCCCCTCCTGTCTGTTATCCATGGGAGCCTCTGCCTGACCCGGGACTTTTCAGACCGGACTAGGGACAGAGGGATAGGTGCCCTGGAGGGCTGAGGGGCACTCTGGCTGGGAAACCCTGGGGTAGGGGACGGGTACAGTAGCTCATGAGTCTGCAGGTTAGGGCCTCCGTGGATCTTTCAACATGTGAGCTGTTCCATCCCAGGAACTTCAGTAGCACTCACTGAGCGCCCTCTGGGTACAAAGCACCACGCGCGATGGGAGTACAGGGGCGAACAAGATAGTTCTGCCCTCGGTTTTGAAGCCTCGGGTGGCACGGCATTAGGGACGCGTAGATTGAACACGTTTGCACGAGATGGCCCAGACATCACGCAGTGATGGCGCCAGCGTCACCCAGGAAGTGCCTGCTTCATGCAAAGAGCTAGTGGCATGTTCTAGCGGTAGGAAAGGAGAAGGAACTCTTTTTTTTTTAAGAGTGAACAAGAACTTAACACATTTTTTTGTTTGGTTTTTGGTTAATCTTCACCCAAGGCTATTTTTTCCATTGATTTTTAGAGTGGAATGGAGAAGGAGAGATAAACATCGATGTAAGAGAGACACATCCAGTGGTTGCCTCCTGCACATGCCCCAACCAGCGCCGGGAATCAAACCCACAACCCTTCAGGCTGCAGGCTCTACCCCAGTGGTTCTCAACCTTCCTAATGCCACGACCCTTTAATACAGTTCCTCATGTTGTGGTGACCCCCAATTTCATCGTTACAAATTGAACATAATTAAAGCATAGTGATTAATCACAAAAACAGTATGTAATTATATATGTGTTTTCCGATGGTCTTAGGCGACCCCTGTGAAAGGGTCGTTCGACACCCAGGTTGAGAACCGCTGCTCTAACCACTGAGCAACTGGCTAGGACAACACATTTAATCTCATGCCAACTTTTCAACTGTTTCTACAGATGCAGAAATTGTTACTGCGTGGCTTACCAGTCACATAGCTAGGGTTCACAACAGGACTACTAACGCATCCATGGGCAGCCAGTTTTCAGAAAAGAGCGATCAGCACAGATCTGGAGTCAGGAAGGCCCACGGAGCTGTGACTCGATTCGGGCTGGTTCCTGAGGAAGGGGCAGGCTTTGGCAGGTGGGTGGGAGGAAGATGAAGGCACTTCTAGCACAGCTTGCATGGCAGTTCTGTGTCTGCAGCACAGCGAGGAGACCCAGCAGGCGTTCCTGCTCTGTCTAGTTAGGGTTGAGAGCCTGGTAGGCCAGACCAAGGGGTCTGGATGTAGATTCCAACAAATGGGAATTCATATCCACAGGCGCTGTTTGAACAGGGTGGGTGAACTATCGGGCCATCTGCTGCTCAGGGGAGCTGAGCCCTCTCCTGTCCCACTAATATCCCTTCCCAGGCTTCCAAACCCCGGCCCTGGCGAGTTCTTCCTCAGGTACTTGGAGGACGTGGTTGGTTGGAAAAGAGAGTTATCATTTAAAGAAGCTGCTGGTCCTCTCCAGAGCTCCTGTTACCCTTCTTGGGCTATTCACACAAGTCAGAGATTATTTTCCCACGAACTTGGGAACCTGTCACACACAGATCCCACGGAACTCGGAGAGCCTCGTCCTCAAGTGGAAGCAGTGTTTGCTGCCAAGCGGCAGGCACAGTGTACTCAGTTGCTAAGTGGTGGGAGGTGTTTCTGCCCTGATCCTTTCTTTGGCTCTCCTCGTCATAACACAGCTCTCAGTTGACTAAACTCTTCCCCCTTTCAACCAGAAATGAGATCTTATTACACTGGGAAATAAAAGAAGCTACAAGAAACGAAAACAGCCCGGCCTGTGTGGATCAGTGGTTGAGCATCAACCCATGAACCAGAAGGTCACTGGTCCCATTCCCTGTCGGGGCACATGCCCGGTTGTGGGCTCAATCCCAGGCGATGTTGATTCTGCCCCACTGACGTTTCTATCTCTCCTCTTTCTCTCACTAAAAAATCAATAAAAACATTTTTTTTTAAAAAAGAAAAGACATAAAAACAGTCCTTCAAACAAAATACCCATATCTGAGCCTGTTCTACATTTATTGAGAAGGTCATAGGCCCCAGCTAATTATTAACCATAACAAGTTTCCTGGTCTTTCCTCCTGAGATGTTTAAGAGATTTGATCTTTTTTTTTTTTAAGTTACCATAGCTCTAGTCACGTCCCAAGGACTGTTTGTTCTAGCACTTCGCAATATTCACATTCTTTTTACTTTCACTTTTGGATGAACCCTTATTTCCCCCCAACTCTCGTGAAAAGAGGTCCGACCTAACATGTTCACTTGTCACTGCAAAGTCATTTCCCCCAACTATTCACTGTTTAGTGAAAAAAATCGCCTCCAAATAGGCATTCCATTTGGAGCTCCGTCACCTTCATCCTGTTCCTGTCTCATCACTAGTGAAGGCAACCGGCGCACCTAGGGGCTTCAAGTTGAAAGGGTAGAGTTGGGAGTTTCCGAGGTAACACTGGCAGGCATCTCTGATTCTGTAACAATATCCCATCGACTGTGGGAGACAGTGGCTGGTGGAGGCCTGGAGCAGAGAATGAGCACGAGGTGAAATGAGTGCATGGGAAGATAGTTTAGGAGCAGCATCTGGAAGAGATGGGGGGTAGGAGCCATTCCACCACCAATTAGGATGTTGCACTAAATGCAGACAATGGGTGAAGAGGGTCTGGACTAACAGACAGGAATGGATGTTATAAAATACTAAGGCCGGTGTGGCTCAGTGGTTGGGCATTGACCCATGAACCAGGAAGTCATGCTTCAATTCCAGGTTGGGGCACATGCCCAGGTTTCAGGCTCAATCCCCAAAAGGAGGTGTGCAGGAGACAGCCAATCAATGATTCTCATCCCTGATGTTTCTATCTCTCCCTCTCTCTGAAATCAATAAAAACATATTTTAAATAAGGAAAATACTAAGATAGGAAAGAATGGAAAATGACTCCACGGAGTGGGGACCTTGAGATTGGGAGAATGAGGACTGGCATAGAGCAGAGAGCCAGTTTGGGGGAGGGAAGGGTGGAGTATTTGGGCATTATATGGTCTGTTGTTATGGGGCATCTATATGGAGATGTCATTTAGATAATGAAGCTGGGGAACTGGGGAAAGGTACAACAGAAAAATATGTGACATTTATCTATGTATATAAAAGCCTAAGCGACTGTTACGACCAGTCGACCGGTTGCTATGATGCTCACTGACCACCAGAGGGCAGATGCTCAGCGCCGGAGCTGCCCTTTGGTGGTCAGTGTGCTCCCACAGTCAACCTCCCACGGCCGGCCAACCTCCTGCAGTCCCTCCCCCAAGCTGGCCAGCCCGATTGGCCCCAATCAGCCTGATTGGGCCTGGGCGAGACGGCCCCAGTCGTCAGCCAGGCTGAGGGACCCCACCCATGCACGAATTCATGCACCGGGCCTCTAGTATGTGATAACACGGTGCCATCGAACAGGAACTTGATTCACTAGGGTATCCCAAGCATCTAAAACAGTACTGAGTACTAAAATAGTAGATCAGGGGTCCTCAAACTACGGCCCACAGGCCACATGCAAATACAAATATTGTATTTGTTCCCGTTTTGTTTTTTTACTTCAAAATAAGATATGTGCAGTGTGCATAGGAATTTGTTCATAGTTTTTTTTTAAACTATAGTCCGGCCCTCCAACTGTCTGAGGGACAGTGAACTGACCCCCTGTTTAAAAAGTTTGAGGACCTCTGTAGTAGATGGCCAATAAACATTTGTTGACTGAATCATCAACATAAGCAGCTTTGTGGTGGTAAAGTGAACACCAGATTTTATGGGCTTAGTGAGGGAGGGACTGGTTTAGAGGCTGGGGTCCCAAGAGGCAAGGGAAAGAGGTGTTGGGATGGGACCTGAAGGAGTGTAGGAAAGGCTGGAAGAGCTGATGAACCCACAGGAGATTAATGAAAGGGTCACCGAGTTGGGCTCCAGGGGGAAGGTAGACACTGTGAGTTTGTGGTAGTTTTGGGGAGACAGGTCCGGGGCAGGGCAGGCATGTCACCCACCCTGAGGACCCTAAAAAATAAATTCCTCCCTCCTTGAGAGGGCCCTGGTTAGTTACCACCACCGGCTACGGCAGATCCGCCCTGGGGAGTCAGCGCGTAAGGCATCTGGGGGGAGCCCGGGGACTGAGAACACGTGGTGGGCTTTGCACTGAGCCCTCAGCCATTTGTTCACCATCGTTCCATCCTTCCATTCCTTTACCAACAGTCAGTGCTCAGCGCCAGGCTGTGAGCTGGGTGCTGGGGAGGCGAATATGAGGGAAGCTGTGCCTTCCCTCAGGGCAACCTGCCGATCAGCATCTGTAGGGCATACTCTCCCCCCCCCCCGCTTACCCCCCCTTATTGTGCTTCCAGCAGTCCTGTGAGTCCTGATCCAAACCCTGCTCTGGTGCAGCAGGTGGGCTGGAGGGAGGGGAGCAAGGAGGCGATCTGACCTCTGGGCAGACGTCAAGGTCAGGGAAAAGCAAGTTTGCTATTGTAGGGTCTCAAACCTGCTTATTTTGGTAAACGTTAACTGCCTTCCTTCCTGGGTTTGGTCCCCTTATTTCTCCCTAGGTTTTTGGCTAAAGTCCTGCTGAAATGTATAACCTATTTTGGCTGAGCCAAAGGAAACGAGAGACTGGAATTGAATGTGCAGACTGTTTGGGTCAGAGAGAAAGTCAGGCAGCAAACCCTGGCACAGATGCCATGGGCACAGGACCAAATGGAAGAGGAAAGCTCGGGCGGGTGGCACCTGGAGACCCACCCACACAGTGCTTTCCTCTTCTATTCTGAGGTTCATGTTTTAAGAATGGAAAGTGCTCTGTACAAGCGCCTGCACCTTTCCCTCCCAGCGTAGCTCTAATCTAGGGCAGGGGAGGCTGCTGATGGCTGCGCTTTCCTTCTCTCCAGCCGTGAGGCGCCCACTTAGAAACCGACCACAGAGCCTCCCAGAGGGCATGGGGGTTCTGGTGCTGCAGGGGAGGCGGCAGGAGATGTGCCCTTCCCCAGGGTGGCTCCCATGGCCTCTAGATGGTGCCCAGTGCGGAGGGACAGCTCCGCACGGAGGAGACCTGTCCTCTGAGTGCGCTTTGCCCAGGCCTGGTGGGAACTGCTCCCTGGCCTGCAGGATGCTGTAGCCGGGGGAGCAGGGCGGGGCAGGGAGAGGCAGGGAGTGATGCTGAAGGAGAGAGGCACAAGCTCTGGCCACCCGGCCCTCCTTCCTACTCATTCTCCTCGCACTTTCTCTCTCCCATCCTGGAAATCGGGGTCTTTGTCTGTGGGATCGTCTATGATCCCAGTTCCATCCACAACCTCGGGCTTGCCCCACAGAAGCCTGGGAGCTGCCCAGAGCCCCGCTCCTCCCTGAAGGTACCGGCCAGGTGCTGGTGGGATGGCCCTGGAGCTCATGGGAGACAGGGTGGCCCTGGGACCTCCCAGAGCTGGGGGTGAAGAGTCCTTCAACCATAAAGGAAACTCCCTAAATGCAGCGCTCCGGGGAGGTGGGGGATCTGCCAGGAAGAGGGCCAGGGCTTTCCCATCCTGGCTCAGGCCCTGAGATCCCTCCGGAGCCTCTGCTCAGCGTGGCACGGGCCAGGTGGGAAGAGGGGTGCTGCTCCCCCTCTGACGGCCAGCTCAAGGCAGCAAGGATGGGCCCAGTCCTTTAGACTGGCCGGCACTGAAACACTGAAGTCCCTGAAGGGGCAGCAGGGTCCCTGGAGGGAGGAGCACACAGCTTTGTCACTCTGCTCTTCCTCTTAAAAAAATAATATATATATTTTATTGATTTCAGAGAGGGAGAGAGAGAAACATCAATGACGGGAGAAAATCACTGATTGGCTGCCTCCTGCACGCCCCACCCCGGGGACCAAGCCTGCAACCCGGGCACGTGCCCTGACTGGGGATTGAACCGTGACCTCCTGGTTCATGGGTCAGTGCTCAACCGCGGAGCCACGCTGGCTGGGCACCCTGCTCTTCCTCTTGACCCCAGACAGACTGTTCCCCTAGCCTGCTGGGACCTCAGTCCTCACCTTGGACAGAAAGGTGTGTCTGTCCCCTGCCAGCTGGCCCAGCAGACCCCAGGCAAGCAGCGCAGTGAGGAAGGCGGGGCCTGTCCACCTGCCCCGATGTCCCCCAGGCCGTCTCTGCAGCCTCCCAGCTGGCTGTTCTGTCTGGCTCCTTGGTCTCCGGTCTCCTGGGAGCACACCTGCAGCTGCACTCGCAGGATGACAATCCCGTCTCCCTTCCTCCTGGCCACCTCGCCTTCTCTGGCTCTCCTCTGCCCCTGCCCCTGCCCCTCGCCCCCTGGCTAACCAGCTGTGTAACCACCTGCCAGGGCTGCGTTGATGGATGACAGGCCTTCCCCCCTCCGCTCTTCCTCCACCTCCCCTTCACTCCCGCCCCTTTCCAGTCCTTTCTCCTCACCTCTCCCTCTGCCACGTATTCCATCGTCAGGGAAGGGCCCACAGGGCAAGGCCGCTGGACGCGCCGTGGAGAAGGTGGGCTGGGGAGATAACAGGGCAGTGCCGGCAGCTCCCGCCGATGAGGGTTTCCTGGCCCCCTTGGGAACGCTGTACACCCGAAGGGGGACGCTCCCCATCCGACTGGAGGGGCGGGGGGCGGGGGGGGGGCGTGGAAGACGGCTGGGGCCTCGGAGCAGACAGAACCGAGTTTGAATCTCAACTCGGACAGTTATCAGCATCAGGACCTGGGCGGTAAGCCTCAGCTTCCCCAGAATGGAAGGCGCAGCTATACGACCTCAGTGCCTTGCGTTCAGGGTTAGCTCAGTAAATGCTGGCTCCTGTCTCCGCTGTCGGGGTGCTGGCCCACCCTGTTCCCCGGAAATCTCTCCTCTGCACCCGGGATTCCCCCAACGCTAGCCCTTCCCTACAGGCTCTGTACCCGGCACGCTCACACCCACACGTCATGTGGTCCCTCCGCTTACAGTTAGGAAGCTGGAGGCAGAGAGGCTACCAGTGACCAGAGGATAGACGAGAGCAGAACCACGGAGCCAGAGTTCAGGCCCAGGCCCTGCGGACCGGCAGGAGCAGGCGGCTGAGAAAGGGGCCCAGAAACTCAGCTGGGCGAGAGCTTCGAAGGGCCCTGCGTGGGGCAGTGCCCTCCGCGTCCCCGGATCTGTCTCTCGCTTCAACAGTGTGTGCACGGAACAGACCCAGAGGCACCCCTTCTTCCAGCCTCCGACCCCCCTCCAGCCTCTTTTCCAGTCACCACCTGGGGAACCACCTCAGCCATCCTCAGCCTCCCAGACCAGCGACACCCGTTTTTAATCTTAGGTCCTTATTGCCGAACAACCATGAGCTCCCAAACTCGTCAGAATTATTCCACGGAGGTGGAGGCCCGTCGACCCGCTGGCTGACCTGCATCCACGGCTCCCACACCTACCTCGCTCTGGGCTTCCGTTTGGACCAGAGGACGTGGCTCTGGAGGGTGTGGTCACTTCCGAGAGCGCCCTACAGCTCTGCTCTGAGCGTCGCTCAAAGATGCAAAACCAGCGCGGTGGCCGCATTCTCTCCAGGACGCGCTGAAGCCTCTCCAAGGTGAGTGGGCAAAACTCAGGACGCCATGGAAGCCGTCTTGGCCTTGCAGAGGAACCTGAACCAGGCCCTTGTGGACCTGCCTGCCCCGGTTCTTCCCCCACGCAGACCCTCAGCTCTGTGACTTCCTGGGGAACCACTTCCTGGGTGAGGAGGTGAAACTCATCAGGAAGATGGGCGACACCTGACTCGCCTCCGCAGGCGCCGGCCCCCAGGCTGGGCGAGTATCTGTTCTACAGGCTCATCCTCACCCTCAAGCACCACTAGGAGCCTTTGGAGCCCAGAGGCCTGTGAGGGGCCCCCCTGCATCCCCTGGTGTCTGGCTTTTGCCTGAGCCTCTCCCTGAAACCACTAGCCGTCCTTTTAACCACCCTGAGCCCTCTCCCATGCTTGGACCACATGGAAACAATAAAGCTTTTTGTAGTGCTCCCCCCCTTCCCCGCCAAAAAAAGGGGGGCCTGGTGGGCATGAGAACGGGCTCTGCTCCTGACCCTGTCACTCACTGGGTGACCGTGGGGAAGTCCTGTTCCCTCTGAGCCTCAGCTTCCTCTTCCTCCTCCTGCAGGGGTGGGGCAGAGGGACTGCGTGCTCTGTGAGGTCTCTCTCTGCCTTGGACAGCCTGTTCCCTCCCCTGCAGAGGGACCCAGCTGTGCATGTAGGTGGGCCGGCAGCTTAGGGCTGTGCGTAAGGTGAACATCTAGTCCTCATTTCCCCCAACCTCCATTTCCTCTCTTCCCCACCCCCACCCTGTCGCTTGGGGCCTATAATCAATGAGCCGTAAAATGGGAAAGTATCAGGAACTAGCAAAGCATGGAGAGCAGCTGGGGCCGGGGCAGCTCAGCTCCCGGTGGGATGGGCCGCCAGCCCGTCACCTTGGCCCAGCCTCCCACGTCCTCCCCAGACCATCAGTGACCCAGCTGGGCCCAGGCCCCCAGCTAAGGATCCGAGTGGGGAGGCCTACTTCCGACCAGTCCAAAGGCCTCACGTTAGAAAGAGTAATGGAATCTGTGTGTATTGATGTGAAAAGGTGCAGCCAGGGTGTCTGAGTCATGAAAGCAGGTTAAACAATAAAGTGATCCCGTTAGGTTATTAATAGAAGTGTTTGCGTATATAAAAATATGAGCGGGGAGATTCCGGGCTGTGGATAGCAGCTACCTCTGGGAGTAGTTCATAGGGGGGAAAATTCACATTCTACTTTATGCACATTTCCTTTGTTGAACTCTTAAAACAGGCATATATTTATAATATGCTTTAGTAACAAAAAGGAGATAATTTCATAATAAAATTACTTCCATTACTGGGTGGTGGGGGGAGCCTGGCAGAAACATGCACAGGCTAATAAGAAATGCTGCTCGGGGCTGGGGCTTGATCGCTGTGGTGGGAAGGCCAGTGAGCCCTGCTGATCCGAAGCACTAGATCTCAAGTCAGCACAAACAGTTTGGTTTTTAAAAAGCAAAAATCAATCCCTCAGTGGGTCTGGTTTGTCAGATCAAATCTATAGGATCCTATATGATCCTGAAGGCAAAAGGGGAAGAACTGTAAAGAGGTCCTTGGTGTCCGCAGCCCAAGCCTGGACCCGAGGGGGGGCAGTCAGGGCTGAAGGCCCCCCCCCTGGCCTCATGCAGCTGAGAACCGAGCCCACATCAGCCCCGGGGTCCAGCCGCGCTCCCCCAGAGCCACGCAGCTTCCCTCTGGCCAGCCGGAGGCAGGCACCGTGGCCTGGGGGAGCCTTTAGGAATGACTCCCAGAAGCCGTTTGCTCCTTGCCTTCCAGCCCAGGCTGGGGCACGCTGAGGAGGGGAAGGTGGGACGAGCCTGCAGTTCCAACCTGTATCACGGGGAAGTACATTTGATGGTGGAGGGGGCGGCTGGGGAGGGGGCGAGGGCTGTGGAGGTCACTTGGACTGTCGGATTCTGTCGGTGCTCAGGTGACGGATTCTATTTCCCGCCCCAGGAGTCAGCACGGGCTGAAGGATGCAGTGACACACACATTTATTGTGGAGCTGCAGTGGAGTCCTCCCTCTCTCTGGGAAAGCCCAGGGCACAGCACCAACAGAGGGATAGACAGACCCCCAAAGGGACACATGGATGGTGCAGACTCAGAGACCATAGCGCAGCCACACAGGCACAGAGAGACACAGGCCACAGCACCAAGAAACACACACACACACACACACAGACAAAGCCACAGGGCCAGAACACATGGACAAAGTGCAAGTTTTGGGGCTCCTGCATAGACAGAGCAAGGGCCATGTGGGGAGGGGCCCCTGATGACCTCCCCCAGGCCTAGGCACACCAACAGCACACAGACAGGCAGATGCCCCAGCCAGCGGCCAGCCTGCCACACAGACAAATGAACTGCACGGAAAGGATGCTCATGGCTCCCCAGACCGCGGGGAGCTGGGACCCCCACCCCCCACTGCACTGATTCCCTGCTCAGCCCAACTCCCACCCCACTCCCCCCTTACTTTGGTCTTGCCCACTGGGGCTTGGGGCTGGGGAGTTGGCAGGTGGCAGGAGGGCGAGAGGAAGGGGTAAGGGCCCAGCTGAGAGCCTAGGGCTGAGCCAGGGCCTGGCAGTGGGGAGAGGGCAGGGCCAGCTCAGGCTTGGGGAGGCTCCTGGCAGCGCAGGCACTGGTCCATCTCGGACTGGTACTGCTCAACCTGCAGGGTACAGCTGGAGAATCCAAATCGGGAGTAGAGCCGGGATGTGGCTTCGGCCAGGACAGCATCTGGGTCCGCAGTGGAGTCTGTGGGAAAGTGATAAGAGACAGCAGGTCCCAGGGGAGCCGGGAACCAGGCCGGGGCCAAGATAAGGACCAGTGAAGGGGGACCCAGGAGCGTGCACAGCATTCAGGCCAGGCTTCAATGGGGATCTTTATTTGCTTTCCGTGTTGTATGAAAAGCATAAAAACGCCAAAGAAAAGGCTGGACTCACCCCAAATCGACCAGGCTAACACACTAAACTGTTCTGATTTTTCTATTCTCTTCTGCTCTCTGAGTATCAGAATACAGCCCTTCAGCAGCCAGGCCACCCAATTTTCCGGGACAACCCAGATGTTAAATATTCTGTCCCACTGCCCCTCCAGAGCCATCAAATATCCCACAAAGTATAATATTTTTGGCATCCAAATTGCATGTCTCTGATTGCTTCCTGCATCTGGAAGAAACTCAAAAAATCCTTTGTCAGTTTGTGAGTCACCATATATATTTTTAATAGTTGAATCATAATGTAGAGATAATTTTATATTCAGCCTTTCCTTTTAGCATTATACCACAAACAGTTTCCTAGTTGCCATACAGTATTCATAGTCATCGTTTTTAGCAGATATGTGGTATCACTGAGTGGAGGTGCTGGATTTACTTAACTGTGCTTCATCACTACTAACTAGGTACTAGTGATCTTGTAAAGGGTTACTAGTTCCCTGCTCTACTTGGAGAGGGAGAGGGAGAAGGAGAGGGAAAGGGAGGGAGAGGAATAGGGAGAGGGAGGGGGAGGGGAAGAGGGAGGGAGAGGGAGGGGGAGGGGAAGAGGGAGGGGGAGAGAGGGAGAGAGAGGAAGAGAGGGAGAGACCGAGACAGCCTCAGTAATATCTACCTCTGTTTTGTGGGGGAATGCTTCTAGGAATCACTGGCTGGGGCCAGTGTGGACTCACCGATGGCCAGATGTGCAGAGGCAATGTGGTACGTGAGCGTCAAGGACCACATGCGTAGTTCATGAGTGGCCTGGACTCCTGGCACTGACAGCAGTGCATCCCTCACCGGCTCAAAGCCCACATTGTGGGGGGCACCTGCAAGCAGCATCCACCAAGCCTTACTACTGGGGCTATTCCTGCCCAGGGACAACCCCCACCAGACCCCCTCTCCCCCACTCTGTACCCCCTCAGCCTGTGACCCCCACATCTCAGCCTGTGCCTGAACCCTCCTTCCAGCAAGAGGCCCATGGCCTCGGCCTTCTCCCCACACTCATCAGAGGAAAGAGAGGCGCCCCGTGCTGGAGTGAGGTCAGAGAGGGCCCAAAGGATGGGGAACAGTGGGTCTGGTTCACCTTCCATGAGGACACGGAGAACATCTCGGAGGGTGGGCGCCGTGGACCCAAGGGCGCAGATAGAGAAGAGGAAGGTGCTGATGGGATCAGCTGCCTTGCACTGAGGCTGAGACAAAGAGAGACCCCCTAAGCCCGAAACAAGGGACCATTCAGAGGAAGATCTAGGGGTGTCCTAGGCCCCTGAGAACCCTGCTCAGGGGAAAGGGGCCAGGACCCCAGGCAGGGATCCTAGGGAGCCAGGAGCTGGAATGGGGGAAGGAGGCTGTGGGTCCTGGGAAGGCGGGGATGGGGGGTGGAGTTGGGGGAGGAAGGCTGGGACAGGCCTGGTGGACAGTACCTTGAAGTAGATGAGGATGGAGGCAGCCAGCACCCCAAGGCTCTGCAGGAGGTCCCCCAGTACATGCACAAAGGCCGCCCGGACACTGGTGTTCCCCAGGGGCAGGTGCTCCCCGGGCCCCTCCTCCAGCGGTGCATACTCAGCCCCCCTAGACCCATGGCTGTGCTGGGGCCCAGCCTGGTGCAGCACAAAGGCCATTCTGAGGGGGAAGCAGAGCAGCTCAGCCCAGGGGGCCTGCTCCCAGCCTCCTCTGCCTACTTCCACACCTCCCCCTCTCTCCTCCCCCTCTCTCCTCCTCCTCTCTCCTCCCCATGAGCTCTTTCTCCACTATATTCTCCCTGTGTTCCCAGCCCCAGGAAGATGACAACATTGAGAAAAATAGTGCCGCCTGGGGGCAAGAATAGAGCAATAGAGCGCATGGTGCCAGAGATCTGCATTCAGATGCTGGCCCTGCTACTTAAATAGCTATGCGGCCTGGGTGGTTGTGAGCTTTTAATGAGATGATACTGATGACAGTCCCAGCAAGAGTGGCTGGTACACGGCAGGCCTTTAACCAGTGTCTGTTGACTCTGAATTCCCCCCCCCCTCTCCCCGTTGTCTCTCAGGCATTCCCAGGGCAGCCTGCTGAGAACCAGTGTTTTGCGTTGCCTGTCTGTCTGGGAGGGGAGGACCTGCTCTCCCAGCCTGGAGGAGGGCCCCTTGCCCTGAACCCCACAGGTGGCTGCTCCATACTGGACCGTACAGCAGATTGGCACAGACTGCGATGCCCGCGGTCACCAGCATGGCGCCCCCCTCGATGTGGTAGTCGCTGTGCAGCAGGCGGATGAAGGCCAGGTACAGGAGGACGCCCGTGACCATCCAGAGGGAGATCACAGAGGCCAAAGCCCCCAGAGTCTCTGCAGGCAGAGACAAGCTATTAGAGACCTGTCCGGGACCCTAGGAGGTGCCCCCAGCAAGACTGGAGGGTCACCAGCTCATGCAGGAGCCATACCTGAGCGATGCCAGCCAAAGGTCATGGTGCGGGTGGCTGGACGGGTAGAGAGCCAGAGAGAGAAGAGGCTGCCCAGCATGCTGCCCACATCTGCCAGCAAGTGGGCTGCGTCGGTCATAATGGCCAGGCTGTGTGCTAAATACCCACCTGCAAGGGTAAAACCATGTACATTTGCTGTATAGGCATGAAAATGGGGGGGCATACACCAAAATGTGAGCTGTGGTTTTTCACTGGTGATGGGATTACAGATCGTTTTTATTTTCTTCTTTTCACTCATCCACATTTCCTAGTTTTTCTACAATGACATTTTAATAACAAGAACATAGGGCTTTGAAAAGAGCCGTTATCACAGAGGCCAGCCCTGGACCTCGCCCTGAACCTCCCCGGTGCTGTCCTTCACTCCCTCCGGTTTCTGGATCCCTGGGCACCCAACTCCCAAGTGCCAGCCATCCCCCTCTTCTCTGCACCGCCACCCCCTGGCACATCCTGGGACTCTGAGTGGAGAGTGGCTTAGGCAGATGTCGGGATGATGGGGTTGGAGGGGCAGCTCTCCAACTTACCAACCACCTCCCCGGCCATAAAGGCGCAGCACACAGCACAGGCGACGCATAGCTGCCTCTGCGCCCGCAGCCTCTCAGGGGTGAGGCCGGGCTGTGGCAGGGGGTCCCTGTGGCAGTGGAAAGTTGTCTCCTCAGCTGTGGACTCCATGGGCTCTGTGAAGAGACTGAGGTGGGCAACATGGTTCAACTGGGGCCTGGCTCGCGGGCTAACTTGCTCCTCACTCTCAGATCCTGGATCCTGCGGACTGGCTCCATCAGATGTGGCCCATCTCTCACTCCTTCCCAAGGCTTGGTCACACCCGGCACCTTGTGGACAGAGGGCCACACGAGAGATGGGGCCTAGATGAACACTCAGATCACAGCCTTTCTTTTCTTTTCATACACATTTCCCAGCTGGAAAGCACCTTAGAGTTGGTCTATTCCAGTGGTCGGCAAACCACGGCTCGCGAGCCACATGCGGCTCTTTGGCCCCTTGAGTGTGGCTCTTCCACAAAATACCACATGCGGGCGCGCCCGTACAGTGCGACTGAAACTTCGTGGCCCATGCGCGCAGAAGTCGGTTTTCGGAAAGGAGATAGACAAAACAAGTATAAGAGACGAGTGTGGATGGGAGAGTTGGAAGGGGTCGACTTCAGCGAACGTACCTCAACCAGATTGAGGACGTTTTTAGCAAAGGCCAGCTTAGGAGGACCCTCATTAAGTTAATAACAATGTACCTACTTATATAGTTTAAGTTTAAAAAATTTGGCTCTCAAAAGAAATTTCAATCGTTGTACTGTTGATATTTGGCTCTGTTGACTAATGAGTTTGCCGACCACTGGGCTAGTCTAACACCTTATTCAAGAAAGTAGAAGTGTGAGGCATGCATCGATTTGACTGCCCTGGAGCAGTTACTGTCTGCTCCTAAGGTTCCCGTGCAGATGCAAGAAAAAAAGGGGTCCTGGTGCTCTGATTATGGCAGCCAGGACTGAATGGGGGACACAGCGAAAAAACACGGAGTTTTTACAGCTCAGACATTACCTTGGAAACACTTGAGCCTATTTTACTCCAAAGAAGAATCTAAAACATGAGCTTACAAGAGAAGTGTTAGAAAATTATTCCCCTATACCCTTGCCTTCTAATTCCACTTTTAAAAGCTTAGGCCCTAGCCAGGTAGTTGGTTAGAGCATCATTCTGATATGCCAAGGTTTCAGGTTCAATTCCGGGTCAGGGCACATTCAAAAATCAACCAATGAAAGCATACATAAGTGAAACAACAATTGATGCTTCTCTCTCTCTCTCTCTCTCTCTCTCTCTCAAATCAATTTAAAAAAAATAAAAGCTTGCCCTGACTGGTTTTCTCAGTGGATAGAGCGTCGGACTAGGACCAACGGGTCCTGGTTTGATTCTGGTCAAGGGCACGTAGTACCTCAGGTGCAGGATCCTCCCCAGCCAGGCCCTGGTCCGGGCATGTGCAGCGTGCAGGAGGCAACCAATCGGTATGTTTCTCTCACATCGATATTTCTCTCTGTCTTTCCCTCTCTAAAAATCAATGGAAAAATATCCTCTAGTGAGGATTTAAAAATAAAAATTAAAAAAATGAAAGATTTAGGAGAGCGAGAGGACTTATGGGGGCCACACAGTTAGTGGTAGAGCTGAGACACACACCATTTCGTGATGAGAGGCACCGTAAGAAATACAAAATGAGCAAATCATCAAACGTAACCCTTCCTGGTCTCCGGGAGCTTTTGGTGGATAAGACAAATGTATACTCAGGAGGTAGCTGTAGCCCTTAGAGCAGGTGAAGTGCTATCCGGGCTCAGATAGAGAGACACATAGATCCCAAAAGGGAAATCAGGTTAAAACGGAAGGAGGCACCACGAGAAGGGCCTTGAAAGATGGGGAGGCTTTTGATAAAGACGCAGCGCGCTTACCAGGCAGAGGCGACAGGAAGGGAAGGTGGTGTGAAAGTGTGTGGCAGGACTCAGCACATGATCCTGGCCTCCGTGCCTCCCTCCCAGACCCACCTCTTGTGCCTCCACTCCCAGATCCTTCACTTTCCTCTCCAGACATGCAGCTGAAGGGCAGCCCTTTAAGGGGGGAGTGGAATGTTGGGACCCAAAAAGTCCGAGGTTCCTGGCACAGAGAACGAATGGCCAGATTCCAGAGCGGGGTTGCCATGGGGAGGCGGTGTGCACGCTGCTGGCGTGGGCAGCAGTAGGAACACTGGCTCTGGAGTCTGCCGCACGTTAGCTGGACTTCAGTGTGACCACTTGCTGCAGAGGTCTCCCTTGACAAACGAATGGGGCTGAAGGCCTCATCTGGGGATGCCAGGGGCTGAGCTCAGGCTAACTGAGGTTTAAGTCCATGAAAGCCCAATTCTCACCCCCACTGCTGTCGATGCAACCTGAACCCCAGTAAGAACAGAACCTTCCACAGAATAAAGGACCTCAATACAGTCCTAGAAACGCTCGCGGAAGTGTGACAAGAATGCCTAAGAGTGAACATGAAGGCTCCAGACAGAAACACGGTCACAGCAGTGAAGTGGCGAGGGTGCCTGGAACCTTCTGGCTGAATTGAGGTGTGAGGGAAGAGGGGGGACCTTTGGGGTTTGCAGGGAAAATTCAAGTGCTGGCAGGTAGATTAATTCGTTGGAATTTCCTTCCGAGACTTAGCACCTGGATAGGTAGGGTTCTAGGGGTGTTTCCAGAGGGGATGGGGAGATGAGGGTGGCTTTCCAATCCATCCTCATTCAATGAGGTGTGCCAGGCAGCGTGCACATGCTGAAGCCCGGACTAGCGGGAGAGACAGATGTGTCGCAAATGACCGACTAAGCAAGGAGAGGCCGGGGCCAGGAGGGCTGTGAACAAAGGACTCTGGAACACAGGGGAGGGAGAACTCGACAGAGGGAGAGATGGAGAAGATGAGACCGAGGTGGAGAACGGGAAGCCAGACCCATGGAATGACAATGACAAGATATTCCGTTTGGAGTTTAAGTGTGAAGAGCCAGGGGAAGGAAGAAGGAGCATAAAGGGAGAGACCCTGATTGATGGAGCACATCTTTCCTGAGCCCTGAGATGCCCTTGCTGATGGACCCGTTTGCAAGAAGAGAGGAGAGGAGATCGAGGGATCCAGACCACACCAGGCCAGAGGCTCCCTGTGCAGAATTTCAGAGGAGGGGTGGGGCGGGAGGGAAGAGCCGCGTTCAGAAAATACTGCAGGATTTGGTGACTAATGGTCAAGTGAGAATGGAGATGAGCAGGGAGTCAGGGATGTGGGTTTGAAGAGCAAACAGAGAGAGGCCGAGGGGCCTTCCCAGGGGCCTTGGGGCCACGGTTCAGATGCGTTCCTGGCCCTGTAAGGCCCTGTAAGGCCCTGTATGGCCCAGTGCGGCAGTCGTCAGGTAGCCACCCATCAACAGGCTGCTCCCTTTTGTTCTGCAGGAATTGGGCCCTAAAGCGTCATTGTGGGTGTGGGTGTGGGTGTATGTAGGGGGTGCACGCTGTTTAGAGAGAAGGGAAGGCAGTTTTCTCTCCCTCGCCCTCTGAAACCCTCCACAGACAACAAATAATCCCGAGTGGGGTAGAGAGCTGTAGGGAGGGGAGAGGGTCTGAAGCAGAGACAAATGAAGAGGTGCAGGGCCAGGGCATCAGCCCCCCGCGATGCCCAGGTCTGCGGTCCCCACTCCCGCACGCCCCCACCCACCCGGGTTTGCAGCCCCGGCACAGAGAAAGGACCAGAAACACAGGGAGGCACCACCGCAGAGACAAAGGGAGCGGGGCTGGGGGGAAACAGAGAGGCAGGGGAAGGTGAGAAAAGAGACAAACGGACGGTCGGCCACCAGACAAAATGGCCAGCGGAGGTGACCACGGAGGACCTGGCTTGGCAGCTCAGAGAGAGACGGCGGCCGGGCCGGCGGGACGCGGAGGCGGTTCTGCGGTTCTGCGGCCGCCCCCGGCCCGCTGTCCCGGCCGCGCGGCGCCTCATTTCACACCTCGCCGCCCCCGGCCCCGTCTGTGCAGAGCCGGGAATACCCCCGCCGCCCGGACCGCACCTGCTCCTGCCGCGCCGCCCCCTCGCTTCCCCGAGCCCGCCGCCCCCGGGCCTGGGAGACCCGCCGGGAGCCGGGCCCATCGCGGTCCGGGAGCCGGAGCCCCCGCGCGGATGGGGGCCCGGCCTGCAGACGGGGCTCCCGCCGCCAGCGCCCCGAGCAATGCGGACATCGGGGCGCCGGCGCGGACTCGGTCCGACGGGGGCGGCGGCTCGCAGGGAAGCCAAACGCGGTCGGGGCGGCGGGGGTCCGGAGCGTGGGGGGCGGGCCGGGCAGCCGTTTCGCGGGACCGGGAGGCAGAGGGAGGCTGCGGGGGCGCAGCGGGCTGCCTGCCGGGCGGCGGGGTCCCTGGGGCCGCAGAGGAGCGAGCTCGCGCCGCGAAGCCAAGGAGCCGCGGTGGGTGCGCGGGGGCCGCGCCGAGGGAGACAACGAGGGGGACGGGGACGGGGCGGGAGGGGGGCCCGGCCGCCGGCTGGCCCGGGAGTCCTACCTCTTCAAGCGCAGGCCGCCCCCTGCGGCGTCGCGGTCCCGGGGGCTCACCAGGCGAGTCGTCTCCGAGCCCCCCGCGGCGGGAGCGGGCTCCATGTCCCCGCGGCCCGACCGTCCAGGCCCCGCCGAGGGAGGGGAGGCGGGCCGCCCCGCGCCTAGTCCCAGCGCCCGCCGACCCGGGCTCTCCGCGGGGCAGCGGGGCCACCAGAGGGGAGGGAACTGCGGCGACTGTGGCGCGGGGAGTCCGAACTGCGGCTCCCGCGGCCGCGGCAGCCCCGCCCCGCGTGGGGCGAGCTCCCCAAGCCCCGCCTCCGGGCGCCCCGCCTGCCTCCCCAGGCCTCAGCCCCGCCCCGCAGCCCCACCCCCAGATGCGGAGCCCCAGGGCCCGCACCGGAGCCGGGTCGGGGGGCGGGAGCCCTCGGCACCCCAGCCGAGTTCAGAGACGCCCAATTTCCATAGCCCCGCCCCTGAGTCTTAGCCCCGCCCCAAGCCCCGCCCACCGATTCCCGGCCTCTAGCCGGGTCGGGTGGGGGGTGTCTCCTGGACCAACCTTCATCCAGGTGACACTGCCCCCTGTAAGGCGGCGCGCCGGCATCTCCGCTTCCGCCACCCCGTCCTCTCTGACCCCCGCCCCTACACGGCGGCAGAAACAGGTGCGGTCCAGTACCTGTCTCAAGAGAACCGGGAGGAGTGGGGTGAGCGGGTGAGGCATCTGGGAGAGCTCCAAGGACTCGCGCCAGAAGCCACTCCGCGGAGGAAGCGGGGTCAGAAGTCGTGAGCTCACTCTGCTGCCAAGCACGGTACCGTCCATTACCGTTTATTTTTATGCAGAAACTTTGGATGACAAAAAGCTTCCTGCTCTCCTTCGATCTGTTCTTACCCCTCTTTTTCGGATGAGTAAACTGAGTCCCAGAGAAAGAAGAGTCCCAGCCGGTCCTGGAACCCGGGGCGCTGCACTGTGACTGGAGAGAAGGCCGGTCCGGTCGCTCAGAATTCCGGAGCAGCTGAAGGAGGGGGGAGGGTGCGCCCTCCCTCGGGGGTCACAAGACGCGGTTCCTGGAGGGAGGCTGCGGGCAGCTTGCCAGCAGGTGACTCCTTACCTCAAACCTGTAGCGCCTTCCGGGGCACTGTCTCCCTTGAACTGGGCCCGGGGAAAGGAGTGACTTACCGCAAAGTCGGTGGCCCACCTGGAGCTGAAGTCTCCAAGGCTCAATGCTCTCTGCCCTCACACCTGCTGTCGTGTGGGTTGAAAGGGGGGGCGGTGACTGGATTGCGCACTCCAAGCTGCGACTCTGTGACCGCGGAGGGTCCGTAAGAGGAGGGGGAAGAGGGAAGCCCGCCTGGGGAAACGTGGAGGGCGGGAGTGGTTAGTAAGCCCCGGCAAGAAACCCATCAGCCGCACCCTGCAGAACACCCTGGGCTCCTGAATGTTGGGACTCTGTTATTCCAAACAATGAGACCACGTGTGCCCTTCCAAAAACAAAAACAGAGCACGTGCCAGATAGAGTGGTTAGAAGTGATGGGGTTAATCCGGGAGGGCTTCGCGGAGGAGGTGAGGTTTGGACGGATTAGCTGGGCGGCGGGCTGGCTGTTCCTGCGGGGGAGAGTGCGGCTGGTGCCAAGGTTTTCGGGCGGCGTGCGCGTAGGGACCGTACCGCGCCGGGAAGCCGCGCGAAACGGAAGAACAGGAGGGTCTTTGAGAGCCGCCTGCGCTTTACCTCCACCCACGCGGCGCCCAGCGGGCGCCCCCACCCCACTACCCTCCCAAAGCCCAGCCCAAAGCCCACGCACCGCTAGGGGGCAATCGAGGGGGTGGCGTTCTCCTTCCAACCTCCCCTGGAGGCGTGGGACTCCGCTCCTTCCTTGAGTTACAGGGGCGCAAACTGATGCGGCGGGAAAGGGAGCCACCAGCTAAGGTCACCTTGCTGTTCGCGTCAGAGCCGGCGTGCAACTAACTCGTGTTCCCGCCCGCCTTTGCCAGGGCCGCGGCTGGGCACGTCCCGCCTGGCGCCGTCGGTTTTCCAAGCTCCGCACCCGGCCTGGGGCTTCCCGGATTCCGAGAGAGGGACCCCCGCGCACCTACAGGGCTCGGATGCGGTAGCCCCGCCCCAAGTGGCTGGGGCTGGCGAGCCCGAGAATGGAAGGAACCGCTGGGCACGCCTCAGCTGATGACGACAGCAGGGACGCGGTAGTAACCAGTACGGCTTCCTCCGGGATTTCCCTTCTCGGGCAGCCCCGGGCGCGACAGCAGCCCCGGGTACCGGGGATGGGTAGGTGGGTGGGTGGCGAGTGCGCAGACGCTGGCAGGTGCCCGCCCCGCTCCAGGGCGGTGATCGGGGCAGGCGGGGAGGAAAGGGGCGTTGGAGCAGATGGGTTGCTGGGCTCCCCTCCGCCGCGAATCCCTGGGTGTCGGGCCTTGGAACGTGCTGCCTCGAATCCCTGGGTGTCGGGCCTTGGAACGTGCTGCCTCCGGAAGCCGGGACCACGGCGGGAGAATACTAACAGTTGCCTTTGATTGGAAATTTATGCAAGAAAAGCCTGGCTGCGAAACAGACTGCTTGCACCTGTTCCTCAAAGAGCCTTCAAGTGGCCGCATGAACGTCTTTGCAAAGCGTCCTCTTGATTGCCTGGTCTGAGGAAGGCATTCTGCACTTAAGAGCTAGGGCAATTATGCAGCAGTGGGAAGCACAGCTTAGGGCTGGTGCCCTGAATGAACTGTAGTCTTGTAAGAACTATACATTTAACACTGATTGAACACATTTCCTGCTATGCACCTTGCTGGCATAGCTGGGGATTCCTGGTGAACAATCTGAGGTCTCCCGGGGAAGTGACATTGAAGCTGTTTCCTCCCCTCCTGGCTTTAACTTGATGGCAGGAGATTTCAGTTTTTGCAGTGGCTTGTTACTGATTTGCCCACATGCTCTTCTTGCCTGTCCTCAGACTTCCTTAAAACGAGTCCGTAAGCCACTCTTAGTCCCAGAGGCATGATGGAGGCCTGACCCTCTGCGTGTTTCCAGGAAAACAGGCCAATGGCAGTTTCCAGAGCAGAGAGGGTGGTGGAGCAGGACAAAGGGGACTTCAGGGGCATGCCCGGCTCAACCAGTTCAGAAGAGGAAAGCCCAGCGGTGAGGTCAGGACGTGGGCTGGCTAGAGACCTCAGGCAGACTGGGGATCCAAGCAGGTGGGTCAGGGTTAACACTTGAAAGCGCCAAGCCAGGGGGAAGGGTATGCACGGAGGCAACCTGTGTCCATCCTCTGCTCAGGTGTTACTTCCAGGCAGCCTTTCCCGACTCCCTCCAGCTGGGTTACGTGCTCCTACCTGGTGCTCTCAAGACCCACTCTGCTTATGTGATGGTAGCATTCAACACTTATAAAGAAATCATTTGCGTGTCTGTCTCACTGGAGGTCAAGCCCCCTGAAGGCAGAACTTGTCTTTCTCATCACTGTGTCTCCAGCGCCCCCTACTGGCTGACACATCCTTGAAAAAGCCATTCCAGAAAGGAGGAGCGCGTTGTCAGAGTGGAAGCGGGAGGAAGGAAGCAGGGTTGTAGTTGGAGATGGGATGAGGGACAAGGGCAGCTTCAATGTCACTTCCCCGGGGAGGCCTCTCCTGGCCCCCAAACTACGCTAGTTCTCATGCTACACATTCTTCTCCCTCAGCACTTATACTGTAATTAAGTTGTTATTTGGGTAGAGCACCGGCCTGCGGAACAAAGGGTCCCAGGTTCGATTCTGGTCAAAGGCACATACCTTGGTTGCAGGCTCCTCCCTGGCCCAGGCCCTGGTCGGGGCTCATGCAGGAGGCAACCAATCAATGTGTTTCTCACACATCAATGTTTCTCTCTGTTTTTCCCTCTCTCTTCTACTCTCCCTAAAAATCAATGGGAAAATATCCCTGGGTGAGGATTAACAAAAATAAAAATAAAAAAATTGTCATTTGGGAATTGTTTCAGGTCACTGTAGTCTGGTTTTCCTCCTACTTCACTGACTGCTTATTTTCCGTTTCCTTTGCTGGTTCCTCCTCATCTGCTCAGCCTTTCAATGTTGGGGCAGTCCAGGACCTGGTGCACCTCTTCTCTTACCACCTCACTCCCTTGGCGATATCATCCAATCTCAAGGCTTAAATACTATCTAGAAACAGCAAGAAGCAATAGTTGTTGACGCTAGGTAATGGATACATGGGAATTGTACTATTATATTTTTGTATCTGTTTGAAATATTCTATTAAAAAGAAAATGCCCTAACTGGTTTGGCTCAGTGGATAGAGTGTCGGCCTGCGGACTCAAGGGTCCCAAGTTCGATTCCGGTCAAGGGCATGTACCTTGGTTGCGGGCATATACCCAGTGCAGGGTGTGCAGGAGGCAGCTGATCGAGGTTTCTCTCTCATCGATGTTTCTAACTCTCTTCCTCTCTGTAAAAAAGTCAATAAAAAATATTTTAAAAAAATAAAATGAAACTTTTTTTTAAAGGCATCTATATGGTGATTCTCAGATCTCTCATTTGATCTCCAAATCAAATATCCAAATGTCGCTTGGCCTCTCCTCCGTAATGGCTAATAGGCACCTCAAGCTTCATTAGTCTAAAACTGATCATCACCCCATCTCCAAACTTCCCTCTCGGCAGTCCTTACATGTCAGGCACAGTAACTCCATCCTTCCATTTGCTCAGGGCAGTCACCTGAGAGTCATCACTGATTCCTCTATTTTCACCCCACACTCAGTCTGTTAGCAAACCCTGCTCCCACTCTTGTCCAAACCACCCTCATCTGTATTGATTATTATAGGAGCCTCCTAGGTTGTCTTCCTTTTTCTACCCTTATTGCCCTATCGTGATTCTTTTTTCTTTTTTATTCTTAACCCAGCAGCTAGGCCACACAGGCCAGATTTCATCACTCCCCATCTCACTCACTGTCAGCCACAGGCCTTCCATTGTCTGCAAAACCCTATGAAATCTAGCCCCTGTGAGATCATTTCACACTCCTCTACCTCACTCCCCAGCCGTTCTGGCCTTTGTGCAGGACCTACAACACACTGGGCATTGTTCCACCCCAGGGCCTATGCATTTACTCATCTGTGTACCTGTAATACACTCTGCCAGATGTCTTCACGACTCACCTGAGGACCTGCTTGAGATGTGCACGCAGATATCACCTTCTCAGGCCTGTCTGCTTATTCTTTTTCTCTTTTTTTCATTTGAGGATTTTTTTTTCATTGATTCTGGAGAGAGAGGAAGGGAGAGGGAGAGAGAGCAAAGCATCAATGTGAGAGAAAAACATTGATCGGTCGCCTCCTGTACACACCCCGACCTGGAATCGAACCCAAAACCTGGGTATGTGCCTGACCAGGGATTAAACCCACAACCCTAACCAACTGAGCCACACTGGCCAGAGCTATCTGCTTATCCTTTTAAAAACTGAAATCCCTCAAAAATTCTGTCTCCCTCCCTTGCTTTATGTTTCTCCATAGCCATTGTTACCACCTAACATGCTATATATTTCACTTGTTCTATTTCCTGGCTATCTCCTCCCACCAGAATGTAAGCTCCATGGTGACAGAAAGTTTTGTCTGTTTGGTATTCTGCTGCATTCCCAGGATCTAGAACAGTGTTTGGCATGCGACAGTGCCCAATAAATATTTGCTGAACATATTGATGAATATCTGTCTTCCACACTAGGCTATATATAATCTGTGAGAACAGAAACGAGTTTGACCAATTATTATAGCCAAGGTACGAGGCATACGGCAGTGCTTAACAGATATTTGTTGAGTAAATGAACTGATTAACGAAAAGGACAATTCATGGGAGGAAGTGTGAGAGCGATGGAATAGGAACTTTTAGTCTGAGCGTTATGGAAGGTTACTTGAGGGCAATAGTAGACACTATGTTTGGAGGGGTAAGTTGGAATCAAGTTGGAACCTGGTTGAATAGCCAGAAAGCAGCCAGATTTAAATGGCTGTTATGCATCCGTAGGCTAAGACCAGAAGAGTGGTAATTGGATCCAGGATGAAACTGGCCGTAGGGAGAACAGTTAGGAGGCTAGGACAGCAGTCAGTGTGCTATGGCAATCCTTTATCCAGGGTGCGTCAAGGTGCTGGGAGCTAAAAAGAAGGGACAAATGAAAGAGCCATTTAAAAGGTAAGACTAGCCCTAGCTGGTTTGGCTCAGTGGATAGAGCGTTGGCCTGCAGACTGAAGGGTCCCAGGTTTGATTCCAGCCAAGGGCACATGGCTGGGTTGTGGGCTCAATCCCCAGTAGGGGGCGTGCAGGAGGCAGCAGATCATTGATTCTCTCTCATCAATGATGTTTCTATCTCGCCCTCTCTTTCCCTCTCCCTTCCTCTCTGTAATCAGTAAAAATATAAAAAATAATAATAAATAAATAAACAAAATAAAAGGTAAGACTTTTTTTAACTGAATTCGGGGGAAATAATGAGTCCACAACCCAATGATGTTTGGGTTTTGAGCATCATTATCTTGGAAAGTCATAACATTAACAAATAGAGAAACCAAGAGGAAACCAGGTTGGGGGCACGATCGTGAGTTCAGGTTTTAGAGTGTGGTGTTGAGACCGTGGGAAGCTGGCATGTGAATACACCAACCTGACACTAAAGCATCGCTGAGACAGCTGAAGCCACGGTGTCCATTGGCTCTCTGAAGAAGGGAGGAGAGAGCACAGCAGGGGCTTGAAGACAAAACCTCAGAATATCCCTGGCCAGGAGGTGAGAGAAGGGAGAGGATCCAGCAGGGGGAGAGGAAATTGACCAGAGATGGAGAAGGAGAACCCGAATAAGGCAGAGCTGCAGGAAGGAAAAGACGTGAAGTTGGTGGAGTTGGACAGAAAGGAGAGAAGTGATTTAAGGCCCAAAGTCTCTTCTCAAAACATAGCCTGAAATTGCAGTTATTCCTTTTGCGTTAGTAAGAATAAGTGGGTGCAGTATTATAGTCTTTCTCACTGTAAGCTGAACTAACAGTATTTTAATCAGATTGCTTCCCACCTAACCCTTGCGGATGAGATCATTTTATGGAGGTATTTTTTTTTATCAAAAATGTTGGAAGGAGAGGCGGTGAGAGAGGTAATTTTGGAGTTCTGACTGCTTGGGGGAGGACTGTTGGAGATATTTTGAGTAGCCAGAAGGCAGCAGGTGGATACTGGTCAGGGGAACAAAAAAATGGGGATCTACAAGGCTGAGAAGGGTGCAGGAAGGGGATGGAAGGATGCCAATTACAATTTGCAAATCTTCTTAAGGGAAGGAGACTGGTTTTTCCTCTCTTCCCAGAGACAATATAAAAAGTAACTTCTCTCTTTACAAAATTGAGAGGAGATAGATTAGAAACGATGATGATGATAAATGAGAAAGCACTTACCATGTGCCAAGCACTGTTCAAATTAAATACTTAAGCCTCCTGACAACCCCAAGAGGTAGACTCCACCATCTCCATTTTGCAGGCGAGGCAGGAGTGCCCTGTTGGCCTGCCCTTAGGTCTGCAGAGTCTGGGGTTGCAGGGCAGAGAGGACAGGTAAGAGATACCTTTCTCACTGGAAGCCCTCCACCTCCCACCCCGAGATGCCTGTGGGGAGGGGAAGAGGGACATTTCCTGACATCATCCATGAAAGGAGCTGAATATCAACTACAGCTTTGGTCTGTCTCTAACCTAGATTTTTAAAGAGAGCTGGTGTGGCCTGGCCAGTGTGGCTCAGCGGTTGAGCATCATGGTTTGATTCCAGTGGGAACACATGCCTAGGTTTTGGAGTTGATCCCCAGTAGGGGGCATACAGGAGGCAACCGATCAATGATTCTCTCTCATCACTGATGTTTCTAACTCTCTCCCTCTCCCTTCCTCTCTGAAATCAATTAGAGAGAGAGAGAGAGAGAGAGAGAGAGAGAGAGAGAGAGAGAGCAAGCACTGGTGTGTATAAGGAGAAGCCACCTATAGACACTGAACTTGGAGTCAGAAGACCTCATTGGTTGACCTTGAGCAGGTCAGTCCCTATCTCTGGGTCATACTTTCCTCAATTACAAAATAAAGGCATTGGATAAGAATTCAGTCTCTGATATCCCTTCCAGCTTAAACATTGCGAATTCTAGAACCTGGTGCTTGGGTTGACAAATTATGGTCTCTCTCTCTCCAACTGCATATGTTTGAGAGCATGATATTTTGGGTATGAATATGTCAATGTCTGCTGTCTGTATGTGTACATTCCAGCTATATGACTAAAACGTTGTTTGTGGGTAAATAAAGGATGTTTCTTGGTTTTCTGCAGAAGAGACCAAATGGCTCGATGAGGTAGCAAACTTGAAGATTCCTGATGCAAGGTATGGTGAGAGGGCAAATAATCCCAGAAAAGATATTAGTCTGTGCTCATTCTTTAGCATAGTTATTTTCATTTTCCCATCCTTTTTACTCCAAATGTAATTTGGTACTGACGGCAACCTTGGAAATGACGCAAGTTTATATAAAAGAGGAAAATGAGCCCTGGCAGGTTTGGCTCAGTGGGTAGAGTGTTGGCCTGAAGACTGAGGGGTCCCAGGTTTGATTCCCGTCAAGGGCACATGCCTGGGTTTCAGGCTTGATCCCCAGCAGGGGGCATGCCGGAGGCTGCCGATCAATGATTCTCTCCCATCATTGATGTTTCTATCTCTCCCTCTCTCTCTGAAATCAATAAAAATATATTTTTAAAAAATCCTATATAATAAAAGCCTAATATGCAAATCAACCAAACAGTGGAACGACGAGTTGCTATGATGCACACTGACCACCAGGGGGCAGACACTCAACGCAGGAGCTGCCCCTAGCCCGCCGGTCCCAAGCCAGCCAAGGCAGGTGCCAGCGGGGGGGGGGGCCCAATCGCCCCACAGGTCGCCCCACAGATCGGCCCTGATTGCAAGCCAGGCCTAGGGACCCTACCCATGCATAAATTTTGTGCATTGAGCCTCTAGTAATAATAATAAAAGAGGAAAATGAGACTCAGATTAAGTGACTTGTCCCAGATGACACAGCTTGTTAGAAAGATAGTGAGAACTCAGAACTAGGGCTTCTGTCTCCTGGCTGGTGTGTTCTTCCTTCTGTACTGGGTGTTAGAAGATACAACGTGCATGCAGGAAACAGAGCCAAAGCGGGTCTGTTTCTAGGTGAAGGCGAAGTGGAGAGCCTGCGGCCAAAGGGTGCCAGGATGACTTGCCTGCTCTATTCCCATCTCTGCAGCCTGCTGGCTATAGTGTCATTTCAGTCAGAACAGAGGCTCAGAAACTTAAAGATAATGGCTATTTCAAGAGCCAGGAACTATAATTAGAATTAATTAGAATGTCAGAGGGCAATGATAAGAAGTAATTACCTTCTGGAGTCTCTGGCAAGATGTGAAAGATATTTACTCAGCACCCAACTTGCCCTCTTTCTCGGCACTTACTTTTATAAAGCAGGGACGTGATCATATAAGGTGGTTGGGAGAATCAGAGATAATTGGGTAAAAGTACCTCTGAACAGGCACCCAAAAGTTTGCTGGTTCATTCAACCAACCAACATTTATTGAGCACCAAAACATTCTAGGAACTGTGTTAGGAACTAGATGAAGACTAACACAAACAAGAAACAAGAAGCTCAGAATCACCATTACCATCTCCCCTGCTGCCCTTTTCTCTTCGCCCCTTGCTATGGGCTGACCTCTGAGTCTACACTGGACCAGCAGAGGGCTCCCTCTGCTGTAGCTCATTCAACAAATCATGAATTAACTTATTGTGAGCCAGGCCTGGTTCTAGGTGCTGGGGATACAATGGTGAACAGACAAGGTCCCTGCCCTCATGGAGTTCACTGCCTACTGGGAAAGACAGACGTCAAACAAATCAACATGCAAATAAACATCTATTCACAAATCATGGTGAGGATATTATGAAGTGGGGAGAGAAGAGTGGAATTCCATTTAGAAGGCCTCTCTGAGGAGGCAGGAAGCTGAGACCCACAAAAGATGAAAAGCTGGCATAGGGAACAGTCCAGAGAGGAGTCCTCCAGGCAGAGGGAGCAGCATAGCCAACGGCCCTTGAAATGGAAGGAAACTGGGTGTCTCCAAAGAACTGACGGAGAAGTGTGGGAGTGAGGGGCAGGGGCAGGACCACATTGGGCCTGTAGACCGAGGTGAGGAAACTTGCTGAGTGCACTGCACTTCTGATGCCTTCTTCCCTCCTCCCAGTGCTAGCGAAGAAATGCTTATATTGTTCTGCTATTTCTGTCTTCCCCTGATGGTGATAAAAGGTTGGAGGTTAGTCAGAGAAATCTGGCATAGTCCCAACCACCAAAAAATTTGTCAGCTTTAGTTCCTTCACTCTAGGTCACTACCCTCTAAATTCATCTGACCCAGAACCTACGAGCTGGGTGGGTGATGCCAAATATTTTAATCCGCAGCCTGGTCACCGACCTACAGATATCCACCCCCATCCTGATCACAAACCTACAGAAATAAATTCGTTAGTTCCGTGGTCATTGTGCCTATAACATATGGACTCCTTAGCTAGTTTGCTCAGATGGCTCATATCTCTTGGGGTAAAGTATTGATTTATCACTTAAGACCTAAAAGGGAAGATAAATGTGCACATATAACTGTATTAAAGAAAAGAGAATGGTAAAAACCACAAGAGGGGGTAACAGAGATGTATTATTGAATTAGTAACGCTCTTTCAATTACATGTTATAGGAACCACTGAGTTTTCCTCTCCAATATGACGTGGTAAATTATTAGTGCTGCAAACACTACTTCCTGTAGGGGGTCTCTGAAGTGAGGCCAGGTAGAGATGGGTGCTCTCATGTCCTCTAGGTAGGGATGTAAATTGGTACTTTTGGTACCTTCCTGGGAACAGAGTTAGTAATATGGGTCAAGGACCTCAAAAAATTTCACTTTCTACTCCAAGGGGGAAAAGGGAGATTTCTTTAAAGATTGATAGGTAAGGTAAGAATTTTCATCACAAGGTTACTATCGAATGATTAGAAACATCTTCATTACCCAATCTGGGTTATACATTTACGTTATGGTACATATGCATGATGTCATGGTATTTAAAGGAAGTTTTTGAAGAACAGTAGTAACTTCTGGAAATGTTCAAGATATTGTTTTAAAAAGGAATGTGCGAACTAGTAATTACCATATAATAGGGTACATGCTTTGACAGGGCAAGGGGAATAGCTGGGGGAATGAGGGAAGGATTCCCAGGAATACTGACATTCGAGGTGAGTCTTAAAGGACGTGTGCCAGTTTCCAGGTGGGAGGGAAAGACAAGAAGGTGAAAAAGAAGACTGGGAAGGTGCAGCAACCATACTGCTCACACAGCCCCTCCTGCAAGCCCATTATCTTTCCTTAAGTGAGTCCCCGAGCCAGGACGGTGAGCAGCGAGGCGGCTCCCTCCCAGCGGAGAAGAGCTGCCCGCGGCAGGGGCTGCAGAAGGTGCCACGCGGCCCTGGCTGCAGGCGCCTGGCGTATCCCTACGCTCAGGCTTCCCGCGAGCGAAATAAGTCCCGGGGCTCGCTCAGCCTCGCCTCCCAGACCTTCCGGCGGCGCCAAAAAACGACCCCGAGTGTCGACGCAGTGCGCAGGCGCAGAGGGCCACTGGCCCCGCGGTGTGAGGGTTCACGCCCTGGCGGAGGGTGTGGAAGGCCGGCCCGGCTGGCTGAAAGGAGGTAGAGGCCGGTCCGGCCCGGCTGGGAGTCCACCCAGCAGCGGGGCCTGGGGAGCCAGAGCGCTCCCTGCCGAGCTCGTTGCCCTGGTCCTCCTGGGCCACCTCCTCGCAGGCTCTCCCCGTCTCTGGGTCTCACTCCCTGTCCCCTTGCTGGTCGCTGGCCGGGCCCTACAGCTGCCCCGGCCCTACAGCTGCCCCCTTTCACTCCCGCTTCAGCCTCGGTTTGTTTCGCTGCCCCGTCTCCGAGGGGCAGGGGTGGGGGAGGTGAGAGGGGAGGCCAGGGAGGAATGCAGCCTCTGGCCTGGCTGTGAGCGCTGCCCTGGGCCGGGCTTGGTGTCCAGGGTGTGACCCGCGGTGTCTCCCGCAGACACTGCGCTGTGCAGAGTCCTGACCCGTCTGCTCGGGGCTGAGGCTGCCCGGGTCTCTCACACCAGCAAGGAGCGTGGGCACGACCAGGGCTGTTTACGTAAGGCCCCAGTAGCTCTGGGCGGAGCCAGTCTCCTCCCATGTTGAGACCTCCTCTTGGGTACCGCAGTCTAGGATGTGGGGCGGCTGGAGGTCTGCATCGTGTGATGTGAGGACACGGGGTGATGTGAGAGGTGTCCTCTCTAAAGTTTGAATCTGGCGCTGGGCGGGCAGCTCAGTCGGTTAGAGCATCCTCCAGATACGCCAAGGATGCGGGTTCAGCCCCCAGTGAGGACACAGGCAAGAAGTAACCAGTGACTGCATAAAGAAGTGGAACAGCACATCTCAATCTGTCTCCCTCCCTCTAGCTCTCAAATTAATATTTTTTTAAAAAAATTTTAAATGGAATTTGGATGTCTTCTCTGGGAACGGGCACTCTCCTGCCAGTCACAGCCCCCACTCACCGTTGTCTTATGCGTGTCCCTTTGTAGCCGTTTGCCCCTGAAGGCAATGCGTTTCCTGCCACCGGGAGTTCACGTCTCTGCAGCCTGGCCTGTGGCCGTTCTCACTTGACCAGATCATGACTCACGTGGACGAAGCAGCCCGCCGGCTGTCCAAGACGGGCACGAGCCTCTACGCAGTGCTGGAGCTCAAGAAGGGCGCCTCACCTGATGAAATCAAAAAGGCCTACAGGTTCAGACCTCAGCCTCTTATGCAGCCCTTTCACGCCCTTAGACCCATGTCTTTCTACTTTGCTCTCTGGCCCATTTAAAAATAACATCACACAGAACACTGTGGGGCTGGGTGGGGCCACCGTCCTCTTCAGTGTGGCATGGGAAGGATGTAGACTTGGCCTGCTTGCCTCCATTCTTTGTACCACGTCTAATATTGGACAATTGAGGTGGTCCTTCGTCACTATCTAGAAACCTATCCCTGTCTTTCATCCTACCCCTCCCTCCCCAGCTACTCCCTATTCTCTCCCCACCCCCCTTCTGGATATTGCCTTGGTAGGAGACTGGCCTTGAAGTATCACCCAGACAAAAATCCAGGGGATGCTCAAGCAGCAGAAATATTCAAAGAGATCAACGCAGCCCACTCTGTCCTGAGTGATGAAAAGAAGCGGAAAATCTACGACCGGCATGGCTCGTTGGGATTGTATTTATACGATCACTTTGGTGAAGACGGCGTCAGATACTATTTTATGATGAACAGTTGTTGGTTCAAGGTACACAAGTCTTCCTGGTCCAGCGATGGCGAACCTATGACACGCGGGTCAGAGGTGACACACGAACTCATTTTTCTGGTTGATTTTTCTTTGTTAAATGGCATTTAAATATATAAAATAGATATCAAAAATATAAGTCTTTGTTTTACTATGGTTTCAAATATCAAAAAATTTCTATATGTGACACGGCACCAGAGTTAAGTTAGGGTTTTTCAAAATGCTGACACGCCGAGCTCAAAAGGTTCGCCACCTCTGGCCTAGTCCCTTAAAAATAAGGAAGAAAGGGTGACCCCCTCACCAGGGGCACCGCCCCTCCTCTCCGAGGACAAATGCTTTTTGTCTCATTTTCTGGGTGCTCGGAGGACAGGGGAGGGGAGCTGGAATGGCTCTGTAGACTGAGGCCATCCTTTCCCACCTTTTAGACACTTGTCTTCCTGTGTGTTCTGCTCACCTGTTGCTGCTGCTGCTGTTGCTGCTGCTTTTGCTGTGGGACACTAAAGCCGCCCCCCGAGGACACAGCGAGGAGGAAATATGAGCAGAATGTCCAGACCCAGCCTGGGCAAGCGGGTGAGAACCACGACAGGGACAAGGTCAGAGCTGGGTTAGGAACGGGAAGAGTGGTTGGGATGAAACTGTGAACCGTAAAATAAATAGGAGAGTCTCAAGTCGGTATTGGGGCAAAGTGGAGAGAGGGGAGGGGAGACACTTGTTTTCTGAAGGGCTTATGCTACAAGCTGACAGCTTGGATGTAACGCTGGCCTCTGGACAGGTAAGCTAAGGAATGGTGGGAGTTAAGAAATGGGTGGGAGGGTGTGCCTAGAAAAGGTAGTAGTTGAAGACAAGTTAGAGGATGTCGTCTATTCAAAAGGAAGATGAAGTGTCTGAGATTTTCCCCACTCCAGCTAGTTAAACTTCCAAGTGTGAGGCGACTGGAATCCACACCAGTGCCACCTAATGGTGCTCGTGTGTAACTGCAAGGCAACAGTTCTCACCAGTAGGCTGAAAAAATCGTTCCTGTTTACATATGTGTTTTTCAAATTCCATCATAGGAAACAAAGCGACTTTTAGAAGATCGGAAGAAAATGATAGTGAAGATAATTAAAAGATGAAGAAGAGTGGGGTATGAAAACTGAAATGCAGCGATAACTAAAGGATAAGGAAAGAATATACAGCCCGGCTGGTGTGGCTCAGTGGTTGAGCGTCAGCCTATGAACAGGAGGTCACGGTTCGATTCCTGGTCAAGGCACATGCCTGGGTTGCGGGCTCGATTCCCAGTGGGGAGATGGGGGGTGTAGGAGGCAGCCGATCAATGATTCTCTCTCATCATTGATGTTTCTATCTCTCCCTCTCCCTCTCCCTCTCAGAAATCAATAAAAATAGATTTTTAAAAAAGAAAAGAATATACACTAATTTTAGATGTGTCTTTAATGGAAAGTTTATAGCCCTAAAGTATGAACTATAAGTGTTTATAGCTTGACCTATAGGGGGCTTGCTTTACAATCTGGGTGCTCATTCCTTCTAGTTAATAAGACGTCAACTTCTCTCCTTAGGTGCTGACCCAATGAAGGTGACGTCCGCTGCCCAGTCCACTGGACACATCGAAGAGAGGAGCAAGTAGCCCTGTCCTGACATTGACCCTGAATTGCCCCTCTTCTTGTAAGAATCCCAACTCGAGAAGCACTGATGGCGTCCATCCCAGTGAGGATGCAGTCTCTGCCCCTGACGGCGTCACTCACCCTGGCCATACAGGGTCGCCCAGCGACTCTTCTTTTTTAGCTCCGGTCCCAATTTTAATGTTAGAGAGCAGACCCCCCCCCCCCCCGCCCTGCCCTTGAGAGATCTCAGGCGGTGGTGATAGACTTCTCCCCAGCATCCTTTTCCCCGCGCCTCCTTTGGGATTTGAGCCCATGTCAGCTGGGTAGGGTCCCTGAGTCACTTGTGATATCTCCACCCAATCCAGAAAGCTGAGCAGAGTGGATCCAGTCCCAGAGCTGTGGTACCATTAATCCTCCTTCGTTGCAACTCTGCACCAAGGACTCTTAGCATCAGACTCATTCCTAAGCCAGTACTCCTTTCCGGGTGGGACCAGCTGCACCTTCTTCTGGTGTCCATACCCTTAGCATCACCAACCTCATTCCATGCCACCACGCGTCAGCCGAGGGACAGGACGAATGCGTTTGAGGCTCAGGGGTAGTTCTCCCGCTGTGGGTTGTCCCTGGGCTGCAGCTGCCAGCATCACCCCGTCAGCATGGGCCCTGTGGTTGCCTGACGTTCTCAATCGGTGCCCGTTTGCCTCCGTTCTTTCACCACCTCTGATGCAGGCTGTTTTCAAAACAGAGGCATGAAACCCACGATAGGGAAATGATTGTACGTTTACAGACCCTTTTCCCACTCGGGCCTCTTCACACAACCTGTTTGGTATCCTCTCCCCAGCATTTATTTCCCGTCCACCAGGGTCAGAGTTTTGTACGTCCTCATACTTGTCTGTCCTGACTGGGAGAAGGGCTGAAGAATGTCAGTAAATAAAAGAGCTTTTGTCCAATTCCAGTGCATATGTGGGGCCCAATAAGACCAGCTGTGCCTAGGGTGGAGGAGAGGCCTGTGAGGACCGGTGCCCACGGCTGAGAGCAGTCGCCCTGGAGGGGGGCGCCCAGGACTCTGTGGAGCTGGGGCCGAGGCCTCCCGGGGCCGTGTGACCATGACTTTGTCAGCTCTAAAGTTTCCCTGGAGGCCGGTTCCCCTGGTGCTCAAAATAGGTCCCTGGCATTCGGGTCCTTTCTGCCCAGCTCAGCTTCTCTCAATTTCCCAACAAATACCAAGTCCTTGGAGTGGCTCCAGGGATGTGTTCATGGTCAGAACGCCATCCTTTCTCGGGGGCAAGCTCATGAGGTCGTTCTAGGCCCTGGCATCACTGCCAGCTCTAGCCTCCAGAGCTTCTTTTCCTAGGGCGATGTAAGAAAGTTTGGGGCAAGAACAAAAGTGGACCAGCCCTGGCCCAAGTGCATTGGCCCATGGTCTGAAGGATCCCGGGTCTGATTCCGGTCGGGCGCACGTCCCTCAGCTGCAGGCTCCATCCCTGGCCTCGGTCAGGGCGTGTGCGCGAGGCAACCAGTGGATGGGTCTCTCTCACATCAATGTCCCTTCCACTCTCTAAAAATCAATGGGGGGGAAATATCCTTGGGCAAGGATTAGAAAACAACTACAACGTGGACCAGAAGTGTTGGACCAGAGCCTCTGGTCTCAGGTGCTGCTGTTCTGAATCGTGGGGCTCAGAGGAAGCGGGCCAGGGTTGCTGGCTAAGCCGGGCGACACATTCTCACTGGCCATCAGCCGTCAGTCGGTCTACCTAGATCAGCCCGCCCTCCCTGAGCCATGGGTGGTCCCTCTCCAGCAGGCCGACTTACACTGTCAGGCCCGGCACTGCCCTGGAAGCAGGGCCCAAGCCAGAGCTGAGCGGGGGCCCAGGGGCTCGCGGGGGCTTCGGAGTGAGAGCAAGTGCGCGCTCGGTACCTCTGCCGGCCCACCTTTCCCCACAAGCGGTGACGCTCACCCCTGCTCTTGCCCAAGAGTCACCCATTCCTGAGTGAGTCAGGGTCACTGGTTCGTTCGGTGACAGCTGTGGCTCGCCTTTCAGGAGCTAAATTGGGAGCTGGAATGTCACACAGAGGCCCCTTGTTCCCCACCCCCACCTTAAAGTTAATCTGCTCTCTGGGGAGCGAGGGACAAACAGTGCTGCCTGTAGCGTGAACAGGAGTCGTTTGGGGAAGAAAAGGAGAAATTTCCAGGGGCAATTGCTCGGGGAGTAAGTGAGGGCTAGAGAAAGCTGCCTGCGCCTGGCTGCGGCACAGGGCAAAGAGGAGAGAGAGGAGACGTGTCTGAAAACAGCTAAGGACGCAGCATATTGTCAGAGGAAGGGACAGGGGAAAGAGCAGAGCTAGTTCCAGGGTGAGCCTCAGAGGGAGCAGAAGAATCCGCAGACTGAGTGAAGGAGGAGGGGTCCAGAGGCAGCGAGGCAAGGCCAGGTCCGGGCCAAGGCCGAGGTCGGCACCATCACTGAGGGGATGAACTTCGCAGTGGGTTTCAAGCCGCTGCTAGGGGATGCACACAGCATGGACAACCTGGAGAAGCAGCTCATCTGCCCCATCTGCCTGGAGATGTTCTCCAAGCCGGTGGTGATCCTGCCCTGCCAGCACAACCTGTGCCGCAAGTGTGCCAACGACGTCTTCCAGGTGGGCCCGGGCGGGGGCGGGGCCAGGTGAAGGCGGACTAGTGGGAGACTTCTCATCAGAGCTGAGCACCGCCCCCCCCACTTCCTCCTACTCCCCCGCAGGTGATGGGCAGAGTTCTCAGGACGGGTGGGGCTGTCCTGGCTGAAGGGAAGAAGAGCCGGGGTTCTAGGAGACCCCAGAGTAAGCATGAGTCAGCAGCTGCTCTGCAGGCTGCGAGATCAGCCTGTGCTCGGACAGCAGCTGGGACGGTGGTATCTACAGAGGAAAGAAGATCCCACAGGAAGTAGGAGGGAGGTGGTCCTGCCCCAGGCTGCATGAGTCTGTACTGGACTCTGTATTCCAGTTTGGAGTTTCAGATTTCGAGAACATTATGGACAACCTGGAGAAAACAGCATTGAGATCATGAAATATTACAAAATAAACCCCGTGAGAAAGGCCATGATGACAGGGAAACTACCGCAGAGATCAGCACATCCATGTGTGGGAGGCAGAATTAGACAGTGGGGGGGTCTGGGAATTCTCCCCACTTGATAGAGTCAGGCCTGGGCCCCACTCCTGACTAGTCATCAAGGAGCCTGCTGGTCACAAAGGATTGAGGCGCCTTAGAGAGAAGGCGGAGAACAAATTTTACTTCCCAGAAATGCAACCAGTTTGGGTTTATGCGTGGTCACGGGGCAAAGCAGACCTAATCAGATCCACAGATATCATTTTAGCTGCCGGTTCAAAAAGAAGAGCGGCATATACCAGGATGGTTTATAAATGGGCTTGCTTTCTTGCCCTGTGTCACTGGTATAGGTTCGGTCATCCACAAAATGGGGCGAAGTTCAGGAAGAGTGAGGGGAGGGGGACACACACACACACACCCCTCTTGCTAATGAAGTGAAAACTCTGAATAGACAGAGCTGGCCTGCTTAGTATGCATGGCAGTGATAAGGGACCTCATGAACACACACTCTTCATCGGTACCAGGAATTATGAGGAAGTGTGTTGAACAGTGATTTTGAACTTAACCAAGAAAATGCTTCCCTTTTAAGCTCTTCAGGGCAGCATGTTTGGAGGGGAAGTAACGGGCTCCCTAAGCCAGGCCGTCCTCAGCTGGGGCCTGGGACCCACCCTTTGTCGGTTGTCTGCCATCTTCACTGATGCCCAGCCCCATAGCCTTTCCTGCCATCTTCCCATCGAGCCCCATGCCCATGTCCTATTCCTCTATGAGTCTATTGGCTCCAGAGGATCTCAGAGCCAGTGATGTTCCCTCTTGGGGGGCCTAGACTGGCGGTTAGGCCTCCCTACCCCGGGTGCCAAGTCACATACGAGAGGCTCTACCTTGCCCACCTAAGTCTTTCCCTTGGTCTGAGGAAGTCTCTGAACATCCTTCAGATTGAGATGTCTAGGACGGAATGCCCAGAAGATTTTGCCTTCCCTTCTCATGAATTTAGAAGGAAACATCCTTTCATGAGAGCCTGAAATATGGGGAAGCAAATGGGAGTTTGGAAAGTGAAGCGAATGTTGTCTGTAAAAAGTGGTACGACTATTAAAGCGATGCACGTAGTATCCTCAGGCACAGGAGGCCAGGAGATGTTGGCATGGCCTCCCTGTTCAAGGCAGGCCTCTGCATCCGGGCTTACCTGCTTTGATTCCTTGACGCTCTGGAGTACCGGCCTGGGCCCCGAGACTCCTGGGGACGCTTTGGGCCCACCCGGTGCGGGGTACTTGGGGGATGATGCGGTGCTGAGGGCTTTGGGTGGTTCTGTGGATCTTTTCAGGTGCAGAGCCCCCTGGGCCTCCAGGCAGAGGAGACTGAACAGCTTGCTTCTCGCTGCTTTATTTGGGCCGGCCCGGTGGGAGGCTGACCCAGTTCTTCGGCTGCACTTATGCATGTTCTTCTCAGTAGATCTCCCTCTGAAAGATGAGCATATTTAGTTTCTTCACACATTGCCTCCACATTTTGACAACTCTAGGCATAATCAGATTGTCTGTTTTCTAAGTATAGGGACAAGAATAGGACTTCTGATTTCTCTAGCTTCAAGCCACTTAGGAAAAATACCCTTAGAACATTGCCTAGAAAGTTAATAGAACTTATAAAAGTGATACAAGTATATTATATCACACACACACACACTCACACATTTTTTAAACAGTATGGAAGTTTACATCATGAAAAGTGAATCTCCACCTTAGTGCTCCCTACTCCAGATGGAGGTAGCCATTACCAGCGTTCTTGATGGTCTTCCAGAAAATTTCCATGGATAGGCACAAGTGTGTGTGTGTGTGTGTGTGTGTGTGTGTGTATCTATATATATAAAAGCCTAATATGCTAAGTGTCCAACCAAGCTGTTGACCAACTGGTCGCTATGATGTTCACTGACCACCACGGGGCAGATGCTCCAACCAGTAGGTTAGCTTGCTGCGGGGGTCCGGATGATTGGAACTGCGCAAGGCAGGGCCAGACACACCCTGGAGCCCTCCCACAGAGCCCTCCCATGGTCCTTCCCCAGCCACCAGCCCCAATCAGCCCCAATTGGAACTGGGCAAGATAGCCCTGATCAGCACCAATCAGGGGAGGGACCCCACCCATGCATGAATTTCATGCACCAAGCCTCTAGTATACATATATTTAAACTAGACTCATTGTCCTACACCTGCCTTTGTGCACTTTTTCTGGCAGTTGTTCCATATCCACACATTCAGATTCATGTTTTCCTTTTTTCCCCTCTCCTTTTCTTTATTTCTTTCTTTCTTTCTTTTTTTTTTTTACAGAGAGGAAGGGAGAGGGATAGAGAGTTAGAAACATCGATGAGAGAGAAACATTGACCAGCTACCTCCTGCACACTCCCCACTGGGGATGTGCCCGCAACCAAGGTACATGCCCTTGACCGGAATCGAACCTGGGACCCTTCAGTCTGCAGGCCGACACTTTATCCACTGAGCCAAGCCAGTTGGGGCCCCCCTTCTTTTCAAATAGCTGTATGATGTTCCATTATTATGACTGGACCACAGTCTACAAGGTGTCCTCAAAAAATGTATATTCAGCCCTAGCAGGTTTGGCTCAGTGAATAGAGCATCAGCCTGTGGACTGAAGAGTCCAGGGTTTGATTCTGGTCAGGGGCACATGCCTGGGTTGCGAGCTCAATCCCCAGTAGGGGGCATGCAGGAGTTAGGCAATAAATGATTCCTTCTCATCATTGATGTTTCTACCTCTCCCTTTCTCTCTGAAATCAATTAAAAAAATATATAAAATGTATATTCACTTAACAGCTGATAGCTCAATTGATGCTTCTAATGAAAGAAGCATCAGATTTAACCCATTGAAATGAATAATTATTCAAAGTGTATATACATTTTTGGGGACACCCTGTATTTAATCAGTCCTCTAAAACATTTAGATGGTGTTCAGTGTTTTGCTGTTCTAAAAACTGCTGTGATGGACAACAAACAGGAATTTTAGAGAATTGTGATTTTATAACAGCAGGTAAAACTAAAGCCAGGAAAAAATATTTGAAAAGTTAAAAGTTTCATTGAAAATGTGTGATAGTATTGAGGGTTTGGGAGGAAATCACCCATAATCCTACCTCCCCAACACAATTATTTTCATGTTTGCATATTTACTTTCAAGCTCTTGACCCATATTTTTACATAGTTTCATCATGGTTTAACTAGTTTTCATTAGAGCTGTAATCTCTCTCTCTCTCTCTCTCTCTCTCTCTCTCTCTCAGTTTAAACATCATAAAACACCAAAACACACTATTAGCCCCCTTTAATTTCTCCCTTCCTCTCTCCCCACCCTGTACCCACTTAGCTACCGAGCATTTTGACTAGAAGAAAGCTGTTGGTGTGGGCGTTTGACACAAACATCTTCGCCTGCGTTTCTAATTTGTAAACTCGGTTCGCTCCTGAACTAGTTTAAAACAAGCCTTCCGTTTATTTTTATTCCTGCCCCCTCTTCGCTGTGGGTACTTGTTTATGAGCTGAACAGACAGCCAGAAGGCCTTGTGAGAAGATGGTTCAAGAACAGCTTTTCTGGAGGATGGCCATCTAGGGAGAGATGTGCCGCGATGGGAATATCAAGACAGGAGCCTCCTTCTCTCATACAGGGCGGTCAGGGAAAGAGATGACCTCTGTGTTTTGTCACTCCTCCCCGAATTCCAGTTCTTTATGGGTTAATTGTTAAGACCTGTTATCAGGCACAGGCCTGCAATGAAACCCTACACAGCCAGCCTCCTCGACCACTTCCACCTGCTCCTGAGGGCTCCAGCCCAGCCCTGGGCCCCTCTCCTCTGGGAGAAATCGATTTGTTGACATTTTGTGAGTTGCATTGACCTTGAAGCAGGGTTAAAGATCTTACTGCCTTTAGGGAAGAAACTTGATTTAGGGAAACAAAAACCTAGACTGGAACGTAGCATTCCTGGGATCTCCTCAAACCAGTTCCTTAACTTGCCCTGTGAGGTACATCTGGCTCTTTCACCTCTTCAAGCCTCTTACACACGCACATGAAAGAGATTAAAAGGATGATTAAACTGATCTTTAACATCCTTGTAAATCTAACAACTGGATTTTACAAGTTCAAGAATTATGATGGGTTTCATTTTGAAGACCTTCCCCTTCCATTGCTAGTGTCTTACCTTGAGGCCCTCTTCTGCCTGGCCCTCTTCCGTTCAGCGAGCCTCCCTTCGCAGAACCCTGTGCTGGGCTCTGTGCTGGGCTCCGTCAGGCAGAGCCAGCCCTCCACTCCGATCCCTCTCCCACCCACAACTTAGCGTTTGTCAGCACCTGCGTTCTTCTCAGGCTCTCCGACTTGTCTCCAAATGCCTGGTTTCTTCCGTGTGCTCCAGGGCGGGCTCAGAGGACCGGCCTGGCCCACTATTAGTCACCGGGGGAGAATGGCTCCAACACCTCCAACGTGCCCCCCTCCCCACCTCGCATGGTGGGCCAGTATCCCAAATCAGCATCACTCTGGGTAGCTGGGAGGAAGGAGAACATTCTGACATAAGTACAGACTTGCTAGAGTAACTGCATTCACAAAGCATCTTTCTAGACAGGTGGTTCTCAACCTTCTGGCCCTTTAAATATAGTTCCTCATGTTGTGACCCAACCATAAAATTATTTTCGTTGCTGCTTCATCACTGTCATGTTGCTTCTGTTATGAATCGTCATGTAAATATCTGATATGCAGGTTGGTCTCAGGCGACCCCTGTGAAAGGGTCGCTCGACCGCCAAAGGGGTCGCGACCCACAGGTTGAGAACCGCTGCTCTAGACGGAACATTTCTGTTTGATGCTATGAAATGTTGCCAAGGAAATCGAAGGCACTGTAGAGCCTAAAAGAATGACAACTCACGGTGCGCATGCTACAGAGAAGCCTTGAATATAGTCTAGGATTACACTCCACTTATTTGTTTTATTCCATTCCATTTATTCACGGTGAAGGAAGAGCATTTATTTCATGCCCTGTGGTTCTGTGTGGTCATATATTGCGAAGGTCTAGAGCAGTGCTTTATAATCACATGCGTGATTCTGAGTTAGGCGGAATGGGTGTTATTGCCATTTTATGGGGAGAACACAGGAAATAGGTTACAGTCACAGAAACAAAGGAACAGCGTAGGGACATAAATCTGGGTGTTCTGCTTCCTGGAGAGAGAGAATTTCCTTTATACATCACCTCATTGGCACATGAAATTTTCCTTTGGCGCTGGCTCTCTTGTTTACACTATCTTACAATGTACGATGAACGGAAAGAACAAAGACATTTATGTGTACAACAGAACCCATCAATTATTTCTTAATCTTGAAATAGAAAGATAAACAGAAGCAAAAAGTCGGATTTTGCTAAGTGGATATTTGCTGACAGCTCTTTAGCCCAATGTGAGACGACCAGCTATGGAAATGTATTAAGGAGGTCGCCATGTAAACCTCACGGTACAAAATACCTATTTGTGATGAGGCCATCCAGGGACTTACTCTCAGGGCAGGAAGTAATCGCTTTTATTTTTTAAAAAATATATGCCATTTATTTCTTTACAGAGAGAAAGGGAGAGGGATAGAAAGTTAGAAACATCGAGGAGAGAGAAACATCAACCAGCTGCCTCCTGCACACCCCCCACTGGGGATGTGCCCGCAACCAAGGTACATGCCCTTGACCAGAATGGAACCTGGGATCCCTCAGTCCACAGGCCGACGCTCTATCCACTGAGCCAAACCGGCCAGGGCAGTAATCTCTTTTAGTACCAGGGACTCCTTGGTCAGTTTGTGAAGCCTAGAGACGCTTTTTTTTGTTGTTGCTAATTTTTTTGTTAGGGACCCTTTTTAAAGACAAGGTGTGTGTGGTTTTGAAAAAATAACAGCGTCTTTTAAATGCATAAAATATAATGCATATGATTAGAAAGAAAACCAACTGTTAGAACTCAGCATGCATTCTCACACATTCTCAATGGGGGCAATGTTGCTCCAAGTGCCTCTGTGGTCTTGAAATTTTTTTTATTGTGATTTTACTTTTAATTAATTATTTATTTATTTATGCTTTCATAGAAGATCTCCCCCCCAGCTTTAGCAAGGTACAAATGGACAAAAAGTATATCTATTTAAGGTGTGCCCTGTGATAATTTGATATATGTATACATTGTGAAATGATTACCACAATCAAGCTAGTTAATCTACCCATCACCTCACATAGGTACGGTGTGTGTGTGTGTGTGTGTGTGTGTGTGTGTGTGTGTGTGAATGTGTTCTCAGCAAATGCCAAGTATACAATATAGTATTATTAATTGTAGTTACTATTCTGTACATCAGATCTCCAGAATGTATTCACCTTATAACTGAAATGATTACCTTTTGACCAACATCTTCTCATTTCTCCACCCTCACCTCCTGGCAACCACCTTTCTACTCTTTGCTTCTATAAATTTTTGAGTTTTTCAGATTTGTGATATTAAAATGTAAAGGAGAGGAGTTAGTGACGGAGGGTGGGGGAGGGGAGAATTGTCTACTGGAAGGGACAGTAATGAAAAAAAGAAAGCTTGAAAAACACTGGAATAAATACCAAAATAACTAGAACATGTTTTATAGGGGAATACGTGTGCTTTTTGATTAACACATTAAATAATGAGATCGAGCAGTGAGCCTAATAACTACTTAGTTTGGAAGTAGTGATGAGCGTAAATTATTTTTGGAGACTTGATCAACACCTGTAATGTGAAATGACAATACCCATGGTTTCTGCTGCTAAAATACTACAACTGCTGGGGTTTGCCGCCTGCCTTCATAATTGAGGAAAGTGCCCAGGTTCTGCTAGAGGTCAGTGAATATAGATGCAATTTTATTTTTCCATCTGATTCGCTGACCACTTGAGTTCTAGCCATGGGTCTTTTGGGGGCCGTTGTCCCAGGTTAAGTACCCAAGCATCCAGGCTTGGAATGCCAGAACTGTCTGCGACTCCCTCCTCTCCCCACAGCCCACCCACACCCAAGGGATTGGCCCGTCCTACTGACTCCCCCACCTCGCCCCCCTCCCCCCAGTCTTCCTTGATTGCTGCCACCCTCTCGGGGCAGGCAGGGACTCACACTGACTGTGGCACCTGCTTCCCAGCCGAGCTGTGCTGTAGCCCCTCTCCCGTCCCTGTTTGTAACTAACCTCCTATAGGCTCTCTGGTCTCCTGAAACTCTTTCCTAACGACCAGCTCCTGTTACCTGTCTACCAGCCTTCAGATGGTGTCTTCTTAGACATGCCGCCCTGAACTAACAGTTCTTTACTAAGTAGCGTTTTCTCTTGTTGGTTCTTATGGCACTTTAGCGCCCCCTTTTCTCTCACATCAGCCCTGATCATTGCATTTTTAAAAAGTAAAGGGTTGTTTTTCTACAAAACCTGAAGTGCTTGTACAAAATTTGGAAATTATAAAGTTAAAAGAAAAAATTAAAGAAGGACCCTGGCCAGTGTGTTCAGTGGTTAGAGCACCGAATGTACACGGAAAGGTCTCGGGTTTGATTCCTGGTCCGGGGCATGTACCTGGGTTGGGGTTCTGGGTTCCCTCCCCCTCCCCACCCCCCACCGCACCTCACCCCCCCCCCCGTCACACACACACACACACACACACACACACACACACACACCATCAGGGGACATGTGGAAGGCAACCAATCGATGTGTCTCTCTCATATCGATGTTTTTTCTCTCTGTCTCTCCCCCTCCCTTCCACTCTCTCTAAAAATCAATGGAAAAATATCCTCAGGTGAGGATTAAAAAAATAAAGGAATATTCACATTGTTCACAAACATCACCACTATCCATCTCCAGAACTTTTTCACTTTCCCAAACTGAAACTCTGTTCCCATTAAACAATATCTCTCCATTCCCCTTCCCCCAGCCGCTGGCAAGCACCACTCTGCTTTTTATCTTTCTGCATCTGACTATTCCAGGTCCTCATAGAAGAGGGATCATACAGTATTTGTCCTTTGGTGCCAGACATTTCATTTAGCATAAAATGTCTTCCAGGTCGATCTGTATTGTACCATGTAGTCCTGATTACTCTATCTCTGTTATTTTATACAATCTATGTAACTTGGATCAGTATCATAGATTCTAGTTCCTTCTGTGTCAAATGTGCATTTTGTTTCTATGTTGCTATATATTTTACTCGATTTATTTCCTTAATTCTGCCAGCTCACTGTTCTTCTCCAACTCCGATCACTTATGTCTCTTCTTTAATCAAAGGGACTGTTTTCTTTATTTCCTTCAAAATGTTATGTTGAAATTGTCCTATTTCTTGGAGCAATTCTTCTTCCAAAGTGTATTCTTCGTCTGTCCTTTGCTTGTCATGCTTTCTTTTTCCTATTCTTTTTGCACTATCTTGGCTTGCATCTCCTGTTAGGTCCCTTCGGCTTATCACTCCTCTTTGAATAGGGGTAGTTTTATCTGATGCTGAAAGTGAATTCTATACTTAACCTTCCATTTGCCTTGGCTTTCTTCCACGGTTCTCTGAACGGTAAACCGGCTAGCTGGGGGTTATCATCGGTTTGCAATCGCTGTTGTGTCCTCGGCTTCTCTGGTGCATAGAGGGGCATAACTGGGATCAGTAGACAGTTGAGTGTCTCGATGCAGTTATGCTGCATCAGAACATTTCTCACACGGAACCTGATGACTTATTCTCCCTGGGGGCATGCGTAGATCCATGGAAGGAGGTCTCCCTGAGATCTGAGCTATTGCCTCTCCTTTTCACAGACAAGCAGGTCATTCTGGTTGCAAGCTGGGCCCTTACCATGTTCCACAGCACGGAGGTTTTGATCTGACGGGTCATCATTTGCTTATCTCTGCTCAGATAGCTTCAGGCTGCAGCTGAATTTTAGGCTGTTGTTTCTGTCGTTGGCGAAAGGTTGGTGTTTGGCCTCCATGACCTTTACTAAAATCTGTTTTACCTGAAACTCATAGAGACCAATGTTGGAACTGAAAGTGTGGTGTATTGATGATTAGGATGGACTCTGGAGTCAGAGTGCCCTGAGTTCAAATATTGGCTCTGCCACCTATCAGCCGGTGGCCATGTGCAATTTATTTAACTTGTCTGGGCTACAATTTCCCATCTTTAAAATGGGGCTAAGAGTGGAACCTCCTTCATAGGGTTGACATGAGGATTAAATGAGTTAATACAAATAAAAGGACTTAGAGCAAAGCCTGGCATAAAGGAAGTGTTCAATAGATGTTAGCCCCTACATTATAATTCTTGTAGTCTAAGTTAGGGGGTACATGTTCATCTCCACCATCTGTACAAGGAAGTCTTGAGGATTAAATTCAAAAATGTCTGGAAATCCCACAGCACAGTGCTTGATACTTAATAGACCCTCAAAACATGTGTTGAATGTTGAATAATGAGTACAGAGGAAGGGAACAGTGAGGGAGGGAGGTGGCGGAGAGAGGGTGCCTATGAGTTTGCCTTTGCTCTGGGCCAACGCTTTAGAATATGACTTTTTTCTTTTTTTACCATCAGACATTTCCTAAACATCTTTATCGGCTCCCCACCAGCTAATCAAAGTGTTGACGTAAGAAACATTGAAATCTGTAGAGAATTTTTTATAAGAGTTTATTTGAGCCAAGCTGATGACATATGCCAGGGAGCAAGATCTCAAATACTCCAGAGAATAACATTTTTGCAGCTTCATTTAAAATTAAGGAGGGAGCCCTAGCCGGTTTGGCTCAGTGGATAGAATATCAGCCCGCAGGCTGGAGGGTCCTGGGTTCAATTCCGATCGAGGGCACATGCCTGGGTTGCTGGGTCAGTCCCCAGTAGGGAGCATGCAGGAGACAGCCCATCAATGATTCTCTCTCATCATTGATGTTTCTAGGTCTCTCTCCTCTCCCTTCCTCTCTGAAATCAATAAAAATGTATTTTAAAATAATAATAAAATTTAGGAAGGAACACATGGAAGATTACATGGAGGTGGAAAAGGCAAGGTAGGATTTGGATTACAGGATAGTTAAGATTATGAGCTCTCTCTTTCTCTCTCTCTCTCTCTCTCTCTCTCTCTCTCTCTCTCTCTCTCTCGATTGCAGCTTGAAAGGTATGTTAACCTAGATGCACAAGAACAATGGACAGGGCTTGTTTAAGGCAAAGATAAGCCTTTTACGATAACAGTTATATGCCTGGGGCATGACTACCCCCCAAGACCTGCCCAGTTAGAAATTTATGATCAGGTCACCCTTGCCATAGAACCCCTTTTCATCCATAAAAGTGAAGTAAGATCCCTGCAGGAGCCTATAGGCTTAGAGTCCTCCTTATTCACTTGGATTCTAAATATTAAAACAAACAAAAGCCCAGTGATTTTATACTTTAACCAACAACTAAACTAAACAATATTCATATAATCTGGTCACTGAGAAAGACAAACGCAGCCTTGGATAATCTCAAACTAATTTGTTCCAACTTTATGATCATTCGCTTCTTATAATGCTCAAGAAATCCCCCCAAAACGTGATCTTTGTAACATGCCAGTCATTCTCCCCAAGACAGGCTGCCCACTTGGCCACAGGGCCGCATTTCCGACCTGGCCTACATCTCTTGCTACCAGAGGACCGACCCACCAGGACTCTGGACTTGGGAGCCCTCTAGGTGCCACAGGCGGCTGCTGCACACGCCTAAGGGACCTTAGGATTTGGAGAATCTGACAGAAGCCAATTGCAGGGAGTGCACCAAGTCACAGGCGACTAGTCTCTCTATTACCCTCTAGGCGTGTGTGGTTTTCCAACTGATAGGATTAGATTCTGCTGTGACAGAAAACCCAAAATAACAATCATTTCAAGAAGGTAAAAATTAGTTTTTTCTCTCAAGTGAAGGTATGGGTAGGCAGTCCTGGACTGCCTCATCAGAGACACTCCTTTTATCTTGATGCTATTCTCAACATGTGGCTACCTTGTGTCTCAAGACGCTGCTTCAACTTGAGCCATTCTATCTTCATTTCAATCAGAGGAAGGAGGAAGGGGGAATAGGGCATGCCTCTCCCATCAAAGATACACTAACTCTTAACGTTGTGCATAGGTTCCGAAACTTTAAATGAAATAACAGGTACTGAAACCAATTTTATGATAGGCTTATGGATATGAACAAGAGTTAAGGCCCTGTGACATCTCATCAGTGTTACTCAAGGACCTGCATACTCCCTAGAAATGGCACAAAGCATTTCTATCTACACCCCATTGGCCAGAACACAGTCTCTTGGCCACACCCAGCTGGAAGGGAGGCTTGGACACATGTCCTTTTTTAAAATTGATTTCAGAGAGGAAGGAAGAGGGAAAGATAAAAAAAACATTAACGAAGAGAGAGAATCATTGATTGGCTGCCTGCTGCATGTTCCCTATTGGGGATTGAGCCACAACCCGGGCATGTGCCCTGATCAGGAACTGAACTGAGACCTCCTGGTTCGGTTCCTAGGTCGATGCTCAGCCACTGAGCCACACCAGCTGGGCAGACACGTGTTCTTTATTCTGGGTGTCTTTCCAAAATCTCAGGGGCTCTGTTATTTAAGAAGAGGTGAATCTCGAGGAACAAGCAGTCTCTACCAGTGTTTCATCTCTGCTGCTCTCTACAAATTGACTCTTTTCTTCTCTACAGACCAGCCTTCTCTGTTCATAGTTTCTGAGCCCTCACACTTTCTGTTTCTACTTGCACAAGATTTTGGGTAGCCACAACGTCAGCTCGTAGCCCAACACCACAGGTCTTTTCCGTTCCAAGGGCGCACATGGTCTAGCCACCTCGGGTTATGTCTCAATTCCAAGCACCTGGAGAGGAGGTTTGATTTGTCCAGCTTGGGTCAGGCCATCACCTCCTCAATTCTGAGCCAGTCGTCTGTGGCCTGGGGCATATTGTCCGAATGTACATAGCAGAACAGTGTCAAGGGCAGCAAAACAGCCCAGGACTCCTGGTTCCCAGTCCCTGGAGCGATTTCCCAGAATTCCCCAGCACTTGTCTCTGCTTGAGCCCCTGCCCGGGGCTGCAGGGCATCTCCCCCAGATGTGGCCCAGGAGAGCCCAGGCTGGAGGACATTGCCAGCATCACCTCAAGTCCATTTCCTGCCCGAGCCTCCCTGCCAAGGTCGATATCACCTCACAACTCCAAGCCGGGCCCCTCTGGGGAGATCCCATTCTGACTAGGCCTTGGCCGAAGCCAGGCTCTGGATGCAGGGACACTCACCGAGGTGGGCTGGGTAATAAAATAAAGGTGGGAAACAACATCTGAATGGCCACCCACCCCGAGCTGCTCTCAGAGGAGGGCCCAGCCATAGAAAAGAGCTGGTGCCATCCTCTCCAGCCCCCTACACCTTCCCCCTGCCTCCCAGTTCCCTCAGGCCTCATGGTGCCTGTCCGCTCACACTTCCTGCCTCCACAGGCCTCGAACCCTCTGTGGCAATCCCGGGGCTCCACCACCGTGTCTTCGGGAGGCCGTTTCCGCTGCCCTTCTTGCAGGCATGAGGTTGTCCTGGACCGACATGGTGTCTACGGCCTGCAACGAAACCTGCTCGTGGAGAACATCATCGACATTTACAAGCAGGAGTCTTCCCGGTGAGCTGTCAGGGCCTCCTGTCTCTCTAGAGGGCAGGGCCTGGGGCACAGCCTGGGAACCCATCGGGGTTGAAGGGAGAGGCACCAAATCGACCTGCCCCTTCAGTTTAGAGTTGAGAGGGGAGCAGAGCAGGGGAAGGACTTGTCCCAGGTCACTCCGCTGGGGTGGTCTCTGATTCCTGGTCACTGCTTCGCCTTCCCTCTCCACCTGGGAAGGGCTGGCAGTCCACTAGCGGGTCCTTGCCAACCCTCCTTTACCTCCTGCCCTGTGGGACCTCTCTGCCTTCTGGAATGGAGTCCATTCTTGGATCTAAGCCTCCTCTACCCCTTAGCATCTTCTGTTCCTCAGATGAAGAGCACTGTGGAAGTCACTCACCTGCCCAGCCACAGCCCGAGCTGCAGGGGCAGAAAAGGTGGTGATGGTTGGTAGAGACTGAAGGAAAGGTGTTCATGGGGCCTCACACTCTCAGTCCTCACCCGCCCCCCCTCCCGGCCTGGCCCCTGACCCTCCTGCCACCCTGCCCACTCCCCCCAGGCCACTGCACTCCAAGGCTGAGCAGCACCTCATGTGTGAGGAGCATGAAGAGGAGAAGATCAATATCTACTGCCTGAGCTGTGAGGTGCCCACCTGCTCTCTCTGCAAGGTCTTTGGCGCCCACAAGGACTGCGAGGTGGCCCCGCTGCCCACCATTTACAAACGCCAGAAGGTATCGAGCAGCAGGGGAGCAGGCATGCGGGGTGAGGGCATAATCCGGGTCTCTAACTCCAGCCTCTTTCTCCAATTGGTTTTAAAGTCCCAGCTCTATGGATGGCTTGGGTGCGTCACTTGACCTCTGGGGCACTCACTTTCCTCGCTTGTAAACTGGGGAGGAAAATGCCTACTCCTGAGAGTTATTTCTGGATAAAATAGGATAATGGATGTAAGCAGAGACTTCAGTATGGTGGACTAGATACTCCCAAGGCCCTCTCACCATCACACAACTAGATTCCACATAAAATGTAATTTAATATTATATTGGTAGGCACATAGGAACTAAAGGAAATCTCCAAGTGGGGGTTGGGGCGGGGGGAGGAAGGCGGAGTGAACTGAGAACAGAGTTCTGAATGGTGAGCACAGAAAAGGCAGGATTTCCCAGAGGGCACATGCTGGCAGTATTACTGAGCTAGAAAGAGGAGACTATGCCCCCAAACACCTAGAAGATGGGGACCTGCAATGAAGACCCCCAAAGAACCCCAGGTTAAATTGGAATTCCAGGAATTGAAGTGGTCAGTTTCACCACCTGGCTTTGGCAAAAGCAAATACAAATTCTGTCTGGAGAAAAAACCCGAAAACTCAGTTTAAGCCCTTGGGCTTTTCTTATATTAAGAACAACAATGATTAGCTCACAGCTGACACACAAAGAAATGTACTCCATCACTGACATCAGCAGAAACAAACATTATAGACTTATACCTCCAAGAAATTCAGATATTGGAATTGTTAAAGAATAGAAAGTCACTGCATATAAAACGCTATAAAAAAGATGGGATTAAAAAACAAGCAATACCAAAAAACAAAACAAAACCCAAGCAATACTAGACTATCAAAAATGCAGACTTTACCAAGACCCAAATAGAGCTTTTAGAAATAAAAATACAATTGTTGAAATAAAACATTCAAAGGATGAATTAAATGAGAGATTTCTCTGAAGAGAGAATTTGTAAATAGGAAAAGTGGGCTGGGGGAAAAAGCATAGAATGCAACACAGGGAGATGAGAAGGTTGAGAGTAAGAAGGTCTAACACATATCTAATCAGAGTCACACAATGATAAAAAAAAAAAAAAGAGAATGGAGAAGAAGCAATGTTATCCTAATAGACAATCACGAAGAATTTTTCAGAATCGATGGAAGGCATGAATCTACAGATAAAGCACCTAGCCCAGTGCCTGGCACTTGGTGGGTATTTGGTGAATGTCTCACTTGGTGGTAGAGGACTTCCCCTCTCAACCTTCCAGAGTCCATCGGGTGTGCTTCCACACTTCTTGGATGGTTCCACACCCTCTCGGTCTCTGGAATAGCTGCCCTGAAGGTGCCCTAATGGTGGGGTGAGGGGGCAGTTCTCTCCTAGGCAGCCCTGGCTACAGTGGGAGGGGTACAGTGCTAGACCAGGTCCTCCAGCGCTAAGTGCTGGCCTGTGTGTGTGGCAGAGTGAGCTCAGTGATGGCATCGCGATGCTGGTGGCGGGCAATGACCGTGTGCAAGCCGTGATCACACAGATGGAGGAGGTGTGCCAAACCATTGAGGTGAGCCTGGGTGGGAGGCAGGGAGACTCTCTGGGCTCCTGGAGGTGGATCACAAGTAATGGGATGAGCTTAGCCAGGCTGCCAGATACGAATCTCAGCTCTGCCCCTCACTAGCTCTGTGACTTTGGTCCAGTTACTTAACTTCTCTGTGCTTTGGTTTTGTTTGTTTTTGACTACGTAAAATGGTAATAACGAGACTGTTATGGCGCCTACCTCATTGGATCTTTATGAGAACTACATGTGATAATTTAGTTCTAAATAAACAAGTAAAAACCAGGCCCAGAGACATAGACAGCACGCATGAGACTAAAGTATTGTTACTTGCTGAGAGTAGATTTGAAAGTTCTCATCACATTAAAAGAAAGTGTAAGTATGCATGATGACAGATATTAACTAGACACATTGTGGTGATCATTTCACCATATATACAAATATGGAATCGTTACATTATACACCTGAAACTTATATGATACTATGTGTCACTTGTATCTCTAAAAATATTGTGCTATTGTTTCTGGAAAGATCTGGGCATCAGCAGCCCGTGGCCGGAGTTCCCTCTGCCACTAATTTGGAGCGTAACTGACAAGTCACTCTTCTTTTGGGCTCCCTGAGCTTTGCACTAAGCGGGGAGCGGGGCAGTAGCCGGGCGCTCTCCCCGCCATGAGAAGTCAGAGGTCACCACTCCCGTCTTTCAGGACAACAGCCGGAGGCAGAAGCAGCTGCTGAACCAGAGGTTCGAGACCCTGTGCGCGGTGCTGGAGGAGCGGAAGGGCGAGCTGCTGCAGGCGCTGGCCCGCGAGCAGGAGCAGAAGCTGCAGCGTGTCCGGGGCCTCATCCGCCAGTACGGGGACCACCTGGAGGCCTCCTCCAAGCTCGTGGAGTCCGCCATCCAGTCCATGGAGGAGCCACAGATGGCGCTCTACCTGCAGGTGGGCCCCGGGGTGGCTGGCAGGCTGCGCAGTGGCTAGAGCGGGCGAGGGGGTGGGGCACCCGAAGGCCCGGGTTCAAGGCCGGTCTCTGGCCCCTACATGCCCCCGGCCTTGGGCCAGTCACCCCCTCTGAGAACGCTTTGTGCTTAGGGATGGGGATGTGTCCGCCCTGCCTGCAGACCCTTCAGGACTGCGGTGGGCATTCGAAGTGGGCCATGGCCAGCGGTTGGCCCGGGCTTACTCTCGCCCTCCTTCTTCCCTTACAGCAGGCCAAGGAGCTGATCAATAAGTGAGTAGGCGGGGCGGGAGGGAGAGAAGGGGCGTGGGGGCTTCGCTGCCGTGGGAAGGGGGGGGCGGAGGGTGCTGAGCGCTGCGCGCCCCCGCTGCAGGGTCGGGGCCATGTCCAAGGTGGAGCTGGCGGGGCGGCCGGAGCCAGGCTATGAGAGCATGGAGCAGTTCTCCGTGAGCGTGGAGCACGTGGCCGACATGCTGAGGACCATCGACTTCCAGCCGGGTGAGGGCGAGGGGCGGGGAGGGGCCGGCCGCGGGCGGGGTTGTCGCGACCCTGGGGGGGGGGGCGCTGGGCGGCGGCCCGAGCCTCGGGGACACCGCCTCACGGGTCTTCCTCCGGCCCAGGCGCGGCCGGGGAGGAAGAGGACGAGGAGGTGGCGCTGGACGGAGAAGAGGGCAGCGCAGGGCCCGAGGAGGAGCGGCCGGAAGGTGAGGGCGGCCGGCGGGGCCGCGGGCTGTCCCTTCCTCCCGCGGTCGCCCGCCCTGCGGGGCCGGGACCCGCCTGTAGCCTCCGCGCCTTTTCGGGGCCGCCGCGCCCCCGGCAGGAGGGAGCGCCCCTGGCGCCGGGCGGAGGGACACTTTCTATTCTTTTTCAGTGAAATGTCATCTCCATCCCCATTGATCCCCCCCCCCCCCGTGCCCTCTCCCACGTCCCCCCGACACTGCTGGGGGAGGGCAGAGGGCGGGGAAGTGAGACACCCCCGGGCTGGGAGAGGGGTGAGCCGGGGTCCGGTCGCCTTGTTCCTCGGAGCCCCCGCTCACCGCGCGTCCTTTCCCGGGGACAGGCCTGCACTGAGCCTCCCTGTGGGGACCCCGCGCTCCGGGTTCGAGGATCTGCGCAGAGACCACGCGCGCCCGCTGGCACCCGCCGCCGGGGGAAGCTCAATAAAGGCTAACGCGGCCCGATCCGCAGCTCCTTTCTCTGCCCATCAGCCTTGGCTTCGGGGGCGACCGTCCCTGTCCCCCCTTCTCCGGATCTGGGACCAGCGGGCGGGGGGGGGGGGCAGTGAATGAACCCCTATTGGGCACCTCGTTGATTGGAGGCACAGATTCCCCAGCCCAGCCGCGGGCAAGGAGTAGGGGGTGCGGTGGAGGGAAGGGACGAGCTCCTGGGGGACTTCTAGGGGCGATGGAGATCTGGACCGTTCTCCTAAGTGCTCGTCTGGCAGCAGTTCCCTCGCTTCGCTGTGGGCGCCCACCCTGCTCCCCGCGCCCCACAACAGAGGCCAAAGGCTCTTCGGCACTTTTATTAAAAACTAGCAACGCAGAGTGTTCAAGGCATCCCCGGCCGCTCCAGCCCCGCGGGATGGGTCAGTTCCGGTCGAGCAGGTGCCAGCCCGGGGGTGGGGGTGGGGTCGAGGTTTTCGGGGGCCCCAGGCCCCGCGGGTCACTTGCCCACCGAGTCGAACAGGATGCGGTTCTGCTCCGCGCGCTCCCGCTGGCTCTGCGTCCGCGCCAGCTCCAGCAGGGTCCGCAGGAGGTGGAAGGTGAGGTCGATGGACAGCGTAGGGTCTTCCCGTCGCGGCCGCTCGCCTGCGGTCCCAGCTCCCCATCTGCCGGGCCCCACGCGGTGGGGGAAGCGCTCCGCCAACAGCAGGAGGAGCGCGCGGGCCCCGCCGCCCTGGGTCCGAGCTCCGGGGCTCCAGCGCAGACTCGGGTCCCGGACGCTGGCCGCCGCCGCCTCCTCCGGGCTCCACTGGCTGCTTCCCGGGCGCAGCTGTGCCAGAAGCAGCAGCGCCGCCAGCAGCGCCTCTCGTCCGGCCAGTCTCATGGTGCCGCCGGCCCTGGACACACAGGAGCAGCGCAGGGTGAGGTGCGCGTGGAGCAGTCGCAGGTGGCACCGCTCCCCTTCCCGTGCACGTCCAGCGTCCCCGCAGGTCCCCTTCGGCTGCTGCCCGGTGCCCGCAACCTTCCCTGCAGCCCCAGCCGCTGCCCAGTCCTGTGCCACCCTTTCCCCCCCACCGCCCACTTAGCGGCCCCCGTAAGTGAGCGGAGTGCCGAGTCCTGGCGCAGAGGGAGTCCGGCGGGCGCGCCTAGGGCCACTCACAGGTGCGGGAAGAGCGGCTGCGCAGCGCAGGACGGAGCTCCGGTCGGTCCCTGGGGCGGGCTGAGGGCGCCGGGGAAACACGGGGTCTGTCCCGGGACCGCCGCCAGCTTATATAGCTCCGGGGCCGCTGCGGCTGACGTCAGCGAGGGACATGCACCGGTTGTAGAGCAATGACGGTCGCGGCTTCGAGTCCAGCGGGTCCCCCGAGGGGCAGGTCTCTGGGGCTTGCGCTGGAAGCGACAGCGGACTCCAGTGAGCAAGGCGCTGGCTGGGGCGGAAAGCTTGCTCTGGGCGCCATGAGTCGTTCACCACCGAGAACAGTCTGCAGTGACTAGGCCGGTCCCCAGAACAGACCAGACCAGACCGCCAGTCTTCTCTGGCACAAGAAAGGGCGGCTGGATCGTGGGGCTGTCCATGGTGCTGACCCTGCCCTCGGCCCCCAGAGGGGTCAGCGGCATTGGGAGCATGCTGTGCTGCACAGACCGTTTTGTAAACTGAGGCAACCAGGATAGCACAGCTGGCACTGAGCCATCACCATGGTACCCACCCAAGAGGCAGCTGAGTTGGCCAGGATTCTTGATCTTACTCCAGCCCCAGGATCTAAATTCTAGGGCTGACGGCGCCATAAAAAAAGATTTCTGGCCTCCGCATACTTTCAGACCATGAAAAGCTGACCCATCTCTTGTGATTTTGCCCCCGAGTGGTAGTTCAGTCAAGTTAATTTTTCTCCTGGGAATCACAGTAGCACCATCACTATCTTTGACTTCCTGGTTAAGATCCCTTGGTAGAAAGTAAAGAAACATTGTGTCTTAGTCCATTGGAGGTGCTGTAACAACAAACAAACAAAACTGGGTGGCTTATAAATGAGCATTTATTTTTCATAGTTCTGGGGACTGGGAAGTCCAAGATCACGGCGCCAATGAACTTGGTGTCTTCTGAGGACCTGCTTAATGGGTTAGATGGCACTTTCTTGCTGTGTCCTCACAGGCAGCTTTTATAAGGGTACAAATCCCGTGAGGGCTCTGCCCTCATGACCTTATCACCTCCCAAAGGTCCCACCTCCTAATACCGTCACCTTGGACATTGGGTTTTCCACCATGTGAACTTGGGGTTATACAAAAAAGTGCAACCTCTAGGACACGGGTTTAAGTTCCTGTTCTGCCACTAACTTGTGCTATGGACAGGTCCTCACTTCGATGGACCTCATTGTCTTCATCTGTGAAGACTGGGCTTGGTGGTCTCTAGGCTTTTCTTTCCATCTCCAGAAATTGACTCCCTAGTATTTTCTGTTGGGTCTTACTCATGGCCTCTGCAGGTTCCAGATGACATTTTTATAGAGGTACCGGATTCCATATGTATGGAAGTACCACATAAAGAGTTTGAGGGGATCCCCAAAGAACTGGAGCTACACTGGGGTTGGAAATGGTTGGAGAAACAACTGTATCAATGAAGAGTGGGGATAAATGGCATCTGCCAGGATATGGGCATAAGCTAAAGTTGCCAAGATCATAGGGTCCAGCCAATACTACGGACTGCCTATCGTGTGGCGGGCACAGACCACAATAAAGATTTCAGTGAATTCAAAAGGAGTCCGTTCACACTTTAGAGTGAAACGGGCCATTTCATAGTGCTGACCCCATTACGTTCTGACCAGCAACCAAACCCCATGAAAACTGATGTGCCCACTTTGAGGAGGTCATCTGACCATTCCAGGGTCAAGCTGCATCACTGCAAGGCAAGCTTAGAGCTGATGCGCCTTCCAGGACAGGTAGGAGTTCCAGATAACAGCAACACACTGCACAACAGCCAACCTAAGGAACAGGAATGGCATCGTGAAGAGGATGGATAAGGAGACAGCAAAGGGGGAGAGACAGGAGAATGTGATGGAAGAGGAGGTGTTATCTCTGAGAACATCCACATTCAGATCTCCTTCCTCTAGCCCTCTACGGAGGGGTGTGTGGCTCAGACTAGAGGACAACCAGCTCAGGGCTGGTGCTGTCCCAGAGCTGTTTCCTGCACAAGAGCCTCGAAGTGAAATGCCCTCAGCAGCCATCTGGCCTTGCGTGGCTCTCGTTCATGCCCCTGTGCAGGCTCCTTCTAAACACACGTACCTCTGCACCTTGTACCAGCTGAGAAGACCTCGTCTTCAAAATGTACTATCTGCCATTGAAAGTGCCTTCTTCTCTTTATTTTACCTTGTTTTAGTTTCAAAGACTGTTGCAAGGACCCTCATGTTTAAATTTTGGTTAAGTCTATATCCCTTTGGCTATGCGATTCATGCACATTTTGACCATGTCCTCTCTTAAGAGTTTTGTATTTTTTCCGTTCCCAAAGCCCCCTCACTTCCAATAATTTCACCTAGTCATCTTGAATTCAACTTTGTTAAATTGTAGTTTCAGCAACTACCTTTACTATTAGGGTAAAATAATATTTTGCAGTGGACTAACCCGACCTGTGGACTAAACTCACCTATATGGCTCTCTGGCCTACCTTTCTGTCTAATCTAGGCTGCAGCCCCTAGGTACTGTCCCTGCAGCAAGGGTGGAGAGCTCAGGTGGGATGAGCCAATGGCTGTGGAGCAGGACCCTCCCTGAGATGAAAGGTCAGTGGGAAGATACTCAGGAATCTAGGAGCTCTGATCAGGGCAGAGCATTCTGGGGGGCGTGTAAAGTAGCTCAAGCCCCAGCCGGCTTGCCCCTATCGACCCTTGGACTGAAGGGTCCCAGGTTTGATTCTGGTCAAGGGCATGTAGCTTGGTAGCAGGCTCCATCCCTGGCCCCAGTCAGGGCGCATGCGGGAGACAACCAATCGATGTGTCTCTTTCACATAGATGTATCTCTATGTCTCTCCCCCTCCCTTCCGCTCTCTCTAAATATCAATGGAAAAAATATCCTCAGGTGAGGATTAACAAAAAAACAAATTAAAAAAAAAAATAAAGTAGCTCAAGGTTGAATGAAAATCTCTTTATCTATAACTGCTCACAATGTGGTTCTCCCTTGAAGGGTAGGGCAGGGAACTGTCATACCTGTAATAAAGGGGAACCAGGTAGAAGTTGGCTAGCTGCACAGCAGGCCAGAGCTACAAGAGAGAGAAGGTCAATGTTGGGGGGCTGCCTCCATTACCCAACCCCATCCAGTGTGAAATGGGCCATTTCACAGTGCTGACCCTGTTAAGTTCTGACCAGCAACCAACCCCCATGAAAACTGGCCCATGTTCAGCTGTAAACAAAAACCAGCTGAACAACTGGGTGACGGCTTTGGAGTGTGCCGCCCGCACTGGGAATGAGAGAGTAATCCCAACCAAGGGGTTTCTCTGTCAGGAGCACCCCCAATCCCTGGGCACTTCTGGACTCAAGGAAGCAGGAACACAGGCTGCGGAGGTGCCAGCTCTTACATAGTAGTTGGCGATGAGGGCATCAGGATAATCCTAAGGAGACAAAGAAGGAAGAAGTTACTTGCACTTCCATGCAGCTCCTGCCTCCCAGTCCTATCACACACAGACTTCTGTGCAAAGAACACGTATCTTCACCACACCTCCCTCACCCCTCTCCTCCAGAGCTGGGACTCTCCCTGCACATCCACCTGTCTTATCCCCATGAAGCCTGCCTCCTTGCCCCGGGCATGCCAGCCGGACAGCCAGAGATCGCCCCACAGCTGCCCAACTCACCCGCTGGAGTTTGGCCCAGTTGTCCTGGGCTGACAGTCCATTCAGTGCCCCTGTCAGTGAGAGGAAACTGCCTAGAAAACACGGGGCGAAGCACCCCTAGGCAAGAGAAATGAAAATGCTGTGAGCACCTAAACCCGTCCCAGTGCAGCTCACCCTCTCAGCCTCCCTGTCCTTCTGCTCACCTGGTCCAACAACATCTTCTTTAGCGCATCCACCTTGGTGCTGCCAGGGATGAGCCGGTCCAAAACCTTGTACCAGCCTCCTACTACAGGGCCCTGAAAGCAAACCCCAGGGAGGGGGCAGGGATGCAGTGAGGGAAGCAGTTGGCTTTCACAGCACACAGCTCCTCCCCCAAGCATTAGAAACCAAACCCCAGGACAAGCATACACTCAGGTTAGCGTAGATGTGCGAGAGGCCAAGGGAAACAGACCAGCAGCAGCCCTGCTACGGCGAACTTACCACAAAGCCACAGCCCAGAGAGGCCATGGTCAGGGTCCGGCTAATCTGGTGTTTCCGCATACCTCGCCTCTCCACCAGCTGCTGTGAGATAATGTCACCCAGGCCCATCAGGGACCCTGTGCAGGGTACACAGGTGTTGTCAGGACACCTCCCGGATGGGCTGCCACTCCAAGGAGCTGGATAAGCCTGCTGACTGGATGAGGCTCTGGCACTCTGGGCCCAAGGGCTTATTCTGGCCAGTCCCTTGCTGCTGCTTCCAAGTTCTCCTCTCCCAAGGATGGTGACACCTCATGTGTGTACTGTTAGAAGCTGTGATGAGCAGCCCTGAGCAGGGCAGGCCCGAGAACTCTGCACTGAGCAATCAAGTGAAGTCAGAGTCAGAAACTGAAGCTAGAGGAAGGAGAAATCTAAGGTGCCAGGGGCTGAGAACCTGTCAGAATCAGAAAGGCCTTCCATATAACTTAGAGGTATGGGAATACAGGCCTGCAACCTCACATATCCAGTAAGTGGCAGAGCCAAGGCACAACCAGGTGGTTTGATGTGCTAAACAGTATTCTTTCCAGGACACCACACTATGAATAGGTCATGTGTGGAATGGTAAGGAACCCTGGTTTTTTTCCCCGAAGCCCAAGACAAGACCCTGGTCAATGTCCTTCACCTTGGTCTTGGGGTCTCCAGTTGTGGATAACAGCAAGAATAACTCTTTTTTAAAACATGAGTGTTTGCCCTGACCGGTTTGGCTCAGTGGATAGAGCGTCAGCCTGCGGACTGAAGGGTCCCAGGTTCGATTCCAGTCAAGGGCATGTACCTTGGCTGCGGGCACATTCCCAGTGTGGGGTGTGCAGGAGGCAGCTGATCCATGTTTCTCTCTCATGGATGTTTCTAACTCCGTCTCCCTCTCCCTTCCTCTCTGTAAAAATCAGTAACATATATATATATATATATATATATATATATATATATATATATATATATGTATATATATATATATATATATTTTTTTAAAAATGAGTGTTCAAATGGCCCTGGTAAGAGGACTGGCTGAGGTGGTAAGAGTCCCCATAGGGAGGAGTCCTGGCCACCTCTTAACACAATCAGGTAAACCCAATTTCCCCACTCACAATCTCAGACTGAGCTGGCAATAGGTATTATAGCCATTTCTCCCCCAGCTTCTATACCCATTTCCTGCCCGCCCCTCCCTTCACTTGCACGGATACCCAGCTCTAAGCAGCCCTTGTCAGATGCCCATACCAGAGACCAAGACTATTTACACAGCCCCCCTTCAGCTATGGTGGCGTGATGGTTTCTAGCAAATACACTTATATATATAGGGCTGCTTGGGAGTGACCGTATGATCTCCAGCTCGCCTGTCCATCTCACGGAGTAATGAGAGTCCCCCTCCAGCCCCATAGCCACCACTGTCCTTGTGCCCTCAATTAGCACTGGGCAAACACATCCTTCAACCCTTTCCTTGGCTGGGAGCTGGCTCTGACGTCCGTGCTGGCTGCACATTCACTGCTCTTCCCCCGCACCCTCTGCACAGCCCTGCCCCTGAGCAGCCTCGTCAGAGGCCGCCGGGCAAGGCTGAGAGCTAGAGCTGGGACACCTGTAGGTGACCGAGGCTGCCGGTCTCAGCACACCCATTAAGACAGCACTGCCTCTCCTCTCCCTGAAACCCCCATAGTGGTTGAGGTCCTTCCCAGAACATGACCAGTTGCCACCTGCCAAAGGACAAGGACAGGATCCTAGGCACCTTTGTTCTCTCATCCTCAGCCATACGTAACCGAGCCCCTGGCAGGTGCTCAGAAAGTAAAGCAAGGAGAAACGTCAAATGTACTGCCCCAAACAGGCCTACTCTGGGAAAGGGCATTAAAGACCTCTAAAGTCTAGCCCAAGGACCACGTGGGGCTCAAGGTGTGAGGACCAGTGGAACTGAAGGCTTGCTCCCCTAGTTAGCACTGAACTCCCTATGCCCCTCCCTGACAACGGGGTCACCAGCTGCACCCCCAGGCCGGGGAGGGAGCCACTGTGGCCATGCCTAAAGGGAAGAGTGACCCTGAGAAGTCCCAGGAGGATGGACAGAAAGGCAGGCGCTTGTTAAATGAAAGGACTGACAGCTTAACATTCTCCTGGAGCAAGGTGTTTAGAGCTTACAAAAGGCCCTCACACATTCTGTCCTCACAAAAGGTCTGGGAGGTAGGGGCCCCACATCCACTTGTCTTTGAGAGAAGAGGGACTTGATGAGAAGTGGAGCTGGGGGCCTGAACCCAGGCCCTCTTTCGAGGAGGAACAGGAGGGCGAGGGAATTCCCAGAATAGGCTGACTTGGCCATCGGGGCCGGAGGGCGCCAAAAGGCTCCTGTGGCTGCCACTCGCAGGGGGTTCCTGCCTTCTGCCGGAAGCAGGCCCCGGAAGCCTGCATCTCAAAGATACTCCTGTTTTTCACTCCCTAGAATGTGAGACCATCTGTTCCTTGTCACCTGTGGGGAGCGAAGCGAGATTCCTGGGAAAGGAACTGTCACAGAGACAGCTGTGTGTTTCCACTCTTATGCTTGCCCACTGTCAACAGCAAGCTCAAGGCAGAGCAGGAATGAAAACCAAAGTCCCAATTCTAGCCCCGTAGTCGGGCAGCCTTTGAGAGAGAGATTCCAGGCCCCTAACCACGCACACCAAACCCCAGACACCCCGAGTGATAGGGCAGCAGCAGGAGAGGTGGTATGTAGCTCCGTAGCCCCGCCAGTTCTGTCCATTTCAGACAGGACGGGACCGAGGTTCCCTTCTGCCCACAAATTATCAGGCCCCTGGGCCTCAGCAACGCCAGGGTGGTCTGTGGCTTCGGTCCCCGCACAGAGCAAGGCCTACACTTCTGGTCCGAGTGACTGGGCAGGAAAGGCTGACATTCAGACTCCGTATTCCATCTTCCCCAAGCCCAGGTGTGGGAGCCCTTTTAGGCATATTTGGTTGGTCTGGCCCTCCCCGTGCTCTGGCCCTCTAGCCCCAGGGGGTTGGGGCTGGAGGCCTGCAGAGACATACTGCCTGAGCCCTGATGGGGCAGGGTGAGGGGCTGCTGGCCAGTGATGCCCCAAAGCTAGGCTGGGCACAGAGCCCAGCAGGCAGACGTTGGCACTGGCGTGACATCATACCCCTGGGTAGGTGCCAGTTCTCATGCCGTCACTCGAGACCGGATTCAGCAGAGTGGGGGCGGGTTGGGGGGGGGGGGCGGGCTGCCTCTGAGCACAGAGGTAATTGGGACCACTCCTCTGTCCACTAGTGGAAAAGTCCCAAGTTTTATCCCCTCTTCCTAGGTCCAGGTGAGAGTAAGTTCTCCATTTTGTTCCTCTCCTGGCTTTTGTGCATGGAGTCTTAGGGGCAAGAAAAAAAGTGTTAATCGAAGAGAAGAGGCTGGGGGGCAGAAAGCTGGCATGAAGGGCAGGAAGCGTGTCCTTGCGTCCAGGAGACCCGAGCTGTCAGGTAGAGCTGCTGGTGTGGGGCCAGTGGTGCTGTTGACTCATTCCTCCACAGAAGCCTCCAACAAGTCAATAGCTGCCTGGCATAGGGGCTTGGTCTGGCAGAGCCCAGAGGGAGCTGGAGCCCCGCAGAAAGGGGAGAGTGCATCCTCTGGGATTGGTCTGAATGTCTTCCCCACCCTGACCTGGACTATCTATCCTACGGCTAGAAAACGAGACCAAACAGAGGGTTCTATAGTGTAGACCAGCTGGGGCTACACTCAGCATCCTGGGTCCCCAGGAGTCTCAAGTACAGGGCAGTGCACTGGCAAGCACCATAGGTTCTAATGCCAGCTCTACCACTGATGATGTGGGACCTCAGTACATGTCCCCCTCCTTGCCTCAGTTTCCTTTTCTGTAATATCAGGGGCTGGACTGGATGAGCTCTTACATCCTGGTTTAATTCAGACTCCAGGGAAACCAGTGTCTGCAGAAGCTCAGCTGCTCCCACAGCAGGCCCAGGTTGGCTAAGATGCATGGAGTTGGGCCCTGGGTCCTCTGAAGACTGGAAAGGCCCTTAAGAAAGGATGGGAGAAGGCGGACTCAAATTCTGCAAAACACAGCAGACCTTTGCCCAGGCCGCCCTGTTCCTGACTCTGGCTTGGTCCAAACTGAATGTTATCAGACACTTCTTTTGAACCATTTCAGATCTTGATTCACTTATCTTATACCAGCCATTACAGCAATTCAACCTGATAGATTCTTGCCTATGCCACATCGGGGGCTGCACTGTGGATGCTCTACTTGGGGACCATGCATGTGCAATTTGGTAGTAAATGGGCATTAACATCCCACGTGGCGAACCTTTAACCAATGAGTTGGCAGCTAGTGGGTAAAGGTTTCTCCTTTTATCCAGAAAAGACTACTCACCTATGTAGTCCTAAGAGGCATTTCAAAGAGCTTCCCAGTCAGTTTTAAGGGACTGAGCAGCTAGGTGCCTTAAGCAGTGTCCAATTTAACAATGTGTCCTTAAGTCAGCTCTCCCTCCTCCTTCCCCCATGGGCCCTTACAAAGTACTTGCACAGAAGTTTCAGGTTCTGCTTTTTGGAGAACCAAGGCTAAGATAGTGGTCCATGTTCAGATTTTTTTTAATGCATTGGTTTTAAAGGGATGAAGGGAATGAGATGGAGAAGCATCAATTCATCGTTCCACTTATTTATGCATTCATTTGGTTGCTTCTTGTATGTGCCCTGACCAGAGATCAAACCCACAACCTTGGCATATCAGGACAACGCTCTAACCAACTGAGTAACCCAGCCAAAGGTCATGTTAAGGTCTCTGGCAAGTGGAACAAACTCAACCCAAATACCTCTATAAAAAGAACTGCTTGCCCGGCCAGTGTGGCTCAGTAGTTGAGCGTACACCTGTGAACCAGGAGGTTACGGTTTGATTCCCCATCAGGGCACTTGCCTAGGTGCTGGGCTCCATCACCAGTAGAGGGCGTGCAGGAGGCAGCCGAGTGATGATGCTCTCATTATTGATGTTTCTCTCTCTCTCTCCCTCTCCCTTCCTAAAATGAAGGGGAAAAAATATTTTAAAAAAAGACTAGCTTGCTGTGCCTGGGTTGCCAACACTCAGAGAACACTCCAGGCCAACCCCTGGAGCCTTAAAGTTTATTAACAGTTTTAAGTCTCTAAAGCCTTCACAGAGATAATCCCTACACTTACTCTGTGAAATCATATAACTAAACTCAAGTTCTAAATGAGGAAACTGAGGCTCAAAGAGGTTTACTGACTTGGTCATGCAGCTACGACTAACTGCTATGGCTCTGAGATTCAAATCATGGTGTTCTAATTCCAAGTCTGAAATCTCTACTGTTTAGGAACTACTGTGCTGGGATCTAAAAGCAACTTGGTGAGCAATTTCCACCTCCTCGCTTTCCTTTTTGTTTGATCCAACTGAGCAGCAGGTAAGAGAAGTCTGAAAGGTTTGGAAAAGCCTGAGAAAAGCGCTACCCCGAGGTTGCTTCGGGGCTGAGCTGTTGGCACTGCCTCAGAAAGACTGCAGGTATGGAGCCACAGGGCTGTAGCCCCGACAGACAAGTATGTACATGATTAAGCTACATATCTGCACTTGGGCCCCTTGGAGCTCCAACTCCTGCCCTGGTCAGCTGCAGGTGCCTTGAGTAGGGACTATCCTTCCCTCCTTATTCTTTTTTTTTTTTTTTCCTTTCTTTTTCCCCCTCCCTATTCTTAATGGCCAAGAAGGGGAACCTTCCTTCCGGCCGCTAGGGGCCCTGAGGGAATCTGAGGCTGGGCAAAGGGCCCAGAGTGTCAGTTCCCATCACAGCCACACAGTCCAGCATGAGTCACCACACACGCAGCCAGGTGAGTCATACAGGCTGACGGACACTCTGAGGACAGGACATAGGGTGGTTGGGCACAGGAGGCTGGAAAGGGGCCGGAGGGCAAAAGAATCCACCTTTTGGACAGTTCCCCAGTGAGGTGTCTAGTGCTGATGTGAAGCTATTCTAGTAACAGGACCGCTGTTCCATCCTGGTTTTCAGTTTACTCCCCCCCACCTTTCAAGTCTTCCTCTCAGAAGCCCATGTCCTCATTAGAACCCTGTTCCCTTCCTCTGAACATGGCAACCCCCGTCTTAACCTGATCACTCTTGTGCTGCCCCATGGTCACACTCCTTATGATTCTTCCCCCATAACAACTTATCTCCATGCCTCCTTTACATGAGCTAATCGACAAAACGAAAATGGTAACAGTAACAAATGCAGGTAAGTCACTGGGTTATCTTTGTGAAGTTGCTACTTAATCACTGGATTTGGAGTAAAAAAATATATTGTTTGGGGATACGTACATAGGTAGTAAAACCATTGAGAAAAGCAAAAGGATGATATAAACAGAACTCAGGGCAGTGGTTGTCTCTTGGGAGTCTGAACGAGGGACACGTGCACAGGGGGTCTCACGGCTGGGTACTCATGCAGGAGTGTCCAGTTTTGACACTGAAAATGTACTTACATGTCTTAATCGTTCTTTTGTGTGTTAAGATGTATTTCACAATAAAAAATACTAAGGAAAACAACACTTATTACCTCTGTAACCTAATGGGGATCAAGTAGTCCTAGCTCATCACAGAGCTCTGTGGGGACAATGTGTGTGACCGTGGCTTGCACACCTACAATGTCCGAGGACCCTGTGTTGCGGTTACTTTTCTAAGGTAAGGCCTCCTGGGCCAATGCCTTTATCGTGAGGGATGACTCCTCAGCTCCTACCTGACAGCTAGACCAACTATGCATAGCCCTTCCCTAAGGGGACCCACCCTCCCAACCAGACAGGAGACAGCTTGGGACGAGACCGCCAACTCTGCAAGGAGGCTGGATAGGAGGGTCAAGTGAGGTAGGCGGGGCAAGCGCCTGCCTTCCAATGAGCCGCCTCTTGCCCCGCTCGGGTCCCAGGGGCACTCACCGGCCGTCAGGACCTGAACTTTCCACGGGTGGGCATTCAGGGCCCGCTGGTATGCCCGCCAGAGCGCCATGCTTCCTGCCGAGCCAAGAGGAGGGGTTCAGCCCACGGCCCGCCCACAAGCAGAGAGACGCTGGGCTTTCCCTGGGGCCCATCCCTCTCCCCCTCCCGCTCCCACGGTCCACCCGCGAGGGGCTCAGGGGGATCCCTCCTGGACAGCTTCCGGTCAGAGGGTAAACAGGAAGGCCGCGGGGGACTGTGAAATGCTGGCGGCAGCCTCCCGCCACCGCACCCCAGCCCGGGGGCAGGGCCACCGGGGCCTCCGCCCCACGAGGCGCTGCCGAGGACCGGCTCACTCCGGCTTTCCGCAGAGCCTGGCCGGTCCCCAGGTTCGGACGCTCAGTCGGAACCAGCCCGCATCCTTCCTGAGTCCAACTCCACGCGGGACACAGGGCTGGTCCCTCCCGGGTCTGGGATGACCACGTGCGCCGTGGGCGTTCGCGGCGCGCTGAGGTTTGAGCCGCTCCTGGCGGACCCGGGACAACTCACCTGCGCGCGAGCTCAGCCCCTCCACGTGACCTGGCGGGCGGCGGGACTTCCGCCATGAGCCCCGCCCCTTCCGCCTGGCTGGGCGGAGGCTTTCGCCAGCGGCGGGCGCAGGGATGGGCGGACTGATTCGTCACTGCTGCTCGTGGACAGCGGTCAGCTCGGCCGGAACGACGGGTTTTCCCAGTTGACTAAGCCCCAAGCCGGCCTGGGCGTGGCCCCGCCGGGCACGCTTCCCACCTCGGTCCGACCGGGTCTGCTGCCCTCCCGCCCCCGCCCCGGAACTGGCCAGGGTCCTGACTCCTGTCTCCGTCTGTTTGGAAACTACAAGCCAGTTAAGCGTGTGTGTCATTCGTCTCAAGGTTCCTCTGTAGCCGCAATTGTGAGCTCCTGAGTGGGTGGGACTGGGTATGTTCATAGCTGTCTTCCTCACAGCAACTACTGCAATGCTTTGTCCGCAGCAGCCTTTAGGAATGCTGCATAAGGATGACTCCTGCATTGGGATTGGAGCCTTACGAAGTTTAGGTACTGGTTTCTTTTTTAAAAAACGTTTTATTGATTTTTTTGAGAGAGGGAGAAACATTGATGAGAAACATCCATCAGCTGCCTCCTGCACGCCCCCTACTGGGATCGACCGGCAACCCAGTCATGTGCTCTGACTGGGAATCAACCGGCAACCTTTCGGTGCCCGGGAGGACGCCCAACCCATTGAGCCACACGGGCTGGGCTAGGTACTGGTCTCTGAACTAGTGGCTGGGCAGCCCTGGTTATCACTAGACTTGAACTTAAGGCTCTTTATCTGTAAAATAAGGGGGTTGGACTTTCACAAACTGGGCTCCAGTTTTACGGGTTTATGTTTGTGAGGATGGCTATCCCTACAGATTCTTCATCTCAACTTGTTAAAAAAATATATATACTTACAGACAGTGCCACTTTTAAACAAAAGGGCCCACAACTACAAGTGTTGGGGATTAGGTGATTTCCTAATTACCGTTTACCACTCTAACATTCTAAAATTTTGTGAATATAGTGCAACATCCTCCTTAGGGAGGTAGAAACTCTTCCAAGATCCTTGGCAGTGGATTTGTTAGCCTTTGCTAACTATATCCACGAAGCCCACACTTCAGGAGGCAGCCATGTCTGATTGTTTTTCAGGCTCTCTACCTGGCTAACTGCAGCCCCAATATACTCAATTCCTATATGATTAAGGCAGGGAGAATCCTGTCACAGATACTGGAATAAGGAAGCAAGAGAATTCAATGTCGCAAACCTTTAACTAAAACCTTTTACAAGCAAAACACCATAATAGAGTGGATTTACACTAGTAAATAGACTAAATGTGGCAGGTTGGAAAGTTGTATTCTAATGTCAGACTGTCCAGGTTAAAATCCCAGTACCATCACTTAGTTCTATGACCTTATTCAGACTGGTTAATGCTCAGAATCTTACCTTTATCAAGTAAAATAGAGTAAAACCTGCATCATATGATTAACTGACATATGCAAAGTATCCAAAATAGACCAAGTGCTTAATAAACACTTGTTTATCCTCCTCCTTTACTTCCCTCTTGGGGACACATGGAATAATTTTTACTGGAGAAATCTGGGAAGCCCCTTAGTGAAGGTAGAATTTGAGCTGGGATCTTGAAGAGTGCTTAGGTGGAGAAGCTGGAAAAGGACACCCCCAGAGGAGGGGCTAGTGTAAGAACAGCCACAAGGAGAAGTGCAGAAACCTATGAATAATATAAAGTGGGTATATTGGGAGGGAAGGTTAGAAAGGGAATGGCCTGGAGAGAAAGCAAGGCTGAAAATGTCTTTCTGATTTTCTTTTGGAGGTCAAGACGTGCTGACACTCAGCAGCAGGGTTGCCAGCACCCACCTACAGCCTCAATAGCATGGGTCCCCAGGTCCCATCCTTTTTACCACTGAGAGGGCAATTTCAATAATGCAGTGTCAAGGGACTACTGTGTAGGATGCGGGAATTTCTCTGCAGTGGAAGGCAGTTCCTTATCAATCAGCTCGAAAAGAGAACTGGCACAACCTGAGCTGGATCACAATAGGATGGTGCAATACTTGGCTCTTTTGCATTGACGTGGGCTGTGGTTCCTCTGCTACTAATGGTCTGGGTTGCCTCCAGGTCTGTTTCCTCTTCTGTACAGGAAGGAAACTGAAGTACTTGATTCCTTTCTTAAAGGTTTTCTGACATTTGATAAATTCCTTACACTTAAGAGGCAGAAAGCTATTCCCAGATATCTGGCCAATCAGTCTAGAGTGCCAGAGGGCTTTGTTCCAGGTAGGCACTAAACTAATTTCTACTCCCTTCAAATAGCAGCTGGCTGTGTATTTTTCTCTAGAATAGTTGAAGCCATCTACTTACCCGAAACCTCAGATTATACTCTTATACATTCCAAAACTATGATTTGCCTCTTTCTCATTGCTGGGGTATGTCCTAGCTTAGGAAGCAGTATTGCAGTCATGAGCCTGCAGCACCCCACAAAAGGATGTTAACAAGATGAGCTGGTCCTCAAATACAGCAGGTCCTCAAATAACATCATTTCATTATAATGAGATGCCATAGGAACTTAAATCTTGTTTATATCAATTCACCTATGATAAAGTTGGTTTCCTTATATGTTGTTTAAAGTCACAAAACCTTGCCCTGGTTGGGTAGCTCCGTTGGTTAGAGCATCGTCCCAATACACCAAGATTGCGGGTTTGATCTCCAATCAGGGCACATAAAAGAAGCAACCAATGAGTGAATGAATGAGTGCAACAAAACAAAAAATTCGATTCTCTCTTTCTCTCTCCCTCCCTATCTCTAAAAATCAAGACATAAAAAAAAAAATGTCACACAAGCTATTGATAATAAGTGTGGACTTACTGTATTTGGGTTCTAAACATCTATATATAGGGTTGAAATAAAGTAGTTAAACATATTTAATGTGACAGTATCATGAAGGGTCAAAAATCATAACGTGTAAAAGAATGGTTAAGGTAACTGAAGATATTTAATCTAGAGAAGAAAAGACTTGGGAAACATCTGATAGCTATTTTAAACACTTAAAAGGGCAATCACAGGTGGGAATTACTAGAATTCCTAATACCAATGGTAAAATCTATAGAGGTATACTCTGACTGGATATAAAGGACGATGTTTTAAAACATGACTGTCTAGGAGTGTTCAAGTAGGGTCAGATGACCAGTGATCAGGAATATTTCCTAAGCAGGAGCAAGTAAGATCTGAACCACCGTTCTCTTGGTGGTGTGTGGTGTTCCTCAGTTAAAGAACCACTATAAGCAGCTTCAGGCCAACAACTTACTACCCCCGCCCCCGTGGGCTTGCATGTTGGTTACTCTAAACAGGAAGCTGGCAGGGCAGTAATCCTGGATCCTGGAACACAGTCAGACAGAAGCCTTCCTGCAGATACTCCTTCCAGTTTTCCAAACACCCACTCACATGTGGTCTCAAAAACACCCAGTACCTTTACTTAGCTTTACCCACTTCACAATATGCTCAATATGAGCAATTTGACTCCCAAGCCTAGATCAGGCCTGAGTGTTTCTTGTGAGCCAGTTTTAGGCTAAGGAGCCTTGAGAGTTCGTGGAGGGCAAGCCTCCCTGCCCACAGGGGCCGTGTTGATAGCTGAAGTCGATGGAAGGAGAGGTATCTAAGGAATCCTGGGAGGCAGGTCGAAAGGTCCAGGCCTGGCAGCATCACTGTCCAAGAAGGCCCAGTTTCTATGGTCTATGCCTGGGGCCATCTGTTCTTGGCAGACTTCATTCAAGGGTCTTGTGTGGACCACGGCTAGGGACGGGGCAGAAGGCGATGGCTGGTTGAAGAGAAGCCAGGCCCATTAGTAGGGGAGGACGATTGGAACACAGCATTGAAGTGGTCTCGGCTTTCAAGCTGCATACGGTGGCCCAATGGGGAGGTGAGTCCACGCACAAAATGGATCCGAACCAGCCCTGACTGCCCCCCAGATACGAGCCATCCATAGGAGTCCAGGTTTGGGCTGAAACGTACCTGTGAAGAGAATAGAAAACAAAAGAGAGATGCTCATAGTTGGTGTTTTAGGGTGAGTCCCAGCCGTGAGAGCAAAAAACCTGGCCACAATCTGACAGGATAGGACCATGAGGGGGTGAGAAGACAGTGAACAAAGTAAGTTCTTGAAGATGAGTTTTCCAGAGCTTTTCCCTCCTAAGCCCTCTTGGTTGCTTTTCATCTCCCATTTCACTGATCACAGGTCCAGAGTTGGGAGAAAATGAGAGCGACTGGTGGAGAAGATAAGAGGCGAGGTTCTTACTTTATGAATAGCCTCCAGCTGCAGCCTGTCCAGACAGAGCTGAGCGTGCCCCTCTCCCTCCTGCATCCGCAGCACTGGTTCTCTACGGAGCAGATCATGGAACGAACCCTGGGGAGGGGAAGTGTAATGAGAGACAATGAGCAGCTTCTTAGGTTTGCATCTTTGTGCTGGAACGCTTTAGGATTCCCTGTTATATAAGGACTAAAGTTTTCTACTTTTCCTAGTGCTACACCCATTCTCTTGGGCCAATTTACCAAATCTGTGTCTTGAAAGAGCAAGTAGTGATGGTTGACGGTTTCAGCATAAGTTCGAGCCTTGGGTGGGTTGAGGGCTCCAGATGCAGCAGAACAGTGGTCTTGACCTTCAGGACTATCCTGATACGGCATCAGATCTGCTTTATATATAGGCTAGAAAGGAGACCATAAGATTAGGTCTCATGAGACTGAAGACAAAATGAAAGTAAAGAGAGAAAATTGACTTGGGGCAGGAGAGACTTATATGGAGAAAGGAGTATGTTTAAACAGATTTTCAGATGAACTAGGGTAGGCAATATTATGTGTAACAAGACTTCCGGGGATAAAACCTGTGCAACCTGGTATTAATTTGAACAATTCTGTAGTACTAATTTGGGAGGTCATGTGGATTGGGAACTAATAAATGGTGCTGCCATTAAACACTCATATACGTACAAATCTTCGCTCTACAGGTCGCTTGACAGTTATTGGGTTCAGTGCCATATCAGGCAATATAGCTGCAATGAGCTCCCCGGATGTATCTCCTGCAGCTATTGTCCCAAGCCAGTCGGATCCTGAAAGACTCTAATAAGAAGAGGCAGATTCCTTCAGTTCTGTGAACGGGTAATAACTGCAGTCTCGGGGGAGAAACACACACACAAATGAGGTTATCATAACCCATATCCCTGATGATACAGTTCCCACACACCTATCTTCTTCCGTAAAAAACTACTACCTCTTCCCGACCACCACTAGATGAGTAAATGAATCATTTTCCTGTATAATGAAGATTTCAAAGAGAGGGGCTCACCCAGACAGTGCCTTTTCGAGGAGCAGTGAAGTAGGCCTTGAAACCAAGGTAACCAGCATCAATATAATGAATTCCACAGAGTCCATAACTATAGGAGAAAGAGAAAATGAAACCTTCCTTTTTCTAGATTAGATCCATTTCTTCTCCCCATGTCCTTCCAGAATTCAAACTACCTCACTGAAACAATCCTCAACCCTCCTCTCCCCACACAACAATCTGGAACACTCTGGCACCCCAAACCCTAGGTCTGTCCCCCGAGCTGCTCCTATCCCCGTCCTGCCATACGAGGCATAGCAGTTGTCCTGCGCCACTGTGACACCATTGTAGGGGAGCAGCCAGGCCAGCTCTGTACTCAAGAAGCGCTTGATAGCATTTATTGGTTCATAAGGCCGTCGAAGGTCCCAGAATTTGATTTTCCGATCGCTCCCTGCAGACACTATGAAATGACTGTGGAAAGATGAAAGAGGAGGGAGAAGTTAAAATCTGAACCAGTCTGGAAGAGTCAGCTTAACCCAGCTTCACCTCCCACCTCCACAACTCTCCTATTCCAACCTGTTGGCTTTGCACCACTGAAGGGTACGCACAGCCTGGTCATGGGCTAGGAAACCCTGGAAGGGGTAGAGCTTCAAAGAGCCATCAGAGAGCCGTATCCGCTGCAGGGGCGAGTTAGTGGGAAGGTTCCAGAAAACCACCATGCCTGAGGTAGGGACAGAACATGTAGGTATTAAGGCAGGTTCTCTCTTCCTTGCTCTAATTATTTTATCTTCTACCCTCATATCTGATTCTCTATGAAATGACATAGGGATAATGATTAGCTAGTCCATTCCCTCCATAGTTTAAAGACTCAACCTGATATTTCAGGTCCAATTCTAAGCAACAAAAAAGTAATATCTTAGTCTGGGACCTGTAGTTAAAAGGTTGGTTGAATGCACTCAGTAGCCTCTACTTCCTACTAAATATAAGTAAAGGGATTTTGAAAGAACATAAACTTTCTAAGAGAGGGCTGGCAACCTATAGCCCACGGGCCAAATATAGCCTGCCACCTGATTTGGTAAATAAAGTTTGACTGGAACACAGCCCACCCATTTATTTACCTAATGTCTATGGCTGCTCTCGCTTTACAATGGTGGAGTTGAATAGTTCCAACAATGGCCAAATAGCCCATATAGCATAAAATATTCACTATCAGGACCTTTACAGAAATGTTTGTCAACTCTGCTCTAAGACAAAGAGAATAGGCAAGGAGCCAAAAGCAACAAAATGTAGAGAACAGAAAACAAATGGACCAACAAAAACTAACTTGGCTGACCCAAAACAAGTTGACCCCGACCAGGCTGGCAGAGCAGGGGATAATAAAAAATGTAACTTTGATTAAAATAAAGATAAACTGCTTTGGCCAATATGGCTTAGTTGGTTGAGCATCGTCCTGTGCACTGAAAGGTTGCTGGTTTGATTCCCAGTTGGGGCACATGCCCAGGTTATGGGTTCATCCTGGTACAGGAAACAACCAATCGATGTTTCTCTCTCACATCGATGTTTCTCTCTGTCTTCCTCTCCCTCTAATATCAGCAAAAACATATTTTTAAAAAACCACAAACTAATGAACTGTAGAATTTTAATAAATAAAAATTTGGAAAAATATATGTAGCTAAAACCTCTTCTATACATAAACTCAGGAAATGTAACACCTATGAACCTTACTTTTTTTTTTTTAAAAAAATTATATTTTATTGATTTTTTACAGAGAGTAAGGGAGAGGGATAGAGAGTTAGAAACATTGATGAGAGAGAAATATTGATCAGCTGCCTCCTGCACACTCCCTACTGGGTATGTGCCCGAAACCAAGGTACATGCCCTTGACCGGAATTGAACCCGGGACCCTTCAGTCCGCAGGCCGACACTCTATCCACTGAGCCAAACCAGTCAGGGCTATGAACCTTTCTTGAAGAAAACGTATTGACAGTGAATTACAGCTAAGCAAATTAATAATTCAGCAATGGAGGGAGAGACAGATGAAAGGAGTGGTAGAGACTTGCAATCATTTCAATATAAAATTACAATTAAGTAACTTCGGGAATTAAGGCAGCAAAGCAGCATCAAGTTTCATGTACCTTGACAATGTGAAAATATCACCAAAAGAAACACAATTAGAAGATGGTGGAAGAGATAAGGAGAAGAAACAACAGTGCAATTTCCGTACTCCCCAGCAGAAAGGCTACTGATAGTGTCTGAAAATAAACTTGTCATTTAAAAACGACAACCTAATACCTCCGACTACTTAATGTTATTTATAATTTTTATTTTTCCTTTTTAATCTTAAAAGTATCTTTAAGGAACTAATATCTCTGTGGTAAAGGAACATTTATTGGGAGTTTAGCTAATCTTTCAGCTTCACTTGTCTTTTCTACTACAAAATTAAAGTATAATTACACTTAATACCTTTTCATTTAAAATTGCTATAGTGTATGATCCCATTTTTTTTGATCCCATTTCTTTTTAGCTTTACATATGCACAGAGAACTATATGAAATTATGTTCGTCTACTCAATTATTTTTCTGAGTAGAAACATTCCAATAACTTTTCTCTTTCTTCTTTGTATTTTTTTCATTGCCTGAATATTTATAACTATGTAATGCCCAACACTGAACCAAAAAGGAAGCAACAACCCAAAGCAAGCCTAAGAGCAGTAGCTCCGTAGGTTTTGGTTTTTACCGTTATAGTATCCAGCAGCCAGGTGGTGGTGGGGCCGGGTGGGCATCCAGGCCAGGCTAAGGCACTGACCACACTCAGAGGGGTCTGATACTTGCACAGAACCCACCTGAAGGGTTGCCACACATTGAACCTGCAGGGACAGAAGAGATGGGACTAGGGTTAGAAATACCTATTGTTTGGAATGAAGACGCAAATTAGTGTTCAATCCAACAGGATTGAAATTAGTGTTCGATCCCTCAGAGTTACAAAGCGACTCACTATGGAATCAGTAAGGGAAGCTCTAGAAGATGGAGCCTTGGGTAAGGCATCAGGTTCCTCACTCACCTTATAGATGGCGGGTTTCACTGCATCTGTAAGGAAAAAAGAGCAGAACTGATCCTCTGGATCCAGAAGACCGAGGTCCTAATAAGCCTTGCTCTTAGATCAGCACCCACCCTTTCAATGGTGACGTTCCCTTACACTCTTATCTTTCCACCATCAAATGTACGAGCCCACTTTTCTCTGCCCCAAATTCTTCTTTCCCCCTATTATACCTGATAGTATCCTTTCCATCAGAATGGCTAATCCCTCCACTCTGCTCTCTTCTCACCATTTCCCAAAGAACTTTGCTCTCTGGTTACTCATCCTATCACCTGCATCATTCACTTTCTCTCCTCCTACTGGGCCATTCTCACATTCACACTATTGTCTCCTATCTAAACCAACCAAACACTACCCTGTTACGTGTTCCCCTTCACAGCCAAACTTCCTGAAAGAACTGTCTATCCATTTTGTCTTCACTTCACCTCCCAGTCCCTCCTCAAGCCACTCCTCCACCTGCTCGCCAAATGTGGGCCTTCTCAGGGTTCAAACCACGGTGCCCTCTTCTTTACTCAGTACAGTTAAAAAAACAGTAAATTCAACCAATAGGAGCTGCCTTTACCTGACCCTCCTCTTCTTGCTCATATTCAGCTCTATATTCTCTCCCTGTTTACAACAAAGAGAGTGTGTTTCCATGTATGTGTGGAGGTAAGGACAGGAGAGGCTGAGGACATTAGGAGAACACAGTATGGCAGGAGAGACTGGCCCCATCTGTCAGCCTCAGCCTTTAGCCGTCCTTACACAGCCAATTAACTGTGGCCGCAGAGGAAGAGGCCTGAGAGCAGGGAGAACAGGGAAGAGAGGGAGATAAAGGTAATGTGATGGAAGGGCAGTTATAAGTCTGCAAGAGTACTACTTGTGGGCTGCTGGAGAGAGAGGTCAAGTACAGAGCGTGTGAAGTCGGAATGGAAGGTGTGACTGTGCAAGGCTTTGTACTATAGAGACTGGGCCAGAAGAGTTTCAGGGGAGATGGACAGGCCCTGCAATGTTCTGGCCATGGCTACAGTGGCCTCATTCTCCTTGCTGGGCTACTCACCTGGGGGCTGATGTGCCAGCAGGGCCTCAGGATGGGGCAGACTGAACAGCAGCACCTTCCCATCTGAGCAAGCAAGAGCCAAGAGACCCAGCCGAGGCAGGAGAGGAGCCTAGAGGGTGAGACCAGATCTGTGCTGAGGCTTGCTGCCTTCAGGAGCCTCTCAGAAAACTTCTGAGGTTCTAGTCTCTGAAAATATGATATGAGGTTGCTAGAAAAAAATGCCATCCACCCCTCTCCAAACTCCGTTCCTCCTACTCTGGGAACACCCAGAGCCTTTGTCCTGGCGCTGAGTCCAAGGGCCATCATGTAATCAACTGGGAGGTACCTTCCGAGGGGTGCCTGGAAGTTCCCATGCTCCACTGGGGCAGAACTTGAGGTCCCAGATGCAGCCGTGGTCGCAAGCAATCCCATAGACAAAGTGAGCCCTGTTGCCAGGACTGAGGAGAGAAACCATATGGGGAGAATGGGTAGGAAGAAGGGGGGCCTCGGGCTGCTAGAGCCTGTGTGCTCCCCTAATTTAAACCAATCCAAGTCTCCCCCACAACCCAAACCCGGTCCTGCCCAGTCCCACTCTTCTCTCCTCAGGCCCCCTCCACGGCAGTGTCCCAGCCCCACCTCACCAGCTTTCCTGCTGCAAGGTTCCAAGGCCCCAGAGCTGGAGTAGCCCAGGACCTGAATGAAGTTGGCTCAGTGAATGTGTCTCATTCATGTCAGGGCTGGAGAAAAGGGCCACATACTGCGAGGCTGCTGCCCCCTCTGGCACTGGGCACCAATCCAGAGCCCAGAGAGGTCCCCCTGTGAAGAAGGACACATCCCAGCGCTCTGGGTGTGCTGAGATCGAGCTAAATCTAGAGAAAAGTCAAAGACAGAATGAAAAAAGGAGTTAATAAAAGGTAATGAGAAATTCATAGGTGAATGGATAAATAAGCAGTGATACATCCAGACAAATGAAGTATTTGTCCAAACCCATAGAATGTACACACCAAGAGTGAACCCCAATGTAAACTATGGACTTTGAGTGATTATGCTATACCAATGGAGGTCATCGATTCTGGTGGGAAATGTTGATAGTGGGAGAGGTTATGCATGCGTGGGGGCAGGAGGTATATCAGAAATCTCTATCTCTTCCTCTCAATTTTCCTGTGAAGTTAAATTGCTTTAAAAAATCTAGTTAAGAAAAAGGTAATGAGGACAGAATGGGAACTCCACTGGGAGTATGAACTGGCTTCAGCAAGGGCCAGAATATCAAGAACAGTCTACAGGTGAGAACAGTCCTAACTCACATTTGTATCTTCCTCCTTTCCCTCCCAGTCATTCTGTTCTAGTTCACCTTCAAAGACATCAGGCTGTGCATCCTGGTAACTACAGTGTTCTCTCCACGGCCAGTCTGTCAGGGACTATCTGAGTATAGATGATCTTATAAACCGGTTTGACCCTCAGCCTCCATAGTGTCCTTCCGTCTGGCCAGTAGCAACGAGCACTGCAAACTAGAGGGGACTGACCAGATCTACCCAGGACTCAGACCCTTGGGATCAACGGGACCGGCATCAGGGGAAGAACAGGGTCAATCTGCCTTCCCTTTCAACATTTATTTTTCCTACTTCTGTCTCCTAGAATTAGAGAAAGAGATGCAATCTTCACCTGTTTATGCGGTAGAGTGTGCCATCTTCAGGAAGTCCTTCACGTTGTACAGAAAACAGTGGAGACTTCTCCTCCTGGGGCAGGTAGGGAGCTGCCTCACTAGGGAAGGCAAAGGGAACAACAGCCTGAATTGGGAAGCTTCTCCTTTTCCAGGATTCCCATCATAAATCCAGATCCTCTGTCACCCTTCGTCTCCAGTGGCATCACCACCCCTCCAAGGCTTCAACGACGTCTCTTCAACTTACAGTTCAGATAACAAGTGCCACTTCCAGGCTAACGGAATCCATTCTGCAAACTCCCAGTATGAATGCTTCTGTTCTCGGCTAGAGGGACAGAGAAGCCTTAACGAAGGAAGAGATCAATTCTAAGCAGTTCTGCCCCATAAAACTTTCAGTGATAATGGCCCTGGCCAGCGTGGCTCAGTGGTTGAGTGTCAACCTATGAACCAGGAGGTCACAGTTCAATTCCTTGTCAGGGCACATGACCCCTAGTGTGGGGTGTGCAAGAGGCAGCCAATCAATGAATCTCTCTCATCACTGATGTCTCTCTCTCTCCCCCTTCCTCTCTGAAATAAATAAAAAGATATTTTAAAAAAAGGTTACCAGTTCGATTCCTTGCTCAGGGCACATGCCCCGGTAGCAGGTTTGATCCATGGTAGAGGGTGTGCAGGAGGCAGCCGATTGATGTTTTGCTCTCATATCAGTTTTTTTCTCTCTCCCTTCCTTTCTCTCTAAAAGATAAAATTAAAATAATCAATTAAAAGAAAAACGTTGTGCCCTAACCGGTTTGGCTCAGTGGATAGAGCGTCGGCCTGCGGACTGAAGGGTCCCAGGTTCGATTCCGGTCAAGGGCATGTACCTTGGTTGTGGGCACATCCCCAGTAGGGGGTGTGCAAGAGGCAGCTGATCGATGTTTCTCTCTCATGGATGTGTCTAACTCTCTATCCCTCTCCCTTCCTCTCTGTAAAAAATCAATAAAATATATTTTTAAAAAAAGAAAAACTTTGTGATGATGTGAGTGACCTATTATCTGTCCAATATATGCGCTGGTAGCTGGGCACTTGAAATCGGGCTATTGCAAAGGAGAAACTGGACTTTGAATTTTAAATGGCTACATGCAGCTACTGCCTACCATAACAGACAGCACAGCTCTGAAGCTTTTGCCTTTGGAGCAGTGTCGTTTATTTATGAATGTCTTCAGTGTTCTACCCTGTGAGTGCCCGCCCTCTTTCTCACAGCCCCACTTCTAGATCATTCTGTACACTCCACCACCACCCTTCATCCCCAGGCCCCATTCCCCAAGTCTCACAGGTTCTTGGTGAGATGGAGGCACTTCCAGACAGGAGCCATGATGTGATTGGATAAGCCATTGGGAGCCATGCCCCGGCAGTGCAGCTTCTGCTTCTGGGGTCAAATGAAGAAAGTGTCAAGGAGAGAATTTTATAGCCAGAGAAAGTTCCCAGGACACAGCTTTCTCAGCTTTTACTTTTCTTGGCACAACTTCCCCTCTAACCTTTGCCGTATCAGAATCTTAAAAGGTTTCTGTTATAATCATTACAATGACTTCTCCACCTTCTGCTCCTACTTCTCCATCAAAACTGCAAAATCTGCCTGGCTGGTGTGGCTCAGTGGTTGAGCGTCGACCTATGAACCAAGAAGTCGCGGTTCGATTCATGGTCAGGGCACATGCCTGGGTTGCAGGCTCCATCCCTGAAGTGGGGTGTGCAGGAAGTAGCTGATTGATGATTCTCTCTCATCATTGATGTTTCTCTCTCTCCCTTTCTCTCTGAAATAAGTAAAAATATATATATTTTAAAACTGTAAAACTGTTATATGTTTTTTGAACATTTTCCTTGACGTCTCCACACATTGGATTTAGAAGATTTCCATTTACTTCTTAAAACTCTTGCCCTATGGAGTAGTCTTTCCTTATTCCTCCCATCTTTCTAATATTCCTTTGCTGGCTCTCCCTCCTCTGATAGATTTGGTCTCAGAGACGTTCTGACTTCTTTTCCACCCTCTATACATGCACTCCTGGTCATTTTACCCCATGTCCCAGCATTATACCTGGTTATAAAGTTTGACTACCATCATTACCCATTTATCAAGTTTACATTTTAAACTTGTAAACTCAAACTTCACTAGTTTTCAATTTTCTACAAACTCTAGATCCATACAGTGGTGCCAAGCAATATTAGAGCCTGAGGCAAAAGGAAAATCAGTAATACAGTCCCTGTCTTTATTTAAAATTTGGTATTTTGGTCATTATAAATTTAAATTAATTTTGATTTTTAAAAATGTATCAAAATAGTTATCCTGATTTCTAAGAATTTGATGCTCCCTTAAATGGTGCACTTAAGCCAAGGCACTGGTCCCACATACAATTATGACTGGTGACCAGATGTCCCCAGGATGGTCCACGGTCCACAGGCACTTCCAGCTCAACATGTGAGTGAGCTCATCACCTGCCCATCTTTGCCTCTCCCACGTACCCCACTCTTTCTATCTGGGATGATGAGAACATCTTGGAAATGGATAGTTTTAGTAGTTGCCCAACATTGCGAATGCACTAAATGCCAGTGAACTATACATTTTTAAATGGTAAGTTTTCAGTTATGTAGATTTTACCACAATTAAGCACACACCTTTGATGGCTCCTACTCTCACTCCTTTTATCCTCTCTAGTTTAAACCCCACTTCACCCAAAGCCTTATGCTGTAGCCATAATCAATTTCTGGGAAAACCAATCTCTCTAGCAAACTTCCATCGACCTTTTAAGACCTAGCTAAACTATCGTTCCTTTGTGAAGTCTGAGCAGTTGACTTCCCTCGGCCCCCATATGGCTAACGCATTTTGATCACTCCTGGTCTAGCACTTATCACACTGAACTTTGTGAGGCAGGACTCTGCCTTATTCACATGTGTGTTTCCTAGCTCCCAGCAGATGCTCAATATATGTTTTAGGGTGTTTTTTTTTAATATTCACCGGAGAGGATTCTTTTTCCACTGATTTTTAGAGAGTGGGAGGGGGAGAGACATAGAGAGAGAAACATCAAAGTGATAGAGACACATCGATTGGTTGCCTCCTTGCACATGCCCCAACCAGGTGGAGATCAAGCCTGCAACTGAGATACAATGCCCTTGACTGGAATTGAGCCTGAGACCCTTCAGTCCATGGGTCGACGCTCTAACCAGTGAGCCAAATTGGCTAGGACAGATGTTCAATAAATGAATGAATAATGTTTTTTGTTTTTTTGTGTGTTTTTTTTTTTACAAATATGGAACGCCGGCCTGAACCAATATGCTCAATTAATATTTGACAAAGGAGGCAAGAACATACAATGGAGCCAAGATAGTCTCTTCAATAAGTGGTGTTGGGAAAATTGGACAGATATATGCAAGAAAATGAAACTAGATCACCAACTTACACCATACACAAAAATAAATTCAAAATGGATAAAGGACTTAAATGTACGACGGGAAACCATAAAAATTCTAGAAGAATCCAAAGGCAACAAAATCTCAGACATATGCCAAAGCAATTTCTTCACTGATACAGATCCTAGGGCACTTGAAACTAAAGAGAAAATGAACAAATGGGACTACATCAAAATAAAAAGCTTCTGCACAGCAAAAGAAACCATCAACAAAACAACAAGAAAACCTACTACGTGGGAAAACATATTTGCCAATGTCATATCTGATAAGGTGCCGGAAGCCGGTCCATCCTTGCTGCTTGACACAGTCCCTGCAGGAAAGAAACATCTGCACAGCATATGTTTCAAGGGACCTGGCGTATATAGCATACTGTTCTTAATATGTTTGCTCCCCTTAGCGCTGTGTGTTTTAACCAAGGTCACCTCTCCGAGAAAGGTTGTTTCCCCAGGTAGGAATTTTTCCCTGAAGTCAGGGAGGGGATGAAACTCCTTAACTAAGTGCCAGGCGGGTAGTTAATCACTACAAACAATCATGCTTAAGCTACATAATCTTTACTCCCTGGAATGGAGATAAGAAACGCCCTAACCTTTGTAATAGAAATTGACTGGATTAAAATCAACTGGGATAAATATGGATGTAACAAGACAATAAACAGCAGAACCTCTCTGGAGATCCAGACCAGAACTTGGCTGGAGATCCGGGCTAGAGATCCTGGCTAGGCTGCTGATCAATTGAATGCTGTCTCCGTGTCATTCCTTCTTCGCCGACTCCGTCTACGCCTTTGGGAACCCCTGGACCTGCTGGGGTTGGACCCCGGCAATAAGGGCCTAATCTCCAAAATTTATAGGGAACTCATACAACTTAACAAAAGGAAGATAAACAATCCAATCAAAAAATGGGCAAAGGACCTAAATAGACACCTGTCAAAAGAGGACATTCAGAAAGCCAAGAGACATATGAAAACATGCTCAAAGTCACTAATCATCCGAGAGATGCAAATCAAAACAACAATGAGGTACCATCTCACACCTGTCAGACTGGCTATTATCAACAAATCAACAAACGACAAGTGCTGGAGAGGATGTGGAGAAAAAGGAACACTCGTGCACTGCTGGTGGGAATGCAGACTGGTGCAGCCACTATGGAAGACATTATGGAGTTTCCTCAAAAAACTAAAAATGGAACTCCCATTTGACCCTGTGATCCCACTTCTAGGAATATATCCCAAGAAACCAGAAACACCAATCAGAAAGGATATATGCAACCCATATGTTCATAGCCGCACAATTCACCATAGCTAAGATTTGGAAACAGCCTAAGTGCCCATCAGTAGATGAATGGATTCAAAAAATGTGATATATCTACATGATGGAATACTATGCTGCTGTAAAAAAGAAGAAACTCTTACCATTTGCAATGGCATGGATGGAACTGGAGAGCATTATGCTAAGTGAAATAAGCCAGTCGATGAAGGAAAAATACCACATGATCTCACTCATTCATGGATAATAGAGACCATTATAAACTTTTGAACAATAATAGGTACAGAGGCAGAGCTGCCTCAAACAGACTGTCAAATTGCAGCGGGAAGGCTGGGGAGGGTTGGGGGGCAGGAGGGAGGGGGGTAAGAGATCAACCGAAGGACTTGTATGCATGCATATAAGCATAACCAATGGACATAAGACACTGGGGGGTAGGGGAGGCCAGGGGATTGTCAAGGGCGGGGGGGAAAAAAGGACACGTATGTAATACCCTTTGTAATACTTTAAGCAATAAAATAAAGAAAGAAAGAAAGATGAAAAAAAAAACAAAAATGGAACGCTTGACGAGTTTGCGTGTCATCCTTGCGCAGGGGCCATGCTAATCTTCTCTGTATCGTTCCAATTTTAGTATATGTGCTGCCGAAGCGAGCACTGAATGAATAATCTTATTTACTTACACCCTTAGCCCCTGCAATCTCAACTGTATTTAAAGTTGTTTCTTTCTTCTTTTACCTCTTTTGTCATCATAGTTATTAGGCCAAAGCCTTCCTTCTGGGTACCCTCTTGACCCCCTAATAATCCTATAAGTTCCTTCATTCACTTTCTTGCCCATTCAGTTACCCCTGAAGTGGATCCTCGTGGGGTGCTTCGGGGCACAGCAGGCTCCGGGTCAGATGAGCTCTCACTTGGGACCTCACTTTCCTCTCCATCTTCAGCTTCAACCTTGAGAACAAAGTCTTCATCGCGTGCGGTGTCGTCCTCTTCTTCTCCACCTTGACAGACTGGCTGTTGCCGGATCTTCTTTGGTTTGGTGGGGCTGCTCACCTTGGGGCTCTCGGGACAGGACACTGGAGCAGGCAGGGCTGTTGAGAGCTCTTCAGCCAATTCCTGAAGATACAGGAGTGCCCTGTGGGGTAGGGCAGAGTCAGAGACATACAGACACGGAACAATAGCCCACTTTTTATTTATTTTTGTTTATTATTTTTTTATTAAGAGCCCACTTTTCCAGACACTTGGTTGATTCTTATTGCACTGGATCCTCACAGTGACCCTGTGAAGCAGCTATTAATTTCCCCTTCGCTTCTGATAGATAAAGAAACAGAAATCCAGGAAAGTTAAGTGACTTGGCCAAGATGATTCAGATAACATATGTGGGATCTAAACCAGGTCTTCTGACTTCAAGTCTCAAGCACTTTTCACTCTACCACAGTCAAAAATCACGGATGGCAACAGAAAATCATAGAAAGGTGTGTATATACTGATATATATTGAGTGGTAAAATTGTAATGAAGACCTGAGGGGGGGAATTGTGAAAAATCGATAGGATACAAGGTCCAGAAAGAAAATCCTAGACAGACAAGTTAGCAACAGATTAAAGTTGCCGAGGTAAAAGCCAGAAGATTGCTCAAGTCCCCAGGACCCAGACACCACGCCCGCTCACCTCATCATAGTCTTTTCATCTCTCCAACATCTGACCCACCCCAACCCCCCCACCAAGATGAGCTCCAATCCTTACACTTGGGCAGCCCTTCGGCGGGGTCGTTGCCCAGGTGGGGTCTCAAAGTCCTCAGGGGGCCTCTTTGGAGCTGGAGACTCTGGCTGATCTAGGCCTTTGGACAGCTTCAGCAGTAGCAGCTCTGCCTTCGTTTTTCGACCTCGTTTCTTGGGCATGGGGGTGGGCAGAGGGTTGGATTGATCTAAGAGACCTGGAGCCAGAGGGGCTGGTGGAGGATTAGGTTGTTGGGGCCTTTTGGGGCCTTTCCGTGTCCTACCCCCTCTCTTCCGGCCAGGCTTGGAGGCCCGAGGCTTTGAGACCTTTGACATCTCCGAAGAAAGATCTGTAGAGAAGAATACGTGTCTATGAGATGGGACCAGAGCTCAAACCTCTTTAGAACAGACTACAACATACCCAGGTTTGTTAGACCTATGAACTCAACCTGTTGTCTTTCATCTTAAACTAAGCACAGGGAGAGAAAAAGATGAAAAGACACGGTACATACCTTGCTGTTCCAGTCTGGACAGGCTTTCCTGTTCTGGAAGGAGCTTTTTCTCATCAAGAGAGCCCTCAAATCCAGACAAAGAGGTAGGCAAGGACATCTCTGTGGAAGCCTCTGTCCTGGTTGTTTCTGCAGTGGTCCTGACATCAAGCTGATTTAGCACCTCTGGTCCAGGAGAGTCCACTACAGTCACGTTCCCCACGGGGCCGGCCTCCCCCAGGGCGACATAGCCGACCCCGCAGGTGTCCATCAGCACCCCCTAGAATGGTTGCCCCTGCACACAGACATACAGATGAAGAGAAGGTGAAAGCTATTTGTACTGACTCAGATTTTTCTACTTTCCTCCCCTCACTGCCCCTCCCACAACCAGAAACCTAAGCTTCCTTCAATAATAATTACTAAACATCTTCTATGTCAGGCACTGTTCTAGGAACTGGTGTTATGACAATAAGCAAGACAGACAAGATCCCTGCCCTCATGGAACTTACAGGCTAGTGAAGCTGATAATAACAAACAAATAATACAGCTACCATTTTTTTTAAACACTTGCTATGTGCAAGCACTGTAGTAAGTGCTTTATTTACATTATTTAAAGCTCATAACATTTCTTGTAATGAAACTGCAGTGAATGTCTAGCGCTAAAAGCCATCTTTACAAATATTAGTCAAGGAACAGATTTATTTATTTATTTATTTTTAAATATATTTTATTGATTTTTTTTACAGAGTGGAAGGGAGAGAGATAGAGAGTTAGAAACATCAATGAGAGAGAAACATGGATCAGCTGCCTACTGCACACCTCTTACTGGGGATGTGCCCGCAACCAAGGTACATGCCCTGGACCGGAATTGAACCTGGGACCTTTCAGTCTGCAGGCCAACACTCTATTCATTGAGCCAAACCGGTTAGGGCAGGAACAGATTTATTTAAAAACAAGTAAAACAGTTCTCTTGTGCCCTGTCATCAGTCTTTTACCTGGGTGGGGGAGGTGGGAGGCTTTGAGACAATTAAGGAACATCCTACTACATTAAGAGACTTTTCCCTGCCCTGGTCGGGAGCTCAGTTGGTTACAGTGTCATCCCGATATACCACGTCTGCGGGTTGGGGTTCATTACCCGCCGGTCAGGACACACACAAGAATCAAGCAATTAGCGCGTAAGTAAGTGGAACAACACATCGATGTCTCTCTCAAATCAATATATTAACATATTTGAGAAAAAAAGAGGCTTTCCCCACATTGAAGAATGGATTTTAAAACGGTCATGAATCTTCATTTTCTTCAAACCTAGAAAATCAGCTGTATAACCATGGACCAAAGTCAACTGATGGAGAGAAACAAAACATTGATACCAACCAAAAACCTGAGCAACAAAGAACTCTGCCCAGGGCACAGTTTTCAGCCAGAAAAACCTACTTGCCTGGGTCAAAGGGGGAGAAATAGTTCAAATATGAGGAGGGAACTCCCCATAGGTCTGTATGTGTCTTCAGAATAAAGAAATCATCAGCCTCAGTAGAGAAGTTTGCTAATGAAAACACCATAAGAAATATCGTACAAATTAAAAGTTCACAACAACCTAAGTGGATTATAAATTATAACAGCCAACTCTCTAACTCAGGTGTTAAGGACACACTATAACATCATGTGCTAAAGATAGAATATAACAATGCCAAAGTAAATGGAGGTCAGTGAGAATCTACCTGCATTGTTCTTTGGTAAATAGGAAGCCCTGACAGAACTACTCCATTCAAAATTAGTAACAGCCTGGCTAGTGTGGCTCATTGGTTGAGCATTGACCCATGAACCAGGAGGACACGGTTTAATTCCCTGTCAGGGCACATGCCCAGGTTGCAGGCTCAATCCCCAGTGGGGGGCATGCAGGAGGCAGCCGATCAATGATTCTCTCTCATCATTGATGTTTCTTTCCTTTTTAAAAAATATGTTTTTATTGATTTCAGAGAGGAAAGGAGAGGGAGAGGGAGAGAAACACCAATGATGAGAGAGAATCACTGATCGGCTGCCTCCTGCATGCCCCCCACTGGGGATTGAGCCCACAACCTGGGCATATGCCCTTGACTGGAATCAAACCCGGGACCCTTCAGTCCACAGGCCGACACTCTGTCCACTGAACCAAACCAGCTACGGCCATCATGGATGTTTCTATCCTCTCTTCCTCTCCCTTACTCTCTCTAAAATTAATAAAGCTGAAAGTAAAAAGGTGAATTAAAATATACAGGGAAAATGTAAGCAAAAAGGAGTTTCGATGGCAATAGCAAAGTTGAATTCAGGGGGAAAGGTATTAAATGGGACAAAAAGAAAGTACTTTATAATGAATAAAACTTCAAATCATATAAAATATATAAATATCATAAAACTTTAGACATCAAGTAACATAGTATCAAACACATAAAGCAAAATCTTCAGGAAATGCAAGAACTATTTCTTTCTTTTTTTTTAAAATATATTTTATTGATTTTTTACAGAGAGGAAGGGAGAGAGATAGAGGGCTAGAAACATCGATGAGAGAGAAACATCGATCAGCTGCCTCCTGCACATCCCCCAATGGGGATATGCCCGCAACCCAGGTACATGCCCTTGACCGGAATCGAACCTGGGACCCTTCAGTCCACAGGCCGACGCTCTATCCACTGAGCCAAACCGGTTTCGGCAAGAACTATTTCTTTAATCATTGGCAGTTCAAGCAGGTAAGGACAAAATGTGAATGATTGTTGCCTTCTCTATTGGCCAAGGTCTAGTTGCATAGAACAGAACACTTTCTAGTCAGTTCGAGCTATGAGGGATTTATTAAAGGGTATGAAATGGTTCACAACAGTGGTTCTCAAAGTGTGGTCCCAGAACTGGCAGCCTCAGCATCACTTGAAATTTTGTTAAAATGCACATTTCCAGTCCTATGCCAGACCTAATGAATTAGACACTCTGGGATGGGGCCAGCACTTGTTATAACAAGTCTTTCAGGAGACTCTGATGCACACTCAAGTTTGAGAATCCCCTGCATTGGGAGGGTTGGGGGGAAAACAGTGTGGGAAGAAGTATTTGCCAAATTGGGAAGTTGTGTTATAGCTACTGACTGATGAACCACATGGCCTCTCCTATGCCATGAGGGGATCCACTTACTGAATCAAGAAGCCCCTGCCCTAGCCGGTTTGGCTCAGTGGACAGAGCACTGGACTGCGGACTGAAGGGTCCTGAGTTCAATTCCAGTCAAGGGCACATGCCTGGGTTGTGGGCTCGATCCCCAGTAAGGAACATGCAGGAGGCAGCCGATCAATGATTCTCTCTCATCACCGATGTTTCTCTCACACTCTCACTCTCCCGTCCTCTCTGAAAAATCAATAAAAATACACTTAAAAAAGAAAAGAAAGAAAAAGAAGCCCCTGCACAGCTATGCCTCCATAAACAAGTTGCCTCTACAATCAGAATGTGATCAAGTGAATGGGGAAGACACCACTCTGGCTCCCAAATCCAGAACCTCTCCACTGCCACCATCTGCACCAGGAAAATGCACGCACGCCGGCCTGCCTCTCCCCTCTCTAAGCTCAGGTCCAAGTTTGAGTTCCTTAAGAGCACATGTGATCAGCAAGACCTAGATCACATTCAGAATCTTGGATGGTAGATTTCCAGGGAATGGAACCTCTAGCTTTCCAGGCTCTCAAGTGGAGGTTGCTCTTTTTCTCACACCCCACTTACCCCAGGTTAGAAAGTGGGATCAGTGAATTCTCAGTTCCTCTCCAATGCCACTGCTTGACAAACAGTCCTTCCTCTTCTGCAAAAATCCTGTTCCTTTGAAGCTTGTGACATTCAGCTAAAGCACTGCTAATCGCTCCGCTGTCACACCCTGGACCCTGTCATCACGTAACACCTTTTAACCTCCAAAATCACTAAGACATCCACTATCTGATCACAGCCTCCCATCATTACAGCTCAACTGCTATCACGGTATCTATTCTTCAACCATATCTAGCCACTATTCATTGATCTCTCCAATTTCTCCCTGTGGCAGCAGCCACATCCAATCTAGCTTAGATTTCTTTAATCAGACTCTATTGGCATTATGAACTTCCTTTCTTTCTGTCTTTTGTTTCACAGGTGTGGCAAAACTCGAGCCTTAGATGAACCAATCATCCACCTTCTTCATTGTGTGCATCTAAGCTACTCAATCACACTTCCTCTCTTAGTCACTCGACACCCTCTCTCTCCCAATGTCTGATCCCCTGGTTCTCAGCAGATGACTTTGCCTCTGGTTTCTGAAACACAACTTAAAGCCATTAGATGGGAAATACCTCGATTTCTTGCAAAGTAGCCTAATCCTCCCTGCATCCAGACTCCTCCCTCATCCACTTTCTAAGGCCACACCTTCCACAGCGTTCAAGCCCCATTTTCTGCCTTCTTAAGGAAACTAGTCATTTATTCTTTTCCTCTCTATGGGCATCTTCCAAAAAGCATTGATCTCTTTTTGTTTTTTGTTAATCCTCACCTGAGGATATTTTTTTTCCATTGATTTTTTAGAGAGAGTAGAAGGGACAGATGGAGGGAAAGAGAGAGAGAGAGAGAGAGAGAGAGAGAGAGAAACATCAATGTGAGAGAGACACACCGATTGGTTGCCTCCCCTACATGCCCTGACTGGTGCCAGGGATCAAATCTGTAACCCAGGTACGTGCCCTTGACCGGGAATCAAACCCGAGACCCTTCGGTGAGCAGGCCAACGCTCTATCTACTGGGCAACACCAGCCAGAGCCAAGGAGCATTTAAATGTTTACAATTCGCATCTTAACACACAAATTATCCTTCAACCCACATTCCTCCTCCAACTAATATGTTCCTCCTCCATCTCACAAACTTTTGAAAGAGTTGTCTGCCCTTACATTTTAATTATCCTGCTTCCTCCTAACTAGGATATTGCCCCCGCCTCATCCCTGAAGCTAAAAGTCCTCAGTAATTGCTGCCAATTAATTCAATTCACTTCTCAGTCTTATTGAACTTGACCTCTCAGCAGCACTGAAGCTACTTACCATTACTTTCTTGAAACATTGTCTTTTCTTGAGAAGAAATTCAAGTGCAGTAACCTTCCAGATGTTCCTCAATCTTTTACAATTGTCTCACTCACAACTATTTGGCAGCTTTTTTGCACACTAGCCTCTTTTGTGTTTCCAAAGCATTCAACTTAGTTTGCGTCCTTTTCTTTTTTACAATTATTTTTATAAAACTTTTAGTTGATACAGAATACTTATATGTAGAATACAAAGGATAACAATAAAATACCTGTGTATTTGCCATTTTTCAACTTAGAGATAATTCTTTCGTACTCAAATGTGTTTAAAATTTAAATATATAACACAATAATCTGTACTAATAATGCAAATTGTCTGGGATGCCGTCACAGTAACGACCTGCCGGGAGCCGGTCCATCCTTGCTGTTTCAAGGGACCTGGCATATATGGCATACGGTTCTTAATATGTTTTCTCACCTTCTTGGTGCTGTGTTTTAACCAAGGTCATCTCTCCGAGAAAGGTTGAATCCCCAGGTAGGGATTTTCCCCTGAAGTTAGGGAGGGAATAAAACCCCTCAACTAAGTGCCAGGCGGGTAATTAATCCCTTTAACTACGAACAATCATGCTTAAACTACATAATCTTTTCTCCCTGGAATGGAGATAAGAAACGCCCTAACCTTTGTAATAGAGATTGATAGGATTGAATCAACTGGTATAAATACAGTTGTAACAAGACAGAAACACTCAGAACTTAGAACAGAATCAAGAAGACAGAATCTACACGTAGCCTAGAGACAGAAGAACTTTGCTGGAGAGAGCATGCCGGAGGATCCTGGAGAGGGACTGGCCTCGGAGCCTAGAGACAGAGCCTAGCGGGAGAACATGGCAAGGGATCCTGGACTGAACCTGACTACAGAGATTGGCAGGAGAACCTGACTGGAACCTGGACACTGAACCTGACTGGAGAACCTGAACAGAACCTACCTGGAGACCCTGACAAGAGAACCCGGCTATGATGATCAACTGAACTCAGCCTCCGTGTCATTCATTCTTCGCCGACTCCGTCCACACCTTTGGGGACCCCTGGACCTGCTGGGGTTGGACCCCGGCAACGACCGAACAGCAGGCTGCGTGGGGCAACCAGGCCGGCAGGGGGGTCAGTGAAGGGCGACCAAACGACTGAACTGTGTGGGGCAACCAGGCCGGCAGGGGGCGCAGTTGGGGTGACCAGGCTGGTGGGGGGGCATTTGGGGGTGACCAGGCCTGCGGGGGGGGGGGGGCAGTTGGGGGCAACCAGGCTGGCGGGGGGGGGGTGGCAATTAAGGGTGATCAGGCAGGCAGGCAGGTGAACAGTTAGGAACCAGCGGTCCCAGATTGTGAGAGGTATGTCCAACTGCCAGTTTAGGGATGGGGCCTAAATCAGCAGTCAGACATCCCTCGAGGGGTCCCGGATTGGAGAGGGTGCAGGCTGGGCTGAGGGGACCTCTCTCCCATGCACAAATTTCATGCACTGGGCATCTAGTATAAATATAATGACATACCAACTAACATAAACCGGTTCGGAACCCATACAATGACTCTTGACAAGCATTCAACTCAACTAGTGGAGGCAGAGCTATCAGGCCTATTTGAGAAAAGCCTATGTAGCTTCCAACATTCAGTGTGCCATGGGCATCAATCTGTATGCTTTACAAAGGAAATGGAGAATGTCAGTTAAATGGACATCGGCCACGAGAATTTCTATACTACATGTCTTAAAGATTTTCTGAATCAATACGTGTATATTTATCTGATTCTTCTTGGTTACTATATGGTATTCTATAGAATTATAGTTTATTAGGTATTTCCCATTTAAGGACAACTGGGTTATAATACTATCACAAACAATAACTGCAATATATATTCTAGTACAGATCTCTTCATTAATGAAAATTATTTTTCTAGACTGAGCATCTGAAGTGAAATTCTATATTCCACACTGACCAGGGCTAACTCATAAACTTTAACTTCAGTTTAGGAAGAACATTATAATCAAAGTTAAAAGAAATATTTGCAACATAATAATCAGGTTGAAGGGTATGCATATTTTTAAATTAATAGCCCAGCCAGTGTGGCTTAGTGGTGGTTTGATTCCCAGTCAGGGCACATGACTGGGTTGTGGGCTCAATCCCCATGTGGGGCATGCACGAGGCAGCTGATCAATGATTCTCTCATCATTAATGCTTCTTTCTCTCTCTCCTTCTCCCTTCTCTGAAATCAATTTTTAAAAAAATAGTTCATCAAAACAAAAACCAATTTATAGTCCCACTAATTATACATAGCCATTTTACCAAACCCTTGCCAATCTGGTCGGTGAAAGAATTCCTCCATATTTTATTATTTTTATTGACCTGATAATTGAAGTTAATTCCTTTTTAAAAAAAAATATTGATTTTTTACAGAGAGGAAGGGAGAGGGATAGAGAGCTAGAAACATCGATGAGAGAGAAGCATCGATCAGTTGCCTCCTGCACATTCCCCACTGGGGATGTGCCTGCAACCAAGGTACATGCCCTTGACTGGAATCAAACCCGGGATTCTTCAGTCCTCAGGCCGACGCTCTATCCAGTGAGCCAAACCGGCTAGGGCAAAGTTAATTCCTTTTTATATGTTGGATATCTATGTCTTTCATGAACTGCCGGTACATATAATATGTCCATATTTCTATATGGCAAATTGATGTTTTCCTTATTGATCTGTGGAGTTATGCTGCTTATGTTACAAGTACTTACTTTTCTTTTAACTTTGTTTATAACGTTCTTCCTAAACTGAAATAAAATTTTATGAGTTAGCCTGGCTGGTGTGGGTCAGTGTTTAGAGCATCAGACTGCGCACAGAAGGGTCTTGGGTTTGATTCCCAGTCAAAGGCACCTATTGGGTTGTGAGGTCCCCCTACCCCGGTCAGGGCAACCAATCATTGTGTCTCTCTCACATTAATGTTTCTCTCCCTCTCCCTCTCCCTCTCCCTCTCCCTCTCCCTTTCTCCCTCCCTCCCTCCCTCCCTCCTTCACATTCTCTCTGAAAAGCAATGGGAAAATATCCACCGGTATTAACCAAAAAAAATTTTTTTACTTTTATGAGTTAAATTTCTCAACCTTCTCCTTTATGGCTTCTGTTTGTTTTGTGTCTTAAAAAGGCATTTTCTGCCCTAGCTGGTTTGGCTCAGTGGCTAGAGCATCCATCTACAGACTGAAGGGTCCTGGGTTCAATTTCAGTCAAGGGCACATGCCTGGGTTGCAGGCTCAATCCCCAGCAGGGTGTGTGCAGGAGGCAGCCAATCAATGATTCTTTCTCATCATTGATGTTTCTCCCTCTCCCTTCCTTTCTGAAATCAATAAAAATATATTTTTTAAAAAGGCATTTTCTACCCCACTGACATAAACATATCCTATTTTATTTTCTTCTAGTACTTTTTTCTTAATATGAATATCACATATAGCTTTTTAGTTTGTCCTGAATTCTCTTATTATAAGATATATGGGGTATTTACTTATTTCATATCTATCATCCATGAAAGTTTCATAAGATAGGAATCTTGCCTATCTAGAACCTGCTATATGGTAAGTGTAATAATTAACCTTCGTTGATTGCATGACTAACTTCTCAAGGTACAAAAGTCCCTTTTACTTTTTTTAAAATATATTTTTATTTATTTCAGAGAGGAAGGGAGAGGGAGAGAGAGAATCATCAATGATGAGAGAGAATCACCCACTGATGCTTTACCGGAATCGAACCCGGGACTCTTCAGTCCGCAGGCCGATGCTCTATCCACTGAGCCAAACCAGCCAGGGCACAAAAGTCCCTTTTACAGATACACTGCTTTAAAAGGCAGCAGCAGGATACGGTGGTTAATTTCCATTTATGATTTCACAAAACAAATTTTGGACACAAGTGAAGGGTGTTTAGTAAATGTAGACTAAATTAATTTACAGTTTATAAAATTTTACATTTGCACCCCAACTTGTCTGGTTTCCAAGATACTCCAGGCTGCCTGCCTGACCTCCTCAGTGAAGGAAACTAACTAGATAACACTGTTCCTCACACATGGAATTACTTGAAACTCACTGTTTGGTCTAACATACCATTTCCCAAAGTTTTGGTACAACTGGTGGTATGCAAAATTATTTTAATGGTATAAAAATGAACAATTTACTCGACTGTGTTTTTATTTTAACTTGTATGAAAAACTAGAACAAGCCCATGAAACTTCATGGGTTCATCTATATTGCTTAGAGACTAAAGCACTTAAACTTTAAAAATGAATCAATTTAAACTCTTAAGAACATAACAGTACAGTTGGTAAGAATGATGGCAAAAGTGCTAACGGCACAGGAACGACTTAAGTTTGCGCAACAATGTGCCGCTGGGCGAAGAGGCTTGGCCATCCCCTGCACCACGCTACCCGAGTGCTGGGTGGGGTTGCCGTCGTCATCTCTGCCTCCCCAGCCAACTCGCCCCGGGAGAAACGGGCCCGACCAGGAAACCTCACTGGCCCTCGACTGCGCCAATGAGGTTGCAGCGCGCGGGGCACAACCCCCAAGGTTAGAGGAGCCGCGCGGAGGAAGAGGCAGGGACACAGCGGGATGAGGAGGCTGACCCGGGCGCCCGCCTGCTCCCGCAGCCCGGGGCGTGGGGGCAGCTTTCCGCATAGCCCGTGCCCGCGGCCAGCCCTGAGCTCTCTAAGGTCGAGGACTACGGTCGGTTCGCAGCGTCGAGGGGGGTCATGTAAGCAGCGCCCAGGCCAGGACACAGGATGCTGTGTTGCGGACACCGCGTGAGTGAAGAAGGCAAGACCGCGGTTTGCAGAGATGGGGGATGCACTCTTGCCACGGCGGGTAAGGAATTGGGGAGCATAATGGTTTCTAGAGCGGCCCAGGGGCTGGAGGTCGCGATGCTGTCTGTGCAGAGTGGGGATAGCGGAGCCAATATTTTAGCGCCACCGAACAAGGAGGAGGAGTAATCGTGGGGCCCCCCGCACACCCCACGGCTGTACACTCACCCTCACCAAAGTCCTTCCGGAAGTCCAAGTTCGAAGATGGCGCCGCCCGTCTGGTCGCGGATTTATGACGTCACCCTGTAGCTACTCTTCATTGATGGCCCATCCCGGCCGCCGAGGGTAGTGCACAAGGTAAACACGTGAGTTCGGTTGGGAGTTTGTGCCAGAGAGTTTTCTGTTGCACTATGTATTCCACAATGCAATGCGGCGAGCGCTCCCGATCCCTTCCCGAGCCGGAGCAGCTCCTGGCTCAGCAGCGCCGAGGCTGCTGCACGGCCTTCTGGGAATTGCAGTGTCTGAAGGTGAGATTGGCGCCTGCGCGGTGACGCTCGCCGCGCCCACTCGGTTCCCACGCGGCGTCTCGGGGACTTGGGTGTGCTGCTGTGGAGTGCGCTGCTGTGCAGTGCGCTGGGTTTCCTTCAAGACGGCGGGGCCCCTGGCGGCAGGGCCAGGACGGGTGTGAGCATTCACCCGCGACGTTGGAGCCAAAGACAGAGACCGGGAGACAAAGGAATCCGCGAAGCGGGCGCCAGGAGGCCGCGGGGCCCCGCCCCCTCCCGCAGATGCGGCCGCCAGTGAAGTCCAGGGTGGACCCGAGAGGGAAGGAGCGGGAGGAAGGCCTGACGTGGGGACCCGGCGCGAGTGAGACTCCGGCTTGGACATGGGCCTTGGTTTCGGCTTTGCGCTCCCTCACTAGGAGCTGGGATGCGGGTGAAGAAAGAATGTAGTGAATTCTGCCCTTTCCCGAAGCACTTAAAGCCATACAGTTTCACGGGTCTCCACAGACAATAGGAGAGTTTAGATGTATGAAGACGTGGGAGGGGTGTGTAAAACCTTTTTTCTTCCCCAATCTGTGGACGAAAAGGAGCCACACGCTAACCTGACTAACTCAGGGAAGGCCTGCTTGGCGGCGTTGCAAACTCAGGAGACTTAAAGTAACCACAAAGGATGGCCTGAAATTAAAACCTTTAATTACAAAGTAGTTGATAGTGGGTAGTCGTGTCTTAGGCCAGTATCCTCCTTGACAAAGATCAACTTTGATCTTTACTGAGCCAGCCTATTTTTGCATCTAAGATAACATAACTGGAATATCAGGGTAACTTGTAACTTCCCTTTTTCCGGAACCCTTGGGGCGAGGCCAATGCACCAGGGTGACAGGGCAGAGACCACAAATTCCCTCCTTATTATGTTAATTGTTGACTTAAATACCCTGCACCCACCTGTGTAAAGGAAACATGTCTGTCATTTTACCTTTTATCCAATCTCAGAGGTTTCCCCTCTTTTGCTTTCTCCTGCCTCCCTAATCTATCACCAGTGGATTTCATGTAACCCACTTACAGCTCCTCTTTTGATTGTAGTGTATAGAACACAATGAAAGACGGCCGTTCTCTGGATCACTATCAATATGTTGAGATTCTGCTTTCTGGCAACTGTCGAGAGTTGGCTCAAATAAACTCACAAGAATTCTTTACAGGTTTGAATGTTTTATACATTAACAAATCTCACCTATTGAACCCCTTGCTTACATAAAACATTTAAGGAAAGCATGGGAGAAACTAGCTAAGATTTTTTTTAAAATACATTTTTATTGACTTCAGAGAGGGAGAGAGAGCTAGAAGCATCAATGATGAGAGTATCATTGATCCAGCTGCCTCCTGCATGCCCCTACTTGGGGATTAAGACCGCAACCTGGGCATGTGCCCTGACTGGGAATCAAACCATGACCTCCTGGTTCATACATAGGTCAACTAGCTAAGATTTTTAGAAACTGGAATAAAGAGTCTCCTCCCACCCCACCCCCTCTATGGCTTAGGACCAACTCCTTTATGAGAGTGAAAAGTTGGTGCACTTGAGGTTTGCCTCCTCAGTACATCAGATCTTAAATGCTTCTGAAATGAACAGATCTGTCTTCTCTTCATTCCTGTTGCTTCAGATTAGGCTATCTTTGACTTGAACAATTGCAACATCCTTTTATATTAATATTTGTACTTATTTTAGTAATAAGACAGTCACATGGTTCAAAATTTAATATATAAAGTGAAGACTCCCACCTCTGCCTCCAGCCTCCCACATCCACACAGGCAGCTTCTTGTTAATATAATCAGCATTTTTCTTTTTCTCATTAGCTATTATTCTGAATTACAGTTCATACTGGAAAGGCAGTAAAAATGATTCAGCCTCTTATTTGCCAGTTTTCAGGAATTGATAACTAGATGCTTCCAGTGGTATATAATGACTTACTGATTTTTTGACTTTTTCTCTTTTTAAAAGATCATTATGAACTCATTGTTTTTATATTGAGCATACCACTCAATCATCAAAATTAAGAGGGAGTTCGTGCCTGGCCGGTGTGGCTCAGTGGTTAAGTGTCAACATATAAAGGAGGCATATGCCCAGGTTGCAGTCTCAATCCCCAGTGTGGAGCATGCAGGGGGCAGCCAATCAATGATTCTCATCATTTATGTTTCTCTCTATTCCTCTCCCTTCTTCTCTGGAATAGAAAGTATATTTTTTTAAAAAGAGTTCTTTATAGAATACTAGTGGCCCAGTGCATGAAATTTGTGCGGGGGGCGGGTTGTGTCCTTCAGCCCAGCCTGCACCCTCTCCAATCTGGGACCCCTCAGGGGATGTCCGACTAAACTGGCAGTCGGGCATCCCTCTCACAATCTGGGACTGCTGGCTCCTAACCACTCACCTGCCTGCCTGCGTGCTTGCCCCCAAATGCCCTCCCCCACCAGCCTGATCACTCCCAACTGCCCTCCCCTCTTGGTCTGATCGCCCCTAACGGCCTCTACCTCAGCCCGGCCACCATGGCTTTGTCCGAAAGGATATGCAGAAGGTCTCCCAGTCTAATTAGTATATTACCCTTTTATTAGTATAGATTATCAGCTAGTTATGTGGAAAGAATGATAGAATTAGGGGGGAAGGTGGAATCACCATTTTGCATTCCCTGATAACATAATTTGAGCAACAATCATCAATGGATAGGAAATTTCAAAATGCCTCAACTCATTCATCACTGAAAATGGAACAAGCAACCATTTTTATTTGCTTCCTGATGTGAGGCAGTATGAAAACAGTCAACCTGGTTTCTGGAACAAGTCAATGTAAAGAGAAAATAAGAGGGGTGGGGAAGACTACTTCCAGTTATAAGAAAGTTAAGACAATAACCAAATATAATGTATGGATTTGTTTGGACCCTGATTCAAAGGAATCAACTGTACAAAGCCATTTTGAGATAACCATGATGAATGTTCCTTAATAAAAGTTAAAGGCACAGTCTCTGGATTCAGAACGCCTGAGGATCACATGCTGGTTTAGTTCTGTGTTATCTTGGGCAAGTAACTTAACCTCTCTGTGCCTTAGCTGTGTTGCCTTGGCAAATAACCTCTGTGCCTGTTTTCTCATCTCTAAAATCTCTTCAGAGTTAGATAAAGCTGCATAAATGGATAAGAAAGGAATTAAGCCATTTCTGACACAAACTACTCAATACTAAGGATATTAAATACTTATTAATATGTAATTACTTAATATACATAAACCATTAATTTAATATAAATATATTAATTCATAATTCTAAAGCTAGGACTCTTATTTGACCTTTTATTCCTCCTTATATCTATCTAGCTCAGTGTCTGGCACTTAGATGCTTGATAAAAGACTGAAGACTTGGAATAGTGTTTGGTCTCTATACTGACCTTCACCTTGGCCCCAAAACACTAGCATGGAGCTAGTCACTTGAAAGGGTCTCTGTCAAAGTCTGAGATTGGTAGCAGTGCCAAGAGGAGTCGGGGAGTCTGGACTCCTAACGTAAGTGGTGGCGATGCTAAAAAGAGACAAAGGCAGCCGAGTTGCTGAGTGAAGGGATATATCCTTTATTGACCTGTGTTCCTCCACTCACTGGTCACTACTCTTGACTCGTAAGACAACAGGTACAGAACTGCAGGGGATCATCCCCAGCTCTGTGATCACCAGATCCACGAGCTCTGGGGGAGTCACATCATAGACCAGATTCAATAACCGTAGGGACAGGTGGCTCTGCCAGTTAGCTAGTGCCACACGTTCTCCTCGCTCACACAGCAGATCGTCAGGGTCATCTGCAACGGGAGGTGTACCCATTTATGTCCTTTTAGAAAATAAGTTGTAGTTCAACCTCCCCTCTCCCAAATTTCAGTCCCTGGAACCTTTATGCTACCCTCTGAGCCTCCTTACCTAGCTCATTAGAGACAAAGGCATCAGTCTGCACACGCTCACAAAACTTGTATGTTTCACAGCAGACCAGTACTGGCACATTATGGGCTCGTGCCACCAGGGCCAGCTGTGCTGTCCCAACCCGTGACATCACGGATCCATTGGCCAGGAGTGCATGAGCTCCCAATAGCACCTTAGAAACCTATTTGGGGGGGGGGGGGGGGGGATGTCATCTGTGATCAATGCAGAATTGCAAAATAAGGTGCCCCACTCCTGCCCAGGACAGCAATATTAAGACAATGACTAACAAACCTTAATAATGGCTCTTGGAAAACACCTGATCAGTGACCCATTGCACCTCCCACAGAAAATGAAACTCTGAAGTTACTTTTTGTCCTATTCCCTCTTGGTGGTTGCTAGTTTAATATAATGTCCTTCAGTAACTAGACTATTACAACATGCTGTCGTGTTTTTCTTATTAAATATAAGCAGGGCTATACAATGCTAATATTTCTAAGTAATTATAACCCTTGGAAGGTGGGACCCCAAAGTTGGACTAAAGGGTTTACTTTTCTCTGCCCTCACCTCTGGGAGCACATAGGAGGCCGCAGGAATCAGCAGGTAGGAGGCAGGGACCCCAGCACGGACCAGAGAGCGTAGCATGTGCTTTCCCTCCAGCCGTGGCCGGCTGTCCACCACAACTACCCGAAATCGCCGGCCTTCAGTCCAAGCCTCCTGAAGAATTCGTGATACCAGAGATGAGCTGCAGTGAATGGACAGGATGATTTAGTTATAATGTTACTAGATGATGGCCAGCTCATTCTAAAGGGCAGAAAGCACCCCCTCCCCCCAATTTTCTCAGTCACAGCGACTGGACCATACCATCCATATACCAGGATCACATCTCCATCACTGATCTTCTTATAAGCAAAGCGTGAAATTGCCCGAGCTGCAAGCACAATCTTCTCTTGCACATACCGATCAATAGCTACTCGAAGTTCTGACTTGGCCTAAATGAAGTAAGATGCTTAGGGAATAAGAAATGGACACATTTCTTCCTGATGACCATGCCATGAATATGTGTATAATGATGGGCTCAAGGAGGACGAGGTTGCCTGAAGGGGACCCAAAGATGGCACAATTCAGACAGCCCAACCACTTCCTCAACCCCTGACCCGGGCAGAATGGCCACGCTGTCCCTCCTAGGAGTCCTGAATAGGTTTCTCAGCTCTACCCCAGGTGCATGCCTTGCTCATTTCTCATACTCATCACCTCCTCTTCCCGCTTGGAGCCGCTCACACCCGTGATCTCCTTGTTAAGGAACTTGATGGCGTTGTACATACTTGCCGACAGGGGGCGGCACTGATTCAGGAAGCTAAAACAAGAACACCTTGTATTTGTGCGACTCTTCACAATTTAAAAAATAAATTACTTAAGAAGAAGACAGAGAACAGAGAGATGAAAAAGACGTAGAAGAGCAAGAGAAAAGGTACAAGAAAAGGACTAGGTGAGCTGCGAGTGGGCTTGTAGTGGTTGTCCTTACCTGAAATAGGGCTTTAGTTTATTGACCAGATCCCTGGAGAGTTCTTCATTTGGTGGTGTTGTGTAATCCTGAATCACCTGCAGTGTACACAAGCCGATCAACAAAATGCCCCCCAGTACAGGTCTCTGGAAGGGGGATCGGGTAAGCCTCACTGAAGGAAGTGTTCCGAGGGTGAGAGAAGCCGGGGTAGTGTTGGGGAAGGTGGGCTGGGACAGGACTGGGCATACCTGCTGCAAGGCACGAAGCAGGGCAATACACCGGGCATTGGAGCCACTGACCAGGCCCTGGGAGTACTGCAGGCCGAGCCGCACCACGGCTGGGTGGATCACAGAGGATGGGATGCTGGTGGGATGGCGGTGTCACACACTGTGCAAGGGAGCTGGAGCGCTTACTGCCCACCTGCCCCTAGTGAAAAGGAACTTCCTTCACTAGCTCAAACCCCCCATTTCCACTAGAGCTTTGCCTCCTGTGCATGCTCCTTCCCACAGAGCCAATCGCAAATTTCCAGTCACTTTCGATACATGATACTAAAGCTCCTCAGACTTAAGAGCTATGGCGGAAGAGCCTACCTCATAAACTGGGTCAGAGAGTTTTGTCTGCTGTACTGGGGTAGATGGGAGAAGAGACTGACTTTGGATCCATAATCTTTTCGTGTAGGAACCTGGACAAAATAGGGGAATAAAACCAATGGCCTGGAGTTTAAAACTTATGTGACGAAGCTAGAAAGGAAGTAAACAGTGAAACTACTTTGTCCCAAATACCCATCCTCCAGGGTCTCGTTTTTGTCCCAAGCACCTTTCCTCCCTCTGTCCCCTCTCCCTGGGCTCTTCCTGGCACACACCACTTCCTACCTGCTGTCGCTCTGGTTTTGTAACAAGCCGCCTCAGAAGCGTGGGGTCATCAGCCTGCGTGTGCTCAGGGAGACGTTTCACACCTAAAAAATAACGATCCTGTTTTCAAGACTCCGTAGGTGACATTGAGAATTTTTCTTTTTTCTTTCTTCCTTTCTTTCTTTCTTTAGGGCATAAGAGACATCCAGAAAAACTGGACAGAAGGAGGGGTAAAAAAAATAGAGAAATCAGGTAGGACGAGGTTTGGGGGAGAATTCTGAACTCTGAGAACCTAGGCAAAGCATCGGAGACTAGAGCTGTTTTACTAGGCCCGGGGGGACGCCTGGCAAACACAAGCATTAGCGTCAAACAGCGGCCTTCCAAGGAAAGGAAGATACAGACCCGAGGGGCTTTCGCCCGCGCTGCTGGGGCAGGACTGGGGCGGCGGTCCTCCCTGCTCCCCTTTCCTGGCCTGTTTCAGGGCCCGCTCGGCCTCCTGCTTGGCTCGCCGCTCCGCACGAAGCTCAGCTTTGCTCCGAGCAGCTGGCACCTTCTCTCCAGCAGGACCCAGCTGGCTGCCAGGTCCTGGCGGCTCCTTGGCGGGGCCTACGAACGAGAGAGGAAGAGATGCCCAACCCCCAGGCTGGCAATACCTGTGCTTTATTACCAACCAGGCTTCCCTCCCCGACTCGCCCACCTTCACCGGCTCCAACCCGGTCGGCCTGCCCGCCCCTCCTCTGCCAGCTCCCCACCCGCCCTCTGGGAAAAGCCCCCACACCTGGACACTGGGGTGCAGACACCGCAGGACCAGTTTCTTGTTCTGCCCCCTTTTCCTCCTTCCGTTTCTTCTTCTGCTGTTTCTTTTCCTTCCGAAGCTGCAGCTTCTCTTCTTGGGTCATCTCCCTCCCCACCGCCTAAGACACGCACAGAACGCTGCTCCTCCCCATCGTGTCCGGAGGTAAACACGGCGGGACGCTCCCCAGATGCCCAGAAAGTGCGTCTCCAAACCTCCCCAACTCTCACCCGACACGGATCAGTCCCACCCAGGGACAGTCCCATCCCGTCGGGGCGATAAAGCCCTAAAAGCTCCCGGCTCTACTGAGCAATCAAGGGAAACACGGGTGGGAGCTGGGGCGGAATGACGCGGGTACAGCCTCCGGACAGCGCCCGACGGGCGAAGGCGGAGGCCCCGCACTTACCCCCGGCCGAGGAGAAAGCTCCGCCTTCATCCCGGATCCCGCGTCTGCATCGGAGAACAGGGCACAGAGTGACCCCGAGAGGCTCCGGGAGGGCTTGGGGGGACGCGTACAGGGCGCAGCGGGCCGGTGGGTCGGCATGTCCGCGGCGCCGCCGGCACGCGGGCGGCCAGCCAAGGACTCGCGTGGGGACGCCGTGCGCGGCAGGATCAAAGGGTAGGCGGGGGAAGGAACAGGGGGCACCCACGCTTCTCCCGGGAACCGGCGGTCCGCGGCTCCGGACGGCGCCCGAGGCAGAACGGACCGGCGTCGCCGGCACTGAGCGACAGCGCCCCGAGCGCCTCACGGCCCAGCGGGAGCGCCCGGAGTCCGTCGGCTCGCACACCCGGCCCTCACTCACCCTTGCGCACAGCCACAGCCGCGGCAGCCATCTCCCTGGGTCCTAGGCTCCGCCCCGCGGGCGCAGGGACTCCAGCGCCTCCCGTCAGGCACCCGTGGCGCTCAGCCCCCGCGGACTACCAGCTCCGGCATGCACTGGTGCGCCGCGGCCTACGGGTGGCGATGAGGGTCTTCTCGACTCGGGTCTTTCGGTCCCGGCAGTCTCTTCCCGCCCATTGCACTACAGTTCCCAGCATGCCCGCGCGCCGCGGCCTACGGGTGGCGATGAGGGCCTTCTCGGCTTGGGCCTTCCAGTCCCGGCCGACTCTTCCCGCCCTTTGGACTACAGTTCCCAGCATGCCCGCGCGCCGCGTCCAAGAGCGGACGTCCCACCGCCCTTCCCGCATCCGATCCCAGACCCCCGCCCCCAAAATGGCGAGTGAGGCTGCGGGGACGCGCTGAGCAGCGGAGGCGAGCCTGCAAAGCCGCCGCGGCCTCCCAGTCGGGTGCCTGGCCGGGCCCTGCCGCAGGGAACATGCACTTTTCCATTCCTGAAACCGAGTCCCGCAGCGGGGACAGCGGCGGCTCCGCCTACGTGGTGAGGAGCGGCTGGAGCCGGCCGGGCAGGGGCGGGGATAACGGGCCGGAGCCCTCTCCCAGCGGCCTCCGAGGCCTGGCCGCAGCCTTCGGGTCTGTTCCCAGGCCGCCGGCTCCCGACGGCCTTGCTGGGAGTTTGTTTCACGTCCCAGATGCGTCCAGAGGTCGCCCCAGCTCCTGTAGGCCCTACGTTGGGCCGCGGCTGCTGTGGTGGGTGTCCCTGGCCTCTTGGGGAGAGAGACTGCGACGCGAGCGCTCAGATTTCCCCAGGCTGGTCCTTCTGCACGGGGACCTGGACCTGGACCTGGGGAAACAGCCTGACCGACCCTCGGAAGGTCTCGGCGCGTTACTCGGGTGGAGCTGTGCCAGGCAGCTTCCGACCCGGGTTCTTCAAGGGGGTCGCCCGGACCGCGACCCTAAAATGCTTGCCTGCTTTTGTGTCCTCAGGCCTATAACATTCACGTGAATGGAGTCCTGCACTGTCGGGTGCGCTACAGCCAACTCCTGGGGCTGCACGAGCAGGTGGGACTCGCACCCTTGCCCTGAAGCAGCTTCGAGCCGGTCTCTGGTCGTCCATGTCTCCCTCATCGCTTTCCTGCTTTCCTGTAGCTGTAGTCACTGCTGCAGGGGTGGCCCTGGGACTTTATCTTGCCGTTGGGCACTTCCGGGGAACTCCCTAAGAGGCTGAATGCCTGCCCTCTGTTTCTCCCGGTGCTCACTTCTCCTTCCTGCTTCCCTGACCCCGGCTAACTCCGGGCTGTGCCTGTGCATGAAAAAGGACCTCCCGCCCACCCCGCTTTCAGCTGCCAAAGCGCATTCTTTTCTGTCATGTGAGCTGCAACTGGAGGTTCTTTTCCCTGCTCGTACAAACCATTAACCAGTTTCCTTCGGTGTTCCGTAGCTGTCTCAGCGTAACTGTCCCAGTTATCTTTGTGTATCTGTGATGCAATATTTCTCTGCTGCTCTCACCAGGTTGTGAACTCTGTATTGAACAGAGTCCTGGTTCTACTGGTAACTAGTTGTGCAACCCTGAGCAAGTTACCTAACTTTTTGGGGCCTCGGTGCCTACAACTGAAAAATGGACTTACTGATCTGTGAAGTCTCTATAAGTCCCTCAATGCTGTACATAAGTTTTCCTTTTCAAGGAGATTTTCCTTTGCTTCCTGTGAGGATCCCATGAACACCGTCTTGCTCTAGATAACCAAGGTGCTCCCTCGGTCCCATACAGAAACCCTCCCCACGTTGTGAAGGCACTGACTTGTACACAGATAGGAAAGAACTTGTGTCTAGGACAGAGGGGCGGCTTTATTTGAATGCTACTTCCGCCAAGGGAATTGCTTCCTGGATGACGAAGTCAGATTGGAAAGCAGGGACTGAGGGAAGGGAAAGGGAGCCCAAAACAACATGGAGTGTGGATTGCCTATTCTTGTTGGCTGTGTATGTGAAGGGTTGTATCTTTCTCTAAATAGCTTCGGAAGGAGTATGGGGCCAATGTGCTTCCTGCATTTCCCCCAAAGAAGCTCTTCTCTTTGACACCTGCTGAGGTAGAACAGAGGCGAGAGCAGTTAGAGAAGTACATGCAAGCTGGTGAGTGGTTGGAGGGAACTTGAGGCTGGCTGTGTTGAGGACTATGGGGAGAGACCAGATAGCTGGTTCCGTAGAAGGCCCTAAATTCTAGATATGGAAAGCTTCTGGTGTGACCTGTACTTCATTAGCAGGAGTAAGTAGCATGCAAGGGTGCTGTAGATACTAGCAAAGCAACCTGGGCACTAACATCTATGAGAAAGACTAACGTGACACTGAGTAGTCTTAAAGCAGTTTAGATCGGTGGGGAGAACTTAATTTGTATCTGATGTGCTTTCGATGGACATCATTGTTATTTCCCTAGTTCCATAGACTGATCAACTAGATGGCAGTGAAGGGTGGAGCAGGTCAAGAATTCATGCAAACAGTGAATGAGATGAGGCCAGCTTGGAATGTGACAGGCCACCATCAGCTCAGGAAATGAAATGGGGGGGCGGGGGACTTACCAAGATAACTGGGAGGAGCTAAGGAAGAGTCTTAAGTTACTGGAACATCATTTTCTTGCCCCTGCAGTTCGGCAAGACCCATTGCTTGGGAGCAGTGAGACCTTCAATAGTTTTCTGCGGCGAGCACAACAGGTGAGGCTTGGGGTGGGGCCAAGATTTAAGGGAAGGGCCTTCCTATAGGGCCACTTCACTTGAATGAATGGCTAAGAGGAGTCATCCTGGCACCATTTTTTTTATGGAAATGAGGGAAACATGTAATTAAGCAGCTGAGAATAAAGACAGCAGGGGGACCTAGACACAGAGTTGGGCAGGGGTTAACCAAGTGGTGGCTTCCATTCCCAGGAGACACAGCAGGTCCCCACCGAAGAGGTCTCCTTGGAAGTGCTGCTCAGCAACGGGCAGAAAGTTCTGGTTAATGTGCTAACTTCAGATCAGACTGAAGATGTCCTGGAGGTGAGGTGCTAGTTCTGCACTACCCCTGCACCCCAGGGTCCCAGGTTTGGGGGTTGATTGGAACCAGCCAGTGTGATGAGCTGTACTTCCTTCTTTACCCACAGGCTGTGGCTGCAAAGCTGGATCTTCCCGATGACTTGATCGGATACTTCAGTCTCTTTCTAGTTCGAGAAAAAGAGGATGGAGCCTTTTCTTGTGAGTTTCTCTGTGCTTTACTGCTACCCTGTGCTTCCAGTAGTGAATTTGCCTCCATCTCCCCCCTGGCATTTCCTCAGGGCTTCCCTCTTGATTTCCCTCCCCTTGAGTCTCATGACATTTTCCTGTTTTATTTTTAACCTGTAGTTGTACGGAAGTTGCAAGAGTTCGAGCTGCCTTATGTGTCAGTTACCAGTCTTCGGAGTCAAGAGTATAAGATTGTGCTAAGAAAGAGGTCAGGGCTGGGCTTGGAGAAGGGGGAAGTGCTAGATTGAATTTTGGGGCCATGTATTGAGACAGAATACTCTGGACAAGGGGGTAGCACTGGGTGTTTGTACCAAGCTTCCTCTCATCGTGCCACCATTAGCCCGATAGTTCTAGATTCTTCCTGTCTTGCCCCTATTTCCCAGTCTACCTCTTGCCTTACCCCAGCTCAGTCCCATGGCCATTACCCCTTTCCACCCCTTGGCTTCACAGTTACTGGGACTCTGCCTATGATGGTGATGTCATGGAGAACCGGGTTGGCCTGAACCTGCTTTATGCTCAGGTGAGCTTGGAGGTGCTTCAGAACCCTTCCTCTGAAAATGACTCTGGTCTCCCACGCTGCCAGGAAAACTCCCTTCATGTCTTTTCTCCATGGGGGAAGTTCCTAGAATATTAGCAGGGTACCTGGCACAACATCTGCTCAGGGTCAAGGACTCACTGCAAAGAGGTTCTTCAAATGTGGGGCTCCGGGTCAGGCTGGATAGAGGTAGACGCTTCTCCTTGTACCTCTGACTCAGAACCCGTCTTCATTGTAGACGGTATCAGACATTGAGCGTGGGTGGATCCTGGTCACCAAGGAGCAGCACCGGCAACTCAAATCACTGCAAGAGAAGGTCTCCAAGAAGGAGGTGAGCGCTGCCTGTCTCCCTTGAAGGGGCTGCTTCCTCTGAGCTGCCCTGCTTCCCTCCTGACCAACCCCACGTGGTGACTGGGTTTCAGTTCCTGCGGCTGGCTCAGACGCTGCGGCACTATGGCTATTTGCGCTTCGATGCCTGTGTGGCTGACTTCCCAGAGAAGGACTGTCCAGTAGTGGTGAGCGCAGGCAACAGTGAGCTCAGCCTCCAGCTCCGCCTGCCTGGCCAGCAACTCCGCGAAGGCTCCTTCCGGGTTACCCGCATGCGGTGCTGGCGGGTCACCTCCTCTGTGAGTTGGGGTAGAAGGGAGAAGCCTTTGGGGTGGAGGTCTGACAAGCCATCAGCTTCAGAAATGGGCTGGGCTGCAGTGAGTCAGAGAGCCTGGCAGATTGGTGAGAATGAACTCGGCCTAATCCCTCTCTCTCTCCCAGGTGCCATTGCCCAGCGGAGGCACAAGCAGCCCGGGCCGGGGCCGGGGTGAGGTGCGCCTGGAACTGGCTTTTGAATACCTCATGAGCAAGGACCGGCTCCAGTGGGTCACCATCACCAGCCCCCAGGTGTGAGCCCACCCTCAGGCCTCTGGACCCCATTGCACCGCCTCTATTAGATACCCAAGTCTAGGGCTTCCAGGACTGCATGTGAGTGGGAGTCCTTGTCTTAGGGGTACCGGGCTCAGGATGGCAACTCTAGGCTGAGCTCTCCTTTCGTCCTCAGGCTATCATGATGAGCATCTGTTTGCAGTCCATGGTAGATGAACTGATGGTGAAGAAATCCGGCGGCAGTATCAGGAAGGTAAGTAGCAAGTGTGGACCTTGCCTTTTGTACCAGGTGTGAGGGAGGGGAAAGTGCTGGGGATTCCCAAGGGAGTGGTCCTGCCCTTATCAGTGCCGTGTATCTCCATCCTCAGATGCTGCGCCGGCGGGTGGGGGGCACCCTGAGACGCTCAGACAGCCAGCAGGCAGTGAAGTCCCCGCCGCTGCTTGTAAGTGTTGTGTCAGTACCTGGGCCGCAGGCTTCTCATACCCGGGGATATGAGAAGCCTTTTTCTGACATCTCTGCCTCTTCCCCAGGAGTCACCTGATGCCAGCCGGGAGTCCATGGTCAAACTCTCAGTGAGTTCCCCATGAGGGTTGGTGAAGTGGGTGTTTGTAGGGGGATTTCAGGGAGGCTTGAGCCCTCTGACCCCACCCTGCCTTTGTTACAGAGCAAGCTGAGTGCCGTGAGCTTGCGGGGAATTGGCAGTCCCAGCACAGATGCCAGTGCCAGTGACGTCCATGGCAATTTCGCCTTCGAGGGCATTGGAGATGAGGATCTGTGATCTCCAGTGCTAGGATGTCTGCCCTCTACCCCAGAGGAATGTTCAAAAACTTGCCCTGTGCCTGTATCCCCCAAACCCAGGGGTCTTTTCCTTCTTATCTTTCCCTTTTCTCCTCTTGGCCAGGGGCCTCCTAACCCTCTCTTCCCCCTTGGGCTGGCTGCACAAAGGATTATCCCCTTTTCAGAGCTGGCCCTCAATGCCAAATTAGCATTTAGTATTTTGCACAAAGTCCATGGGACCATGGTTACCTGCCTGGGGGAGGAACCATAGTTCCCCCCAGCAGCTTCTGGCTCCTCAGGGCCATGGGCCAAGGGGATGGGCAGAGGTCTGTGTATGGTCCGGCCCACCTTCCCCTCATTAAACTCAGCCTGATTGCTGCCTACCTCTGGTTCCCTCTCTGCCCCTGCTTCCCCCATCATAGCATGGACTGCTGTGCTAAGAGGAAGGCTGAGCTGTGCTTGCCACTGCCAATTCAGCATAGACATGGCTTTGTTAGTGTTTCCTTTATTATAAAGTACTGAAATAAGTTAAATAAACAGGTGGGAGGCTGGGCAGTCCCCCAGCCAGTTTCTCCACAGCCCCTGGGAGCAGTGGAGGTGTATACAGGGCCCTTCTCACTGAGCTCATGAAGTGCACCAGTCAAGGCAAGGCCTGTGGTCCATAGTGTGCCTAAGTTAGTCTGTTGGAGCCCCTGGCCAGCGGGGGAGGAAAGAGAAGGTGGCTTCTGGTCCATTACAGGAGGGTCAGGGCTAATCCTACAGCCCTGGAGAAGGACCTAGTTCAGGGTGAGTCTGTATGGAGAGCCCGGCTACCAGTGGTGCTCAGGGCCGTCGGACCCCGAGAGCTCAAAACAGAGGTGGGGCTGTGAGGTGGGGCCCAGCCCTCGGAGGCAGAGAGGCCAGGTCCTCCTGTGCCACCATGCCCATGCACCTTCTGGTGGCGTTTGTAGTTGTCCCAGTGGCCCGTGGTGTAGGCGCAGGTGGCACAGCGGAAGGGTTTCTCGCCCGTATGCCGCAGCATGTGGCGTTTGAGGTTCATGCTCTGGTTGCAGCTGTAGTTGCAAAGACTACACCGAAAAGGTTTGTCCCCAGAGTGGATGCGACCGTGACGCTTAAGGTTGGCCAGGTTGCCACAGGCATAGGGGCAGAGGGGGCACTTGTACGGCTTCTCTCCTGTGTGGACGCGCTGGTGTCGCTTCAGGTTATCCAGATGAGCAGAGGCATAGGGACAGCGGGCACAGCGGAAGGGCTTCTCACCACTGTGTGTCTTCATGTGCCGGGCCAGGTGATTGGGATAGTGAGTGGCAAAGGGGCAGAGGCTACAGGCAAAGCCTTTGTCACTAGGGCCCTGAGGCCCCCCACTGGCACCTCCAGCCTCTCCTCGGATGCAACGCCCACACATGGCGGCTCCCAGCCGACTACCCTCGCCCTCCTCCAGCTCTTGTCCACAGTTTCGGCAGGTCCAAGGGAACAGCAGCTCTGGCAGTGGTTCTGATCCGGTCCCACAAAGGCCCTCCCCTTCACCCCGCAGTTGTCCACAGTCCGGCAGGAAACTGGCACCACCTGGCGGCACGTGGAGGCTCAAATCTGGAAGCAGCAGAGCATCTGTGGGAACAAGGAGACCTGGTGAATCCAAGTACCCCTAGGGCCACCCACCCGTGCCCCAGGTTCTTTGGTCCCTGGCAGTTTACCTTCGGGTCGCCGGGGCACTGTCCCCTCCTGCTCTGTGGGACTGGGAGGCCGGATTGGACGAGGAGCACAGCAGCGGAAGCCACAGGTCGGGCAGGGAGGAGGGGGGGGCTCTGCATGGGTGCGTTGATGCCTCCTCAAGTTGCCCAGGCTGCTGCAGGCAAAGGGGCAGTGGGGACAGCGGTAGGGCTTCTCGCCAGTGTGGGTGCGAGTGTGTCGTGTCAGGTTGACGAGCTGGGCTGAGGCGTAGGGGCAGCGGCCACAGCGGAACGGCTTCTCCCCGCTGTGTGTCTGCATGTGCCGCTTCAGGTGGCTCGAGTAGTGGGACACGAAGGCGCAGAGGCGACATGAGTATAGCAGCCGTGGGGGCATCGGGGCCCCCCCACCCGGCTCTCCTGCCCCACAACACGGCCCCTCCCCTGTCGGCCCCCCACACAGCTGGCAGGCTGGGCCTGGCCTCTCACCCCCAGCCTCCCCTGGGCCCCTGGATGGCTCCTCAGCTTCACTCTCAGCACTGAGAGCCCGGCCACCCCCAGACTCGTCGTCACTCAGCCCGTAGGGAGGCCCAGGCCTGGCCCCCAGAGAGTCTCCTGGGGAGACACAGAAGAGACATCAACGTTAGGTAGGACTAGACTCCAAACCCTTTCTCACTCCCGGTCTTCCTTTGTGCTTGGCCCCACCTTTCTCTTCCCTTCAGTGATCCCGAAGAAAACTAAACATGAATTGTCTACTGCTGTGTCGGGACTAGCTAGTGCCTAGTTCCACTTAATGAGAAAAGATCAGGGACCACAGACTGAAATGAATCGATAATATAATTAACTGATTCTTAGGATACAAAAGAAAAAATACACCAGGAAGAGGCCTGGAACTTTTCTAAACTCTGGATTAGTAAGGCCTCTTTTAACATGGATCTGATTATAACAAGAGTGAGGCAAAATTTAGGGGAAAACAGAAATGAAGTAATGCATGTAATGCCACCTGTCAGCCTGAGGGACGCTTCAGGTGGGTTCCCCCAGTGACTCACACGGGGCATGACCGGGGGGCAGTGCACAAGTTAGGGTGCGGCGGGAGGACTCGGGCAGAGGCCAGACCCTCACACAAAAGGAGCTTAAGCGGCAGGTGAGGAGACTGGGCATGAAGTACCAGCTCCAAGTCCTTCCCGAACCTCTCGGAAGTAAACTCGCCTAAGGCACGGGCTCCGGAGGGGGACAAGGTTACAGAAAGGACGTTTACTTTTAACCAGTGACTCCTCCGCTGCCCTATTCCTGCCGCCCTTGGCCCGGGCCCCCGAGCTCCACCTCCGCACAGTGATGGAGCTGACGGCAAGCCGGCAAGGGGAGCATCTAGCTCGCGTCTAACCTCACCGCCTCCCGAGGGGCTGGGTCCAGGGGAGCCCCAAAACGCACCTTCGGAGTCTCTCTCGAAGCCCAGGAGCTGGTCGCTGCTGCCGTCACCCTCCTCCTCTTCCTCTTCCTCCTCAAACTCCAGATCCTGGCCTAGCAGCAGGTCACTCTCCAGCACCAGGGCCCCCGGTCCTTCATCGAGGGAGTCTTCGGTGTCCACTGGAGAGGGGAGAGGCTGCGCGTTTTCTCTCGGGGCCGTGCCCACCATCCGCCCCGGGGGCCTGGCCTCTGGACCGGAACCGGACTGCCCAGACTTGGACACCCTCCGGGTTCCCTTCGTACCTCGGTGGGCAGCTAGGAGTCCACAGCGCCCATACCATCCCTCAGGAGGCCCCCGCCACCCCGACCTGAACCCATCCACTGACCCCCCCGCCGCTCCTCCCCCGCAACTGCGACCCCTGACCTTTGACCCCCTCGCATTTCACGGGCTGCGGGTGGCTTTGCTTCCTTCGGGGCATCGTGACCGGCTCCAGCCCGACGCGCCTCTGGCCTGCGGCCGCCCGGCCCCGCCCCTCCCAGCCCGGCGCACGGCCCGCCCTTCCTCTCAGGGCCCGCGAGCCGTCCCCATGCAGCGGCGCGGGCCCGGGGCAGCCCCCGGCCCTGGCCCCGGCGCCCAGCTCAGGCCGCTCCCGCCGCCACCGCCGCGTCCATTCATGGAGCCCCCTACCCCCCCCTACGGAGACCAGCTGGTACCTCCGTGCTCGCTTCCGCTTCCGCTACCGCAGAGCCGCACGGGACACGTAGTCCCGTCCGTGGGAAGCAGAGGCAGCAGGGCTTTCGCAGCGTGACCAGGAAGTGATTGTGACGAAAGGAAGGGAGAAAGCCAATCAGAGATCTGATAGAAGACGGCTGGCAAGGCCGCCTGGCAGTCCTGATCCCTCCCTGGAGGAAATTATTCCTGACTCCACAAGGGGGTGAGGATGAGTAGCAACAAGGCCAGCCTGCCAGTAACTCATGGAGCGAATACCTGGGCCTCCTCTACTGGACACGCAGGCTCGCGTGGGACGAACCCACACGGACACCCCCCCCCCCCCCCCAATGGCTAGGTAGATGCTACTACTGATAGGGTCAAGCCTGAAGTGCCCAGGCAACCTGGGTGACCAGGACAGGATGGAAAGGCAGCAAAGAAAAAAGGACACTGGGTTTGATTAGGTTTTGGCCTTTAGTCTGAAAAAGTGTTTGATTGAAAGTGTACAACAGAGAGCGGGTGCAAGCGGCCGGGGCCATGGAGCCGCCAATAAAAAAGAATGTCCTTAAATAAAGTTCACAGAGTAAAAACCAGAACCTCCAGTCCTTCCCTCCAACACAACAGAGCACAGGCACAGAACCAGTGATGAGCCCCAAGGAGCAAAGAGGAGGCTGGGGAGTGCAGCAGCGGCTCCCGAGCTGCTGTGTGGAGGGTGAGCCCTCTTTGGAATGGGCTGAGTAAAGCCACCCAGTTCCCCCTGCACACCTCACAACCACTGCTAAGGCTAAAGGAAAAAGACAAAACTCAGTCTCAGGTCCGGAGGGCTCAGAAAACAGTCTCGGGGGCAGGAGTCTGGACAACCAAGTCCGCTAGTCCCGCTTGGCCTTCTTCTTCTTGTCACTGTTGCCATTTTCTTCTGCCTCCTCAGTAGAAAGCACCTCCTCCAGTTTCCGCTTGCCACTCTCTGGCTGAAGCTCTGCTGTGTTTCGGGGCTTGAAGCAAATGATGATGCAGGTCATGTTGTCACACCCTGTACCGTCCCCAGAAGTGTCTGGTGCCAGGCACTGATCCAGCAGCTACAAAATGGAAGGGGTAGCAGTTTTAAGGTTTGAATACTTTTCCGGGAACCTAAAGTCACATTAGAGGGGTGGTCGTGCCAGACAAGGTGGCAGAAGGAGAGAAATGGGTCACAGGTTATTACGAAACAGCCCATTTGCTAGTCCATGAGGCATAAGGTGAGTCAGGGAAATGAGGGAAGGTGCAACTTTCTACTCAGGGTTTGGCATCTGTCACTAATGAATGATACTCCTATGTTCTGGTCTTGGAGAAAACCTTGGCTCTGCAGCCCAGACACTCTTCCAAACTGGGACTCACCTCTTCCACGATGGATGACAATAACCGAAGCTCCCCATTTTCATCACGCTGGCTAATCTTTGACTGAATAAAGTCTATAACTTCCTGGCTGCTCATCACATTCCTGGGATCAGAAACAATAGTCAGAATCTTCTTTAGTCCCACGGAAAGCAGAATGGAGGAGTATGGATATAGGTGACACTTTGGGTCAATGTAAACACAGAGATTGTCCTCAGCTCTGCCTTAGGCTTAGGCGTCTTGATACCAAGCTGTCTACCTAAACTCTAATCCTAGAGCAGCTTGAGAAAAGGTACTGAATGCAGCCATTCAATGGATGATATAAAACCAAAGCAGGCTCGAGCCGGTCTGCTCTGTGGATAGAGCATCAAACTGAAGGGTCCCAGATTCGAATCCAGTCAAGGGCACATGCCCAGGTTGTGGTCTCAATCCCCAGTAGGGGGGGCATTCAGGAGGCAGTCAATCAATGATTCTCTCTCATCATTGATGTTTCTATCTCTCACTCACTCTCCCTTTCTCTCTGAAATCAGTAAAAATATAATAAATAAAATCAACAGAAATATATATTTTAAAAAATAATAAAAATAAAGCCAAAGGAGCTCAGAGCACTACATGAGAAGTAATGCTGCAGAAAAAGGAACGTTAAGGCATTCTGCCAGTGCTCACCAGATGCCATCACAGGCAATGACCATGAATTCATGGTCATCTGTGAGAGTCAGCATCTTGATGTCAGGAAGGGCTGATATCATCTGTTCCTCAGGTGGCAAGTTCTTGTTTCTCTTATAGAAGTGATCTCCTGAAGTAAAGGAATAGTTGGTTAACAAATAGTTTGGGTACTTCTCACAGACTTGTGTTTGAAGCCTTGCCATTCATTTCCTTCCTTTCCATATCTAATGGACAGGCGAACTGAGTTCTAGTTTCAACCTTGACTTTAGGATGAATCATAAGTAATTCACTAACCTGTTTTTTTTCGTCATCCAGAAATGATACCCATATTACCTATCTCATAGAGACATTTAAGGTTACTGGTGGTAGATACAAAAATATTTGGAAAGGTACAAGGGCTATGAAATTAAAACTTGCTACTACATAGTCTGAAACAGAGAAAAAGACCCCAAAAGTCTTTTCCATACATAGTCCCCTAGTTCTTACCAATGGCCCTGGAGAGGTTGAGGCCCCCGTTGACTCGACCATCCATGGTAACCTTGCCACCAGCATTCTTGATGCGTGCTAGCTCCACTTCATCCTCCGGCTTGTGGTCATAGGACATGTCTAAAGCTTTGCCAGCCTCAGACACCACACAGCGAGAGTCTCCTGCATTGGCTACAATCAACTGCTTCCCTCGTATCAGAGCCACTACAGCTGTTGTACCACTGTCAGAGCCAGGCTTAAGAAGGAGAAAGAAAGCATCATGGAAGCTTCTGGACACGAGTTCCCCTGACCATTCACCTATGCTTTCTCATCTCACTAGGACCACCAAGACAGCTTTAACAAAAAGGAGGATCACAAATTTTATATTCCCAGGGACTATGGCATGCTCCCTCTGTTTTCTGAGACAATTCTACCCAAAAGACCTCATTCCCTTTGCAGAAAAAAATCCCCCCATGACCATGACTTCAATACTAAAAGAGCAAGGGGATCCCCTCTCCCAAAATCAAATCAGGGGATTCACTACTGCCTGATTCTTCTAAACCCACTGCTCCCCATTCCCACAGACCTCCTCTTTGCCTTCCATCCCAGGGACCATCATCTCCTCCTCTTCTTCCTCATCCTCTTCAGCCTCCTCGGTGTCATCCTCATCTTCTTCATTTTCTGCCTCTTCACTGCTGTAGCCATCCTCTTCCTCACTGCAATCCTGCCAGAGGGATGATCCCAGGCAACTGAGACTGGAATAACCTCCTGCCCCACTCCCCCAACTCTTATTCAAAACAAAGAGGCCCTGCTGAACACAGGGCCTCAAAACACTAAAAGATGCAACTATATGATCACGGTGAGAAATATGGGGGAAGGGAGAGGGCTAGCATTGGAATAACTGATATCCTGAACTGGGCTCACCAGGGGAAGGCCAAGGCAATCAGCCTACAGCACCTTCTAGGCAACATGACCAGAAAGTAAGGTGCCCAGAAAAGGAAATACCCAAATATCCAAAGTAATAACCACCATCTTCCTATTCTCTCTCTAGGAGACAGACTCTTTCAAGGCCACAACTAAATCTATTTGTTAGTGTATCAACAAAGAAAGAGGTAAGAGGGCTGGCTAATGGTACATGTGTTGGTGGAGATAATGAACCCAAGGAAAGCTTAGCATATAGTGGGCCTTTGGGGATGATGTCAAAATAGAAGAGTCAAAAAGCTATGAATGGCAACCAAACAGGCCCCTCTGCAATTTCAGCATCTATCAGCCCCTACAGGCCCTTACCTCGCTGTCTTCCTCTTCCTCCTCCGCCTCATCTGACTCATCCTCACTGTCCTCAAAGAACTTGGACTTAGCAACTCGAGGCAGCTTGTCGGAGGCTGAAGAGCAGGAAGGCCCAGCCTCACCAGTGGGAATGCCAGGCTCACCACCTTGGCCTGCCTCTGTACGTTCCGAGTTGGAGGAAAGGCCTGTGTGGACCTTGGCTGTGGGACCATTTTCCTCTGAAGAAGATTCCCTAGATGGGTCCTCAGATCCTGCCTCCCCATTGAGGCCCTGGGACCCTGGTTCCTCGCCTGTCCCAGCTCCAGATTTGCTGTGGGGAGCACCCTTGTGACAGTTCTGCCCGTAGCGTGTCAGCAGCTCTTCAATAGTCATGGTAGCCTCTTCATGCAGCAGTGCAGCCTCCTCATTGTCCACTGCAGGTAAGAGGCTAAATCAGCGCCCCCATGCCAGATTCCTCATGGGATTGGTCACTCTTACTACATCCACTGCCCTTGCAGCCTGAGTTCCAACTTCCCCACCACTCCCTACTCCTAAGGGTCCTCTCACTTACCAAGTCTCAGAAAAACACCCTTTTGCTTTCCTTCTCAAATAACATCTGCCTCCATAGCCTTCCTTTGGTCTTTGTCTTTCACCCCCTTCTTAGTCAAAGGATCACTAGGTATATTTTCCTTATCATCTCATTTTTTATTGGTAAGTTGGAAACCCTATTCTGACTGAGGACCCAGGAAGCCCACAGTGCCAGTCTAGGCCTATGACCAAGGTTTAATGACTGGCTGCTGGGGCTAATGACAGCTCCGATCTTGAAAAACAGTCACATAAATATTAATAGGAACCAGAAAGACCCCATCACAATGACAAAAAATAATGCACATAAAAATGCTTACAACTAAAGACACTAGGCACTCAACAAAGGTTAATTCTATTTCTCCTTTTCATAATCACATGCAATGCAGGAGAACATAGGGTTCTTTAATTTGAGGACTCTAAGTGCGTAGGAAGTCATTCTCTCTTAGAATTGATACAGAAATAACATATACTAAATAATAGTATTTTAAAATGCTGATTTCCTCTCAAACATGAGATGCCACACTTACCATCATCTTCATCAGCTACTTTTTCTTTTTCATCTTCATCTTCAGTGGGTCGCCCTGCAATCTGTGCCAGCTCCTTAATGACTTCCTCAGTGGTCAGTTTGGCATCAATAGCCAAGAAAGCATCTTCCAAAGCCTGAATATAAGCAAAACAGTATGAGGCAAGTATAGGGAAAAGTACAGCAGGTATAAAATAAATTGCCTAGATAGAATCCTAGTCACAAGGATGGGGTGCAAATAAGAATGTGATCCACCACACTAGGAGACACTCGTATATACATGAAAAACAGTTCAGAGACCTGGGGATGATAAGGCAGCTCTAAAAAGACTTAAGTGGGAATAAGCTTATTTTATTTTTAAATATGGAACACTTCACGAATTTATGTGTCATCCTTTGCAGAGGCCATCCTAGTCTTCTCTGTATCATTCCAACTTTAGTATATGTACTGCCAAAGCGAGCACGGAATAAGCTCATTTTAGGCAACAAATTCTTTAAGTTAGGTGGCAATGAGAAAGGAAAAGCTAAGGACCAGAAAACAGGGGAAAGCCTACAGAAGGAAAGAATAAACATTGTGGGAAGACAGACCTTCTGTAGCTTGCCTTCTTTGTAAGCCTTCTGATCTTTGATGATCTCAGGAAGATATTTGGCACAATACAAGGCAACTTCCTCCCCTAGAAGAAAGGTAAGGTCACCCAGAGCACTATTCCCACACATAGAAAGTAATATAATATCTGTATGTCATACTGGAATAAACTCCAAGCGTTGAGGAGATAAATATCTTAGCACAACTCAAACCTATTTTAAAGACAACCTTTGGGAAGTTTTGACTCAGAAAATGGACTTCCCAATCACATCTCTTGGGGCTATATTAATATATCCCTTGTTTTTTCACTTGCATACTTAGTTTTCAGTGAAAGGAGGAAAAAGCTAATGTAGGAAGATTCTTTTCTGGATTAAAACAAGGCCTGGAAGAGATTATGAACCAATACAATATCCTATTAGGACGGAAGAATGGCAGAATAGAGAAAAACAGCATGAGGCAGGAAATGATATCGAAGGACCAGAACTTTGAAAGTAAAAGAACAAAGGACCTGTTCTTGCCCTATAAACTCTGGAATTAGAGTATTAGGATGTTATCAATATGATCTGTTAAAGTTACCTCCATGTCCATCATAGACAGAAAACATAGCTGTCTCACTGTCCAGCTCAGGAATACAATTGTGAGCATCCTAGGAAAAAGAAGAGAATAATTAGCATTTCTCAAGGCCAAAGGATATTCTTCCTCAAGTCATAAGGATCATGTTCACACCTTAATCTTACTAATTTTTTAACTCTTCCCTAGCTGACCTACAGGGCCTAGAAATAAGAAAGGAAGATGGAATGATAAACTAAGAAAAGAAATACAGGAGATAGAGAAAGGAAGAAGAGAGATGAATCAGGTCACTACCTCTGCAGTCTAGCAGCCACAAGCCTAGGAGGTATCAGTCATCCAGATGGCAGAATGCTTGGCTGTTGGAACTCTAGACCTGACCTTTTTGGATTTGTGGCAACTATGGGAAGAACCAGAATAAAGGATCTTTTAAGTCACTTCCAGATCCATTCCATGAACCAGTGAACTTCAAGTAGTCATGCTACCATATATACTACATGTTCTCTGGCCAGCTATCTCTTACCTTAATTTCATCATTTATAAAATGAAATAAGAATATCTATCTTGCCCATATCATCACAGAACTATAAATTGGAATTATTTAGCACCTGGCTCACATCTTTCTTCTCTATCCTTATTCTCAAAAAGGAATGCACACCATAAAGATTCATCTTATACCTTGAGGTCTCAGTTCCTAGAACTACTCCACATTACCTTCTCCTCTACTTCCCGGGAAGCTTGAATCTATATTATCACTTGGAACTGTTCCACCTTCTCTAAGCACTTAAATTTCCACCTTGACACCTTTGATCACAGCCTCCCTACCTTTACCCTTGCCTTTATTTCTCTCTGTCCCTTTTTGAGCCAAAGCTAAGTACTTCAACACTGTCTCTTAGCAAGCTAGAAAACCTCATCCAACCTTGTATAACCTAACCAACTGCTTTCTTTACCCTTGAATCAGAGGCACTAAGTATTGTAGTCATAAGATGTCATGAAATTATGTTGATTGTGGTCACTACTTCCATTTATCTTTTTTTTTCTGTATTCTCCATTGACTCTTAATTATATTAACCACATCTTCCCTATTCTACCTCAAAACTTCTCCAGCTATATCGAATCTCTCCCCTTTGCTTTGCCTCAAAAACAGTATTTCTCCTCTTTCTAGATCAACTCCTAATCTTCAAACTCTTCTCCTCCAACATTTTACTTCAGAGCAGACAATAACCTTAACAGCAACCCAAAGAGCTGTTTTGCAGTTTTCATTCGCTCCAGCCTTTGTTTATAAGGAGTACAAACCACACCAGCTTTCTTGAAAGTGCTCTTGGGTTCTATGAAGAACTTTAGTTCTATACTTCCTAATGCCTGTTAATATTAGATGTCCCTTCACCACAAACTTAACATATGTAAACCGGAACTCAACATATCTCAAGTCTCTAAAAAATCTAGAGTTTCCCCTACACGTAATGAAATCTGAACTCTCCCAGGCAACACCTAATCAAAGTCCTCCTTGATTTCCTGGTTGTCTTCCACTTTCCATCACTGAGTCCTGCTGAGTTTTCCTTGGTAACTCTGTTCCTAAATTACTTTAGTTTTTTTTTAAATTTATTGTCTAAAGTTTTACATGTCTCCTTTTTCCCCACTGACACTGCGCCCCGCCCCCCCCACAAGCCATTCCCACCCCAGGCAAGCTCCCACTGCCCCAGTGTCTGTGTCCATTGGTTATGCTAATATGCATGCATGCAAGTCCTTTGGTTGCGCTCTAATCCCCCCTCCCCTGCCATTTGTCTCTGGGTCTATTCTTGTTCATCAAATTATGCTGATCATTAAAGCCCACATATGAGTGAGATCATGTGATATTTATCTTTCTCCAACTGGCTTATTTCGCTTAGCATAATGCTCTCCAATTCCATCCATGCTGTTGCAAATGGTAAGAGTTCCTTCTTTTTTATAGTGGTGTAGTATTCCATTGTATAGATGTACCGGATTTTTAATCCACTCATCTGCTGATGGGCAATTAGGTTGTTTCCAAATCTTAGCTATTGTAAATTGTGCTGCTATGAACATGGGGGTGCATATATCCTTTCTGATTGGTGTTTCTGGTTTCTTGGGATATAGTCCTAGAAGTGGGATTACTGGGTCAAATGGGAGTTCCATTTTTAACTTTTTGAGGAAACTCCATACTGTCTTCCACAGTGGCTGCACCAGTCTGCATTCCCACCAGCTGTACACAAGGGTTCCTTTTTATCCACATCCTCCCCCACACTTGTTGATGATAGCTAAATTACTTTACTCTTAATAGTTTAACTCCTCTATCTCTACTCTCTGCCCCCTATAATCCAACCTACATACATCCAGCTGCCAAATTAATCTTTCTAATATAACATTTTATTGCTACAAACTTCAGTAGATTCTACTGAATATAAGATTGATTCCCTACAACTTACTGGAAATTTAAAGCATTCAACACCATTCCTACCCATCTCGATAACCTAATCTCTTACCTCTCATAACTAATCCCCAAAAGACACTCTTGACACTGACCACCCCAGCCCAGCATAGTAAGCATGCTTGTCTCAGAGCCTTTCCTCCTACCCCTCCTTCTAATACTTTTTCTTCTTCCACTTTCCTCCATCTCATTTGTCTGTTACACTCTTTCCTTAAGGTCCAATTAGTCTCACCTCCCAGAGATCTTTCTCAATCACACTAATGTTCTATGATCACTTCCCCCTCTGAACTCAATATTATTGCCTCTATCAATAGTTTTGGCACTCAGCATATGCTATCTTGTATTGTTATCCAATATTCCATGGGGGAAAAAGGAGTCCTAGGTCTTAACTAGACTATAAACCAACATGAAAGCAAAGGCTGTCTTAAATTTCTTTATAGCTCAGGGGCCTAACAGTATGTTCTGCAACACAGCAGGACTTCCACGTTTGCTCCTAATGGTGGGCTCCTAGATGCGTCAGGACAAATAAATTAAGGATACCTCCTCCTAAAAAAAAAAAAAAAAAAAGGATACCTCCTCCTTCATTTCCTACCTCAAACCCAGAGATGTATCATATCATAACACAATAACCACTGAGATGGTCTGGAAGAGATGACTCAGAATACACAGGTCATCTGAGTCAAGGCTCTTAGGCCTTGTCTTACTAAATCATGTATCACACAACCCCTTCTGACCTAGACAATCAGTGGATCTGTACAATAAAGCCTTCATTATCCCCCCTCCCCCCATGTCAATCTCCTACGGTTATAAATACATCCACAAACACTCACTGTATCAACCATTTGGATCCACAATACATAAATTTATCTTAACCTTTACAAATCAATTTTTAAAATGTGAAGATGGTTTGGAAAGGAATTACACATTTTCTTTTCTTCTAAGTATTGAACAAAAAGGCCTAGCTAGACCTGGCTGGGTAGCTCAGTTGGTTAGAGTGTTGTTCTGATACACCAAGGCTACGGGTTCAATCCCTGGCCAGGGCACATACAAGAAGCAACCAATGAATGTATAAATAAGTGGGACAAATTAATCTCTCTCTCTCTCTCTCTCTCTCTCTCTCTCTCTCTCTCTCTCTCCTTTCTATCTCTCTAAAAAAATCAATCAAGCCCTAACCGGTTTGGCTCAGTGGATAGAGCGTCAGCCTGCGGACTCAGGGGTCCCAGGTTTTTTGTGTGTTTTTTTTTTAATATATATATTTTTATTGATTTTTTACAGAGAGGAAGGGAGAGGGATAGAGTTAGAAACATCGATGGGAGAGAAACATCGATCAGCTGCCTCCTGCACACCTCCTACTGGGGATGTGCCCGCAACCAAGGTATATGCCCTTGACCGGAATCGAACCTGGGACCTTTCAGTCCGCAGGCCGATGCTCTATCCACTGAGCCAAACCGGTTTCGGCAGGGGTCCCAGGTTTGATTCCAGTCAAGGGCATGTACCTTGGTTGCGGGCACATCCCCAGTGGGGAGTGTGCAGGAGGCAGCTGATCAATTGATCGATGTTTCTCTCTCATCGCTGTTTCTAATTCTCTATCCCTCTCCCTTCCTCTCTGTAAAAAACCAATAAAATATATATATTTTAAAAATCAATCAATAAAATGTAAAAGGCCTAGTTAGAGAAGATGAGAGAACTAATTCTCAAATTCATCTTGACATTACTTTTAAATTATACTAGTATGCATGTATTATCACTGTGCTATAGACTTACTGTTTTGTGCCCCCCTAAAATGCATATATTGAAATGTAATCAATCCCAAATGTGATGTATCTGGAGGTGGGCCCTTTGAGAGGTCATGAGGGAAGAGTCCTCACGAATGAGATTATAAAAAAAATGCCAGAAAACTCCCTTGCCTTATGGAGGACACAGCTAGAAGACAGCTGTCTATGAACCAGGAAGTGGGCCCTTCAGACACCTTAATCTTGGACTTTCCACTAGGGTCTAGGAAAGATAATCTGTACACCCACATTTACAGCAGCTTTATTCACAATAGCCAAAAAAGGTAGAAACAACCCAAGTGTCCATCAACAGATAAATGAACCTTGAAGACATTATGCTAAGTGAAATAAGCCAGATACAAAAAGACAAATCTGTCTTTATATAAGGATTTTTTTTTCCAAAATATATTTTTATTGATTTCAGAGAGGAAGGGACAGGGAGAGAGAGACAGAAATATAAATGATGAGAGGGAATCATTGACTGGCTGCCTCCTGCACGCCCCCTAGTGGGGATCGAGCCCACAACCAGGGCATGTGCTCTTGACCTGAATTGAAGCCGTGACCCTTCAGTCCAAGGCTGGTGCTCTAACCACTGAGCAAAACCAGCTATGGCTATATGAGGAGATTTTATAGGAAGATTACATTTCAGCACATGAATTTTAGGGGATGCAGAACATAAAATCTATAGCACAGTGGTAATATATGCATATAATTTAAAAAGTCAGATAGTAAAACCAACATGTAATTCTCTTAACGTCCACTTAGAATAGTCAAATTTCATAGAAAGAAAGTAGAATGGTGGTTGCGAGGGACTTGAGAGAGAGGAGGATGAGGAGTTGTTTAATGGGTACAGAGTTTCAAATTTGCAAAATGAAAAGAGTTTGGGAGATTGGTTGCACAACAATGTAAAAGTACTTAACACTACGGAATTGTAGATTTAAAAATGAGTAAGATGGTCAATTTTATGTTATGTGTATTTTACCACAATAAAAATAACAAATATAAATATTTTTAAAAAGCAAACAACAACCAAGACAAAAGGGGAAAAAACTTCCCACAAAGAAAAGCCCAATCTCAAATGACTTCACTGGTAAATTCTATCAAATACCTATAGAATTAGTCCAGCTGGTGTGGTTCAGTGGTTGAGCATTGACCTATGAACCAGGAGGTCTCAGTTCGATTCCAGTCAGGGCACATACCTGGGTTGCCGGCTCTATCCCTAGTGCAGGGCATGCAGGAGGCAGCCAATCAATGATTCTCTCTCATCATTGATGTTTCTCTCTCTCTCTCCCCCTCTCCCTCTCTAAAATCAATAAAAATGTATTTAAAAAAAGAAACAAAAACAAAATATAGAAGAGAAGGTAACATTTCTCAACTAATTCTATGAGACCAGTATTATCCTGATACCAAAACCTGCAGATAACAACAAAACTACAGACTTAATAATGTTAAAGTAGTAATGCTCCTCAGTTGAACTACTAAAATCCCAGATGCCTGTTGTGCAGAAATTAAGAAGATGATCCTAAAGTTCATATGGAAATGCAAGGGACCCAGAAAAGAAGAAAAGAGTAAAAGAACAAAGTTGGGAGATACACTTCCTGACTTGAAAACTTACCACAAAGCTATAGCAACCAGACAATGTGGTACTGGCGTAACAATAGGTATGTAGATCAATTGAATGGCATTAACAGTCCATAAATAAACCCTCATATTTATGGTCAACTGATCTCTAACAATAATGCCAAGATAATTCAATGAGGAGAAAGAATAGGCTTTTTAACAAATGGTGCTGAGACAACTTGATAGCTACATGCCGAAGTATGAAGGGCAATCCCTTCCTTACACTATACACAAAAAATAACTCAAAATGAATCTCGGATGTAAATGTAAGAGCTAAAACTATAAAACTCTCGATAAACTGGACTTAACTTTTGTGCTTCAAAGGACACCAACAAGAAAGAAGGGAGAAAATACTTGCAAATCCTACTTGATGAGGAACTTGTATCCAGAATATAAAAAGAACTCTTAATCTCAGTAAAAAGAGAAAAAAGACAACCCAATTAAAAAAGGACAAAGGCGGGGGGATAAAATGGATACATATGTAATACCCTTTGTAATACTTTAAGCAATAAAAAAAAAAATAAAAAAAAAAAGGACAAAGGATCTGAACAGACATTTCTCCAAAGATATATAAAATGGCCAATGAGCACAAGAAGAGATAATTAAACAGCCTTAGCCATCAGGGAAATACAATCAAAACAACAACGAGATGCCATTTCACATACACTATAATAAAAAAGACAGATAATAAGTGAAGGGAGGATGTAGAAAAACTGACACCCTCATACACTGCTGGTAGAAATATAAAATGTTGCAACCTTAAAATAGGCAGTTCCTCAAAATGTTACACATGGAGTTATTACATGACCCAGCAATTCCACTCAAGAGAAATAAAAACTTACTTTCGACACAAAAACTTGTACATTAATGTTCATAGCATCATTATACATAAAAGCCAAAACGTAGAAATCTAAACATCCATGAACTGATGGATAAAGAAAATGATCATAAAATGGAATATTGTATTCAGCCATAAAAAGGTATGAAATACTGACAGATTAATGATACAACATAGATAACCTTTAATAAGATGTTTAGTAGAAGAAGCCAGATAAAAGGTGACATACTTATAATTCCATTTATATGAAATACTCAGAATAGGCAAATCCATAGACATAATGTAAATTAGTGGTTGCCAGCGATTAGAGGAGGGAGAAAAGGGAGTGACTTGGTATGTTATAAAGTTTCTTTTGGAGGTTATGAAAATATTCAAAAATTGATAGTGGTGCCCTAGCTGGTTTGGCTCAGTGGATAGAGATTCAGCCCTCGGATTAAGGGATCCTGGGTTCAATACATGTACCTCAGTTGCAGACTCGATCCCTGGCCCTGGTCTGATGTGTATGGGAGACAACCAGATGTGTCTCTCTCACATCGATCTTTCTCTCTCTCCCCCCCCTTCCCTTCCACTCTCTCTAAAAATCAATGGAAAAATGTCCTCTGGCCCTAACCGGTGTGGCTCAGTGGACAGAGTGTCAGCCCACAGACTGAAGTGCATGTACCTTAGTTGCAGGCTCTGGTCAAGGGCATGTACCTTAGTTGCAGGCTCGTCCCCAGTGGGGGGCATGTGGGAGGCAGCTGATGGATGTTTCTCTCTCATTGATGTTTCTAACTCTCTATCCTTCTCCCTTCCTCTCTGTAAAATCAATAAAATATATTTTAAAAAAAGAAAATGAAAAATATCCTCGGATGAGGATTAACAACAAAAGAAAAGTTGACAGTAGTGATTGCTATAGAACTCTGAATAAATTAATCACTGAAATGTACACTTTAAATGATATATATGGTATGTAAGTTATATCTCAAAGTTAAAGACTTTTTAAAATATGTTTGTATTTATTTCAGAGAGAGGAAGAGAGAGGGAGAGAGAGAGAAACATCAATGAGAATCATTGATCGGCTGCCTCCTACACTCTCCCTACTGAGGAAAGAGTCTGCAATCCCAGCATGTGCCCTGACCAGTAATCAAACAGTGAGTGACCTCCTAGTTTATGGATCTATGCTCAACTACTGAGCCACACCAGCCAGGTTCAAAGTTACTTTAAAAGTGACCTGTAGGTACATTTTCAAATACTGTTATTTGAACGTTGTTATTCTCCACCTTTGAATTTAGTTAAATTCAATTCTAAAGATTTGTGCTTCCCAGAAAGCATAATTTTAATAACAGCTTAAAATGAGAAGAGCTATTGATCAAATCTGTTAAATTTCTACACTAACAATGAAGTCCTTACCTCTCAAGGATAATTTCAAAATGATAACCCAACAGGGGATCAGGGACCGAGAAGCAATAGTAACAACTGCTAGGAGATTGGGCAATAGAAATAATTGATGTAAAATATTCTTGAAATCTTGAGGAATAAGTTTTGATTGTACCTAAGCCAGTCTGATTGTACTTGAGAACTTATAAAGAAATAGTATAATAGAAAACAATTTCTCCATATTAATGGGCATACCTTTGATATCATTTCATACTATCTTTGAATTGTGAAGAAGTAGTACTGCATGCTCATCAAATGAAAACAATGCCCTTTTATAAGAATTGCTAAACTGCATCACAGACAATGGAATTCTGACCTGGTTCAGTAAGTAAAAAAGGGTTTTAAGCTGGAGATGAGACACTAATCTGAGGATCAGACATAAAAGCCCTTCAGCCTCAGATGCCCTCTCTCAAGTGGAACCCCACAGCATGCTTAAGGTAGTTTAGTTTATATTTTTGTCCATTAATATAATAATTGAAACTGTCATTCAGATATCTTAAGAATTTTCTACTCAACACTATCTACATTCAATTCTAGACAACCCTCTATGACCATTAATAACCTAGCAGTGAACAACTAGTGTATTCAAAATTATACTCCCTTAAAAAAAGGCAAATATAATTTAGAGAAACTTTTTTTTAATCTTACCTCCCCAATGAAAGCATTTTATCACTTCCAGAAAACTCACAACCAAAAACCACAAGTCCCTTTTAAGACTTCATTTCAGCCCTATAGGGTTTTGCTCAGTGGATAGAGCATGGGCCTGAGGACTGAAGGATCCCAGTTTCTATTCCAATCAAGGGCACATGCCTGGATTGCAGGTCGGTCCCCAGTGGGGGGGGGGGGGGGGGGGTGCAGGAGGCAGCCAATCAGTGATTCTCTTTCATCATTGATGTTTCTATCTCTCTCTCCCTCTCCCTTCCTCTCTGAAATCAATAAAAAATATTTTTTAAAGAAGACTTCATTTCAGATTGGACTTCTCATTAGCCACCAAAACCTCAGAACTTTCCACATATACTTCTCAGGCACCATTTCACTACCTACCTCTCTCTCTCTCTTTTTTTTTTTTTTTTTAAATATATCTTTATTGATTTCAGAGAGGAAGGGAGATGGAGAGAAAGAGAGAAACATCGATGAAAGAGAATCACTGATCGGCTGCCTCCTGCACAGCCCCCACAAGGGATCAAGCCCACAACCCAGGCATGTGCCCCTGACCGGAAATCGAACCATGACTCTTCAGTCCACAGGTTGACGCTCTATCTGCTGAGCCAAACCAGCTAGGGCTCACTACCTACCTCTTAACCCCCCAAAATACATACCTCAACCAGCTTAAGGCTCCCTCCAAACCATGGAGAAGGAAGAAAGGAAGAGAACTTCAACTGTGGTATTTTGATTACCCCTCCTCAAAGCACCCTGGTGCCATAGAAAGAGGAGCTGGAGCCCTGGCCAGCTTGGCTCAGTGGATAGAGCGTCAGCCTGCGGACTGAAGGGTCCCAGGTTCGATACTGGCCAAGGGCACATGCCTGGGTTTGGGGCTCGGTCCCCAGTGGGGGGCGTGTAGGAGGCAGCCGATCAATGATTCTCTCTCATCATTGATGTTTCTATCTCTCTCTCCTCCCTTCCTCTCTGAAACCAATAAAGAAATATATTTAAAAAAAAAAAAAAAAGATTCAGAGACTGATGCCTGTGGACCAAAGCGTCCCGGGTTTGATTCTGGTGAAGGGCATGTACCTTGGCTTCCCCCTGCCTGGGCCCTGGTCAGGAGGCAACCAATTGATGTGTTTCTCTCACATCAATGTTTCTCTCTGTCTTTCCCTCTCTCTAAAAAAAAAAAAAAGAAAGAAAAGAGGAGCTGGAGAGAGGCAGAAAGTGTAAAATGCCAGCTATTGATAGTTGCCATCCTACCCTTAAGAGAGGGGGTAAAATAGTATTCTCTTAAGGTTAAATCTATGAGTTAGGATTTTAGCAACCTTTGTAAAGCATACTGGCATGATAAACTTACCTCAACGGAATCATTAGAACAAAGCAAATAAGGTCAATAGATGTAATTGGTGGAATTAAGCCCCAAAGGTTAAGAGGAACAGGAGTACACTTGATGAAAAGATTCACTCAAGAAGCATTAGATGGCCGAAACCGGTTTGGCTCAGTGGATAGAGCGTCGGCCTGCGGACTGAAAGGTCCCAGGTTCGATTCCGGTCAAGGGCATGTACCTGGGTTGCGGGCACATCCCCAGTAGGAGATGTGCAGGAGGCAGCTGATCAATGTTTCTCTCTCATCGATGTTTCTAACTCTTTATCTCTCTCCCTTCCTCTCTGTAAAAAATCAATAAAATATATTTAAAAAAAAAAAAAAAAAAAAAAAAAAGAAGCATTAGATGCAGTTATTTTCTTGCCATACCAAAGAAACTATGTTATACTTTGGGGAGAAAGGAAACACCAAGCCAAAGGGAAAGTATCATAGAAGCAGAAAAGGATCCCAAACAGGACCTGAAGATGATTTGGTTAGCTATATTTATTATTTTTTAAAATATATTTTTATTGATTTCAGAGAAAGGGAGAGAGAGAATCATTGATTGGCTGCCTCCTGCATGCCCCATACCCGGGATCAAGCCCGAAACCCAGCATGTGCCCTGATCAGGAATCGAACTGTGACCTCCTGGTTCATAGGTGTACGCTCAACCACTGAGCCACTCCGGCCAGGCTGATTAGCTATATTTAACTATTCAAAAAAGGTAAATTCAGAAACTGTGTAACTGGGAGGATTTAAAAAAAAAAAAAAACCTAACTAGTTATCTCTCAAAAGGGAGATTAAGATCTAAGTAATAATCTAATGAAATCTCCTACAAACCAAACAGCCCCAGGTGAAAAAAAAAAAGTCATTTTCTAGTTAACAGAGAAACCAAAATTAAAGGGAAATGTCCTGCAGAGAGGAAGCAAACAGCACAGAATCACTGAGCAAATGACTCGGACAACTGAATACCCAATTCATAAAGAAAATGAGAATAGTACTAAGAAATGGAAAAACCATAGCAGAGAGTGAACTGGAAAGTATGGAATGAGAAACCTGTGAGATGAGATAGTCACCTCAAATCTTAAAATATTAACAGAAAATGTCATAGAAATGGAACCTCCAAACTACCAACTAACCCAAACCCCATTGTATAAATGTTTCCCTCTGGAAACTATATCCAGGTATTTCTAACAGACAGGCAATGACATTTACCAAGCACTCTGTAAGCTCAACCCTGTGCAGCACAGTGAAATATGAACATTACACTTCAGATGACAAACATCCAGTATCTCGAACAATTTCATCCTACAGATTCTTTCCACCAAGGCACAAGTGTTCGGAACTTTCTGGGCCTCGACTTCTGAGCTTTAAAAGGTGGGAGCCCCACGAGATGAGATGAACTATAGGGTCCCCACCTAATGACAGAACTGTTCCAAGTCAACTGCAGGTGTATCTGAGTCTGAGAACAAACCTTTGCGTTTATACTGTCATTCCAGAGCCAACCGCAGGGAGGAGCGAGGGATTTGAAGAACTTCCCCAGGGAACGGTAGCTGGCTGCTACCAGAAGCCCACCCAGCAAGGGGATAAACCCTCAAACCCAGACATAATTAGGGCATTTCCCTAGCTTCTGCCTTGCCTAGACCTCACAATACTCCTCACAGAGACAGCTCTGACACAGGCCTTTCTCCCTTTCTTTCCTAGTGTTCTCTGCTCTCCTTTGTAGCTTCAAATCCATTTTACCCTATAGGACTCTTCTGTATCCAGACTTTTCCCCTTTTACCCAGAGTGAAGTTTTCTAGAAAAGAAAGTCAGTTCTCTGTAGGTTAAGACAAAATAAAAATAAAAATTAATGAAATTATTGAAAACCAAGGAGACTATAAACTACACGCACAGGCAAAGGACAGTTATTAAGTTTCGAAAAAGCCCAAATGGGGGAGGGGAAAAAAACCAAACAAGCATAATTTTTAAAAAGGAATAATACTGATTGACATCATTCGAGTTTTCCAAAGGCCGTAAAAAGCCTTGAAGAGAATACAGGCAATTCTTGGAGGTCAGGTCGAGCCTCTGAAATTAACATGCGGTGCCCAGGGCCAGGCCATTAGGTGTTAAGAACCTGAAACAGAGTATCTGCCCGGGCTTCCTTTCCCTGTCAAACTCTCCGCCCAAAGAGGCCTCGCACATATTTAACACAGAAATATAAAACATTAAGGACAGCCATCCCCCTCTATTTGCCTCTTCCTCGCAAGAGTAAATGAGTGGTGCCTCGTTTCCCCTTTACTCCCACCCTTCTCCTCCCGCCGTCTGTAAGCCGGGAGAGCGGCGCTGGCACGGGGGGAAGGCGCGAAGGCGCGGGGAGAGGGCGGTCGGCGTCGGAAGGTGCCTCTCCACATGGCGAAGTCCTCGCCGCCGGGCTGGCCACCGGCGCACGGCCACCGAGCCTCGGCAGTTCCCTCCCGCTCCCGATGCCGCCCCCCCAGAACTGCCGCTGGGGACTCGGGCTCTCGATTCGGACCCGTCCCCGGGGACGACCCCATCCCCCCGCTCCCTTTTTCTCCATCGGGTTCCCGCCCTCCAGCGACCAGTCTCTGGGCCCCTCCGGCCTCACCTCCATGGAGACTCGCCAGCCCTGCATGGCGGAGAACCCGTAGGGCAGCGGCAGGCGCGGCGCGCCTTCCCCGTCCCCGGAGCACTTCACCGTGTTGGGCTGGGAAAGGTAGGCGCCCATGGCGGCGGCGGGCCGGCGGCCTCAGGGGCAGGCGAACGGAGCGCGACCAGTGCCGCGTCGGAGCCGGGAGCCCCCGGGGCGCGCGTGGCAGAAGCGGCCGGCGGCGCAGCGACGCAAGGTGCCGGTGAAAGGCGCGAGGCCGGCCAGGAGGCGGTAACGGGACTGCCGGAGGGAGGGAGCGGAAGCGGAAACGGCGCCGCTCCAGACCCCGCCCGGCCGGCGCGGCGCGGCGCGGCGCGGCGCTGCCGACAGTCATTTCCTTAGCAACTCGCCCCGCCCACGGAGACAACGGCCCGCCCAACCGCCGCTCCCGCGAGAGTGGCGCGGCCACGCCCACCAACGGCCGCGATCCCCGGGAGGGGTGGAGGGCGGGGCGTCGGGCGTACCTGGTCCCTGCTGTCCCGCTTCTCGGCTCTCCCGCCCGCCCTTTCTCGTGTCTTCGACGCTCGTTTGTGCGGGGCCCGGTGCTCCCAGTCCGCCCTCCGGGGTGTCAGCCCCTCTCCCCGCTGCGCCCTCAGACCCCGCAAACCCCGCCGGACTCGGTTCCGTTAAAGTTGATAGTTCTGAGCACAGGAAGCACCTGGCCGGGCTTTTGGAGGTTTGTGTGAGTAGAATGTGAGTCTTTTCTGACCAGAGAAAATAAAAGACCTCGTCTGCGACGTCCAGCGAGTTAGTGCAGGGCAGGCATGGCTGGCACAGGCTGTGCTGGGCGAGAAGAAACCCGAGGAGAGAAGAGGACGCGCGCCGTGGCGGAGCCCGCAGGACGCCGGGAGCGCGCTGTGCCCGGGAGAAGGGGCTGACGCGGGAGGTGGCGGGCCGAGGACAGACTGTGAACTGTCCTGGGGACGATTCCTGAGGAAGCCGGCAGCCTCGTTGGAAAGTGGCTTGAAGTAGGGGTACTGGATAGGCCAGCGATGGAAGCCCAGACGCGGGACTTGAACTTCCCTGTCCCCGGCATCTCTCAGGCTGCCGGCCTCGGCTCTGTGCGCAGGGCAGCCGGGGGCAGAGTGGGGAGCGGCTGGCGAAGGGGCTGTCCTCTCCGCCGTGGGGCTAGAGACGACGGAACGAATCAGACGATCAGAAAGCGACAGGACTTAGCAATAGGTTGGGTTCAGGGAAGGGGAAGAATTCTCCAAACTGTGAGCAGTTTGATTCTTTTGAGATAGAAAACGAAGGGCTCCCTCCTGCCTCTTCCGAAACCTGCAGGTTCCTGCGCACGGTTCACCGGGCCCTTCATGCTGGAACCAGTGCCGGCGTCTCCCCCGCTGCTCCCGCGGTGCCTCTCGGGGTCCCTCCTCCTCCTCTTTCCGTGCTTTCACCCACCGAGCCAACCTCCTCCTCCACCTGCAGCATCGCTTCCTCCGGGAAGCCTCCGATCTCCCCGCCCTGGTCTGGGTCTCCACTTGTCTTTCCTGGTAGCCTATCAGCCAGTGGTTCTCAACCTTCCTAATGCCCGACCCTTTAATACAGTTCCTCATGGTGTGGTGGCCCCCAATTTCATTGTGACAAATTGAACATAATTAAAGCATAGTGATGAATCACAAAGACAACATGTAATTACATATGTGTTTTCTGATGGTCTTAGGCGACCCCTGTGAAAGGGTCATTCGACCCCCAGGTTGAGAACCGCTGCGCAGCCTTTGTGAAGGCAGAAACCCCACCAAACTTACCGCTGTATACCTCAGCATCCCGAGCACGTTTCTTTTCTGTGCTCAACAGTATTGAAATATTTGTTGAATGAATGAACAGCAAGGTTTTGACCCTGAATGTGACAAAAATTGCTGGAGCCAGTAACCGGAAATGGTGTGTTGGTGGAAGGGTGCTAGTTTGGGGAGGAGAAGGTGGGTTCGGTTTAAGGTGACAACTGGGTTGACGTTAGACGATGAGGGTAGAGGAAGATGTTATTAGGCCTGTGGTGACTTACATGAGATCTCTGACAAAGGCAGTGTAAAAAGAATACAAGCTTTTTTTTTTCTAAGAATGAAAAAAAAAGCATGAGTTTTGACATATACCACCTATGTGGTCTTTCACAAGTTACTGATTCACAGGTTCAGTTCCTCATCTATACGACACAATATCTACTTTTCCAGATTGCTTTAAGGATAAGAGGAGCTGAATATAAAGTGTGAAGTTTGCATTGTTGTATTATTACTCAACCAAAAGACAGCCATATATTAAGTATTCATAAACATATACTGTAGTAAATGAGAGAAATAACATTAAATTATTAAATGATGTTCACACAAAAATAGGAGATTGCCTGAAACAACATGGAAGAAAAATAGACACGGGAAAAGGTGGAAAAGAAAACATGACTGAAGGAAAAAGTGAGGCACTTGGAAGGCAGTGGTGTCTCAGAGAATGGAAATGAAGATACTCAAGGGGCTCGTGGAAAGAGATGGGGAAAGAGACAAGAATATGGGGACTATCCTCAGTCCGTCCCCATTTCCCCCAAAACCTTACAGTACACTTCCAAGGACACACAGTTTTCATGCTTTGGTAGGGAGCAAAAACAATTTTCTTTAAAAAACCCAAACACCATCATATTCACAGATTGATTTTCCTGGCTCTATATGAGTTTCAAAGTCTGATTAATGGAACTTCGTAGCAGAAGCAGCTCCCAAACATGTCCTTTAGGGGCTGCCCTGAATGAAAAAAAAAAAGGGTCTGTAAAACATACACCCAGTTTATTCCACAGCAAGGGATATAAAGGCATGGGATTGGTTTGTTGAGATAGACAATAACTAAATTCTGAGCATTTGGCAATTCTTTACATGTTACATATTTAAATCACTAGGTTGCTTATGTTTTCTTGCCTCTCAGTTGGTCAAACATTGAAGATACACTGAAAAACACTAGGCGTTTTAAGAACCTTTTTTGTGTTCTTCTATTAGCTGCTCATGAGCCTCTTTCCAGTTACCTTTCATGTGAGAAGGAAAAGAGGAGACGGTGGTTTAAGCCAGTGTTTTTCAAACATGAGAAATTGTGACCCACTGAGACACCTCTGCTGGTCCCAAGGGATTCACGGGAGTCCAGGCCAGGGAACATTGCCTTAAAAGTTGCATGCTAACTTCAGAGTATAATGTGACACCCCTTCAATTGTAAACTTAAACAGAAGATCACTCAAACATATAAGGTGCTCATCTAGATCATCCAAAATATGCTAAGACGCTTATATTACACAACTTAAAACGCAAAGTTTTAAAATTCTCATGGAAGCCTCATAGTGCCTTGGAAATACAAGATCCCCAGAGGGGAACAGACCACAGATTTGAGAAACTCAACCTTCATATGGAAGATGTTAAGTGAGGAGAGAATGAGTAAAGAGAAATTGGAAAGAGGTTCTCCCAGATTCCCCCCACTAACCCAGACTTTTCCTGGGGTTTCTAATTCTGTTTTTGACCCTTCATATACTTCCTTCACATCCTGTTTCTGATGACATGATACTAGTCATAAAATATTGCCTTAGAAGCACAGCAGTTTTGACACTATATACCTTCCTGTGTGTGATTAAAGGTGAAAGATGGGTTCAGGGAGTGGGGGCAAACTGTGGGGGCAAGATTTAAGGTTAAGAGAAAAGGAATACAGATATTTTGAAGTTACCAGAAGAGAGAGGGGAAAGAGTCTATCTCTGAACTTCTGGACTAAGCCATACTACACTTTATGTTTTCATCAATAAATGAAACTTTAAAAAAAATCAGTTGCTGTTTTGTATTTCTAGAAGGCAAGACATAAATTCATTTTGAAGCAGTCTTCCTTTTCTGAAGGATATCACCAGAATGGGCTGTCTAGACATACATGAAAGAAATAGTCACTTTTATCCTAAAGATAATTGTGAAATGACCATTAACCAAAATTCAGATGTTTCAGACTGAGTTGCTGGAGTTAATTTATGGATTAGTAATATAAATTACGTCTTTCGCAGGAATGTGCCCTTGAAGGAAAAGAGAGATCATTTCTTTCCCTTAAAATGAGAATATAGACTAGAATGTTTCTTAAAATCCTTGTTTTTAGGAAAACCTCTGTATGTTTTTATCCAAGTGTTTGCTCACAGGTGTTCACAAAACTGGAGCCACCCTCAAGAGTGAGTGCCAATCTTATCTTCGCTCCTCGCGTAAATCCAGTCTGGCCTGAATCACTGGTATCTCACAAAGTGGTGTTACATAAAAGCCAAATTATCCCAAGTCTGGAAAGTACCAGTAACTCCTGGGACTGCAGCAAGCAGGCCACAGTGAAGGTGAGTTTTCCCCCCTAAGGAAAAGATAGCCCCTCAGTCGGATACTCTAGAGTAGAAATAAGCAGGCCTTGAACTGGAAAGGAAAGATGCTCTTTGGTCCCATGCCTGGTGCCAGCATTAGGATTCCCAGACGTGGCAGCCTGGAGATTCCTGGTGAGGAAAGTGGGCAGGCTGAGCTGGCTGCCTTACCCGGAATCTGAAGTATGGCCACGTCTAGTGGCAACTGTGGACTACCCTCTGTTTTTAAGGTCTGTGCCTCTGTGTCTTGTTAAATAGCCTGGACTAAGCTGAGCCTGGAGAATAAAGTGAGGAGGTCTATGTTCATTGCGAGGGGGCCATGTGCAATAGGCGGTGGCAAAGTTCAAGAGTAACAGTGGTTTGGAGCAAGGACGGCCGGCAAAAGCAATAGTAATTTTCAGAGAGGTTCTGTGTCACACTTAACCATTCCTTAGTGATTCCTCAAAGTCCTTTGTAGGAGAACTCCTTTGCCATATTGGCTGCTAAGAACTGAGGACACACAGGTTCAGTCTGCCAGATTGGCCCAAGGGAACCATAACATTACTTAGAAAAGTCCTGCTGTTTCCTATAGTTATCAGGAGGGCAAAAGTTCTTAACTGAGGCTCATGTTCAAAGAAACAAATGACTTCACATTTGTAATTACTTGGCTCTACAATTTGCTAGGGACTAAAGAACAAAAAGAGCAATAAAAGGAAACCTGCCCATTGAATCCTGCTACCCCGCCCACCAAAATAGCTTTCTCTCCACTGAAAGATGGTTCTGCCTACTCCTCTTAAATGGTTCTTTCCTCAACTATATGATAGTTTCCTCGTGTATGTTTTAGCTCAGTGCTCAGCCAAAACCTCAAGATCTTTCTGCAGAACTCGATTGTTCTCTCTCCGTGTAGCTCCATCCTTTCTGGTTCTCTGCCCTGAAAATGTTTGCCACCTTGGCCTCCCTAAACTCCAAACTCTTCTCAATGCAGTGAGGTTGTCAGGCTTTGTTTGGGTTTGCTCTCTCTACAAAGCGGCCTGAAAATTTCTAGACAGTACTCTGAGGAGACACTTCATTTGTTTCCCTTCACTCAGGGATCATCATCCAGTGCTACCCGTTATCCAATGTCTGAAAACTATTGCTTCATATATTATGTCCAGTTTTCTGGATGACTAAGGCAGGAGGGTAAATTTCATTCCTGTTATACCATCATGGCCAGAGTGTAAGTTTTCCCAATCAGTCTTACAAATTGTTTGTTTATAAATCTGTCTTTCAGTGAGATTGTGTGGGTGCTTTTAAAAAATATCTTAATTATTTCTGCCCTAACCGGTTTGGCTCAGTGGATAGAGCGTCAGCCTGCAGACTGAGGGGTCCCGGGTTCGATTCTGGTCAAGGGCATGTACCTTGGTTGTGAGCACATCCCCAGTAGGGGGTGTGCAGGAGGCAGCTGATCGATGTTTCTCTCTCATCGATGTGTCTGATTCTCCCTCTCCCTTCCTCTCTGTAAAAAATCAATAAAGTATATATATTTTTTAAAAAATCAATTATTTCTGCTATATCAAATGTATTTTGCCTTCATGGAATTCTAGGTTTACAGTGAAGTCTTTTATCAGTCTGACTGCTGTTTCATAGGTAATCTATTTTTTTCTCCCATCTCTAATATCTTTTACAATTTTCTCTTTATCCTTGATGTTATATAAATATCACTATGATGTGCTATAGCATGTGCTTATTTTAGTACTAAAAGCTTACTTTTAATATTTGAGGACTAATGTCATTCATCAATACTTTAAAAATCTTATCTGTTTTCAAACTGTTTTATCATCATACTCTTTATTTTCTTTTACAACTCTCATATGTTGGGGCTCTCAATCTATTATCCCCCTCTCCTAGCTATATACTGTATATTCTTGTGTCTCCTCTCCAATTATACCCAATTTAGAGTTCTTATTAACTTTTTATTTTCACTATTTTGTTTCTCTTAGTCCCAAACAAACCAGGCAAGGAGTTCCTTTACTTATTTTGGAGAGGGCTTTGTCACTCTCTTCCCAAGCTTGCTCCAAAAAATAAAAAAGTGTTCTTATCTGATTCTCTCTTTAGTTTTCTCATTTACTCTCTTAATGTTCTCCCTGAAGAGTTTCCTCTTCTAGAAGTAAGAAACTTTGTAAAAACAAAGATTAAGTTTCAAACTGAAAAGCCAGAGGTGAGGTTAAAGGAAAGAAAAATAACACCTATGTTGGAAATGTTCAACTCTTACTGTTAAAAAGTGACATAACTTGCAGTGGAAAACCATAGGATTTATGGTCTAATTTCCTTTCTTCCAAGACTGGTGAGTCAGAAAAAAGGACAGTTGGATCTTCTCTGGACTATTCTTTCCTCCCTTTACTGCTAGTTGAATTTCTATTCAATTTCTGTCCTTTAAAACCAAGGTTAGACAGGCATCAGTTTTGTCTGAGAAACCTTATGAATTAGTTTCCTAAGGCTATTGTAACAAATTGCCAGAAACTTGGTGGCTTAAAAGATCACAAATTTATTCTCTCACAGTTCTGGAGGTCAGATGGCTGAAATCGGCATCACTGGTTTAAAGTTACGGTGTCAGCAGTCCTGGTTCCTTCTAGGGGCTAGGAAGATGCCGTATTTCCTTGCCTTTTTAGCTTCAGGAGACTGCCTGCATTACTTGGCATCACTCCAGCCTCTTGCTTTTGTGGTTACATTTCTCTTCTGTAGTCAGATCTCCTTCTGCCTCTCTCTTTTATGAACACTTGTGATTACATTTAGGGCCTATCCTGATAAGCCAGGCAAACCTCCCCATTTCAAAACCTTAATCATATGCTAAGTTCCTTTTTCAATATGAGGTAGCATTGACAAATTCCAGAGATCAGGATGTGGGTATCTTTGGGGGCCATTCAACCTACTGCATCTTCCCAGGGAGCTTTCATCTAAAAAGTCAATCATGTCCTTCTCTATTCAGTCTATGGAACTTTATATGTACTTCTGTTATTGCTCTTGTAAGTATTTGTAACTTTTTAAAAAGCTTTTTTTGTTTCGTTATTTTTATTTTCTTGTCTGTTTTTTTGTTTTGTTTTGTTTTGTTGGGTATTGTAACTTTTTTTGTTTAAAAGATATCTTCCCAAATAAAGATAAACTCTTTGAGGACAGGAACTTTGTCTTATTCATTTGTTGCCCTACTGCCTGCCTAGCCTGGTGCCTGGCACATATTTGTCATTAAACAAGTATTTGTTTAATTAAATTGAATTTTGCTCTCTTATTCACGCCTTGAAGTACAGCTGTGAGATATGAAATAAGGGAGTCTTAGACCACTAGTGCTAGAAAGGGTCCCTAAGCCTTTCTTTACAGTCTGATCTGTTTTTACAGGAAATAACTTTAGATTTGGGAAAGTTATCTTTATTACTACAACAAAAGTAAACCAACTACATGAAATCAAACAGAAAAGGTTTATATTAAGGTTTTTAGCCCAGGAAAAGCTGTAGAATGACCTGATAATTATTTTAATTGCACAACATCCCTGTGATATAAGACCGTATTACCTTTATGCCAGTAAAACACAGAACAAAATACATAATAAATCTGATTTTAACATAATTGAATGCAATGGTGGAAATCAAATAATTTCAGGTGAATTCTTAATTTAGGTGGGCTGTTTGTTATTTTATTATTTTATTCCCCTATGGCCCTATTATGTTTATCTTAGAAGTTGACTCAATTTCTTATGACAGAGGTATAGAGCTAAATAATGTTCCCATTTCATAAATAATGAAGCTCAGAGACCTAACTTATGAGGTGATATCACAAGGAATCATTCCTAGACAGGGATAAACCAGGCTATTTGCATCAGAGTCACCTTGGAAGATTCTGAGACATACAGATACTCAAGACCCCTTCCCCCCACCCCCACCCCCCAGTTAATCCAGGGAAGATCCTGGGAATGTGTATGTTTTAAGCACCTCAGGTAATTCACCATTATCAAGAATTCTCTTAGTTTGTGGCTCTGCAGAAATGTAAATGCCAAGCTTGAGGCAAAGGAGCATTTCCTTTGATTATGCCTTCATTTTGGAAAGAGGCTCTTTTCGAAGAAAGGATCCACATCACATCCCTAGAGGGATGATCACATTAGAGGCACGATTAGTGAATTTCATATTGAAGAAGAAAAGCTTAGAGCAGAAACCCAACAGATTTGCCAATTGTCTTGCTCTAGGAAAACCAAAATCTTGAAAGATTCTGGACAGTTTTATTGAGGAATAATTTTCACACTATTAAGATTCACTCACTGTGAATTCTTATAGTGATTTTTAGTAAATTTATACATTTATAGATGTCACAATGCAAAGCTAGAGTCCATTGGAAGATGAGGTCAGCAGGTCAATTGGGAAGCTTAGAATTAGACAAACATGGGTGGTCTTAAGGCATTGCCTTTCTTTACAATCATTTAATAAATTATTCAAAAGGTAAAAATAGGTATATAAGAAGTCTTTCACCCTGTCCCCAGCCATCTAGCCTTTATTCCCAATAATCTGGTTCTTGTGGTGGATTACTGACTTGCAATAGAAATCTTTAGGTAAATTAAGTTTGAAATGACAATGGAGCATCCACTATTATTTTGGCGTTTGGGCAAGAAGTGCTAGAGATAAATATAATAATTCAGGTAATATTGGAAGCTCAACAATAGATATATTATCTAAAGGATGGTGTAAAGAGAACAAAGAATACAACTCTGGGCACATTAATAGTTAGGAGGAAAGAATAGAAATTAAAGGTAGAAATTAAAAGAGCCCTGGCTGGTGTTGCTCACTGGTTAGAGTCAGCCCTCACACCAAAGGTTCTCCTGGTCAAGGGCAGATGTCTGGGTTGCAGGTTCGATCTCTTGCTGGGTGGGTGTGGGAGCCAATGGATTGATGTGAGATATCAATGTTTCTGTCTCCCTCCCTCCTTTTCACTCTCTCTAAAAATCAATGGAAAAAATATCCTCGGTGAGGATTAAGAAAAAATAAAATAAAAAGAGAAATGAGGACAAGTTGAGAAAGAAATGAAATAAATCAGTATTATAAAAAGTAAGAGAATAGTTTTAAGAACGTGTTGCTCAGTCCCAAATTCTAATAAAGAGGTCCTGTAGAGTGAGGAATGTGAAAGGAGTAGGAGTAGGAGTTTAAATACATGAGTAAAGCTTTGGTAGTGATATAGGATGGGATTCACATTGTAGGATATTGGGGAGACAATGGGAATTTCCTAATATACAAAGAACTCTTAGAAGCCAATAAGAAAAAGATGATCAATCCAGAATTTGAAAGGCAAACTGAAGAGTAAATGCAACTGGGCAATAAACATATGAAAACAATGTGCTGGAACAACTGGACACCCACATGTAAAAAATGAATCTAGCCTAGCCCGTGTGGCTCAGTAGTTGAGCGTGGACCCATGAACCAAGAGGTCATCGGTTGATTCCTGGTCAGGGCACATGCCCAGGTTGTGGGCTCAATCCCCAGTGGGAGGCGTGCAGGAGGCAGCTGATTGATCGATGCTATTTCTCTCATTGATGTTTCTATCTATCCCTCTTAGTTCCTCTCTCTCTAAAAAATAACATCCTATCTAATAATAGACAAACATGGTAATTAACCATACCTCTGACATGCTTCCCATTGGCTAATCAGGACGATATGCAAATTAACTGCCAACCAAGATGGCGGCCGACAGCCAGACAGCTGAAGCGAACAGGAGGCTTGCTTGCTCCAGTGATGGAGGAAGCCAAGGTTCCCCACCTGCCGCTGCCGGCCTCTGAGCTGCACTCTAAGAAACAATGTTGCAATTATAGAAGCTAAACAAACCCCAGAAACCTGCTTTCAGCCAGCGGGGCCTCAGAGCTGGAGCTGCAACAGTGTTTCAATTATAGAAGCCAAACAAACCCAGGCAGCCGAGGTCTCAGAGCTGGAGCCGAGCCTCAGAACTAAAGCCGGCTCTCAGTTCCAGTGACAGCCATAGAAGGTAAATAAATCCCAGAATAAAAAAAGAAAGAAAAAAAGGAGAGGTTGGGAGCTTCAGTCACCCGCCAGCAGCAGCCCTCAGCCCCTCACCCAGACTGGCCAGGCACCCCAGTGGGGACCCCCACCCTGAAGGGAGTGTGACCAGCTGCAAACAGCCATCAGCCCCTCATCCAGGCTGGCCAGGCACCCAAGCGGGACCCCCACCCTGAGCTGAGACACCCTTCAGGGCAAACCAGCTGGCCCCCACCCATGCACCAGGCCTCTATCCTATATAGTAAAAGGGTAATATGCAAACTGACCCTAACAGCAGAAAGACTGGGAATGACTGGTCATTATGACACACACTGACCACCAGGAGGCAGATGCTCAATTCAGGAGCTGCCCTCTGGTGGTCAGTGAGCTCTCACATGGGAGGAGCTCTGCTCAGCCACAAGCCAGGCTGATGGCTACCAGTACAGCGGTGGTGGTGGGAGCCTCTCCTGCCTCCTCAGCAGTGCTAAGGATGTCCGACTGCAGTTTAGGCCTGCTCCCCGCTGGCAAGTGGACATCCCCCGAGGGCTGCCGGGCTGCCAGAGGGATGTCTGATTGCCATCTTAGGCCCAATCCCCCGGGGAGCGGGCCTAAGCCAGCAGGTGGTCATCCCCTGCGGGGTCCCAGACTGCGAGAGGGCACAGGCCGGGCTGAGGGACCCCCCCTCCCCCGCAAGTGCACAAATTTTTGTGCACCAGGCCTCTAGTATTTTATAAAAAAAGAAAACAAATCAAATCTAAGCACAAACTTTACACCCCTCACAAAATTAACTCAAAATGGATCATAGACCTAAATGAAAAGTGCAATACTGTAAAACCTAGAACTTAACATAGGAGAAAACCTTCATGACCTTGTTTACCATGATGCTGTTTTATTATATTAGTATTATTTTACTCCTTACCTGAGGATATTTTTCTTTTTTAAAACATATATTTTATTGATTATTTTTACAGAGAGGAAGGGAGAGGGATAGAGAGTTAGAAACATCGATCAGCTGCCTCCTGCATACCTCCTACTGGGGATGTGCCTACAACCAAGGTACATGCCCTTGACTGGAATCGAACCCAGGACCCTTCAGTCCATAGGCCAATGCTCTATCCACTGAGCCAAACCGGCTAAGGCGTGAGGATATTTTTCCATTGATTTTAAGAGTGGAAGAGAGAGGGAAAGACAGAAATATTGGTTGCCTCCTGCACGCGCCCCAACCAGGGTCTGGGCTGAAGAGGAGCCTGCAACCAAGGTATAGAATCGAACCCTTTAGTCCTTAAACCAACACTCTATGCACTGATCCAAACTGGCTAGGGCAGAGAAGGTTTTAGATATAACACCAAAGATGCAACTCATGAAAGAAAAAGCTGGTGTCCTGGCTGGTATGGCTAAGTGGTTTAAATGTCGGCTGTGCACAGAAGGGTCCCAGGTTTGATTTCTGGTCAAGGGCACTAACTGGGTTTCAGTTTCTCTACCCTCCCCGGAGGTGCGTTCGTTTGGGGAGGCAACCAGTCAATGTCTCTCTCTCTCACAGGATGTTTCTATCTCTCTCTCTCCTTCCCCTCCCACCCTCCCTTTCACTCTCTGAAAAGCAATGGAGAATCAACAAAAGGACTTGTATGCATGCATATAAGCCAAACCAATGGACATGGACAACAGGAGGATGAGAGCATGAGTGGTGGGGGTGGAGAGGATGGGGGTTAATGGGGGGGATGATGACACATTTGTAATTCCTTAACTAATAAAGAATTTAAAGATTAAATAAAAAAAAGCAATGGAGAAAATATCCTCTGGCAGGAGGAGGGGATCAATGGGGGGAAACGGGGGATATCTGTAATACTTTCAACAATATAGAAAAATTAAGCCTTAACTGGTTTGGCTCAGTGGATAGAGTGTCAGCCTGCAGACTGAAAGGTCCCAGGTTCAATTCCGGTCAAGGGCACATGCTCAGGATGCTAGGTCCTCAGTAAGGGGCATGCAGGAGGCAGCCTATCAATGATTCTCTCTCATAATTGATGTTTCTCTCTCTCCCTTCCTGTCTGAAATCAATAAAACCTCTCTATAGCCGAACCGGTTTGGCTCAGTGGATAGAGCGTTGGTCTGCGGACTCAAGGGTCCCGGGTTCGATTCCGGTCAAGGGCATGTACCTGGGTTGCGGGCACATCCCCAGTGGGAGATGTGCAGGAGGCAGCTGATCGATGTTTCTCTCTCGTCGATGTTTCTAACTCTCTATCCCTTTCCCTTCCTCTCTGTAAAAAATCAATAAAACATTAAAAAAAAAAAAAAAAAAAAAAAAACCTCTCTATATAAAAAGCCAGCAACCGGAACATCATTCTAGACCGGGATGACCAGTTGCTATGACACCCACTACAGCCATATCTGTGGGTGGTGCCAGCTGGCCAACCTCCCGCTGGGAAAGGTTGATAATGCTACGGCCCAGAGGGAATGGAATGGGAAACTATAAGAATAATATCAACTGATATCTAATGAGTGTTGACCCATGGGCCAGGTGTTCCAATTGCTTTGGAGCTCACAGAAAGTAAAGGTTAAACAGGAGAGGAGAAACGTCTTTTCTTTGAGATTAGAACAAAGATTTATAATCTCAACTACCTGAAATTGTATGCTAACTTTGGTGGGTAAATCCAAAACAAGGTCCATAACTTTCACTAGATGTCTAACAGTGTTAGAGCCTTCTCTTTCTTCTTCTTCTTTTTAAAAAAAATATATTTTATTGATTTTTTACAGAGAGGAAGGGGGAGAGATAGTTATAAACATCGATGAGAGAGAAACCGATCAGCTGCCTCCTGCACATCTCCTACTGGGGATGTGCCAGCAACCAAGGTACATGCCCTTGACCGGAATCGAACCTGGGACCCTTCAGTCCACAGGCTGACGCTATATCCACTGAGCCAAACCGGTTTCAGCTAGAGCCTTCTCTTTCAATGGTAAAAGAATTAAGGAAGAATGAAAGACTGGTTTTTAAAGTAAGTATTTTGAGGTGAAGAGACAACGAGAAGCTTTTGCCAGACTCCTTTTTTTCTCTATTTAAGACTGAGAAATTCCCTTTAAGGACAATGAAATGTGGTGATTATGACATTCCCAAGTTCTGATGATGGGTTTGTCCTCCTCCCTCCCTAATACGTGTTTCAGGGCAGAGTGAACTGCTATCCTTCAGGCTTCGTGATTGGTTTTAGCAGATCAGCGGGGTCTCCCAGACTCTTTTGCCCCCAAACATTTTTCAAGAAGTCTTATTTGATGAGTCTTACTGTTTTGGATTTGACTCTTATCAACTTTCGGTAAATAGCTTAATGTCTTTGAGTCAGTATTTTGCAGTTGTCCACTATCATTGAATGATAATTTCAATTTCTTAGGAGCAAATGAGATAAACATCTGTGAAAATCTCTGACAAAGTTTTGGCCAATATCAGTGCTATGCAACCACGAAAAGTCAACTATTAATTTTCAGTGTTAATGTGTTCAGTAATTTTTTTAAGCTTTCGGAGTAACTGGTGCTCTGCGCAGTCTCCCCAAATAATGGGAGTGGGTGGGCGCTCCTCTAGAACTGAAGCTACTTCTTTGGCTCCTTTTGTCTTTTAGTCGGACAAAAACTGTCATGGCGCCTTCGAAAAGAGGGAGGAGGCCTTCCTTTCGCCCCGCGGAACCTTCCGGGGCACCTGGGGTGGACGGAGGAGTGGACAGAGATGAGCCCCAGTTGAGACCGACAAGATTGAAGCCTCGGAGAGGTCTCGGCCGGACAAGCTCAAGGGGAGGAGACGGGGCGGAAAGCGATCCCTGCCGGCGACCATCTATCCGAGGCCCCGCCCTCTCCGGCGCCCTTGTCCAATGGAAACCCAGCGGCACTGCGGCACCGCCCCTCTGTTGGCCGGGACGCCGAGAGGGCGGGGCCCACAGTTCGGTTGCGCTGCGGAGCGCAGCTGTGAGGGAGGCTCTCGGCTCTGCTGCCCCGGAACCTGAGCTGGAGCTGAAGCGCAGGCTGCGGGAAGCCGAGTGGGCAGGTGAGCGCCGAGGGGGGTGGGGGTAGGGGAATAGGGGTGGGGGGATGGGGTCCTGCGAGACGATGGAAGTGTCGGTCTCCGCGGCCTCGGGCGGGGGGACCCCGGCAGGCGGGTGTCTGGAGGCGGCCCTGCTGACTCGGCGGCCCAGGCCCGGCCCGCGGGAGCCGAGGGGCCCGGCCTGGGCCCCACAGTCCTAGCCGGGCCCTCCGTCACCTCCCCCGAGTGGCGGCGACGGCGGACGACGGTCCAGAACCCTGCCGGCGCCGGGCGCGAGGTCCGGCGTTCCTGTCCAACTCGAGCTGGCGAGAGGCGGGGCTGGCCGCGGGGGCGGGGGCGGGGGCGGCGGGCCGGGCCGGGCGGCCGGCGGAAGCGCAGCCACAGCCACGGGGCCGCGCCTGCTCGCGGGGTCGGCGCGCTGACTGCGCGGGGGCGTGGCCTGCGCCTGTGGCGGCGCCGCGGGCCTCTGGTGCTGAGGTGGCCGCCGCTCGCTCCCCGGCCGGCCTCCCCTCGCCGACACCTGGCGGGGCGCCCTGTTGGAGTGTGAATTCCTCCCCTGCGCCCGCGGTGTGTCTGCCCAGGAACCCTGTAGATCTCCGAGGCCCTCTGGGGTCCGACCTGGGGGAGCGCAGCCTAGGCTTGGGGCCTGCCGCGCTGCTGGCCGAGGAGTTGCCCTGCTGAGGGGCTGCAGTCCCAGAAATGCACGTCTCAGAGAAAAGCTTTGCAGGGTGATCTACCTACATTGCTCCGAAATGAACACGCTGTGCATCTCGGGGTGGTTGGAGGCGGCGAGAAGGCTCCGTTAGGGGCGTAAATGGCCTTTTCCGTAGTGGTGTATTCAAACCTCTGAACGACCCTGGACAAAACTCCCAGTGTTGCAAAGATTTCTTCATTAGGAGGGGGAGTGCTGGGGGGTCTTGGCATTGCCTTTATTTTGCTGCTGGGGAAAGGTTGGGGAGGGAGAGGACAAGCACGTTCAAAGGGCATCCTGTGACTGATGAAAGTTTGGCTTTTTTTGTGGTGCCCCTACTGTGGATTAGTAGTCTGTGTTCTGGGTCCAGAGGTTTCTTGAGAGTCCATTGGCGACAGGCTTCCAGTATTAGAATTCCACTAGTATTTCCTATTGTAATCTAGCTGGAAATTTAACTTAGCTGTTCAGATTCCGGATATATTCTATATTATAGCTGCGCTAGAAAGGAACCAAAATTAACTCATATTCTGGTAGATTACTAACACATTCTCATTATAGCCTTCCTGGCTGGTTGAATAAAATGTTTGATAGTCAAGAACCTAGAAAATAACATAGGGAAATAATATCTTGCCAGATTTTCTCCGTATGCTTTGTTGCTCTCTGGTATTTAGTAGGGTGTCATATAATAAAAATCTCCTGACTTGAGTTAAAAGTAGTGTAGGTTAGCCCTAGCCAGTTTGGCTCAGTGAGCATTGGACTGCGATGGAAGGGTCCTGGGTTGGATTCCAGTCAGGGCACACGGCCAGGTTGCTGGCTTGATCCCCTAGGGGGCGTGCAGGAGGCAGCCAATCAATGATTCTCTCTCATCATTGATGTTTCTGTCTCTCTCTTCCTCTCCCTCTCTGAAATCAATAAAAATATATTTAAAAAAACATAGTATTAGGTTGGAGAAGAGATGGGCAGAAGGGGGCATTCTCGAGTTCTAAAAAGAAATGAGCGTTTTTCAAAAGATTGGTGTTGATCAGAGATCTGTATTCTGAACTGACTTAGAGGAACAACTCTACTTTCCAGGATAACATTTTCATACTGGAGAGCACTCCCTGGAGACCAGCACACACGGGTTCCAACTCCTTCACACCTTTTGTTGTTAGAGAAATGGAGTAACAGACCATGGTTGTTCTATGACTATCTGGACAATTAGTGACTTTTAGCTTTTGAGAATTTCTTTTCTTCCAGTAGCTATGCCCCTGAAAAAATGTTTTACTGTATAGTACTTTAGTATTTGTTCCGATAACTACTTGTACTTGAAAGGAGTCTAGGAAAGTGGATCCAGTGCCCCAGGGGATGGTGCCTTGGAGCCATGTGAATGAAATGAAAGCTGGAAGCCTAAAGTCTGAGATCTGCTTTAAATTTGTGACTCCATGAGTATAAACATCGTTTTCTTTTATTCATTGTATCTCAAGCACCTAGCCCAGTGCTTGGCCCATAATAAGTGCTTAATACATATTTGTTGAATGAGTGAATGAGAAAAAATGTTGCTACTCAATATCCATTTGCCACACTCACATCACAGGGAAGGTGAGGTCATCAGGGATGAAGTCACTAACCATTGCCTGTCACCTGGCCCAAGGGTGGCCTCACCATGGACTGGCAGGCTCCTTGTGTGTGTAGGAGGGATGGATAGTGAATGCCAAGGTTAGTTCTAGTGGAGTAAGTCACAAGGAAGAACCCCTGAGGGGTTCACGAGGATAAACTGGCTGAGAGCGCTACAGGTCCAGCCTTTGGGCTGGATAAGTGAACATTTTGGGGTTTGGAGTAATCTGTTCTGAACGGTGTCCATGCAGCTTAGTTCTTGAGCACAGTACAAATACGGCAGATGAGGATTCAGAGGGAAGGCTATTGAGCAAATATTTGCTGAGAAAACAATGGGCCCCTGGTTTTGCTGTTCATTTGGACTTTACTAAGGATGCATTATTGCCATAAATCTTGTGTTTGCCACTCTTGGGTGGGTCATCTTCAACCAAACTAGCTTCTCTTCTCTAGATTAGGAGAGTAGTTAAGGCTTCAGTGTTCAGACAGGACTGTTTCTGCATTTGGATTTTAAGGAAACAAAGGAGGTATGTTTTTTCTTTTTAATCCCAGATGAGGTTTTTAGGATTAAATCTTTATAGATCTATCCTGACTCTGCCTTCTTCATCCATCCTTGCCCCAACCAATGCAGGCCTGAGTGTTCGTTCCAGCATGTCGGAGGGGGAGTCCCAGACGGTACTCAGCAGTGGCTCAGACCCGAAGGTAGAATCTTCATCCTCAGCAACTGGCCTGACGTCAGTGTCACCTCCCGTGACTTCCACAACCTCAGCTGCTTCCCCAGAGGAAGAAGAAGAAAGTGAAGATGAGTCTGAGATCTTGGAAGAGTCACCCTGTGGGCGTTGGCAGAAGAGGCGAGAAGAGGTAAGGTGATGGAAGTGTCACTGTTAGGGCAAATCCTGAAAAGTACAGACCAAACTTCAATAGGTCAGAGCCTAGGTGAAGATGATCATATGGAGTATTAAAATTGGGGGCTCATGAGATAACTATAATTACCTTTCATTTGAATTCTTAGGTGAATCAGCGGAATGTACCAGGTATTGACAGTGCATACCTGGCCATGGATACAGAGGAGGGCGTAGAGGTTGTGTGGAATGAGGTACAATTCTCTGAGCGCAAGAACTACAAGCTGCAGGAGGTAGGTAATGGTGAAATGATACAGACTGTCTATGGGGTGTTAGAATGCTGGTATTAAAGAGGAATTGGTATTGGGAAGCTGACTAAGGAGAGTATGTTGGGGTTAGATCGTTTTGGGGAGGGATAGGGAATGGTTTTTCAGGATTACAATGATTTCTAACCCAATAATCCCACTGTCTCCCCTGCTCCCAGGAAAAGGTCCGAGCTGTGTTTGATAATCTGATTCAGTTGGAACATCTCAACATTGTTAAGTTTCACAAGTATTGGGCGGACATTAAAGAGAACAAGGCCAGGGTAAGAACTTTTTCCTGAGCTTACTGCAAGAAACTAGCTACATTTATTTTTACTTACATCCAGATAGTAAAACAAGATAGTTTTGAAACAGAGCTGGAATCAACTGGTGTGGTGATCAGAGTAGGGCTTTGACTACCACCAGTGCCTTTTGTCCGGTTATAGATGGGGCAGAAATGAGTGAACTTTTATTTTCTCCTTCCCATACATAGCTCAGTAGTTTTCATTATACTACTAAGTGTAGGAAGTGGCCCTTGCAGGCGTGGCTCAGTTGATTGAGCGTTGTCTGTGCACTGAAGGATAGCTGGTTTGATTCCCAGTCAGAGCACATGCCCAGATTGAGGTTCGGGGTTCCTATGGGGAGCGGGGCGGGGCGGGTGTTAACCAATTGATGTTTCTCTCTTGCTCTAAAAATCAATAAAAAACATTTCAAAAAAAGAGATGAATTCCCCAAAAACATTAAAATAAAATTTCAGGAAGTGGTATTAAAACAAAAAAAGACAAACTTAAAGAACAAAACCAAGCTTCCAAGTTTATATACATGTGGTGTTTGTGTATATAAAGGCAGGGGATCATTTCTGCTGTAAAGCTTTATTGGTGTGCTTTGCCTCTCTAGGTCATTTTTATCACAGAATACATGTCATCTGGTAGTCTTAAGCAGTTTTTGAAGAAGACCAAAAAGAACCACAAGACGATGAATGAAAAGGTATGGAGGGAGAACAAAGCTGGTTTGGGGGTTTCAAAAATTTTATGTTAATTATAAAGCTGATCAGGAAGGTGGTTGAGAGAGGGATTACTGCTGCCCCTTGCTCACTCTGTTCCAGGCTTGGAAGCGCTGGTGCACACAAATCCTCTCTGCTCTAAGGTATGTAGGGTCTGGTTAGTGTCTTTCCCGTGTCTCCTGATTTAGTTCCTCCAAACAGATTTCTGAGCACTATTCTGCTGTTTCTGCTGCCTCACCCCACTTTCTTTTAGTCATATCCTGTCAAGACTAGGCCCCCATGAGTCTTTTAACCTTCCTAATGCCCTAAACACGATACTGCCTCCCAACTCTTTCTCCTAGTGCCTATCCAGCTATTTAACTCATCAGGCAAAATGGAGATTCAGAGAGTGGGGATTATCTTTGTGGTGACCAGCAGATCACCAGCCCCTTGCCCCTCTTAACCCCTGGGTTCCCCCTGCCCTTAATTTCCCAGTGGCCCCTCTAACAGCCCAGTGCCCCCACAGCTACCTGCACTCCTGTGACCCCCCCATCATCCATGGGAACCTGACCTGTGACACCATCTTCATCCAGCACAACGGACTCATCAAGATTGGCTCTGGTGAGGGGAGGGAGAGGTTCTGGGCAGGGGAGCCTCGGGATTTTGGGAACCATGGGGGTAAGACGAAAGGAATGGGGAGAACAGAGCAAAATTCTGAGGTGTGGGCTGGTGATACGGGAAAGGACCTTTCTAGGGGTAATTCATAGGAGAGGCCAGTCAGTAGAAAGGGTGTAGGGTCTAATCCTAGTTGTACAGCTTTTTGGAGGGAAATGGGTAAATACAGAGAATCACAGATCTTGATAGGAGGTTGGGAAAGGGCAAGAAGAGATGGGTGTAAGGTCGAACTTGAGCCTCTGGGGCTGGACCTACCAAAGGAGGTTCCAGGCTGTGCCTGCTGTGAGTGCTTTCATTTGCTGTGTATCTGTGTGCAGTGTCTAACATCTCTGTGTGCCGTGTTTGTGTGGTATTTGCGTGTCCATTTGTCTGGGGCTTGGCTGCTCCATCGCTCACAACTTTTCTCTGTTTTCCTCCCTCCCGCTTACGGGCTGCTCTGTTCCCAACAGTGTTTCATAGGATTTTTGCTAATGGTGAGAGCTCCCTCTGCCCCACATGGGGCTCTGTTTGTGCTCCTTCTGCTCCCCTTTGCGGCTGCCCAGTGCATGCAGTCGTGGGAGCAACCCCTATTCTTCTATCTCCCCTGCCTAATTACGCCTGCTTGGCTTCTGCCCTACCAGTCGTTCAACTGCTTGCCCTTCCATAACCTGCTTGTTTCCTATGGACTTGCCTGGCTGGCCACTTACATCCTAGATTCTTATTCCCCTCATCATCAGGCTGGTTCCCTAAATCATACTGTGCTCCCAAACTCTGTGACATGTAGTCATTGTTTATGATTTGAGTGAGTCCAAATTGGGCCTGACCCTGGTTCCTCGTTCAGCTCTGTGGCAGGCAATGCCCAAGGATAAGGGGGTAGAACAGGGGTCTAAAATTTTTCGTGGGTTACAAGTGAAAGTGACTCAAGGATATTGGTTCAATTTTGAGCTATTTCTGAGTTTTAGACAGCAGAGGTGGGCAAGAAGGAGGCTATCTACTTGGTTGTATCCTTCTTATCTTTTAAGTGTCTCAGGTCTCAAATGGTCCTAGATTAGGAAGGGCTGCCGGTATTTTATGCTGTTTGCAGGGTGGGTGAAAGAACTACATCAAACATTTTCCTGGGATCAGGGATTAGATGTACCTGGGCTTATGGGGAAGGTGAACAGGTCACAAGCGAATTTTTCCTTAGCCCGTATTGCTCCTTGATTAGCCCAAAGCCCCATAAACCTGTTAGTTTAGTATGGAACCTTTGTTGCAACTGAATTAGGGACCTTCGATGAGAAGTGGTAGACTGAGAAAGGGGAGGTAGGTGGTACTCCAGTGTAGTCTGTAGTTGATGGGAAAGGGTTTGTGCCTTTTGAGGGTTGGAGACTTCAGGAGAGAATTTGGCTTTTGGGGGCCTCTCTGGAGTGCGACTTCTTTGTTCATGGTGGTTAGATTGTGGGTATCTCCCCTACTCCCAGTGGCTCCTGACACTATCAACAACCATGTGAAGACTTGTCGGGAAGAGCAGAAGAATCTACACTTCTTTGCACCAGAATACGGAGGTGAGGCATTCCAGTTTTTCTGCCCTCTCCCCATCCTGTTTTCCACAGAAATAACATAACTGAAACTGCTAGTCCTCTACTGGCATACAAATTTTTTAAAAAGGCATTTCTGCCATGCCCTGCTCCCATCCTTATTCACCAAAGGCTTCTCTGTTTTCCTTAGAAGTCACTAATGTGACAACGGCAGTAGACATCTACTCCTTTGGCATGTGTGCACTAGAGGTGAGGAAACCACATCAAAGAGGGGTGGTGGTGATGGAAAGGGGTCAGATTAGAAGATGGAAGGGGAGATGGAGGGAGGACAAGTAAAGTACTGGTCTTGAGGGAGAGACTGGGAACACTGAGGTTCTGAGTTCTCCACTTGCCTTTTTATTCCCCTCGCTGCAGATGGCAGTGCTGGAGATTCAGGGCAACGGAGAGTCCTCATATGTGTCACAGGAAGCCATCAGCAGTGCCATCCAGCTTCTAGAAGACCCATTGCAGAGGGTAAGAGTCTTCAGGGTCACTTCCTCCTTAACAGACTTTGGAAATGTCTTCAGTTTTTCTTCCATGCTACCTACTGGGAATGTGCTCTCTTCTAAGAGCAAGAGAACATAACCAGAAAGGACAGGCAAAAACAGTAAACATTTCCCTATGTGGTGACTACCATGTGTTTTGTATATACACATAGTTCAGGATTTATGAAGGGTAATATTGGGGTTAAAGGTTATGCATTAATTCAGCGTGGAGGTAAACTAATTTGATGGTTACCTCAGGTAATTGGTATATACTCTAAGACAAGGGTAGAGAACCTTTTTTCTGCCAACAGCCATTTGGATATTTATAACATCATTCATGGGTCATACAAAAGTATCAATTTAAAACTTAGTCTGCTGTATTTGCTCAAACATTTAATTAACTCACCCCTAATGCCTTGGCTCTAAGACATCTGTCTTGATTGATATATATATATACATACACACACACACACACATATATATACACACACACACATATATATATATATATTTTTAAATTTCTTTATTGATTAAGTTACTACATATGTGTCCTTATCCCCACATTACCTCCCCATCCCCCCCGCTCATGCCCTCACCCTCCAGTTATCTGTGTCCATTGGTTAGGCCTATATGCATGCATATAAGTCCTTTGGTTGTCTTGATATTTTTAAATAAATCAGTTTGAATTTGATCAGTCATTTGGGGATACACACACACACACACACACACACACAGCTGACTTTGAATAACGCGGGGAAGGAGTACCAACCCCCTGTGCAGTCGAACATCTGCATATAACTTTTGACTCCCTAAAACTTAAGTTATCCCTTGGTATCCACAGGGGATTGGTTCCAGGACCCCCTGTGGATACCAAACTCTGGGGATGCCCAAGCCCCCTGTATAAATGGCATAGATCAATGCATACTGTCTGCCCTCTCCAACCACGGATTGAAAACAGTACAGGTATTTATTAAAACAAATCTAAGTGTAAGTGAACCCATGCAGTTCAAACTCATGTTGTTCAAGAGTCAACTGTAGCTTTAGGTAGGGAAAGTGACCTTAAATAAAGAGCTAAGACTTAAAGAATTATAAGGGTTATGAGTCAGTAGATAAACTGCAGTAAGGGGAATCAGGATAGGAGTGTCCATACAAGGATAGTTTGTAGCTCATTACATTAAGTGTGAAAGGGAGAGAAATGAAAGAAGACTAATGGAAATTCTTGAGGCTAGTGTGGAATAAGTTTCCAGTTCAGTGTTAGGGGTGGTGTGTTCAAGGGAAAGATTAGGAATAGGACATTATGGGCCTTCAAGATTGAAAGGAGGAAAAGTAGATTATCATGGGACCTATGGAGATGGAAAGGGGTGACTTAGAAGAGGCATGGGGAAATCCAGTGCATTTAATAAGTGTGGCGGACAAAGGAAATTGTGGTTTGAGGCTCAGGAAATTAAAGGATGGTGAATGTTATTGACCACAATGAATATGTTTGGGAAGAGAAAAGATAAATTTGGCGAGGGTTGGAGAAGATAAGTAGGCAGTGATTTGGGCCAATAAAGCAGAGAGGTAGAAAATAAGGAAAATAAGTTTGAACTGTAAAGAAAAGAGAAAGCTTATGGTTGGAGAGCAGAAAAATAATTATTAAAACCAGAAGGGCAGTGAATAATACCTTTTATATAATACCTTATAACTTTAGTTCTCAAAGCCCTTTCCAATAACATTTAGCAATGGGTTCCCTCAACTAGTGTGAGCACCTAGTATATACATACAAAGCCCTGTGCTAAGTATAATGAGAGAGATAAAGAATACAGTGGGGTGCTTGCCAATTGCCTGCTCCACTTCCTTGTTCCCTTTTCCAGGAATTCATTCAAAAGTGCCTGCAGTCTGAGCCTGCTCGCAGACCAACAGCCAGAGAGCTTCTGTTCCACCCAGCACTGTTTGAAGTACCCTCACTGAAACTCCTTGCTGCCCACTGCATTGTGGGACACCAACGTGAGTCCTGTTGGCCCTCTTAGGAATTTTCTTCTTATATGGAGCCTTATAACTATCACTGGCATGCTATCTTTTCTCTTCTGCTTCGAAAGGGATTCTTTTTTTGTTGTTAATCCTCACTAGAGGATATTTTTTCCATTGCTTTTCAGAGAAAGTGGAAGGGAGTGAGGGAGGGGAAAGAAGGGGGGGGGGAGAGGGAGAGAGGGAGAGAGAGAGATACATACAGAGATAGAGACATCGATTGAAGAGAGACACATTGACTGGTTGCCTTCTGCAACCCTTTGGTGCTGGGCCAACACTCTAACCACTGAGTACCCAGCCAGGGCTAAGGGATTCTTAACCCCCCAGGACCTCTGTACCTTACATGAGATTAGTCTGACTATCCCTGTATAACTTCTCATTCTGTCATGCCCTCCAGACATGATTCCAGAGAATGCATTGGAGGAGATCACCAAAAACATGGATACCAGTGCTGTACTGGCCGAAATCCCTGCAGGACCAGGAAGAGAGCCAGTTCAGACTTTGTGAGTAACTGAGAGGGTCTGAAAGGGGCAGACTGGTCACTACCATCCTGAGGATTCTGTCAACTGTCCATTCTCTGGGAATGGTTGAATCTACTGTTTTGCTTGTTTGATTCCTTCCATCATCTGTCTTTTCTCCTCCAGATACTCTCAGTCACCAGCTCTGGAATTGGATAAATTCCTCGAAGATGTCAGGTGAGAGGGGAGTGAGGCGGCTTTCTGAGGAAGCAGGGGTGGGCGTCCTAAGGCATGCACAGAGCCCACGTGACTTGTCTGACCTCCCTTTAGGAATGGGATCTACCCCCTGACAGCCTTTGGGCTGCCTCGGCCCCAGCAGCCACAGCAGGAGGAGGTGACATCACCTGTGGTGCCCCCCTCTGTCAAGACTCCAACACCTGAACCAGCTGAGGTGGAGACCCGCAAGGTGGGGCTCTGTGGGTATGGATGTTGGTATGGTTATGGTGGGAGAAGGCATCTCCAATAAGGCTTTGTCCCTCGAAGAAAAGTATGTGCTTCTGCTCCTTGGCAGCCATGTCACTCCCTGGTCCCTTCTCCCCAGGTGGTGCTGATGCAGTGCAACATTGAGTCGGTGGAGGAGGGCGTCAAACACCACGTAAGGCTCCGGGCCAGGGCTGCATGGGGTTGGGTGGCCAGAGGGTGGAGAAGAGGAGCCTCATTTCCTGACTGTCTCTTCCCCAGCTAACGCTTCTGCTGAAGCTGGAGGACAAACTGAACCGGCACCTGAGCTGTGACCTGATGCCAAGTGAGTCTCTCCTTTCCCTCCCAGGATGGGAGTCTGTGAGCCTTATCTGTGAGGGGCACACTCAGGGGTGGGGAAGGTGACAGGGCAGTCACGCACTGACTTCCGTAACGTGAATATCTCGGCCCCTAAAATTTAAGTCTGATAGTTTTGCTTGTATCAGTCTTTCCCCGCCAGAGTAGGCCGACTGGGGCTCTTGGAAGGGCTCCGTGCCTCTCACTTGCACCGTGTACTCACGCTCTCCTGTTTCTCTGTCAGATGAGAACATCCCTGAGTTGGCGGCTGAGCTGGTGCAGCTGGGCTTCATTAGTGAGGTGAGGTTTCTGCCTTCAGCTGCGGGGCTGCCCCCCGTTCCTCGCTCAGCGGTCTCACTGAGCTTTCTCCCTCAGGCTGACCAGAGCCGGCTGACTTCTCTGCTAGAGGAGACCCTGAACAAGTTCAATTTTGCCAGGAACAACACCCTCAACTCGGCCGCTGTCACAGTCTCCTCCTAGAGCTTACTGGGTCAGGCCCTGACCTGAGCTGTGGCTGCCACTGACCGGCAGCCTTCCCGCCCCCTCCCCCCAGTCAGTATTACCCTGTGATGCCCCCTCTCCTTTGTTCTCTAGGAGGGCTTTGGGGCTCCCTGGTTCTGAGCATCACCGACCCCTTCCCCTTCTCTTCCTCCCTCTGCACTTTGTTTACTTGTTTTGCACAGACGTGGGCCTGGGCCTCCCCAGCAGCCGCCTCGTTGGGGGCTCGTAGCTGAACTGCCGGCTCCTGCCCAGCCTGTGCGGAGTGGAGGCCCAGGTCGCCCCGGGGAGCTGACTTCTACGATCCCGCTGGGGCGGAGGGGGCGGGAGAGGGTGGTGCTGCCGTGGTGGCCCGGGGGCCATTCAGTTCGCCTCAGTTGCTGCTGTAATAAAGTCTACTTTTTGCTAAAAGCGTCCTGTGTGTCCGCGCCTTCCCGGAAGGTGGGGCGGCGCGGAGGTGGGGCCTTCAGGTGGTGCTGGGGCGGAACTTGCCTGCGAGCGGGGGCGGGGCTGCGGGCAGGTAGAGGTGCCCGGCGGCGGGCGCGGAAGGACGCGATGAGGGGCTGCCGCCTCTGCAGATTCGGTAACTCGCACCCCTTGGCTCTCGTTTTCCTGCCCCCGCCCCCCTCAACCAGTCCCACGGCCCCCGGTTAGCGTGGGTGGTCGCGCGGGGCTTCCCGGTTCCTCTCCGGACTCAGGCTGGCCCCTCCCCCCGTGCTCCGCAGACGCAGTCCGGGGCCCTCGGCGGCTTATGCGCGTGGGCCTCGCGCTGATCCTCGTGGGCCACGTGAACCTGCTGCTGGGGGCCGTGCTGCACGGCACCGTCCTGCGGCACGTAGCCAACCCCCGCGGTGCGGTCACCCCCGAGTACACCGCTGCCAATGTCATCTCCGTGGGCTCGGGGCTGCTGGTGAGTGCGGCGGGAGGGCGGGCCGGGTTGTGGGCGGCGGCGCGCGGAGCGCATTCCGGGCCTCACTCGGCCTTTGTGTCTTCCAGAGTGTTTCCTTGGGCCTTGTGGCCCTCGTGGCGTCCAGGAACCTCCTTCAACCACGACTGGTGAGGGTAGTTTATGGAGTTGTAATGAGGGGGCCTTGAGTCAGGGAAATAGGGGCTGACTCAGCTTCATCTTTAAGTGGGGAGGAGGAGACCCAACTAGAGAAGCCCAGGTGTCTATGGTCAGTGGGAGCGTGGGCCACTCCAGGCTGCTCACCTGACCTTCTGACCCTCCAGCACTGGGCCCTGCTGGCAGTAGCTCTGGTGAACCTGCTCTTGTCCACCGCCTGCTCTCTGGGCCTCCTCCTCGCAGTGTCACTCACTGTGGCCAATGGTGGCCGCCGGCTTATTGCCGACTGCCATCCAGGACTGCTGGACCCTTTGCTACCGCTGGACCAGGGGCCTGGACACGCTGACTGCCCTTTTGACCCCACAAGAATCTATGTGAGTGTGTTCTCAGCTTTTTTGCAGTCCCCAAAGCCTGGGCCTGCCCCTGTAATCACCCCAACTTGCCACTCTTGCCCTACTCCCTCTGAGTCCCCCCATCCTCCTCTTCACCTTTTAGGATACAGCCTTGGCTCTCTGGATTCCTTCTTTGCTCATGTCTGCAGCGGAGGCTGCTCTGTCTGGTTACTGCTGTGTGGCAGCACTCACCCTCCGTGGGGTTGGGCCTTGCAGGAAGGAAGGGCTACAGGGGCAGGTAAGGAAAATGAACAGGAAGGGTTCATTCAACACAGATTGGCTGTGTTGAAAAGATGCTGAACTATAATTCAGGGCCAGAGTACTAACTCTACCCTCTTCTGCAGCTGGAGCAACTGACAGAGCTTGATCATCCTAAATGTAGAGAGCAGGATAATGAGCAGCTACTGGATCAAAATCAAGAAATGCAGGCATCACAGAAAAGTTGGGCTTAGGACAGGTAATGGGCCATGAGGATTGTAGCCTGGAAAAGGGTAGGGGCAGGGATTACTTTTAGAACTGGGTCTAGTCCCTTGCTATGCTGCTTGCCCTCTGACCTAGGCTCTCCCTTCTATTAAGCAGGTGCTGATCCAGAAGCTCAGTCCACAGGGCTTTCCACTGACCCCCAGGATGATATAAATACTGTAATAAAAGAACTCTTCCACTTGACTCTGATTTGGGGGGAAAGGGCACTGGGTGACCTTAATTAAAGAATACAGTGGTCTCTGTTAGTTACAAGAGTTTAATGAGGAAAGAACTTAATATTCTTCCCTGAGCTCTACCAGTTATTGAAAGGAAAAGCTGGTGCTGGGTATCCCTCCACACCACTCACTGATGAATTTCAGCACATCCTGGCACACTGGGCTGTGCGAGGTCTGTAAGCAAATAGAACATCAGAGGAACTCATCAGTGCTGAGAAAAACATTCCTGCTATAAAGAAAATGAGCTCCATCAGTATGGGCAGCAGGCAGGGTTCAGAGCATGCACCTGCCTTCTTGACAATCCCACCATCCTCCTAGTTTGTTTTCTTCAGTGCGGTATTCTCCCTGCCCCATCATTCAAGTCTCCCTGCTCTAACCTTGATAGCCATAAGGAACTTATTCCAGTTGTCCTTGTTAACTGCCGTCCCTGGCCGCTTAAAGTCAATTTTGTTCCTCAGAATGGGGTATCCTGTAGGGGAAGGAAAAAAAGATGAACTGGGGTTTGAGCGGGATTGAGGGAGAAAACAGTAATTTAGGGGTAGGGATGTTCTTGTCTTCTGCATCCTTTACTAAATCAGTAAAATAGTGTTTTGTTTTAAATATGTTTATTGATTTCAGAGAGGAAGGGAGAGATAGAAACATCAATGATGAGAGAGAATCATTGATTGGCTGCCTCCTGTACGCCTCCTACTGGAGATTGAGCCCACAACCTGGGCATGTGCCCTTGATTGGAATCGAGCCTGGAACCCTTCAGTCTGTAGGCTGACGTTCTACCCATTGAGCCAAACCAGCTGGGGCAGTAAAATAGTTTCTTGGTCCTGCTGTTTCCCCCTCCTTTCTACCAACTATAGAATATGGGGTTTTATAGGGTTCTGTACCTGTAATGAGGCAGGGCAGTGCCCGAACTCCAGTGCTCGCTGCCACCAAGGAAGCCTCGTAGGCACCTCGCTCATCCCGAGGTAGAACCTGCTCTAGCCGCTGGTCCATTGAGACTGTGAGCACCCAGTCTCGAACCTCTTCTCTCTCAGTCTCCTGGGAAGGACACAGGGAGCACAGCTTCAAACAGGGCAGGACACATGGGAGGATGGTTAGTGGGGGAGTTGCTAAGCCGTCATCCTTTCACCCATAAATGGTCCTTGAACTGAGGGTCAGTCACACTCTTAGCTTTTTCCTCTGCTTCTACTGTCCCTGAAGGAATAGTGAGGACAGGTCATTCCAAAGATGTGGTGGACTGATGGCTGGTACAAAGGGTTGGGAGGACCATCCTCAAGTGTGCTCCCTTCTCAGTGCACTCACACTGCGAGCCTCCCAGGCTCCAGTCCTGTGCCCTTACCGGTATGTGCTGCTTGGCTGGGAGTGGCACCTCAAAGGGAATGTCTGTGTCCTGGAAGTCAGAGTGGTCGAGGGCATCCAGAGTCCCTTCCTCGATTGCCTGTGGCAGAGTGAGCAGCCATCAGTCCCAGCTTGTGACGGGTAAGACCTGCACCTCTGGGCACAGCCTCCCTACTCACATCGGTCAGATCTAAAAAGCGGTTGAGGAAGATGAATGCCATGTTCTCCCAGCCAACTGCCTGCAACAGAGAAGAGTTGCAAGTGGAAGTGAGTAGCTGGGCTTGGATGCTGCTTGTGCAGGGGAACAGTCCAGGGAGACAGGAAGCTGCTCTCTTCATAACATCAGCCCCACACTCAGCTTTGTTCTGCCTGAGCACACGGGGTAGTCTACCTACCAACTTTTGATCTTGTCTCTTTAACCCCATCTTTCCTCGTCCCAGCTTACCTTGGCAGCGATGCCTGCTTCATAAAAGGCTTTGTCTGCAGGTAGGAGCTGGGTGTGACGTAAAAGTGAAACAGAAAGCTTGGCAGCCACAGTTTCCTGTGGATTAAAGTCAAAGCATTGTGACCCTGGCACTTCAGTGACTGAGCTACCGGACTGATGATCCTATGACTGAGGCAGCCATCAAGCCAGAAAACCAACATCATTGTTAAACTACTATGCATCTCAAGCCATTCTGGGTCTTAGTATTTCCATCTTCACAGGACTGGCCACAGAGTATATATAAAGTTCTTTCCATTTTTAGAATTGTATCATCTAAGAACATGAAATAATGACACAATCTGTTATTAAGGCGAAGGTATATGTATAAGAGTTGAGTACAGAAATCATGGGATTTGAATGTTTAAGCATAATGAGGTTGCATTGTGTAGGCATGGAGCCCTGAGAAGTTAAAAGGAGGCAGGGAGAAAACCATCTCAGCAAGGGTTAAAGAGTTATTTGAACAGAAGAAAAGCTAGGAGAGAAGTGGGCGAGGGTTGAAAATCCAGAACTTGAATTCATTCAACTTCATACATTTGAAGAAACGTCCATAAGACTGAGTGCTTCTCCCCCATCCATCTCACCAGCTGTTTGATACTCTGGGCCGCAGAGCGAGTGGCATAGTAATGAGCGATCAGCAGCATTGTCTCAAACTCCTCATGTGCTGGAGAGTTTGCCTCACTGGACTTCACCAGGTTTTCACACTAGAGCAGACAGAGCATAGCCTGGGTCAGGGATCAGAGGAGTACCAGGGCCAGAGAGTGGTCAACTGGTGGCCATCTGGACGCAGGGAGGTGCAGTACATGAGAGGGTAAAGATTCAAGTGCATGAAAGACGAGACGAGGACAGGAACAGGCGGTCACTGTTGTGGACCCGACTTCCTCACCAGGTTGAAGAGGACATCCCGAAGGTCAGCCCAACTGTGGTAAGCCTCAGCACTGTTGGTCCCAGGCGAGTTCACCATGTCAGTGAAAATCCTTTTGTAGATGTTGAAGTTCTGAAGGTAGAGGGGTAAAAAGAGCCGAGTGAGAAGGGGACAAAGTCATTGGAAGTTGGGTCAAAGAGAGGAAAAATGGCTGTAAATGTGTGTGTGGAGGAGCTAGGAGACAATGATGGAGAAAGAACAGGAGTAAAAAAAGAACTATTTCCTACTAGCTGGTGATCTGTGACAGGGCAAATATGTGAATGCGAATGCAGTCTGTGAACGGGCTAATACTCCAGGGAACTGTGATGCTCAGATATGAGAGCCCTGTTCATTCACTGGGGGAAATCGGCCCTAGAGTTGTGTGTAGGGACCTCAGGTCCAGCTGCATTGGATAATGAACCCCCATCCCCAGGCGCTGACAATCAGTGGAGAACTAGACACACCTGGAAAGCTGCTGCATTGTCTTTTGAGATCTTCCCCTGAGACCTCCCCTAAGATCTCCACCCTAAAACCCTTACAACCGAGGACCCAGAGCGTGCTCCCCAGGAGCATGCCTGTGCCTTTCCCTCCCTCTTCTCTCCTGCCGCCCCCCTCCAGCCCCCCTCACCCCCGCCCCCCCCAGGCTTGTTACCATTACTTTCTTCCCAAGCTCCTAGGCCCTTCCTGTTCTGTGTGTTGGCTAAAAGCTTGGGAGGTGGGTGCTTCAGTGGGGAAACCCTCCAGAGGGGCTGTACATTTTGGAAGAGACTGGGTGGGGTCCCTGGGCATGATACTGATCAAAGAATCCTTAGCAAAGACAGTTCCTGAGGGCAGGGAGGTTCTCGAGGAGAGGGTAACAGTTTTCCGAAGGAAACATCCCAAGGAGCAAGCTGGTACCTGTGGGTTCGCAGGGGCTCCGTGTTGCACATACAGGGCCAGGGCCTGGGCACAGTCGCCCTCTCGGATCAGGTGAGTTGCATACAGAGCCACGTACTTGTGCAGAATCTTGTAGTTCTGTTCCAGGGGTGGAGGAGAAGCACGGGGGAGGTGTGATCAAGTAAGACCAGGCAGTGAGGGTGGGGTGGTGACTCGAGGCTGTGGATTTGCTTAGGAGGCAAAAGGCCAGCTTGGCCTCTGACCCCAATGTATGACTAAGCTCTTGGATGCTGATTAGTCATCTTTTGGGTTTAGAGGAGTAGGAGAGAGAGCTCTGGGACAGGTGTGGAGTCCAGGGAACTTGTACAGAAGAGCTGGGAATGGGAATAGAGAGCAGTACCTGCTTGGTAGCTGTTTCAATGCACTTGTCCCACTGGCCCTGCTCCACATACAGGTCCAAAGCAGCCACCACATCTACACCCACCAGCTGTGGATCAATGGAAAAAGAGTTAGGGGAGATATGACATGAAGGGGAGAAGGAGAGAATCTCTTGAGTCTCTGTGTGTGTTCTGTCTCCTGCTAACTCCACAAGTCTCACCGAGTCCACTTTGCCCTGGTTCTTGAGGAAATCTTTATAATGCTGGTCCACGTAGTCTTCATACCTGTGAAGATGTACAGAGAGAAAAAACTTCATGGTCCCGGGGTAGTCTCGTGGTCATACCCTTCCCATGAGAACTTTCTCCCATTTTAAAAGGAAGTAAGAACATTTCTCAGAGAGAAGGGGGATATGAACTCACCGGGGATCTAACTCCTTGGCCACACGCTTGGCCTTGTTCCACTCCTCACCCTCCATGAAAGCATCGATGGCTTCCTTGACTAGGTCCAGGTTCAGATAGAGCTCTGCAGCCTTCATGGTGGGAAGTAGAGATGGAGACCGTCTTTCTCCTCCTCACCTCCGTTTCCCCCTCTGTGAACTCTTCCCTCTGTTTCCCCAGAACTGCCTGCCACCAGCGCCAAGAGGTCCACCCACCCCATGCACCTTCCTGGGTGTAGATGTCACCATTCTACCCATCTCTGTGAAATCTGTCTTTTCAGTCCCAGCACCCTACTTACTGCACTGTGCTTTCCAATTCCAATCAGCTGGGGTCCTATAGCCCGAACTACTTCCAGACTGCGTTGGGGAGGCAGAAACTTGATGGAGAGTTCGGCTGCCTGAGTGGTGGAACAGAAGATGGAAAATAGGTAGTAGGAGAGACAAAGACTGCTAGGGGTCTTCAGCCTGATTTTTTTTTTTTTTTTTTTTACCTCCAGTTGCCAACTTTCTCTTAAACCTTCCCTCACCTTCCACCCTCCTGGGAAAAGCTTGCCTTCATGGTCCATCAGAGCCTTTATGCGACCTCAGCACCTCTCTACTTGTCCTCTTTTCAGACTCTTCCTGTTTAAGGTCACTGCATTTGGTCCTGCAGCCTTTGACAAAGTGGTTGCTCAAGTTCTTTGTCACAAATAGAATCTCGGTAACATGGTATAGGAAATCCTAAAATAGGCGCCCAGGACATTTTGTAAATATTTGTGTTGGGTTTTTTTGAGCCTGTTTCCTCATCATAAAAGTGATGGTTTGTCTAGACTTGTACTGTCCAGAACAGCAGCCACTCGTCACATGTGGCCGGGCCCAACTGAGATGTGCTGTAAGCTTACATGCACATTGGATTTCAAGGACTTAGTATGGAAAAAGGAATGTACAACATCTTAAGTTTTTATATTGATTACATGTTGAAATAATAGTTTAGATATATTGGGTTAGATAAAATGTTATAATTATTTTCACCATTGTTTTTTAAAAAAATTCATTTGAATGTGGCTACAAGAAAATTTTAAATTACATGTGTAACTTACCTTTGTGACTTTATTTCTGTTGGACAGTGCTGGTCTAAATGACCTTAGAGACATCTCCAACCCTAAAACTCAGTAAGTCTACAAACCAAGTATTCTGTGAGCTTACTCTGTTTTCACTGTGATGCTGACAGCCTCACCAGATTCTAATTTCCGCACGCTGTAATTTAGCTATAGACTATGCTAATCCTCCTGGCCTTTCCCCCACTTATGCTTTTAAATATATATATATATATATATATATATATATATATATATATATATATATATATATATATAATTTATATATATTTTTATTTTTAAAATTTAAAATATAAATTATATTATATTATATTAAATTATATTAAAAATATAATTTATATTTATATTTATTTGGTTTCAGAAAGGAAGGGAGAGGGAGAAAGAGACAGAAACATCAATGATGAGAGAGATTCATTGATTGGCTGCCTCCTGCACACCCCCTACCAGGGATTAAGCCCACAACCTGGGCATGTGCCCTTGACCAGAATTGAACTTAGGACCCTTCAGTCAGCAGGCTGATGCTCTATCCACTGAGCCAAACAAGCTAGGGCTTTAATATATTTTTATTGGTTTCAGAGAGGAAGGGAAAGGGAGAGACAGAAACATCAATAATGAGAGAGAATCATCGGCTGCCTTCTACACATCCTACACTGAGCCCAAAACCCAGGCCTGTGCTGCCCTGACAGGGAATCGAACTGTGACCTGGTTCACAGGTTGACACTCAACCATTGAGCCATGCCGGCTGGGCTCCCCCACCTATTCTTGCCTCTCTTTCTTTACCTGCCAAACCCGTCAAGGTTTCAAGTGCCCCCATCCAGGAAGCCATCCTGTGACCGATCTGAAGACGGTGTAGTCATGCACAGACCCTAGTAAACAATGCCCTGGAGTAACAGCAGATGTTTAATAAATACTTGCTGATTAAAATCCGCTAAATGCTCATAATCAGTCATCAGTCCTCCTCCTTCCTTCCCCTCCAACTTCCAGGGGCTATTCAATTGCAAGGCCTCAGAAGCTGAGGGAAACTACAAGGGCATCATCCACCAACATTTTATTTAGGGGGCTGATCAGTCTCGCTCCTTCCTAACTCCTAGTACCACACGTCCTCGAACCTAAGGCACATCGCTTAAACTGTTCGTGTATCCCGATTTCAAAGATACTAAAATGTGATGATTTATGTCTTAGAACTGAGGAAGCATGTTGGCTTGGCTTAATCCGCTAAGACTGTTTGGAGCTGCCGGGCAGAGAAGCTCCTGCTTTCTTCCCAGCTCCGTTGGGCTCCAGCTCCAGGGTCTGGCCTTTGCCCTTCCAGCTCTGGCCCCAGGCCTCGCTCCTTCTCACAAGGCCTCCCTGAACTTCACTTGGATCACACACTTGAGTGGTCACTAAGGTGATCACTTCACCCAGATACAATATTAATTAACTGAGCCACATGTTAGTCTAACTTCCCTCGATTTCTGACTGTCAGGGTTCTGTCTTTTATCCCCTTGCTAGCCTGTGCAAGTTCTGGATCTAACATCTGGCAGGCACTCAGTAGACACCTGCTACCTGATCGAAAACAAAAAGGTGGCGGTAGGAGGGAAAAGACGGTCTGAGGAGTGCTGGGCGTGAACGGAGCCTGGGGGGGTAGGCAGCCTTACCTTCATCCAGCACTTCTCCACCAGGCCGCTGCTTCCCGTGTCCCGCACTTTGAGGTAACAGTCGACCGCGAGGCTGTGCTCCCCAGCCTGCTCCCACTGTCGAGCTTGTTCCACTAGCCCCTCCATGCCCCTGTGGAGAGGACAGTGCTCATGACCAGGAACAGGAGGGCAGCCTCTCCCGGGCCGCTGTATACCCACCCCACCCCCAGCCCTGCCCGCATTTCCTGGCCCCCCTGGCTTCATACCTGGCCCCCTTCTTGGTAGCTTCCCGCTCATACTCCTCCTGCAGAGCCTCCAGCTGGCCGGGCATGTAGTCCTTGCAGATCCGCAGGGCATCACTCCACAATCCAGCCTCCTGCTCAGATTTCCAGGTATCAGGAGGGCAGAGGCAGGCGTGACCGCCTCCCACTGCTACATGTGGAATGGACCCCTGACTCCTGTCTTTGGACCTGTTTTCTTCTTCCTCTTTCTCGCCGTCCCCTCCCCAGTACTAACCTGATCTTACTCAGTACTAGAGGTCAGGGTAAAGCTCTGTAGGCTCACATCTGCTCTTCCCCTCCCCTCATGGCCCTGGATTCGGCGGTTGTCCCACCTTATAGTAATTGAGGGCCAAGCCTGGCCTCTGGGCCCGAAGCAGCAGTCCTTCTGCTTTCTGAAAGTCCTTCTCCTCCAAGGCCCCCCGGGCCTGCCCCACCAGCACATCGGCGACACTGTCAGGGTCGTGGGCTTCGGCCACACGCTGAGCAGCCTCCCAGTCCTGGTTGTGGACAAACCTGCTCCCAGATGAGAATACAGGAGAGGCTAAGTATAGGATTGAGGCCTCAACCGTGGGAGGCAAACAGCCAGGCCACTGAGTGGGTATCAGATTTATTGGTACTAGGTCTGGATGGAGGTGAAGATGACAAAGATCCTGGGGCTGGGCTTGGGAGGACAGGATTTAGGAATTTCTGGGGTAACTCACATGAGGACTGCTTCCTTGGGTTTACCAGCCCTAATGAATTCCGCTTCAGCCTCTTCAAATTTACCCTAGAGGGAGAGAAAGGCAGCCACACATGAGGAGATTGGCACCACAGGCAGCTCTGAGACCGGAGGGGTGAACATCTGGCAGCAGTGGGCTGGGGGGTGGGAAGGAGGGCTCTGTGGTCAGGGTCAAAGCAATGGAGAAGGGTCACAGCCATACCTCGTCCTCCAGGTACATAGCGTATTTGAGATGAATCTCGGGGGTCTTGTGCTTGAGGGCCAGCCGAGAGAGTTCAAAAGCAAATTCAAAGGAGCTGAAAGGGAAGGTGCAGGTAAGGCTTGCCTACTCAGTACTTCCTTTTATAAGAGGAAAAGGGAAAGGGAGGGCAAGAGAAAAGGGAAAGAAGGGGCAACAATTGAGGGGAAGGGAAAGCTTGGGAAAGAAACTGGTATGAAGTGACAGAGAAGCATGGAGAGATGTAGAGAAAGGCAGGCAGCCCTGTGACATCACCTCACTGTCCCCGGGGATTAGGACACATTTGGAAAAGCCTGGGCTGTGAAGAGTGGGATGAGCAGGAGGGAGGGAAAGGAGGTGTGGGCCTCAGCACTACACCGACAGGGTAGGAAGGGCTCCTGGTGCTCCTGCCTCCTCCTCCTGGGCCACACCTCCGTCCGCAGAAAAACAGCCTCACAGATGAGTGAGACTGCCTGCCCGCCGCACTCTGGCTCGATGCAGGGTTACTACAGGTGCTCGTGATATTACTTACGAAAAGCTCATTTCGCATTTAACGGACTCACACTTCTGTTACTCAGTAGTAAGTACTGGCTCAGTGCGTTTTAGCTGTTCTCGCTCCACTTTTGTCCTTAGAACAGCCAAAGATTAAACACTGTTCTGAGACCCAGGCGATAGGCGAAGAGTTACTAACTCATCCTTGCCTCTCTGCCAAGTCCTCCCACCACATGTCTTCGCTCTGCCTCAGCTTTTAGGAATGCTCGAGTTCTGCCTCCTTTCTTTCTCTATGCTTTGCAGAGGCTCTGTCCGGAAAGGGCCAGTGGAGGGAAGGCTTGGTGCTCACCAGTTGTCGGCAGCATGGTCAATAGCAGCTTCCAGAAGCCCCAGCTTATTAAGCAGCCTCACTGCAGCCTCTCCTCCCAGGCTCTTTGCCCAGAGATAAGCCACCTGTTTGTGGGCGTTGGCTCCTCCGTGAGTCTTGGCCACCTGTAAAGCAAAGCCCCTCGCCATCCTCCAGAGCAGGGCTACGTGGCTGCGCCCTCCTCGTCTCTGACCTGACCTCAGCTCTGACGAGGATCAGGGACCTGCGCTAGGACAACAGGAAGAAGGCTACGTTTCAGGGGCTCTTAACCTGCTTACGGTCCAAGCATGGATTTCAGGGAGTCCATAAACCCTGAACATGGCACGAGAAGCTGGGTATGTAGGTGTGGCTGGAAGAGAGATGGTGTGGCCTGGATCCCTTACCCGGTAGGCCTCCTCCCAAAGCCCGTTGGACCGGTACATGTTCACTGTTGCCTTCCATTCCTGGGCCTCGAGGTAGTGATACTCGGCCTCCTGTAGTCGGCCTTCAGCCTCCAGCTCCTGGGGAAAGGTGGGTCAGGATGGAGAGGGCAGATGGAGCTTGTCTGAGGAAGGGGGGAGCAGGGACAGAAGAAGCGCTCACCTTGCCCAGATGCAGGTGTGTGTCACCGAGGAGGTCCGGGTGGTGCTTCCCTACCAGGCGGATCATATCGTCATACAACTTGTGCTTTTTGAACATGGTAATGGCAAGATCAGGCTCTTCCACTGTCACATACAGCCTGGGGGTGGGAGATACACGTGGGCCTCCTAGACCAACATTCCTGTTGCTGGAGCCATTCCGAACAGGTCTTGTCACTGCCTTCTGAACAGAGGGCACACACCCTCAGACCCCAGCCCTCCCTCCAGCCCTGACGCCTCATCTCCTTCCACACCTGTGGGGCCTCGGCTCACCTTTCAGCCTCACGGTACTTGCCCTGCTTCTCCATCTCCTGCGCCTGGGTGATGTACAGCACCGACACGTCTTCTGGTCTCATGCACTTCATCGCCAGCTGTGCACACAAAGGCAGAGCAGCCTCAGGTGCCAGTTCCCAGGAGAAGCAGAGGGCTGTGCAGAGCAGTCAGTGAAGGGGGGCTCGAGGGAACTTGTTTTCTCAGGACTCTGCACTTTCTCATCACCCACAGGAGTGAGGTTACTGCCACTCTCCTAATCAACTCAGGGAATTCCAAGGCCGTAAGAAGCCAAGTAAGAACTATATTTTGCTAAGGCATGAGGGTCAGAGGTGCCCTGTGCTGGGGGCATATGTCCCCATTACCATGCTCCTACCGTACCCACCGGCTTCTGGGGGCAGAAGTGAGAACACAGCTGCCAGTGTCATAGGGTGTCAGGAGTGGTATTCCAGATCCCCCAGATCCCAAGCCCATCCGATCTTCAGAATTACAGGTTTGGGAACACAGGTCTCTTCATCTTGCCTTTCCCTGTGGCTAGGGATCGAAGTTACCCAGACTACATTTTGGTACTTTCTCAGCTCTCTGGGAGCCCATGGGAATGGGAGATCAGACACTAAGGAGAGTGGCACCACCACCACAAAAGAAGAATTCTCTCGTCATGAACTCCACCCACTTCTCTACCTTGTGCGCCTGCTCCCAGGCGCCAGCCTGGGTGTACATGTCTATTGCATCTTTTGTCCGGTCCCCCTTAATGTAGAGTTCCTCAGCAATCTGTGGTTGAGAGAAACAGATGCAAAAGGTCAGAGCGACGGGTTAAAGCTGCCAGTAGGAGGAAAGAACAAGCCTCAGCCAGGCTGGAATAGAGCCTGGGGTACCGTTATCATGCCACAACAGAGGAGAAAAGAAGGCTATGAGTGTCTCACACCTTCTACTGCTTGGAAGAGAAGACCAGCCCAAAACAATGGGAGTTTAAAGGGCCTTGCCTTTCTGTTAAATTTTAACTAAGTTGGAATGATTCACGAAGAATCACTCATACTGGCACAGGAGGGTCTGTGTCATGTTGGAATGAAATAGGGTCAGTAAACCGTTTGTTTCCATTCGGGTGGCGATGCTGGGCTCCAGAAAGAAGGACTTGGTGAGGTGGCCCCCACCTCCTGTTCTGGGTTCTCCCCTTGTCGTCAGGTACTGCACTGCCTCAGGCTGCAGAAAGGGCTCTTCCTCACCTCATACTCCTGCAGAGACGCATAGTGCTGGGCCACGCGAGGATAGTATTTGGATGCAGTGCTCCGGTCCTGCAGATCTAATATATAAATTGCCTTCTTCCACTGGCGGGCACCCAGGGCAGCCTCAATTGCTTTAATGGAGCACCTGGCACAGTGGGAAAGGCATAAATGTGTCAGAGGAAAGAGGAAGATGGGTGCAGGTAAAGGACAGCTCGGGCGGACTCTGCTCTACATTTCGAGATCTTTTCTTCTAGGCCTTGGCGTCCTTAACTTGCCCCAGCACCTCTCACCTCACGTCCCATCTCCTTTGCACCCCCAGACCATCATACCTGGCTTCAATATAGTGATTAATGGCGGCGTCAAGCTGCTTCTGCTGCACCAAGTGGTCCCCCCATGCTTCCTCTAGTTTCATCACTTGCACTGGGAATGCTAATCGAGCCAGCTCCACCGCTGCCGGGGATGGAGAGGTACACAGTTGAGACTTCCAGGGATGGGACTCGGGAAAAGGAAGACAGGGAAATGAAGTGCAGAAAATCAGTGAGGAGTGGAGGAACAGAGGAGAAGCGGAGCCAGTCAACCTGAACAGATGCACCAAAATAGGACCGGGGACTGTTTGGGCAAGAATCTGCGACAGTGAAGGATGGGTTGTGGATGGCTAGTACCTTTCATGAAGGCGTTGCCTTTACAGTAGCACTCCAGGGCCCGCTGTGGGTTTCGAATCTTCTCAAAAAGATCACCTGCCTGTTAACATACTGTATTACTACAAGATACCCCTACTACACAAAGAACCAAGTGTTGGCCCCCAAGAGGAGAGAATCGGCCACCAGTCAGGGGGGGCTATGCTCTCTAAGACTCCTCTGGGTAGGAAAGGGGCACTGAGCCCTGGAGATGAGGGGCGGGAACAGGAAGTCAGCCATACCCTTTCATACAGTTCCCCCTTGATAAGGGCTGCGGTGATGTGTTCTACCAGCTCGGTGTTGGCTAGCAGTTCCTCTCGGGTCAGCGCCAGCCGAGCAGCTCTGGCGGGGAGCCCGGCTTTGAGGTAGAGGCTGATGGCCGCTAGCCCATCCCCTTGGCTCTCCTTCAGTTCGCCGGCTCGCTCCTCTTGCTGGGTGTCCATCAGCCACTGGTAGTAACCCCGGCGCAGCTTCTCCAGGGCAGGGTGTCCCTGGACATACAACGGAGGAGAACTGGGAGTCACATCCCTCCTTCCCACCTTTCTGCTTCCTATGCGTCTCCAATCCCACGGTAACAATGGGAATCCCCCTGGACACCAATGTCCTAACACCTCACCATGTCAGCTCCCAGCCCCAGCCCCAGCCCCGTTCCAGTTCCTACAGCCTCCTTGACAAGAGGAGGTTTCTGATGTTGGTGGAACCGAGTTCTGAACCACTGTGGAGAAGACAGAACCTTGAGTTTACCTTGGCCTCAGCCACAGCGATACACTCGTCCCAACGGTGCAGCTCCTGGTACATGTTCATGGCCTCCTCAACAGCGTTCTAGGGGAACCCGGGCAGAGGAAAGAGGGAACCAGGAAAATATGAGCATCAGAAATCAGCAAGTTCTCCTCAGCCTGGCTAAGATGCCAGCCCATGTGGCCTTGACTTATACACAAGCAGAGATGGATTTATTGTGAAACAAAAGAAGATTAAGCTTCAGGGAACCTTATTTGGCAGGATCCTTCCAAGGCAGTTTTTTTTTCCTTTTTTATTTATCCTCACCTGAGTATATGTTTATTGATGAGAGAGAGAGAGAGAGAGAGAGAAACATCTATTGATCTATTGGTTGCCTTCTGTACGTGCCCTGACAGGGGATCAAACCCGCAACCTTTTGGTGTATGGCATGACACTCCAATCAACTGAACCACCTGCCAGGACCCCAAGGCAGTTTTTTTAAACAGGGCCCCTCAAATGGTATAAGCTTCAGCCCCATAAAATCCAGATTTTCCTCCATGCACGAGATTTATAAAGACAGGCTCTGGAGAGCAGGGGAAGATAGGCATTTTATGAAAGAGAGTAACTGTAAGGACTAATGCAGAGAGGGAAATTGAGTGAAACTAATGGTATAAACATTTCTCTAATTCTCCCCAAACCTTTGGAAGCCCAGCTAACCAGTGCTCTTCCCTCCCCCAAGTCTGCCTGGGTTTTCCCCCCTCTGATCCCCTTATCCATCCGGTCCCTCTTCCCCCATTGCCTGTTCCAAGAAGATCATTTCAGCCAGTTTGTAGTTCTTCTCCAGCATGGCTAGACGTGCTCGGACCCGATAAAAGTCTGTTCCTTCTCCACCCTGTGGGGAAAAGGGAGGTTCCGGTTAGTCTGTCAGTGCTGCAGAAGCCATTCTGTCTGTGCAGGCTGAGACAGGAAGGCCTGAGAGGCGTGGAAGCTACAAGACTTGGAAAGCCGAAAAACTTCAGGAACTTAGAGGCTTAAGGTTTGGCAAGAAATCCCCAAATGGTCCAACTTAAGGGTGCAGGTGGGGTGGGCCGGTAGAGGAAATTAGTTAAAGCTGGAAAGCTAGGATTGCTGGAGCTGAGGACCAGGAAATCTCAGCTGGAGACACTGAATGAATCGGAGGACAATACTTGCATATTCCTGAGACACTTGATCTGCAATCTTGTTGGTCTCATGCAGGAATCGAGCTTTTGCTACGTGGCCCAAGGCAGAAAAGCACCTACGGTATGGAAGCAATAACAGGAATAGTAACATTATTATAGGATCATCATTAATTCACTGGATCAGCAAGTATATACTAAGCATCTATTATCTGCCAGGCACTGTCTTGCCAGAACTGAAGACACAAAGGGAATAAAACAGATGAGGGCACTGCTCTTAGGGAACTTACTTTCTGGTGGAAACAAATAATTAGTTTAAAAAAAAAGATAATTTGAGAGAATGAAAAATAAAATGTGTGCTATTATAGACAGTGACTCAGTGACTGAGGGAACTATTTAAGGTGGCAGTCGGAGAAGGCCTGTCTGAGGTGCTGACATTTGAACTGAGACCTGAATATAAGAAAGATGCAATCACGTAAGATGGGGAAAAATTATTCCAGGCAGAGGGAGCAGCTAGCGTAAAGGCCCTGCGGCAGGAGTGAGCTTGGCAAGCTCAAAGGGCCCAAAGGATGCCAGTGCGGCTGGAGGCAAATGGGCAAGTAGGTACCGGGTATGGGAAGGAAGCAGCAGCCAGTTATTGTAGGGCCCTAGGACATGGCAAAGAGTTTGGGTTTTCTACTAAGTACAATAGTAATATGCTAAGCAAGTAAATGATCATCTAATTTATGTTTTAAAAAAATTACTTCAGCTGCTATGGGGCTGAATGGACCTAAGGGTATAGGACAGTCTCAGGGAGACTACTTAAGAGGCTTTTGCAACACTGCAGGTAGGAGATGGTGGTGGCCAGTTCTAGGGCGGAGGCAGCAGGGTGGGCAAATAAGAGACTCGGATCTGTTTTGAAGACCCTGGACCAGAGTCCCTCGGACGTGCTGACAGTCTAGCTGTGGGGAGTACGGGGAAAGTGGATCAAGGATGGCTCCTAGCCCAAAGAGCCGCCGTTGACACTGACTGAGCACCTACAATCTGTGCTCTTTGCATAGATGCTCTCACCTGTTCTTCTTCACTATCACTACCCTTCTTCTTTACTATCCTTCAAGGTTAATTTTATTATTTATTACCCCTATTCACATAGAGGAAATTGAGATACCAAGGCTTGGAAAAATTATGTAATCTCTCTAAGTTTACACAAATTGATAAATGGAGCCCTGTTTTGAACTCTAAGAATCTGGAGTCCCAAGTTTGTCCTATGAACTCCACTCCTATACCATACTCAGAACATACACACCAATGCAGGAATTGTTAAAAACTTAGAAGCGGCACCCAGTTACAAGAACGGGAAGCAAACACACTAAGAGACACACGCCTGCAGTTCAGGATGGGGAGGTCTGGGTGACTACCATGGAAGGGCTCAATGGCATCTGCTGGCGTGGGCAGTGAACACGGGGGAGGAGCAGCCCTCACGTCCAACACCCACGTGGCCAGCCCCTCTGCTGCTGCCACCTCAGCTCTACAGTCCCCCTCACCACTCAGCAATGTGTAGCTGCCTCGCCTCCAGCGCCAGTTTACTCAAGGTTTTCCACATGGCCTCTGTTTCCGGGGTCATTTTCAGAGTCTCCAAGAAGGCCGCTGCCCTGGGGAGGGAAGGAGCCAAAGCACAGGAATGAGTCCAGGGTCAGGAAGACACGGAGGAACACTGCGATGGGGCGGGGCGGGGGGGGGGCAGGCATATCCTGTTGAGATACGGCCAGTTTTACAACCCGCCCCAGGTGCTGGTTACCAGCCCAGCTCCTCACCGGTTGTAGTTGCCGTCATCAATGGCTGTTCCAAACTCAATGAGGTTCTCATCCAGTGTGTAGGCAACTGTAGTCACCCCCTCGGTCACCATCACCTCGGTCTTCCCCCCTTCCCGCTCCAGCCCTACAACATCGCCCTGTAAAAAAGTCCATCCCCCACCACACCCCATTCCAAGTTAGTGTTTCCACCGAGTCAACTGCAGAACAGACCCACCCTCATGCTCACACAGCGAGGGAGTCACAATGACCCTTGTTTTCCTAACAGCTAGTTTCTCTCAAGAAGATAAAATTTCCTTATCTGTGCTATTATCCTCGGGTTAAAGTACACTCGTAGCTATGATGGCACTAATGCCGGCAGGTAAGGTGACAAAATGTGACATCCACTTCTGCTTCCAGCAGGACCATGACTAGGTATTCTTAGGGATTTTCCCCTAAAAGACAACTTGACCCTGGCATAGTTTTTATTATTATTTTTTTAAATCCTCACCTGAGGAGTGAGGATATTTTTCCATTGATTTTTACAGAGCAGAAGGGAGGGGGTGGGGAGAAACATAGATGTGAGAGAGACACATCAATTGGTTGCCTCCCACACACACCCCAACTTGGGGTGGGGATCGGACCTGCAACCCAGGTACTTGCCCTTGACAGGGAATGGAACCCATGACCCTCTGGTACACAGGCTGATGCTCCAACCACTAATACACACTGGCCCAAACCTGGCATACTTTTCAATGCATTGCTGAGTTCAACTGAAGAAATCACTAGGAGTGCTTCCTACCCCCTCTTCCATCCTTTCCCCTTGAGACAGAGACAGAGACGGAGAGGGGAGGGGAGGGGAGAAAATAAAGTAAAAAAGAAAAGAAAAGAGAAAAGGTCAGCAAGCTAAAACCTGAGCAGGAAAATATGAAAGGTGAGCAAGTGTGAAGAGTGCATTTGCTCTGAAGGCAAACACAGCATCAGGATGGTCCTCTAGGAAACAGGGAGGCCAAATCTGAGAATCCCTCACTAGGCCCCCGGATCCTCTCTCCAGTAATGGGGACCAGCGTGGCCCAGGCACTGACAAGCCCGATTCCTGCAGAAGCGAACACAAGCCCCTTGGGAGGAAACACGGATCTGCGGCAGGACAGAAGAGAAGGTCTGGTCTTTGTCTGAGAACAAAGGAACTGGAAGTCTATGGCTTAGAACAGAGAATCAGCCCGCAAGGACGTGACATAAGAACTGCCCTTCCAGGGGGGTTTTCCAGCCGGAGGGAACGCCTCGGTGGGACTGGGTGGAGTCCCAGGGCCACTGCAGTGGAGGCCATACTCCCAGGGTCTAATAGAATGTCAAGAATCTGAACAAGAATGGTTCTAGGGCCTGGTCCACTGTGAGGAAAGAGTCTAAGCTTTTTTTATGATCACCTCCGACAGAGAGATTATGGGTGGTGGGCAGAGAAAACCAAGTAACCTTCGGAGCCTCTTCAGTGCTCTAATCAATCAGCCTGACATTATGCCTGAGGTGCCCTGGTGTCGACATACCTTTACAGAGGTCATGGTGACCCTCTCAGGTGCCTCAATGTTGTACCACACACACAAGCTGTTTCTGTTCTGAGCTACCAGCACATCACTTCCTGGGACCCACTGCACGTAGGAGCAGAAGTTGAGGATCATTGTCTTCGAGCAGCTTTCAATATCGTATAGATGCAACTGAAAAGGAAGGGGCGGAGAGCACAATTACATGGGGATAGGTGGTGATTTGGGATCTTGACCATTTCCCTAATGGTGAAATGTGCTGAGCTGACCCACCAGTCAGGTACATGCTCAATTTCAAAGCGTACTGACCGGCAACCCTTGAAGTTTGAGTTGGCATATTCTGACTGGCCAAGTAAGAGATGACCTATATAGAGCAAAGATCTACACCCTACAAATTTAAGTTAGGTGAAGGTCCAACTTTCATTCTTAGAATAACTGGGCCAGAGTTACCAGCCTGGATTACAAAACTAAGGCCACCAGCCCAGACGGCATGGCTCAGTGGTTGAGCGTTGACCTATGAACCAGGAGGTCACGGTTAGTGCACATGCCCAGGTTCGTTCTCTTTCTCTCTCTCTCTCTCTCTCTCTCTCTCTCTTCCTCTCTGAAATCAACACACACACACACACACACACACACACACACACACACACACAAAAGGCAGGCCACCAGACAAATTAAATGGTCTGGAATTTGTGATGGGGCTTTCGCATAACAATGAGAATAAAATAAAAAATCATCAGATAGTCTCTTTGCCCCCAAGGTTGAACTCCGGTGATACCATATTGAAATGAGAATTAATAAGGGGCCAGGAGGAGACTGTCGTCAGGCCAGCTACAATGCTGTTGGACTTGTGTAGCTGGCGAGCACTAGAACAGCAGGTGTGGGTAAAGGTCAGTGAGGCCCAAGGAAGAGGAATGCAGGGCGAAGGGAGTTTCACAAGGACACACTTGTGAGTGGTAAGAGAGAAACCAACTCTCAAATTCCTCTACTGACTTTGGTGCCATCGTGACACAATCTCCTTAAGGGCAATAGAGTACGGGCTGTGATATCAGATACAAAGAATGTTGAGTCTTCTGGGCCTTGTGCTATGGTAATGGCATAGCACCAAGAAATGACATCCTATCCTCTCCCCACACCCTGGAAGCAGCTATACCCCATGCTCTATGGACCAGTCAATGGCTAAGGCCTTAGTAACCCTCCTCACACGGAGTTTCCGGTCCCTGAAGAGAAGCTTGTGCCCAGTCTCGTTAAGTTCCAGCCAATCCACACGGCTCTCGTGGCTGATAGTGCCAATGTTGTAGCCACCAATCAGATCCACTAGAGAGCAAAAGAGACAGGATTAAGAAGAGACGTTCCACATAATCATATACAGGGCAGGGGGCACTCTGCAAAAGTCTGGCCTTACAATTATAGGTTGGGTTTTAAGAATGTTACATCAATCTAGAGTATGTCCCGAGGAATTCAAATGGCCAACACAATAGAGTTTGCTAAGATGCTGGGTTTCTTCAAAAATTGTTGAGGTTTTGTTTAACTCTATAGTTAACTCAAAAAATGTGTTTCCTCTCTGGCACTCTTGGAGTTGTCCCATAGCAGATCAGAACTAGGGAGCAACTGGCTTCTATTACTCACAAAACCCTCTGGAATACAGCACTGGTCACTTTAAGGATGCACACCAGCTGCAGGACACCCCTGAGAGAAGGCTGATGAGCAAAATGACCTTAATGATCGGACTGACTCCAAGGAGTTACCTGCACATGAGAGTGCCTATGATGTAAGAGCACTGAGGGGCAAACAGTGGTGAAGGCACACACAACATCGGGGGAACCTCTGAGTAAAGCTAGGCTGGTCAGGACAGAGGATGAATATTTTGTTTTGTCTGAATCTTGTAAACAATATAAGAAACGATCACACTTAGAACAGACCACTCGCCCTAGCCAGTTTGGCTCAGTGGATAGAGCTCCGGCCTGTGGACTGAAGAGTCCTGGGTTCGATTCCAGTCAAGAGGACATACCTCGGCTGCAAGCCTGACCCCTAGCCCTGGTCGGGGAGCATATGAGAAGCAACCAATCGATGTGTCTCTTGCACATCAATGTTTCTCTATCTCTTTCCCCTCCCTTCCACTATCTCTCAAAATCAATGAAAAAATATCCTCAGGTGAGGATAAAAAAAAAGATCAGACCATTCAGGGATTCCTAGGATGCTTTCAGGGAGTCTCTCGAACAAATCCATTCACAACTCTTACTGACATACATTATTAACAAGCAATGTACCTGCCTTTGTTATATATGCTGAAGCTAAAGACCAATGCCAGTTAATGTCTACAACTGGGAAGACCAACTTAAAAATGAATTTTCCTTTAATTAGGAAGCAAAAATAATAAAGCCATGTTTTAATGCCCTAATTATAAGAAGAGTCATAGAATGCTAGAGCTTGGGGACTCCATTTACATACACTGAAGATGAGACCTAAAGAGTGAGGTGAGCCTGGCCAATGTTGCTCAGTGATTGGGTGTCAACCCGTGAACCAAGAGGTCGCTGGTTCGATTTCCAGTCAGGGCACATACCTGGGTTGCGGGCTCCTACTGGGGCGTGCGGGAGGCAGCCAATCAGTGATTCTCTCTCATCATTGATATTTCTATTCTCCCTCTCCCTTCCTCTCTGAAATCAATAAAAAAATATTTTTAAAAAGTCTGAACACTAAAAGACACTGAAAAGGAGAGAAAAGGCAAGCCATGGGCTGATATAAAATACCTGCAATGATAATACCACCAAAGGCTCTAAATGCACACATACAGAACTCCTCCAGGTCAGTTTAAATAAAGAAGACCTGATTTTAAAAATAGGCCAGGGATATGGTCTAGCAATTCTCAGAAGAAGAAAGCAAAAGCCCATAAACAAATGCACAACAACAAAAATATACAATTAGATACTATTTCATCAAGTTGAGTCAGTTGAGTCAAATTATGAAGTCAGGCAATGTCAAGTATTGGAAAGAACGTGGAAGAACGGAAACTCTAACTGCTGGTGGGAGTGTAAATTGGTACAATCTCTTTGGAGAGCGATTTGGAAATATTTCGTGAAATTAAAGATGTGTCTCTTCTATGATTCAGCAATTCTACTCTAGGTATAAATCTTAGTGAACTGAAACACTCTAACAGTGAAAAAACAACAACTTAAGTGTCCATCAGTAAGAGACGAGCTAAAAGACCAACGGTACCTATAATGAAATGTTTAGGATTTGACAGAACTGGGTATGGATATACAAGTAATAATAATCTTGGTATTATTAACAGCTAACATTTATTAAATGCTTATTATGTACCAACCACTAGTCTAAGTGCTTTTCGTATGAGGTAGCTGGTATTTTTATCCCCATTTTGGGGATGAGGAAATTGAGATACAGAAAGGTTAAGTAACTTACCTACGAGCACACAGGTACTAGTAGAGGTGGGGATGCTTGACTCCAGAGCCCTGTTCGTTACATCTACACTATAAGGGATGCTATTCTCTAGACTCCTTAGAGAATACTATGCTATTCTCTATACTTGTTCTTTTTCTATGCTTAAAGCATTTCATGATGAAAAATTAACAATTCCAAACCAGTGAAATACAAATAAAGTTTCTCATCACTAGTTACTAATGACAAAACATACAGAAAATAAGGTCTCTTCCAGTTCTAAGAGTCTATGATTCTATGAAGACTAAACAGGAAAATTTATAAATTTGCTAATGGTTCTTCTCTACAGTTCATAATTTTTCAGACCTAACATAGATGTCTAGAGAACCTGAGTAATTCTATGGGCAGGCCTATATATGTACCAACATACGGACATATGGAGTTGACCATTTCACATATCCACTGTAGAGTGGGGTCACACATTTACATCTAATTCCTGGATCCGCCACTGTACACAATCCTGTGATATGTAAGTGCACTATAAACATCTATTTTAATAGTTATGAGAGAGTCTTACTTACCTATAGCAATAGTCTTAATATCAATAAGGTAAGCCAATTTCTTATTCTCTTCCATTCCCTTCTGACGCCTCTCATTAATACGGACACTGAAACATGAAGGTGAGGTAAGGCAAAAGAAGGAAGTTGGGATGTTTATTAAGGGCTCAAGTACCACATGGGATGAAGTTTTAAGGTTAATCTGAGGACATAGGAGTTAGAAGTCAAAAAGGAATTCTTTTGAGTTCCACATTTTAGAGAACCTTGTGGGGTTACCTGATGAGGTGGGGGTTCATGAATTCCGTACGTACAGAACCCAGGGTATCATTATTCCCATATTCCACCAGGGTTAGCTCCCCAGCATTGAAGATCATGCATACCTGGGGATGAATAAAATTGCTATATGGTGGAAAGGTTGCATGAAGAAAGAGAAACAGTAAAGGGAGATGACTGTCAGATCAAGAGGACTCCCACTTTTCTCTCTGTTCTGTTCCTCTGCCCATTTCACCCTCTGCCTTTCTTCATCTGCTGTCTTCTCAACCTATTGCCATTTGCCATCCTTCTGACACGAAGGAGCCGGAAGGAGGCTTATGAAGATCGTGATGGTGAAAAAGCTCTACTCACATTTTCATTTTCAAAGAAATACTTCTCATTGCCACCAGATCCCTGCCAAGCTATCTGTAAAAAGAAGACATAGGGAACAGTGTGGGTAAATGTCCAAGACAATGCCGAAAGAATGAAAGGGTAGGAGGCAGAGAAACCGAGTCTGGGGAGGGTATGATGTTGCACAAAAGTGGTGCGTTGTCAGCTTTTGCCCTGGTCGCTATGTTTCTGAGAGGTGCCATAAACACAGTCTAACAGTGGTGACCTGTATTCCAGGACTCCAAAGCTCCTGGGCCTCATTCCCTGAAACCAGACCCACGGTATCAGAATGTTAGAGCTTCCTGTGGAGATCTTCCCCTAGGAACCCTGGCTCCTCTGAAGTAGCAACTCAAGAAGTCCCTTCCCAAGGCAGGGGAGGGTGGGTGGGTGGGGGGCAATCAACCAAGGACCCTGTATGCATATATATATATGGCCCATGGACACAGACAATGGGCCTTGAGGGCCTGGGGTGAGGGGCGGGGGTGGGCTGGAGGGGGTCAATGGGGGAAGAAGGGGGACATAGGTAGTACTTTCAACAATAATAATTTAAAAATAAAAAATAAATAAAATAAAGAAGTCCCTTCCCAGCCCCCCACTCCCCCATCTTGGTTCCTACCTCACTAAGGCGATTCGTGTTCAGGTCCCCCAGCAGCAGTGTGTCGGACGTGTGGGCCACCAGGTAGCGTTCCTTTCCCAGGATTTTCACTTCCTCCACCTCATAGCCATAGTGTGACTTGAGTACCACTCGGGTCCCCGATGATAGGTTCTTCACAATCACCTGGGTAGGGGACAAGTCTGAGCTCCCTAGGCTCCCGACCCAAGCGAAGGGTGAACATGCTGTGCCCTGTGCCCACCTCCACAGCACGAAACAAAGCTGGTATCTCGTTTCCTCACCTGGCCTAAGACACCGGGTAATAAGAACACCGCACATTTCCATAGTGCTTTACCATTTATGAAATGCTTTCATATGTTATCTCTTTCGATGCTTATAATACATATGATTCTGAAAGTTCCACTGGACAAAACCAATCACTCTTCCTATGTTCCCACAGCTCTTTGTAGAAGCCTTTATGGTCACTTTTACCACTGTTACTATATTATTTTTTATATGTCTGTGCCTTTGCTGGAATGATCTTCTCGATTACGGTACAGGGTGTTACAGATAATTATCTTTGCATTCGCAATGACTAACAGTGCTGACACACAGAGAATGGATAAATGTTTCTGGAGAAAATGAAAGAATGAAGGAATCAATGAATAATAAATGAAAGAAAAAAGGAAGTGTCCTAGCTGGTTTGGCTCATTGGATAAAGCATCGGCCTGCGGACTGAAGGGTCCCGGGTTCGATTCTGGTCAGGGGCATATGCCTGGTTGCAGGATCAATCCCCAGTAGGGGGAGTGCAGGAGGCAGCCAATCAATGATTCTCTCTTATCGTTGATGTTTCTATCTCTCTCCCTCTCCCTTCCTCTCTGAATCAATACAAATATATATAAAAGAAAAAAAGGAAGGTTAAGGTAGAGAAACGAAAAAAGCAGGCTAGGGAACTAAGAAATTAACTTGCAACACCACACACAGTGAGCTCAGAGGCTCTAAAACATCAGAATTCGCCCTTGTACTCCTACTTATCAACTTCACCAGTTGACAGCAGCTAGGCAGTGAAGTTTTAAACCAGGAAGATGTAAGTGGCAATCTCCATACCCCTTAAGCCTGATGCTCAAACCTTTTCTTGTAATAACCTGGAAGAACTACTTCAGTAAAGTTGCCAGAGAGCTGGACCGACACGTTCTGTTCCCCAGAAAAGCTCTGCCGGAGGTTACATTTGACACTGTGGCTGTGGCCAGAAGGCAGGGAAGTATTCCAAGGAAGAGTGAGCCATGGCAAGATCTTGGAGTGGCAGGCTTTCCGCCCGTACCTGGCTGGGTCCCACGTAGGTCAACTCAAACTTGTTCTTATAGATGCTCCTTCGGAGGCAGCAGTCAAACTGTTCCACTCCCCCACACAGTGTGCCCTAGAAAGGAAAGCGACCGCATAAAGGGAAACACATGGACACAGGCACGGGCAGGTACCTACAGACACCTTCACAACTGAGGTTCGAGAACCTAGGGGAGTTGGTAGTTTGGGCAGGTCCCAGCAGGAAAAGAGTTGGCAAACTCGGACTCAAGGGCATAGCGATGGGATGTAAGGGAGAACTCTGCTCTGCCTATACAACTCTCTTGGCCTCCAATAAAGTATGCAGTTCTCTTTCTTGTCTGTAACGTCGGATTTCTAGGCTGGGGTCAAAAGGGAAGGGGAGGTCCTCTAGTGTCCCGAGAGCGCTTTAGGACGAGGCGGGCTTTTTCAGTCTGGAGAACATCACCCACACAGGAAGGGCTAACTGAGGGGCATACTGCACAGAGCCGCGAGCCATCCCGCTTCCAGGCCAAGGCAGTGACGGTGTATAAGTTGGCAATCTCCTTGGGCTTCGCCTCTTCCCAGACGCTTCTTCGAGGGCTCCAGTTGAGCACCCGAAGTCTGTAATAAAGTATGTGGCCTTTAGAAGAGATGGAGGGTGAGGAAAGGAGTGAAACGGGGCTGGTATCTGAAGGAAATGGGTCTTGCTAAATCAGAGAAGAAAGGAAAGGAAAGAGAACAGACAAGCTAGTAGGAGAGGACAAAAAGGTTCAAAGGAAGTAAGTTGGGAAAATCAGATCAAAGTAAAATGGAGTAAGAGTGATGGGAGCTGAGAAAACAAAAGGAGATTGGAGCTGGTGAGAAAACAAGCTGTTAGCAGTAGAGAAATATGGGGGGGGGTGGAGAGAAATGATAATAGTTAGGGAAGAAAAAAAGGAACAGGAAGAGTCACATACAAGATTAAAGGAGCTAGAAAGACAGGACTGACAACACTGGGGTTAAAAGCACTCTAAGAAAGTGATGGGACCCAGACCCTAGCTGTTTATCTACTGTTCCATCATTCATTCATTCATTCATTCACCAAAAATTTGAGCATATATTATGTACTAGATGCTAACCTAGTTACTGGAGATAAAAAAAGAAAAAATGAATAAGGGCTCTTCAATTTAGCCAGACAGATACAAACTCCAAAGTATAATACAATGTGATAAACACTAAGCCAGTGGTCTAAAAAGAGGTGACGGGAACACAAGTGGAAATACATTCCACTGTGGAATCCCAGAGGGAAGCATAGAGACACAACAGAGCCTGTGCATTTTGGACTTGCCAGTGTGCCCATGGATGGAGCAGAAGAGGAAATGCATAAATTAAAACCCGAGAATCTCTTTCAACATACACTGATTGTGATCCAGTCTGCCATTCTGGTTGAGGAAGACTGGACTAAGGCAGAGTACACAGGGAAAGCAGGCAGAAGATGCAACTGGAAGGGGGCCCCACCTGTCATAACTCCCCAGCACAACAGACTGGCCCCCAGGACTTGTTGCAGCTGTGGTGAACTCTCGCTCCTGAGGGTCCCGGCTATAGTCAAACGTTTGCAGCACTTGGCCTTCCTTTCCATAGGCCACAATCCTCCGATCACAGCCTGCAGCCACGATGCTGTTGGTAGCCCAGGCCAAGGCATAGGGTGGGCACGGATGGTTAATCAACTTCCCCTAAGACAGAAGTAGAGAGTTCCAACACTCTGACTCTGGGAACTCCCCCAGAAATGTCTCATTCATAGCACTGGACACACTCACTCTGATCATCTTACTCTGCAGAAATCTTTCTCCCAGCACATCCTGATCCTGAGACTTCACATATTGCCTTTCTGTCTTATATGCACACATACATATATATGACACAGATGTACACACCTACTGACCTTGTGTTCAAGAGGAACCCTCAAAATACTTATGTGCTGGAGATATTTACTATGTACCTAATAAGGTCCCCAAAGGGAGATGTCCTACACATTAACCAACCACAGGGAGCTATGGCTCCTTTTTTATTATTTATTTTTAGGATGGAAACATTTAATTAAGTATTACATAAGTAATTCTTCATGTAAATGATTCAAACCAAAGAGAATTAGCGTAAAACATAAACATTCTTTTTACCTTTTCCCTTTTGAAAGTAAACAAGTCTTTCTTCTATAAGTTTCTATATATTACATATTCTTTATGTAATGAGAGTAATTTTCACTTTTCATTACTCTCAGAGTCTTTATTTCCCTTTGTCTCCAAGTCCCTTCCACCTGGCTTACCTTTTCCCATAAATATTAAGCTCTGGCCCCCTAAACACAAATCCTCCTGTGGCCGCATCCCACTGTCTCTCCCCTGAGGTCTCCCTCCTCTAGCCTCCTTCCCCGGCACCTCAACCAAAATCCCTGAATGTCCAGCCTTCTCCAGGAGGGCTCTTGGGACTTCCTTACCCGCCCCAGAGCATGCTTTATTCATACCTGTGACTCTCCAGACCCTTCATCTGCCAAGAAATACCTAACAATAGTGCCATCGGCATGACCGGATAGAATTCCTTTCCCAGAGCAACTGAAAAAGGGGAAAAGAAAAAAAGGAGAGAAATCCAGGAAAAGATTAGAATACTCTGTCTTAGCAAGAAATTCCCCTTTCTTTGTCAAACACTGCCCTGCCTGTGGTTCCCGCGCCCAGTCCTCCCCATCTTTCATACGATGGTCTCCCAGTCCAGACTTCCCCACAGCCTTTTCCTACCATTCCCAAACTCCTGGGATACTGCTCTCCGTACTCACTTTGTTGTCAGTGACACCACGTAAGAATCTGTCCCGTAGATGGTAGATGACTTATTAGTTTTAGTGTTTGCTAAACGAACCTGAAAATGGGAGAATGGACACAAGTCTGGTTAGGGTACTTTCAATTTCGCCCAGGTCCTAAGGAAAGAAAAAGAAAAAGAAAAAGAAAAAAACTGGTCCCTATGCATCCTCCCCCAGCACACAACTCCACCCTAAAGGAGATTAGCCATATTTCTTTCTTCATAACAATTATCCCCACCCCCAGCCTTTCCTGTGGTTCTCTTCCCTCCTTTACCTTCCCTTCGGCCAACCCAAAGGCAATGTTGTTCTCCATGGGCCACTGCAGACAAGTGACAGCACTCTGTGAGAAAGAAAGGATGAAAAGGATAGTCGCGTCTATGTGGGTTGGCACATTTATAATAGCATGAATCCGAACCGCCTGGGCACCTTGGCTCATGCCACCACCACAATCGCCTACAGGGAAGGAGAGGAGGGGACACAACTGGGCTCTGAGGAGGAAAGCAGATGAGGATGAACAGCCAGGTAGCACCATCTTTGCAGTAGGCGAAGTCAGATACCGACGTTAAGAAAAGCAACTCCTGGTTGCATTTATAAGCAGGTATACTGATACATGTCTGTTCATCCTAATCTCCCAGGGGCTGGTCTGAACTTTACCGTCTGGATGAACTTGTTACAGATGACTTTCTTGTCACCCCTGCCAAATAAAAGGAAGAAAAAGCACATTAAAAACCATTTCCGTAAAACAAAACAAAACAAAACAAAACAAAAACACCATTTCCGTAGATAAATTGGCACAAAGAATGCTGGAGGAAGGGAAGAGTGAGCAGATATGTTCCTACCGCTCCACAGGTGCCTTGAAAAGAGGCATAGGGGGAGCGTGAGTAGCTTTGGAACAATCACCCGGGGCTCCCCAGGATCTTACAGGGCCTCCTTGTTGACTTAGACCGATTCCTCCAGGGGTGGGGTCTCAGAACACAGGGGGCCGGCAAAGTCAGGGAAGCAAAAACAGACTCTGCCTTCCGTGCCACAGCTTGGCCCCTCCTCCTCTCTATTCTCCCTCCCCAGTGAGGCAGTTCCTCCTGCCTTCCCACTCTGCTCTGGGTCATCCCCTCCTCCCAATCGCTGTCCTTACCAATCTTCTCCAATTTTGTACACATAGATGATGTTGTCAGTCTGTCCTACGGCAATTTTAGTGGAATCAGGAGAAAACGCCATGCCCTTCACCATATAGCTCTTTCTGCCATACTAAGAATTAAAAAGAAAAAGAAAAAAGTAATGAGAATATGTGAAAGGGAAAAGAGAGGAAAGGGTGCATGTGTGACTGTGAAGAGCTTGAGGGATTTATACTGAGAAATGGAAGGGTAGGCCAATTTCTATGCCTAAGGCCAGGAAGTGGGTTAGAAAGTTTTTCAGGTTCCTAAGGCCCATCAACAGGTTAAGGTACACATGAGTACTCTTCACCTTCATGTCAGCTGGTTTGGTGGAGAATTTATCTCTCCGCTCCCCATGTTCATCATACAGCAACACCACTCGGTCCACTGTGCAGACAGCAAATTTGGCATTGTTCTGGGACCAAGCCATGCAGGTCACCTTTGCAGCTCCATCCTGCAGAGGCAAAGAGGGCAAAAATAAATCCAAGTGCTGGGCTAGAATGCCAAAAGCATTTCTAATTCCATTACTTCTACTGTGGCTCTTGTCAATTTTCCTTAAAGCAAAGAGATGCACATGACCCATCTGGTCTCCAAGGCCATAAAACCCTAGACTGTGAGAACAAGGTGCTTCTAGAAATCCAAAATGCAAATGTACTAAGAGGTGACATGCTTAGTCAACTGTACCTATGTCCCTGCAATGGTTTTGTTCCCTTTGAAATAAATTCAATTGATCTAAGTTTTGGTCTTTAGCCATTTATTCAATTAATATTTTCTGAATACCTCACTGAGAAAGGCACCTGGCCAGGGTCTGAGAGGGAGACAAACACCGAAACATGGTCTCTGCCCTAGAATCTAAAAAGACGGTGCAAAAAAAGGGAAAAGTCCCATAAGTGAGGTACGTACAAAGCACTGTAATAGTTTGTAGAAGCCTGAGATAATTTGTTTATACAATCAACATTAAGCTTTGAAGAATGAATGCAGCTGAGTGAGGAAATTATCTTAGGTAGAAGAAAATGGCATGAGCAAAGGCAAGTATGGTCAAGTAATGGTAATTTAATTGAACCAAAACTGTCTTGTAAATAGCAAAATAGAGGAGAAACAGACTGAGGCCAGTTCAAGAAGGATCTTCAAAACCAGGATTTTTGGATTAGTTGGTAGGAAAGGGGGAGACAGTAAAACTTCTGGAACAGGGAGTAAAATAATCAGAGTTGAGACTTAGGATGAGCAATGCCACCTTGTTTTTTGTTTTCCCTTAACTATCCACTTCACCAAAGCCCAAGTTAGAAGTGATCATCTCCCAGTGGATTATTCTTGCCAGGTCTGTCCCTTCTGCCACCAGCCCTGGTCCTCTACGATGCTGCACTAAGAATTTTCCTTCTTGAAATAAAAAATTTAGTTTCTGCTTCAATTGATTAATTACTTGAGCTGTAGAGTGCTGCCTTAAAACAGTTACTTTTCATTTCCAATCCAGTTACCTCCAGTCAGAGATTTAAAAAAAGGCTTTTCCCCATCAAAATCCTCAAACCAGTCAGAAAATAGCCACACCACCACTAGTGTCACCCTCCAACTCTTTTTTAAAAACTTTATTTTTTAAAAAAAATATTGTTATTGATTTCAGAGAGGAAAGGAGAAACATCAGTGATGAGAGAGAATCATTGATTGGCTGGCTCCTGCATGTCCCCACTGGGGATCGAGCCCGCAACCACAAACTGGGCATGTGCCCTGACCGGGAATCAAACCGTGACCTTCTGGTTCCGCTCAACCACTAAGCCATGCAGGCCCGGCACCCCTCCAACTCTTGATTAAATTATGTTAGAAGGGCTGAGGGCTCCGCGACAATTGTTGTCTATCATCTTCCTTTGTCATTTTTTCCAATCCTGGGCATTCAGCCCTTTCCTGCATCATGACATCATCTTACTTTGTAAGATTGAAGGAAATTTTCACTTCCAATTATTCCATTAAGGTAAAGAAAAAATTTAAATTACAGATTCAGGGGGCAGTTTACTGAGCAAAGGGCACATCTGTCTCTCTCTTTAATTTTACTTTATTGATTTGATTTTAGAGAAACATCAATGTGAGAGAGAAACATTGATTGGCTGCCTCCTGCATGTGCCCCCAGTTAGAGACTGAACCCACAACCTGGGTATGCGTCCTGATGGGGAATTGAACCCGCCATTTCTTGGTGTGTAGGATGATACTCCATCCAGCTGAGCTACACTGGCCCAGGCTGGGCACATCTTTCTTTTGTTCTAATTTCCTTCTATCCTCCTAATGCCAATCCTCTGTTAAGCCTTCCTGATTTCCATAATTAATTCTCTTTTCTCTGCAATATATACTTCACAGGGCTGTTCTGAGGATTAAATGCACTAGGAAATAGAACAATAATAGCTAACCTTTAACAAGCACTTACCATAGACTGGGCATTTTGATAAATGCTTGATATTCATTATCTTGTTTTACCTTGTAACACTGAGGCAGATGCCACGATTATGCATCTTTTACAGGGGAAACTGAGACACGGGAAGGTTAAGTAATTTGCTCAAGTGTCATGACAATTGGTAAGTGACAGAACCAAGATTTAAATCCATGTATGTCTGACTTCATAAGGCACAATCCTAACTTTACTTATGCTATTAAATATTCAGTTACAAGAGATATTATTCTTATTAGTTTTGTATTTTGAATTTTGAATGTCCTTCTCTCTTGTCTATCCATTTTTTACACTGCTTTTCGGTTTACAATGTTCTTTTGTGTATTATTACCTCCTTTAACTCTTCCCAGATCCCCTAAGGTTGCTATTAGAGGGAATGCTGAGAGAGACAGTGTGATAAGGGCTAAAGTCTGAGGTAGCAGGACATGTATTTAAAGTAGCGGTGGCGCTAGGACTTGAATTCTGGTTTTCTAACCCCTACACCCAGCCTTTCTTCGCCATGTTTCAGGGTTCCTCCCCCAGTAGCCAGCCTCTTGTGAATAAGAGATCTATCTGCACCCTCAGAACGAACGGTGCGGACTCCTGCACTCCCTCTTGGGGGCATGCACTTAAAGCGCTTATTTAATTCCGTGTAGGTTTACGTTCGTTGTTTACAGGCGCAGGAGCCTTTTGAAGGCAGGAGCAATGGCAGCTGGTTCTGGATCCCTCCGAGCCCCAGCACGGGGCCTGGTACAAAACGGATGCTAAATGACACGCAATGCAAGCTGCAGGGGTTGGCGCTGCATCTCGCCGACTGGACAGCATCGACGCAGCCGAGTCGCGTCCAGCCGTCGGTCCTCTGCACACAGTAGGCACTCGACATGATTACGCTTTAGTCCCCCGCTTCTCAGGGAATGTTAAGACGGGCCGGGGAGGGACGGGCACGCAACTCCTCACCTGAGGGCTCAGCAGGGTTCTCAGGTGCTTCAACTGCATGACGAACACCTGTGTCTCAGATGCCACCAGACAGCGACAACTCCGGCGGTTACCTGGACAACCCGTCACGCAGCCGCAGGCGCAGCTACGCCGCTGACGCAAATGCGCCCGGAGCGCACCACGCGTCGCAAAGTCACCACGTAGGTTCGCGGCGAAGCCAACAGGACGCGCGCAGGCGCAGTGAGCTTTAGGGCGGGACCGGGGCAGGACTTGATGACTCCTCTCCGTTACCAATCCCGTCGCTGCCTGCATTCCAGATCTTGCCCGGCTCCCAAGCCTGCTGCAAACCGAGGTCTACGTCATCGCAGCCTTTCTCGCCCTCTGATGTACGTAAACCTGGCTGAATGCTTTCTTTTAATCCTCGCAGCCCTGAAGGAAAGCAGGGCAGTTGCTCTTCTAGAGCTTTTACAGTTGACGGAATTGAATCCAAATGAATTATATGACTTGCACGGGACCACGAGGCTAATAATGATAGCTAACAGTGAATACTCAGCGTGTGTCTGCCGGGCTTACTGTGCAAAGTGTTGCACATGCATTATCTCATTTAACCTCAAAGCCACCTTTTGAGGGGCTAGCATTATTAGTCCTATTTTACATAACAGTCAGTTAAGGATGGAACTGGGATTCAACCTAGAGCTGGCACATTTGAACACCCTTTCTATTCCTTGTCAACTCCTACTTCCCTGTCTCCACACCACTATACCCCGTGACACTCCCACCCCAAGAAATGATGTGTCCAGTCTGAGAGATTAATGTTTTGGAACCAGTGGCCAGGGAGAGGTAAGGTAACCTGCTTCCAAATTGGATAATGGTGGATTAAAGACTTCTGACTAGATCAGGATGCTTTCCTGTTTCAGGGTGGAGAGCAAGCCAGAAATGGGCTCATCTGATAGATGAAGGTTGTCTTGTGAAATCTGGGGGTGGAGATTGGTTACGTAGAAAAGATATTGACTTCTTGAACCTTATTTGGATCAGGGTCTCTTTCAGAATTGTTGGTTTAATTTCTTGTAACATCCCAGAGAGATCAAGATTCAGAAAAGGAGAGTTATTCCTAATCCTTCTCTGGAAAGATCTAGAGGTGAGAAGACCTGTAACCTGTCTTCTCAAAGTGTAGCATATGCTTTCCAGACAGATTCTGGGTTCGGAAGCCTTTCCCCCACAGTGGTTGCAAATGGCAACTGGTCTTTCACTGGCACCAACCAATTGGAACTTAGGAAAGAGTAGAGGACAGTCCCTGTTTTTACAGGAAACAAATAGGTGCCAGAGCCCAAATTATAGTTCTTTTGACTGGGGAGTTTGAACCCTTCAACTTTATTTCCAGAATCCTCCTCCGGATATGGTGGCAGAGAGTGAACGTAACGTCATTTATGCTTTACAGTTATTATTGAACGGGACTGAGTGAACAGACAGAGGCAACAGGGAAAGCAAGGACAGGGAAGAATAGGCACAGGAACACACAGGAGGAGCACGTAGCACCGAGGGATCCATGAGTGTAGCTGCTCTTTCATTTGTCCCAAGACACTGTTCAGTCCTTTTCTGAAAACTAGCTCAGGTTTGATGGAGGAGTCACAGGAATAAATGGTGAGGAGCTGAGCTGCTGATGTGAAGGTAACAAGGCTCCCAGCCCTCTCATGTGATGTAACTTTAGTTTCCACTGGTACAGGAAGAATTTATATCCTCTTCTTTCCTTCTCCCCTTTCTGGCCCAACAAACCAAAAGGAACTAGGGCTCTGGTTTCCTATACCCGTTTCTGGCCCCTCTCCACCCATCCCAGGCTGGAGAATCAAAGCAAACACTTTAAAATGAGAGTTTGCTCCCGTCAAGTGGGTGGTAGTGTGAGGGGCCCTTGGAGTCAGAGAAGATGGGGAAACGTCTTCAGCATACTATACAGTCAGCTCCATTTTGTCCAAGAACCTTTATTGGAAAAATGTCCAAGGAGTGAGATCACCAGCAGCTGGGGGTGCTACCAAGTGAGAGGGGGCGCACCTGAGGCTCCATGGAAGACATTGGAGTAGTGCAGTGCAGTGCCTGTCATTATTTATTTGCTGGGAGAGGGGGAGTACCCACAGAAACCCCTCTCTGAGACCCAGAGGCAAGATGTGGGGGCAGCAGGGAATGCTGAGAGTCCTGATACAGGGGAAATGGGGGCTCCATTTGGGACCTAATGGGATAGGGTTGAACAAGTGATTCTCCCCTGGACCTGGGGGATGGAAAGACATACCCCATCTGATATCCTCTCCCCAAGTCCAGGGGCACAGACCTACCTTCTGGCCCTATTCACAGTGGAAAGAGGATGGGTACCAGGCCTGAGATTGTGGGAGTGTCATTATCTTCTGGGATACTGTGGGATCCTTCCATCTTGGGCTGATCGCCATCGTACGCTCTCCCTGACCCCATCCCCATCCCCAGGTTGTTAGTGCATCTCTCTTCTGGTTCTGTTTCTTCATTCATACGTCTATGGTGTTGATGGATGGTGACTTTTTCTGTGAATGAAAATGACTTGAGTCTCTAAATTTCTGGAAGGAAATACCACCTCCATCCCAAATTTCCATTGGGACTTTTCCTGCCCCTCGTTGCTTTTCTCCCTTTTCCCTGACTGCTCCTAGAGGCAAAATCTCACCCTTCCCTCCCTCACAGGCCCCACCTCACCTGTCTTGTCCCCACTGGCCTTCCCTGAGGACTCTGCTCTGGCCCCTTCCCCTTCTCCTTGGGGTTGTTGTTGGAGTCGTTGTCCTTGATGATATCGTACTGACGGCAGAACAGCCCGATGACAGCTGAAACACAGCAATACAGTCTGAGCCTTGATCCCAACCTCCCCACTCACATCCTCAAAGAGCAGTGAGATGCCCACAGTTGATAGAGAATCCGAGAAGAAAATCCTTGAATTTCTGGTGCCCACGCACAAGCACCACCCTCTTAGTCTTCCTCTCTGGGCTCCCCATAACCTCCTCTCCCTCTCTTCAAATTTCTGCTAATCCCTCTCAACTAAGCATCTTCCCACTCCATTTCTCTCACCCCCTTTTCTCTCAACAACCTTCACCACCTCCCACCTTCACTGAGCCCCATTCCCTCAATCATTGGTCCCCTGTCCAGCTGCTTACTCACCAGCCCACATGAGCAACACCACCACAATGATGACCACTTCCCCTGTCTGCAGTGGTCGCTCTCCATCCAGACCCTCCACTGTGATGTCACCTGAGGGGGAAGGACACAGCCTCTGGGTGTGGAGAGCAGCTAGAGGTATGTCTATGCAGACAGTGAAGGACGGAGATACTGGGGAGTAGAGTCAGGGTAGGCCCATCACAGCATTGCCCCCCCCCCTCTGGGAAGCTGTTAATGAACCAAGTGGTCACAGGCCAGAAAAGCAGGAAGGCTACGGGTCAGGCACTTGCTCACACAAGCTGCAGCTGCTGTGAACTGAGGTTGGGTAAAAGGAAGCTTAAGAGCCCTTCCTCCAAGGGATTCATTACCAGCCTGTGTACACCCAGTCGCCTGCCAACCTGCTTCCCTTCCTTTCCTGGCAGTACAACAAATTAAATCATCCTTCTCTTCATCTAAGCTAGACTGTTGCTTGCTTTGGAGAAATAAACAAGAGGCTCAAGTCTAGATAAAAAGCCAGAGCATGCAAAGCGTTAGGGAGTGGGGAATAACAGATCCTCACCTGGGCTCGAGCTGTTTGAAGGCAGCCGGTCAGAGCCCTTGAGAGTTCGGAAGTGCACCCGGGGCCCGGGGGGGCTCTCCCCGCGAAGGCCGATGCTCCTGACCTGCACCGTGTAGTCGCTGTCTTCAGCCAGGCCCCACAGGGCACAGGCCCGAGTGGTGGTGTTCACCTCGCGGATCACCCGCTGTCCCGGGCCATTCTGTCGCTTCAGAAAGACAATGAGAGGGAGAAGGGCGGCCTCACCCCACTCCCAGGCCACGGGCTCAACCCAGCACTCTTGAACACCCAAGCCAAGGGAATACGGTGGAAAGGGCAGCTGGAGGCAGGGCACACCAGCGCCCAGAGTCTCCCCCGGCTGGCAGGGAGCTGGGGTTGGTGGTGGGGCTATTCAGAGACCCAAGGACACAAGTTCGGGGAGCAGAAGGGTGACTCATACTTGCTGGGAAATGGAGTAGCCAATGACGATGTTGCCTTCTGGGACGTCCCAGGACACAGTGGCCGAGTTGGCTCTGAGGTGAGTGACTGTCACATTCACAGGAGATGGAGGCCGGTCTGTGAGTGCCGGCATGATAGCAGGTTAACAGGTTTCCACCCACAGGCTAGCTCTGGCCAATTCCCACCTCGATCTCCTTTACTCACCTGCTCGCACAAAGCCCAGGTCACAGCTGACCAGCAGGAGGACCGTGGGACTTAGATAAGGGGAGAGGGGCATCAGCGAAGCCATGGTCCCCACCGAGTCCGCTAGGAGGCACCGAGGCATCCGCTAGACATCCAGGCGGGGCTCCTGGAGATGGCAGGAGTTGGGGGTGGCGGTCAAGGGCCGTCCAGAATGCCCGTGTGGGCAACAACTCTCCCGGACGCCCCGCGGCCCAGAGCGCCCCCTTTCCCAACCTTTCCTCGCCCCCGCATCACCCAGGCGCCCCCAGTGCGCGGCTCTGCCCTGCCCACACCCACCTCCGCCGGTCCTCGCGGTCGGTCAGGCCTCGGGGGGGTGCCTAGTGGGCGACCCATCGCCCGAGTTGGTGGTGCGGCCCCTACCCCATCCCGGCCCGGGCCCGTCGAGGCGGGTAGCACGGGGCCGAGCTGCGGGCAGAGAGCGGAGGCGTAGCGAGCGCTGGTTGCAGGGCCCCCAGAGCTGGGACCGGCGGCGTAGTCTGTCCGTGAGCAAGGGCGGTGCACCGCCTGCCCGCCGGCCTGGGTGCGGGTGCGGGTGCGGGTGCGGGAGGCTGTGCGGCCGTCTCCGCCGGCGCCTGCAGCGGGATGTGACCGTTCCAGCGCGCGAGCCGCCGCCTTCTGCAGCGCTGGCCCCGCTCGCTCCGCCGCAGCCTGGCCAGACGTTCCGGCCCCCGCCCCGCTCCGCTGGGGTTCCTGCTGCCGTCATTGCCCCCGCCCCTCCCGCACCTCCCTTCTTTTCTCGGAGCTCCTCCCACGACCCTGCCCTTGGCGGACCCCCGGGTCCCATTCCTTCAGATCCCACGGCTGAGCCCGCGGGGGCGACGGGAGAGGCACTGTGTGAGGGTCTCTGGCACCCTCCCTCCTCCGATGGAATTAGCCGAGAGTGCGGGAGGGGACAGAGTGATGGAGACAATTGTTTCAAGAATCTCCTACTTGTAGACTGCGTCAGCTTTGAAGTCTTTTCTCCATTCACGACGTGGTATTTATTCCTTCAGTCTCTCTTTCATTTATTAAGCAAATATTTATTGAGGGTCTCCTATGTACCTGGAATGTTAAGAGGCTGAGATACAGCGATTATTAAGAGTCCTGGGTTTTTAGGGGGAAATTTAAAGAGCAACGACTTACCTCTCTTGTCTTACCTTTTCAACTTAACTGTGTGGCCTTGGGGAAATGGATTGATCCAGGTCTCAGGTTTCCCACCTGTAAATCAGAGTCCATAACATCACAGGGCTGTAGTGAGGATCAAATGAGACAATGTTAGGGAACGATCTTTACAAATCTTACAGCACTGTGTGCAGGAGAGATTATTAATTTGCACCAACGTGTCAGTTACTTCACTCATTCGATAACCATCTGATGAATCCTCACGTATTTTCATGCTTTGGCTGAGCATAAGATTTGGAGTCAGAACCTGGATGTGTGTGTGGTCTTCAACTGACAACTTCTGAGCTTCAATGTCATCATCTGAAAAGGGAGGATGTTAGTATTGTCCTCTTAGTGTTCCTGTACCAGATGAGATCCTGTATGGGAAAAGCGCATTGCTCAATGTAAATAAATGTTGGCTGATGTATTTAGGACAGTGCTTTGGTTTCTAATTCTTTTTGCAGCATTTCTATTTATGTGGTGCTTTCTCCTGTAATATCCGGTTCAGTGTGCACACCCCTGGGGCTCTGAAGCTTCTGTTTTCTTCCTTCTGAGAGGAGAGGGAATTGGGGCAAGTGGGGCACAGATGACTGGACGACTGTGTGCATTGAACATGTGATCAAGCCATGGCCCCAGCCCTCTGACCTCTGCTGACCCTTTGGCCTCCTGCCAGCCCTCTGACCTCTGCTGACCCTTTGGCCTCCTGATTCATTCCTGGTCCTAGAGCACTTTTGCCCAGGGACTCTCACTGACTGGGACTGGGTGTGATTCTGTACTTCCAGGCTCCAGGCCATCCAGAAAGAGGTCATTATACCAAAGGGCAAGAGTAATGAACTTTGGGTCTTCCTCTTCAGGGGCAAAGCAGGGACTGGGGAGGCTAGGTGCTTGTAAACAGGGATTCCAGAAGCTCCCCTGGGGTTACCAAATGATTTTGAGACCAGGAAAGGGTACAGGTAGAGGGCTTGGAGGGGGGCAGGGGCAGATAAAAGAGCCAGGGTACTTGGGTTAGTCATCACTGTGGCTCAGATAAGGCCCTGACCACTGGAAGCAGAGGCCGTGGGACAGAAAGGCTTGTGTGGATGCAGAGGCAGGCAGGGCAGTGTGTCCACAACATGGGACCACATCAGGCACAAAATGGTTTCAACTTGTGATTGTGGCCCGAGAGCCCCACAAATGGGAGGTGAGACCCTTCTTCATGTTGGCCTTCTGCACTGATTCCTAAATCATTTCTCATCTGTACTTCCTTCCACCTTGGGTTTCTGTTTTTCTCCTCCTCCTTCCCATCTTCCTTCCTGATCTTCTTTCACTAATAGGCCCAGAGTACCAAGTGCAGGCTAAGTCCATGGCGTGTGTGTGTGTACAAACACCGTGCCTGCTCCCACTCCTACATCCAATTTATTAGTCATGAATGAAGCTTTGGCTTCCTGTCTATATCCTTGTCCCCGCTTCCCTCTAGTTGTCTGGGTATGATGTAGTCCTGCCAATCACAGAGAAGTCAACCCACTGACCTGGGACTTGGACAAAGCAGATGTTGAGCAAATTGTTGGATTGCTGGGGCAATGTGATGCTGAGAAGGGGCAAGCCATGTCCACATACCAGGTGACCCAGACCCATGGCCTGGACACTATAAGATGCCAATTGCATCCGACTTCACCCTCTAACCTGTCAGACCACGGTCCCTAATTTTGGAAACTCCAGGAGCCCCTTCACCTCACCTCACCTGCAATCTACTGTCCTCTTCTTGTCTTCTGATTCCTGCTTGTTCCTTACATTGAATCAATTCTGACCATCATGGTGCAAATGGCTGGAAAAGTTCAGGAAGTACTGAAGGTACTAACACTCGATCTGCTCTCTGCCTAAGCTTCTGTTTCCCTCTACTTTGCTTTTGTCTTAGTCCCATTTCTCTCTTTTACAGATCTCAGTTCTCCTTTCTCCCAGGCTTCCCTCTTGAATCCTTGTTGTCATCTTATTCAGAGAGAGAGGAAGGGAGAGGAATAGAGAGAGAGAAACATCTATGAGAGAGAAACATCATTGATCAGCTGCCTCCTGCACGCCCCCTACTGGGGATCAAGCCTGGTGCCCTGACCGGGAATTGAACCAGTGATCTCTTGGTTCATGTGTTGAACCAGTGATCTCTTGGTTCATGTGTTGATGCTCAGCCACTGAGCCACACTGACCCAACTTCAATAACAATTTTAATAATAATAATCACCACCCAGCTGGCATTGCACAGTGATTAAGCAGTGACCTATGAACCAGGAGGTCACAGTTCCATTCTGGGTTAGGGCACATGCTCAGGTTGTGGGTTCAATCCCTAGTAGGAGGTGTGCAGGAGGCAGCCGATCAATGATTCTCTCTCATCATTGATGTTTCTATCTCTCTCTCCTTTTCCCTCTCCCTTCCTCTCTGAAATAAATAAAAATATATTTTTTAAAATAATTATCACCTGCATAATAACTTATCATTGACAATTTACTTTCATACCCATTGCCTTCACAAAAACTTGTGGAGCTAGTATTATTGTCTGTTTTTTTGTGTGTGTTGTTGTTTTTTCCAGATGGCAAAACAAAAACTGAGGATAACCACAGTAGTTTGCCCAAATAAACGCAGTTTTTAAAAAAACACCCATTTCAGGGTACCATGCCTACCCCAAGAATCAGCTTCAGTAATTCTGGAGTAGTGCCCCAAAATCTGTCTTTTTAAAGTGCTTCCCAGATGACTCTGAAGATCAGCCAAGTTTGGAAGCCACTGATTTAAGGAACAACTGGAAGATCTCCATGCCCACATTGTTTGGAATCCTTCATTTCACTTAGTCACAGTGCCTGAAATTAGCATCCGCTGCAGCAGATATATTTTTGGTGAAGGAAAGGCCTCCATTTAAAGGATCATGGTAAAGAGTACCTCAGACTCAATTATACTTTCGTATGAATTGCACTACAAGCTTGGGAACTGGGACTTGAGAAAAGTACCTCGGAAGGAACCCAGCGCACCCCTGTCCCCAAGACCACCCCTAAATACACAACGCTGCTCTTGAGTGATCGACAGGCTTTCTCTGGAATGCCTCCAGGGACAGGAAACCCTCAGCTTTATCAGGTGGCCCACTCCAATGGTTTATTTAGCAGAGTTAAGCCTGGCTGTACATCGGAATCTCCAATGGATGCTTTCAAACAATAGACATTTCAGGGCTTTACCCCAAACCTAGCCCAGAACTCCCACACAAAGGGCTAGAATCAGTTTGTTCTTTGTTTTTTTTAGCACTCCCAAGGCAGCTTACCCTCAGCTTTCTGTTTGTTTGTTTTTTGTTTTTTAACCCTCACCCAAGGATAGAGTTTAATATGCTGACCTTCTCTGAGATCAAAGTAGCCATTTAGAGAGAGAAAAAGAGGGGTGGGATTTGGGGGCACAGGACTCTCAGGAATGGGGAACACAGAGGGAGCCTCTGATTGTAGGTTCTGTTCCATCTTGTCTAAATTCCTGCCATTGTATGCCAACGAAAATGTTGTAAATCAAATCCTATTTTCTCATTTCCCTTTTCACTTTAAAATGTGTTATTTCCATCCATTTTAGAGACAGGTCTCTTAAATCAGTAGTTATAAAACACCTAAATGGCTAGAGTAGTTTCTGTGTTTTTTTTCTTTATTGATTAAGGTATTACATATGTGTCCGTATCCCCCACTTGCCTCTCCCCTCTCCCCCCTTCCTCTCCACCCCCGCTCATGCCTTCACTCCCCTGCTGTCTGTGTCCATTGGTTATACTTATATGCATGCATACAAGACCTTTGGTTGATCTCTCCCCTTTATCCCACCCTCCCCTACCTTCCCTCTGAGGTTTGATGGTCTGATCGATGCTTCTCTGTCTCTGGATCTGTTTATGTTGTTCATTATATTCCACAAATGAGTGAGATCATGTGATATTTATCTTTCTCTGACTGACTTATTTCGCTTAGAATAATGCTTTCCAGTTCCATCCATGCTGTTGCAAATAGTAGGAGTTCCTTCCTTTTTATAGCAGCGTAGTATTCCATTGTGTAGATGTACCACAGTCTTTTAATCCACTCATCTGCTGATGGGCACTTAGGCTGTTTCCAAATCTTAGCTATGGTGAATTGTGCGGCTATGAACATAGGGGTGCATATATCGTTTCTGATTGGTGTTTCTAGTTTCTTGGGATATATTCCTAGAAGTGAGATCACTGGGTCAAATGGGAGTTCCATTTTTAGTTTTTTGAGGAAACGCCATACTGTTCTCCACAGTGGCTGCACCAGTCTGCATTCCCACCAGCAGTGCACAAGGGTTCCTTTTTCTCTGCATCCTCACCAGCACTTGTCGTTTGTTGATTTGTTGATGATAGCCATTCTGACAGGTGTGAGATGGTACCTCATTGTCATTTTGATTTGCATCTCTCAGATGATTATTGACTTTGAGCATGTTTTCATATGTCTTTCGGCCTTCTGTATGTCCTCTTTCGAAAAATTTATTTAGGTCCATTGCCCATTTTTTGATTGGATTGTTTATCTTCCTTTTGTTAAGTTGTATGAGTCCCCTGTAAATGTTGGAGATTAAACCCTTATTGGAGATAACATTGGCAACTATGTTCTCCCATGCAGTGGGCTTTCTTTTTTTATTGATGGTTTCTTTTGTTGTGCAGAAGCTTTTTATTTTGATGTAGTCCCATTTGTTTATTTTCTCTTTAGTTTCCATTGCCCTAGGAGCTGTATCGGTGAAGATATTGCTTCAGCATGTGTCTGAGATTTTGCTGCCTGTGGATTCTTCTAAGATTTTTATGGTTTCCTGTCTTACGTTTAAGTCCTTTATCCATTTTGAGTTTATTTTTATGTATGGTGTAAGTTGGTGGCCTAGTTTCATTTTTTTGCATTTTTTTTGTTTGTTTTTTAATCCTCACCCAAGGATACATTTATTGATTTTAGAGTGAGAAAGGGGGAGAGGGGAAGTAAATGAAGAGAGAGAGAGAGAGAGAGAGAGAGAGAGAGAGAGAGAGAGAGAGAGAAACATCAATTGGTTGCCTCTCTTATGCACCCCAACTGGGAACCAAACCCACAGCCTAGGTATGTGCCCTGACCAGGAATTGAACCCATGACCTTTGGGTATATGGGACGATGCTTCAGAGCCACACTAGCCAGGGCTAGTTTCTGTTTAAAGGAGTTTGTGCTGCCCAGCCAACGTGGTTCAGTGGTTGAGCATCGACCTATGAACCAGGAGGTCACAGTTTGATTCCCAGTCTGGGCACATGCCCGGGTTACGAGCTTGATCTCCAGTGTGGAGGCTGTGGGAGGCAGCCAATCAATGATTCACTCTCATCGTTGATGTTTTCTGTCTGTCTCTCTCTCCCTTTCCCTTCCTCTCTGAAATAATATACATACATACATACATACATACATACATATATATGTATTTAAAAAAATAAGTTTGTGCATCTGTGTGTAGAAAGTATTAACTAAAGTATTAATGGTGGATTGCTTTAGGTCTCATTTATATATTTCAATTTCATATATAGACTTTAAAAAAAAAGGAATGCAGTTTCATTCTTCTGCCTTATTAATCCTCTCCAAAAATTGAGGTGGGCCTCCTACTAGTAAGCCTCCAGTGCTCCTGTTCCTTTTTTCTCTAGATTTGGATGTGTATCCCTAGCATCCTCTGCCCTTCCTTCACAAAGGCCTTAGCCCAATCCCTGCTCCTCTGTGCCAGTGATGGGCACATCTGTGACATTCTCCTTCATCTTCCTCTTGTGAGATAGGAAGGCAGGAATTCCATATTACGCACAAGTTCCACATCTTTCATCTCCCAGATGCTCATCTCTCCTCCGGTCTGCAATTGTTTTACTTTTAATCTCCTTTTCTCAGACACTGGGAATCGAACCTGAGATCCTTTGGTGGCGGGCTGGTGCTCCAACCACTGAGCACACCAGCCAGGGCTCTTATTAGTCTTTGTTTCTATATTTTTGTAGATGTTTTCTATGTAGAGACATTTTACTTACATTTTTATATAGTCCAATCTATCAATTTTTATGTGTTTTTTGTGTTTTGCTTGATTCAAGTTTTTATCTTTCTAAGTAAATGTATTGAAATTGTTTGAAATAAGGAGGCTTCCATGAGGGCTTGTAAATCTTTAGTTGTCGAAATATTTTTGATGTAAACTCCCCCACACTTTCATTTTGAAAAATTTCAACTTACAGAAAAATTGCAAGAATCAGACAATAAACACTCACATGCTTTCCCTAGCTTCACCAAACAGCATTTTCACACATCTGCTTCATCTCTCTTCCCCACTGAATCATTTGAGAGATAATTGGAGATATGATGACACTTGACACAAATTGCTTGTGTCCCTTATGAACAAGGGCATTCGCCTACATAACTATAATATAATTATCACACAAGGAAAATTACAATTAAGACAGTACAATTATCTGATATATAGACCATATTCAAATTTCCACAATTATCTCTGTAATGTTTTTATTTTCCAGATCCAAGATCCAATCAAGGATAACACATTGCATTTAGTTATAGGTCCCTTTAGTTTCCTTTAATCTAGATGAGTTCCTCAGCTGTTTGTCTTTCATGACGTTGATATTTTATAATTCTAGACCAACTGTTACCTAGAATGCACCTCATTTTGGACTTGCCTGATTCTTTCTTCATTATATTCAGGTTAAATTTTGTGGCAGCAGTACTGCACAGAGGAGCCTGTGTCTTTATCAGTGTATCCCACCAGGAGGTGCCTGATAGCAGCCTGTCCCCCCCCCCTTTTTTATTGATTTTTTACAGAGAGGAAGGGAGAGAGATAGAGTTAGAAACATTGATGAGAGAGAAATATTGATCAGCTGCCTCCTGCACACCTCCCACTGGGGATGTGCCCACAACCAAGGTACATGCCCTTGACCGGAATCGAACCTGGGACCCTTCAGTCCACAGGCTGACGCTCTATCCACTGAACCAAACCGGTTACTAGCCTGTCCCTTTATTGGTCATCTATGTTTGGTCATTTGGTCAAAATGATGTTGATTAGATTTCCTCATATTCTAGTCCTCAGCAGTCTTTCATCCAATGGTTTTAGCATCCACTGATGATTCTTGTTTGAATCAATCATGACCATGGTCATTTTAAAATGGTAATTTTTCTATTTTTATGCTTCCATCTACATTTATTAGTTGGCATTCTTCTGTAAAGAAAGCCTTTCTCTTCCCTCCCTACCCCATCTACATTTGTTGAGTATCAATATAGACTCATGAATTTTTGTTGCTGTTGTTGTTAAATGTGTTTTAATCCATTCCTGTCATTACTCATTTTAATGCTCAGAAAGACTACTCATTCAAGCTGGCCCCTGTATCCTTGTGACATATCATATCCACATTAGTATTTAACACTCTTTGCTGTGTTTCTTTTTGGGGAAAAATCCCCTTTTCTCTTATGCAAAGGGTAGCATACTATATTCTTTTCTGCCTTGTGTTTTGCTTAACTGAAAATCACTCCACTTCAGTTTATAAATCTCTTCTTTATTATTATTTACGTGCATGTATGTGTATAAGTACAATAGTTTACCCAGTCATCTCCTATGTAGGAGCACAAAAATGATGTTCCAGGTTCACCATGTACTTTTCCTAGTTCCAGTCCTGGAAAAAGCTATTTTCCAAGGAGTTCTAGTTGTTGTTACTAGAGATTGCTATTTAGAAACCTAGGTGCTAGGTATGCACACTGCTACTGGTATGTCCTTGCCTCTAAGCCCTTTCAGTAGAAAGAACAAGGATATTCATTATATATATATAATCCCCTCTGTTCCTTTAATGGACTCCTATTACCCTCAAAGTGTGGTAATAGATGTTATACAAAAGTTATACAAAGGTATGAAAAGGGTACTACAGGGGTACAGAAAAGAGGTCTTCAGTTCTGCCTAAGAGGGGAGTCAGGAAAAAGAGGGAGGAGTTCTTTGAATTAGGTCTTGAAGGATGAATAGGAGTTTTGGGGGTCAGGCTGAAGGCTTCTCTCTGCTCTTGCCTCATCTCATTACAATTTCTGGTCTTGATAACTCCTTTCTATTCTTGCATCCAACCTGGAGGCTTCTGACTTCTATACTGAATGCTCTAGCTCAGTGGTTCTCAACCTTGGCTGCACATTAGAATCACCTAGGAATCTTTTTAAAATCCTGATTTCTGGGCCTCATCCTCCGGAAATTCTGTTTGTTTGTGGGGTATTTTTTGTTGTTTTTTTAAAAAATATTTTATTGATTTTTTATAGAGAGGAGGGGAGAGAGAGAGAGAGTTAGAAACATCGATCAGCTGTCTCCTGCACATCCCCCACTGGGGATGTGCCTGCAACCCAGGCACATGCCTTTGACCCGGAATCGAACCCGGGACCCTTCAGTCCGCAGGCCGACGCTCTATCCACTGAGCCAAACCGGTTTCAGCTGTATGTTTGTTAATAATGTTGTGGCCTCACCCCATAACAAAGAAACAGAATTTCCGGAGGATGAAGCCCAGAAATCAGGATTTAAAAAAGATTCCCAGGTGATTCTAATGTGCAGCCAAGGTTGAGAACCACTGCTAGCTCCTCCAGGGTTCGTCCTCATTGATGACCTCACATTTTCAGGCTTCAGTTCGCCCTGTCTCCCCACAGGTGATACCTGTAGTCCTGATGAGCCTCCTAATCTGGTGCTCCCTCCCAGAGGCCCAGGCACAATGGGCTGCAGCTCCCTCTATCTGTGAGACTGTCAGGAGCGCCCTCACTGGGCCAGGCTGAAAGTTCAGCACCAACCCCCTGGAGACCTTAGAGCAGTGGTTCTCAACCTGTGGGTCGCGACCCCTTTAGGGGTCGAACGACCCTTTCACAGGGGTCGGCTAAGGCCATTGGAAAACACATATATAATTACATATTGTTTTTGTGATTAATCACTATGCTTTAATTATGTTCAATTTCTAACAATGAAATTGGGGTCACCACAACATGAAGAACTGTATTAAAGGGTCAGGCATTAGGAAGGTTGAGAACCACTGCTCTAGAGCCTGCCCGCAGGGAACTGGTGTTTCTTTGTGGTGAAGCCCAGCCCAGCCCTGCCAGTAGGGGGTTGTTGGGCCAGAAGTAGGTGTGGTGGGGGGAGAGGCCCAGTCTCCAGGGGCACCAGCAGCCAAGGGTGGGGAGAAAGAGTCTCTCTACTTTAGGGGAGTTCATGCCCTTGACCCTGTGGCCTCTGCTTTCACTGGCATATTTTGATTTCAGAAGAAAAAACTAAATGTCGCCCTAGGTGGTTTGGCTCAATGGATAGAGCATCCGTCTGTGGACTGAAGGGTCCCAGGTTCGATTCCGGCCAAGGGCACATGCCTGGGTTGCGGGCTCGATCCCCAGTAGGGGGCGTGCAGAAGGCAGCCAATCAATGATTCTCATCATTGATGTTTCTATCTCTCTCTCCCTCTCTCTTCCTCTCTGAAATCAATAAAAAAAATATATATATAAAAAAACAAAAACAAACAAAACCCCCCGAAATGTCTTGTTTTGGAAAGTTAACTTTCCAATTTAGTAGATCAGAGTCAGTATATCAGACGCGGGACAAGATGGGTGGCATGGGTTGTTCCCAACATCAGGTTTGTTTACTTCTCCCCTGACCCCCAATCCCATTTCACTGGCCTCTGACCCAAACCTATTTCAGCATCTCTATATTCCCTGTCTCCAACATGTAGGTACACACACACACACACACACACACACACACACACACACACTCCACTCCAAAATAACATAAGGAGAGGAGGGAACAGATAATTCTAAGGGATGAAGTTGTGTTCCCAACACAGGACACCCAGAAAAAGACAATCCCACTTAGGCATGCCAGGATCTTTATCACTAGAATGAATGTTACATCCACACATTAGACCATGAATTGAGAGTTGCAGCCCCTGACCAGTATTTCTAAGGTGAACATGAGGAACTCTAGGGGGGCTGAAACCCTTTACTGGTGGGACCCAACAAATACTACAGACGCCAGTCTGTACATTTTAGATCTCAGTTGCCACCAGTTTTGATAAATCAAAGTCACCCTCTCTCATCCCAGACCCATGCCAGCTCTTCAGTGCCTATGATACATTACTCTGATAGTAGAGAGTTGGCTCCCCCTTGTGCCTGAGAAATACCCAACTAATAGACACCCAGGAATTCGGGACAAAACCTCTCTGAAGCTCATGTAAACCTTTTTAGGGAGGAGGGTGACTGCTAAGTAGTCAAACAGATTTTGGTTTTATGAGTATAGAGTAGTTAACCGTTTAAAGGCTCTCCACATACCTGTGGGCCTCCAGTCTCTATCATCTGAACTCTCTTTTCCTTTCTATATCTACATTTACATTAGATCTTTTTAAAAAATATATGTTTTTATTGATTTCTGAGAGGAAGGGAGAGGAGAGATAGAAACATCAATGATGAGAGAGAATCATTGATCAGCTGCCTCCTGCACAACCCATATTGGGGATCGAGCCTATAACCCAGACATGTGCCCTGACCAGGAATCGAACGGTGACCTCTTGGTTCATAGGTTGATGCCCAACCACTGAGCCATGTCGGCTGGGCTACGTTAGATCTTAACCAATGCCCTTTCCTCAACCACCACCGCTCCCATAGTGCCTTCAGCCTATCATCCCTTTGGTTTTCATATTCTGCAAACACGTCTTCCTAACTCTACACCTCGAGATGGGTAAAATTAGGAAAGGATCCTGCAAAGACTCTCTGTTTCTTTTTCCCCGCAACTCTCTCTGTGTGCCTTCACTGGGTAAAGTCCTCTCTCATCTTGGCATCATGAGCAGGGTCAAGTCAGAGAAGAGACCCAGCTTTCTAGGCCAGGGAAGCTAAGCAGCCCTTCATCCTATTGATGAGGCCAACATGTGCAGTGGCCCCACTCCCACGTGTGGAATGGATCTGATACAGAATCAGATTCCCCAAGGCTAGATACAGGAGGACTCTAGAAATCCAGAAGGTTTTCTTTTTGATTCCCAAGTTCTTGGTACAAAGACATCAAGTGAATTAAATTCTTATACAACTGTATATGATATTCAGGTGTTTTGAACAACATGGAGGACTGCTCATCTTGGGGGACTTTAGAGCCTGGCTACACTCTGCCACTGTGGAGGAGACAAAGATGACTAAGATCTGACCTCTATCCCTAGGAACTCACAAGCACATGATGTAAGCAATTGCAATATGAGAATGAGAGTTGAAGAGGATTGGGACAGTAGGCTAGGTGCAGAGAGCTGCCAGAACTGTTTGGGGAGATTACATGATTGGCCAAGAATCAAGGGAAATTTTGGGAAAAGGTGGTGGAGGTGGCGTGAGGGAACACCCAAAGAAAACCTGAAGGATCAAATAGTTCTAATTTTATGCAAACTCTTTCAGGGCATTCAAAAAGAGGAACCATGCCTCAATTCACAAGTCTAGCATAACCTTGACACCAAAAAATCTGAAGAACAGAAGAATGAGAGAGGAAATTTACAAGCTGATCTCACTCATGAAAATAGGTAACAAAAATCCTAAACAAACTATTAGCAAGTAGAATGCAGCAATATAGTTTAAGACAAATACCCAGTTAGCTTATGCAAATGTGTACACAAGTTAGTAATTATTAATAATCAGAAACATTTAGGTTAAAACCACAATGAAATACTATTACCGCATATACCAGATTGGCTAAAATTAAAGAGCCTGACAATACCACATGTTAGCATGAGAGCAAGAACTGTCTGCCATTCACCACTGGTGGAAATGTCAATATAACCACTTGGGAAAATAGTTTGCCACTGTCTACTAACTTTAAGGTACATATACTCTATAACCTAGCAAGTCCACTCCTAGGTAGATCCCCTAGAGCAGGGATCCTCAAAGGGTAGCCCCTGGACCAACAGCATGAGCATGAGCATCACCTAGAAACTTACTAGGAATGCAAAATTCCTGCACCCACTCCAAAGTTACTCAATTGGCAACTCTAGGGCCCAGCAACCTGTATTTAAGAAGCCCTCTAGAGTCTAGATGATTCTTACGCATGTTAAAGCTTGAGAAACACTGCTATGGAGAAGTAGGAATGTAAGTCCACCAAGGTACATGAACAAGAATGTTTTTAACAACATTGTTTATAATAGTCAAACACAGAAAACAAGCCAAATGTTCATCAATACAATGGATAAATAAGTTATGCCATGGTTATATAATGCAGTGCAATAATAAAAACAAATGAATGTCAGCTGTGCAAAATAGCATGAATGACTCTCAACCATAATGGTGAGTAAATACTTAAGACACAAAGAATACATTTTCATATACATATAGAAAAAGGTTCTTGTTAAACTCTACCTATATATTTTAAGAACCAAAACTGTACCTTCAGCCATAATCTTTTCTTAGCACTCTGGGCTGGCATATAACTAGTACCTGCTACGTAGTGTGTGCTCAGTGTGACATCTTATTCCTTATAATAATAATTTTTTTATCTTTATTTTATTTTGTTAAGTTTTGTTTTTTTACTTAGGAGTAGGATATTCTTTTTTAAAAAATATGTTTTTATTGACTTCAGAGAGGAAGGGAGAGGGAGAGAGAGATAGAAACATCAATGATGAGCGAATCATTGGTTGGCTGCCTCTTGCATGTCCCCTACTGGGGATCGAGTCCGAAACCCAGGCATTTCCCCTTGACCGGAATCAAACCCGACCCTTCAGTTTACAGGTCAACGCTCTATCCACTGAGCCAAGCTGGCTAGGGCTATCTTTATTTTTATTGTTATAATCTATATAGTGACTGCAGAGTATTTCATAATATGAATATACCATATTATTTAACCTCTTCCTTGTTGATGGGCTTTTCAAGAATATTACTTTGGTTGCCCCAATATTTTGTCTCCTTGTTTGGGGACTTTGGGGGCTGTTTTCTGGGAAACAGGGCACAGAACAGGTGGCAGCAGAGACAGACTCAGACTCAGAGGTATGAAAATTCTATGAGGTAAGAGACCATGAATGTCTTTTTCTAAGACCTTGTCTGCTATTCAAGTTATTTAATTGAATTGATTTTCCAGGTTAACTTTTCTCTAAGGAAAAAAAAAAATGTCCTGGCCTATTTTATTTATCTTTGTTAGAGCATGAGTTGATTCCTTGCAAATTTTGTTTACAGTGAATTAACCACAGAGAATCCAGTCAACTGGGTGTAATGACAAGATAAATGAGACCATGGATTCTGGAGTAGGGTGAGCCTTTAAGGCAGTGGTTCTCAACCTTCTGGCCCTTTAAATACAGTTCCTCATGTTGTGGCCCAATCATAAAATTATTTTCGTTGCTACTTCATCACTGTAATGTTGCTACTGTTATGAATCGTCATGTAAATATCTGATATGCAGGATGGTCTTAGGCGACCCGTGTGAAACGGTCGTTCGACCGCCAAAGGGGTCGTGACCCACAGGTTGAGAACCGCTGCTCTAAGGTCATTTAATTTCCCTATATGACACCTCTTGTCTGTCTCAATGCAACAGCAACTAAGAAGAAATGTGTCAAGGCTTAGAGTAAGGAAAGCATATAGCTCACATTTTCTGAGAGTACCTACTTAAGATATCCTAGCTTTCTCAAATGTACTTGACCCATTGTAACTTGTGATTTGGAACATATGACACCATACCTGGATCACTAGCGAATAACTGGCTCCAGAGAAGATGCTTGTAGGGCAGGACAGGCCGCTTGGGAGTCCTGCTCCTTTGAAACCTTGCCTCCATACTCTCTACTTGATGACAAGTTTTCCAGCCCGATTCTAGAAGAGTCGTAAAAGTATTGGCTGTCAAAGCAAAGACTGTGGGCAGCTGCTGGAAGGAGCAGCAGATGGGCATGGCTCAGAGACGAGACTCAAGCAGCATGTACAGTGACCTGTCAGGTTTACCTTGCAATGTCCATTGTGATGTCATATGGAGTCACAGGCTTGAGAAAGAAAACTGTTTGACGGAGAGGGGCATGGAGTTGAGTAATGGCGCTGACATGGGGGCTGGCCCTTCCACTGCCATCACATGTCAGTCTTCTACTATTATTTGGTCTCCTTGTTTGGGGGCTTTGGGTGCTGTTTTCTGGGAAACAGAGCTCAGAACAGATGGCAGCAGAGACAGGCTCAGAGGTATGTGATGCAACACCCTCTTGAAATTCACTGCTCCCTGCCCCTACCCCTGGAGCAATAGAAACTCCCACATCTTGGGCCATGGGGGAAATTGGATGGGGGGGGGGGGAAGAGGGGAGTGCTTTTGTGTCATTCTGCTAAAAGCAACTAAACAAACAAAACCTCTCAGCAGCATTTCCCAACCTTTTCTGACTCTCAAACTTTTTTTTTATTTTCATAATTTGTCAACCCCCATAGGAATTTAAAAATCATTTTATCCCTTTTCCATAATATATAAATGATTTTAAGTCAGGGGTGGGCAAACTTTTTGACTCGAGGGCCACAATGGGTTCTTAAACTGGACCGGAGGGCCGGAACAAAAGCATGGATGGAGTGTTTGTGTGAACTAATATAAATTCAAAGTAAACATCATTATATAAAAGGGTACGGTCTTTTTTTTCAATAGTTTTATTCATTTCAAATGGGCCGGATCCGGCCCCCGGGCCGTAGTTTACCCACGGCTGTTTTTAGTGAATAGTATTATATTCAGACTAGAGGCCCAGTGCACAAAAATTTGTGCACTGGGGGGGGGTCCCCTCAGCCCGTCCTGTGCCCTCTCGCAGTCTCAGACCCCTTGAGGGATGTCCACTTGCTGACTTAGGCCCGCTTCCCGGGGGATTGGGCCTAAACTGGCAGTCAAACATCCCTCTGGCATCCCGGGATCCCTAGGGGGATGTCCACTTGCCAGCGGGGAGCAGGCCTAGGCTGCAGTTGGACATCCTTAGCACTGCTGAGGAGCCAGGAGAGGCTTCTACCACCACCACCGTGCTGGCAGCCGTCAACCTGGCTTGTGGCTCTGTGGGAGCACACTGACCACCAGGGGGAAGCTCCTGCATTGAGCATCTCTGCTCCCTGGTGGTTAGTGTGTGTCATAGTGACCAGTCATTCCCAGTCATTCTGCTGTTAGGGTTAATTTGCATATTACCCTTTTATTATATAGGATAGAGGCCTGGTGCACAGGTGGGGGCCAGCTGGTTTGCCCTGAAGGGTGTCCTGGATCAGGGTGGGGGTCCCTCTGGGGTGCCTGGCCAGCCTGAGTGATGGGCTGAGGGCCATTTTCAGGCTGGCCACACCCTCTTCAGGGTGGAGGTCCCCGCTGGGTTGCCTGGCCAGTCTGGGTGAGGGGCTGATGGCAGTTTGTAGGCTGGCCACACCCCCTTCACGGTGGAGGTCCCCGCTGGGTTGCCTGGCCAGTCTGGGTGAGGGGCTGATGGCAGTTTGCAGGCTGGCCACACCCCTTCAGGGTAGGGGTCCCTACTGGGGTGCCTGGCCAGTCTGGGTGAGGGGCTGAGGGCCATTTCCAGGCTGTCCATGCCCCTGGCTACCCAAGCTCCCAGTCTCTCCTTTTTTCTTTTTTCTGGGATTTATTTATCTTCTATAATTGAAACTTTGTATCCTCAAGCGCAGCCCAGGGCTGCCTAGGGCAGGCAGGAAGCTTGGCTTCCTCCATCACTGGGGGCAACCCAAGCCTCCTGCTCATTCCAGCTCTGTGGCTGCTGCCATATTAGTTGGGTTAATTTGCATACTTGCTCCTGATTGTTTGGTGGGTGTGGCTTGAGCGTAGCAGAGGGATGGTTAATTTGCATGTTTCTCTTTTATTATATAGGATTGTTTACTGCTTGTATATGGAAATACGACTGATTTTTGTATTCCATTGATATTGTATCTTGTAACTTTGCTAATTTATTAACTCTAATAGTTTGTGTGTATTCATTAGGCTTTTCTGTAAATAAGATTGTTGTATGTGAATAGGGGTAGTTTTATGCCGGGGTGTTTCTCAGCATCTAGAAGGGTTCCGGGATCTGGAGAAGGGCTGTGCGTAAATTAATAAAGAGACTAGGCATGAAATATAAATTTGGGAATACATGGGGGAGCCAGAGGAGACCTGGCTATTTATATTTATATTTATATTTATATTTATATTTATATAAAGATATATGCAAATCTTTAGGTTTGGGGAAATGCTTTCAGCTATTCCAGCAGGCAATAACATGTATCTCAGCCCTGCTGAATATAGAAGCCCATCAACCTTTTGATGAAACTTCTTACATTTATAACATGGTGGAATTAGTCTCCAGCCGTTTTACTTTTTCATTTCTAATTTGGATGTGTTTTATTTATTTTCTTACCTACTTGCTCTGGCCAGAGCTTCCAGTACAATGTTAAAGAGAAGTAGTGAAAGCAGTCATAACTGATTTGTTCCTCATTTTAGAGAGAAAACTTTCAGTCTTTCACTTTTGGGTATGGTATTAGATGTGGGTTTTTCATAAACGCCATTTATCACGTTGAGGAAGTACCCTTCTAATCCTAGTTTGCTGCATGTCTTTAAAATCATAAATGGGCATTAGATTTTATCAAGTTCTTTTCCCACATCAACTGAAATAATGATGTCAGCTTTCCCCCTTAATATTATTATTATCATTTTTAAATATTTTTATTGATTTCAGAGAGGAAGGGAGAGGGAGAGAGAGATAGAAACATCAATGATGAGAGAGAATCACTGATCGACTGCCTCCTGCAGGCCCCAAACTGGGGATCAAGCCCGCCACCTGAGGCATGTGCCATCATGGGGAATCAAACCAGTGACCGACCTCCTGGTTCATAGGTCATGCTGGTAGGGCAATGATATGTGTTTTAAAGTACATATGATTTTTGTTGTTGTTAATCCCCACCCAAGGATATGTTTCTATTAATTTTTAAAAAGAGTGGAAGGTTATGGGAGAGAACGAGAAGTATTGATGTGAGAGAGACATATTAATTGTTTGCCTTCTGGGAATCGATTCAGCAACCAAGGTACGTGCCCTTAGACCAGAATCAAACCCTGGACCCTTCAGTTTGTGGGCTGACACTCTGTCCACTGAGCCAAACCAGCTAGGGCTACAGTACATGTCTTTTAACAATGTCTGTACTGATTGACTGTGAGTTTGTTTCTATTGCCCATGTTTATCTCTTAGTTTTCAACCATTTAGTCTTATATTTTAGTATTCATGGCAATTTTTTATTGAATACCAGGTATGTTATATGTAAAGTTACTTTTCTCCAGACATTAGAGTTATTTTTTTAAAATACATTTTTATTGATTTCAGAGAGGAAGGGAGAAGGGAGAGAGAGATAGAAACATCAATGATGAGAGAGAATCACAGATCGGCTGCCTCCTGCACGCCCCCTACTGGGGATCAAGCCTGCAACCCGAGCATATGCCCTTGCCGGAATAGAACCCGGGACCCTTCAGTTCACAGGCCGATACTCTATCCACTGAGCCAAACCAGCTAGGGCATTAGAGTTATTTTTGCTTCCAGAAGTCATTTAGAGTAGAGAAACTCATCTTAATCCAATTAGGGATTAAATTTATCAGAGGATAAACTTCAATTAAAAAAATTATTTAAACCATATGAGTTTCAGTTTTTGCGCCTAGTTTATTTCAGGTATATTCCTATTCCTAGGTATAACCCTTTGGAAGTCTCAACTGAAAGTCTGAAATATTTATTATATAACATATAATAAATATTGTATTTATTATTACTCCTAGTCATTTTTTATTCATCTATCTCCATAAAACCCCTGAGCACTTTGTTTAGCTGCTTAGCCTTGGCATGACAATTGGCAAATGCTTTGAGGGGGCAATCTGGGCTTACTTCTCTACAATTCCTTTTTTTCTCTGGGATCTTGGGCTTCTATGGTCCTTGATGCCTTGAAAGCTCTTCAATGACTTCAAATAGATATTTAAATTTTTGTGTGTCCAGCTTTTCTAGATATTTTCATTTGGAGGATTCAAACAATTATTATAAACAGAAATCCTGGATTAAATTTTTATCTCAATTTTCCCTCTTCTACTAGCTTAAAAGTTATGTATTTCGTTCCTATTTTTCCAGTGGTTACTCCAAGAATTACAATATGCATACTTACCCAGTTCTCTGTTCAGAAGTATTTTATTAATGCTGATAAATCCATCCTTTGAGGTTTTAATTTCAGCACTGCATTCTTAATTTTTAGAAATAACATTGGATTTTCTTTCAAATTTATCAGATCACTTTTTATGGTTTTCTGTTCCTTATAAATATATTTAAGCTTGTCTTTTATTTCTTTAAATGTAATATACATTGTTGTTTTCTACTCTATCTAGATCTGATGATTCCAATACTTGGCATCTCTGTAGGTTTGTTTCTGCAGAAATAATCCATTCAATAAAATATAATATTCATGGATTTTTTTTTGAGGCCTAGGATAAAGATCTTCCTTAGAGAGTATTTCAATTGCTTTTCACTATGGCAGCATCAATCCAGGACCACTTTAAATTCATGGTTTGAGAGTTTTTGGGAACCATGTAGATGATGTGAACTTGAGCGGCAAATTACACAAAAGTCAACCTATGGTTACAACTTCCCAAGGACTTCCCTTTAGCTCTCTGAACTTCTCAGTGTCATGAGGTTCCAGCTGAATGTGGCAGGGTCTTCTACTGGATATTTATTTATTTGCCTTATGGTTTGTATTTTTAAAAAAATACATTTTATTGATTTTTTACAGAGAGGAAGGGAGAGGGATAGAGAGTTAGAAACATCAACGAGAGAGAAACATTGATCAGGTGCCTCCTGCACACCCCCTACTGGAGATGAGCCCTCAACCAAGGTAAATGCTCTTGACGGGAATCTAACCTGGGACTCTTTAGTTTGCAGGCCAACGCTCTATCCACTGAGCAAACCGGTTAGGGCTATGGTTTGTATTTTTGAAGTTTTCATTAAAAAGTTCTTCTGTGGCCCTGACCTGTTTGGCTCAGTGGATAGAGCGTCGGCCTGTGGACTGAAGGGTCCCAGGTTTGATTCCGATCAAGGGCATGTACCTTGGTTGCGGGCATATCCCCAGTGGGGGGTGTGCAGGAGGCAGCTGATTGATGTTTCTCTCTCACCAATGTTTCTAACTCTCTATCCTTCTCCTTTCCTCTCTGTAAAAACTCAATAAAATATATTTAAATAGCCGAACCGGTTTGGCTCAGTAGATAGAGCATTGGCCTGCGGACTGAAGGGTCCCGGGTTCGATTCCGGTCAAGGGCATGTACCTTGGTTGCGGGCACATCCCTACTGGGGGGCGTGCAGGAGGCAGCTGATCGATCTCTCTCATCGATGTTTCTAGCTCTCTATCTCTCTCCCTTCTTCTCTGTAAAAATTCAATAAAATATATTAAAAAAAATATTTAAATACAGTTCCTCATGTTGTGACCCAACCATAAAATTATTATTATTTTTTTTTGCCTACTTTTGGTATTTTACATTTTTACTAAGAATTTAACCACTTTGCCCTAGCTGGCCTGGCTCAGGGGATAGAGCATCAGCCCTCTGACTGAAGGGTCCCGAGTTCAATTCCAGACAAGGGCATGTACCTTGGTTGTAGATTCTCTGGCCCTGGTTGGGGTGCCTGCAGGAGGCAACCAATTGATGTGTCTCTCTCATATCGATGTTTCTCTCCGTTTCTCCCTCTTCTTTCCACTCTCTCTAAGAATCAATGGAAAAATATCCCCGGGTGAGGATATTTAAAAAAAAAAAGAATGTAACCACGTCATCAAATATTTCTCATTTATTAAGGTATAATTATTCAAACTGTTTTCCTTCTCCTTTCTCTTCTCCAATTTCCAAAAAAGATTTTATATTTATTTTTGCCTTTTGCCAGGACTTTTATTTTCTTTTTGAGGGTTACTGACTACAAAGTGAGCATAAATTAGTATTCCAAACCAGTATGAGGATAGACTATTGGATAAAATTCTTTGAGAAGGTTGTGAGTTTTCCCCCCACCTACCCAGAGGTTAAGCTTCATAAGCTCAAAGGATATTTGTTTACTTTATTCAGCATTTCCAAGTGCTTTTGTAGTGGGGGATTATTTAGGTCTGTGATATGTAGCGGTCATTTTGAGATAAATATATAGAAAGATCATTTGTAAATATATTAGCCTGTATTTTAACATCAGTTTTCCTATTGTTTGATGTTTTTAATCAATGGCATATTATGGACATAAAAAATATATGACTAAGTATAAAATCAATTTAAAACTGTTTAAAAGTGCCCTGACCAGTTTGGCTCAGTGGCTAGACGCAGCCGTGGGCAAACTACGGCCCGCGGGCCGGATCCTGCGCGTTTGAAATGAATAAAACTAAAAAAAAAAAAAAAGACCGTACCCTTTTGTGTAATGATGTTTACTTTGAATTTATATTAGTTCACACAAACACTCCATCCATGCTTTTGTTCCGGCCCTCCGGTCCAGTTTAAGAACCCATTGTGGCCCTCAAGTCAAAAAGTTTGCCCACCCCTGGTAGAGTGTCGGCCTGTGGACTGAAGAGTCCCAGGTTCGATTCCGGTCAAGGGCATGTACCTTGGTTGCAGGCACATCCCCAGTAGGGGGTGTGCAGGAGGCAGCTGATGGATGTTTCTCTCTCATGGATGTTTCTAACTCTCTCTCCCTCTCCCTTCCTCTCTGTAAAAAATCAATAAAATATATTTAAAAAAAACCCAAACTGTTTAAAAGTTAAAACTACCACTGTGCTAGGGGTATTCAACCGAGTAATAAATTGAGTGATTGAATAATGTGGACATTCATGAATTCCTCAGTAATTGTTGTGGAAGCTCTTTTAATATACTCTCAGAGACTGATGTTCTAGTTTAAAGGGAAGGAATAAAAAATTGTTTTAGGATTTGAAATGGTAACAAATGTCATTTTTGCTTTTAAAATGATGGAGAACACCCTTGCAAAAACCCAGGAGTTTACTAACTACTGGTTGGGAAATTCTATAAACCAAATAAAAATGCTATACTTGGCATAATCTGGCTTCTTCCTACCTTTTCAGCTTCATCTCTCACTACTTAGTAAAAGTGCACTTGACAATCATGACCTAATCTCGGTGATGTTCCCACTTGCCTGAAATGCTCTTTCTTTACCTAAAAATCTTCTGCTTTTTCTCCAAATGCTAATATAAATGGCAACTTCTTGAGTAATTCTTCCTTTCTCTCCCAAGTAGTTAATGACTGTCCTTTGTATTCCATAGCACTTATATTTCTGTTTCAGCATTTACCACACAGTATTATAATTTATTTCTTTCGAGATCTGATCTGTTTTCCTTATTAGTGTAAATTCCTACAATACAGGGATCATATTTATCTTTGTAGTCCTGACACCCCATACAATACCAAGAACTTAGTAAGTACTCAATAAATGATTCATGAATAAATGAATGGGGTGGTAATTGTTGCTGTGATTATGGATGCAAATTATGTCAGTATTTGTGTCTATACGATAAAATGCACTGTCTAATTCTCTAACCTAGAATATTACCTGCTTTTTTTTTCTTTCTTTTTGTGTTTCTCTAGACTTCAAAGCAGCATAGATTGGAAAAGATCCAGCCATTCACAGGTCAGAAAGACCCTATGCTTTCTTCTTCTTCTTCTTTTTTTTTTTTCCTTATGCTTTATTCTTAAGCTCAAGGCTAATGACAGGGCAACTGTTTTTTTTTTTTAAGACTCTAGCCTTTAATAGCTGGTGGAGGGCGGGAGGTTGAAATGTTAATGAAAGCAATGTGCTTATTCTCTCTAGCATCTCTACTTCCAAAGAGATGCAAATGGCTCCTTAGTTCTTTCCATGCTTCCTTTCCACATCTCATTTTGTGCAATGCTCAACGTATCAGTAAAGAAACGTGGTGAGGTTGGAGAACGGAGAAGGGGTAATTATCAAGAGTTTGGTGTGGAAAGTTTCTGTGCCTTTTTTTCTCCCATAGACATTGGATAGACTCTTTTGGAGGAAAAGACATGTATTATCATCTCTGTTTCCTCCACTCTAAGTCCTATTATTATGATTCTCCCTGCTTTCCAATGGCTTCCATCTATACTACACAGTGAAGGCAGCATAGTATAGTTTAAAAAACAAACTCGAGACTTAGGTTAAACCTGAGCTCTACCACTAACTAGCTTTATGATCTTGGGCATGATTCCATTTTTGCTTCCTTATTTGCAAAATAAGGGGTTTGGACTAGGTGATGTCAATGGTCGTTACATTAATAGATTCTTCACCTCTACTCCCAGCTCAACAGTGGGAAGAAAATCTCAGCATGGGTTGCATTAAAACTAATCTGACCAAGTGAGTAAAAATCCATCTTCACTGTGTCTATTTTTCCTCTCTTCAGCCTCTTCTACTGATAAACTGTAAAAAGTTAGAGTAAGATACCTGGGACTCTGTTTTTCTTCCTGCTCTATCATAGCTGTCTCCTTTCTAAGTTAAGTCTCTCTTCTTATTGGTTTCCCATGTCATTTCCATTACACTGACATACTCTTTTTCATCCAGCTTTTCAGGCTTCCCTGAGCAATGGACCCAGGAATGTATACACCGTCTTCAACAGATCTCCGAGCATCTGGAAAAAACAAGGTCAGGGAAGGTAGTTTCTGAGTGGGGATTGAAGGTGGTAGAGCTTTTAAGAGGGAGGTAGGAAGGGAGTGAAAGAGAGAGAGGAAGGAAGATGAACAAGGAGAGAGGGAGAAGAACAAGAGAGTGAGTTAGTGGGATATTTTGGAAATAGGGGAAAGTTCTGGGTTTAAAAGAATTTAAAGAACCACTGGTCTATTGATCATTTCTGACTGGAATGGGACAAATGTCTCCCTTTGTCCTGGAGGAGGAATTCTTTCCATAAGTAATTAACCTTTTGTTGTTGTTGTTATTCTCCCTCAGTCCAAAATATTTTGCATTTGAAATGGCCATTATTTTTCCCCCTTTCTACTTTTCCTTTTTCTGTTTTGAAGCAAAATGAAACTTTTCTCTTTATTCCTTAGATCAGCTCTCATGGAACCATATTTTCCTGACCTGCAGGATATTTCTTCCTCCACCTCCTGTGTTTGTGTGACTCAGGAGTCTATTCTACCCTTTTGTGACTGTAAGATGACAACATATTCTACTATGCCCTGCATCTCCTCTGGATCATCATGCAACAACTCCAATTTGTCTCACTCTTCTGTCTTTTCTGAAGGAATAACCTGGCAATCCCGGAGCCACAGTTTACCTATTTTATCTAAAAAGCAACCACCTGTTTTCAAGAATCAAAGCACATCCCTGCCTCCTTTTCAGCTCTCAGGGCTTGATAAATCAAAAATCTTTCCAAATTTGGCAGCTCTTTCACCTTTAAGACCTCAAAGCTCTTTAATCAAGTCTATTTTTGAATCCTCAGATTTCTGCAAGCAAGTGAAAACAAAGTATGAGGGAAGGAGGAAGAATCATTCGACATCAGATCATTGGCCAAATTCTGTTTTCAAAGAGAGACCTCGCGTCCCAGGGTGGGCTTCAACCCAGCTCTCTCCTTTGGCTAGGAGAGAGTTAGAGGGACATATGGCTTGGAAGGTTTGTACTTTGCAGAAACAAACAGTGCCTTTGCCTGTGAGGGAATCATGGGCAATGTTGAACTATTTAATTGAAGTACATGGAAGCATCCCTGAACCGGAGAAACCCCAAATCCAGTTATCTATGCCCATTAATCAAAGCACTGAGCAAAATACCAACAATAAATCCCCAGACCTTCCATCATTTCAGCGCCATGTGAACACTGGAGTGGAATCTGTATTAAACAGAACAGAAACAAAAATTTCACAATCACTTATCCCAGGTAAGCAGTCACAACCTGGTGGTGGCCCCCAAGTCCTTGGATCTAAGCTGTTAGTTACATCAATGGGCATTCCACCTCCCAAAAGTTTAAGAGTTGACATAATTCAAAAGGAAACCACTGTACTGGAGAAGGACCCAAAACATGTGCTAGAGCTTAATTTAGAGCAGAGGGTAAGAGGTCTTGGAGAAAAAAGCATACAGCAGCATGAGACCCAAGTGACTAATGTCGAGTTGCCTCCAAAGCTACCATATCAAGTCACAAATAGCATAAAGGTAACACCATTGGCATTACTTCAAGTCATGGATTCAATGGGGATGAATCCAGAATCACATTCAGAATTGACAGAATCTGTAGGTTTGTTTCCACAGCCAAATGAAGTTGTGAAACCAATAGAAACAGCAAGTGTAAGATCAAAACCAGCATATCATATAATTGAACCTGTAGAGGTAACCCCAAGGCCTCGGCATCAAGTTATAGAATCAAAGAAGATGACCTCAAGATTACTGAATCAAGTCACAGATAATGTGAAGGTAACTCCTGAAGTACTGCTTGAAGCCATGGATTCCATGGGGAAAATTAAAAAATCACACCCATATATAACAGAATCAGTGGAAATGACCCCAAGGCTACAATATCAAGTTAAGGAGTCAGTGAAAATTAACACATTGTTGGGCCATCAAGTCATACAACCAAGAAATATGGGTAGAAGGCCACAGCATACAGTAATGGAAAAGGTGGAAATGACCCCAGGGCCACAGCATAAAGTTATTGAATCAGTAGGCATAACTTCAAAGCCACAAACTCAAACCATAAAACCAGTGAAAATTATTCCAGAACCAATATGTCAAAACAAAAAATCATTGAACATGATACCCAGGCCATTGCATCCATTCATAGATGTCATAAAAATAACTCCTGTGGCACTATTACAAGCTATGGATTGCATGGGAATAATTCTACCAGCACAGCCAGATGGTACCCCAGATTCACAGACTCATATTTCAAATTTGACCCTAAGGGCAACTCAACCAGATGATTTGATGTTTTCTAGTTCTCCTACTACTATTGATCCACATGGGATTAGAGAGTATGTGAGTGTACCTTCCAACCTACCACCTAAAGTCATGGAATCAGTAGGGATGCCAACACTTCACTCCATACATTCTCTGAAGACAACCCCAAGGTTGGGGTCATCCACTGAGATAATCATAGAACCACAGTCACAAGTTGTAGAATCCCAGGATTTGACCTCAAAGCCAATATCTCAAGTCAAGGAATCTCTGGAGTTGACTCCTGGGCCATGTATTCAAGTGCTAGACTCCATGGCGATGACTCGACAACCATATCATCAAGGCACAGAATCTATTACATTAACCCCAGTGTCAACTCAAGACTTAGAATCTTTGAGGTTGACCCCAAGGCATCAAATCCTGGAATATCCAGAGATGAGCCAAAGGCAAAGCCATCAAGTTATAGAAACTATAGAATTGACCTCTGACATATGGCTACAAAGGAAGAAATCTTTAGAGTTGACACAGTCACATCACCAAATAATGGAATCTTTAGGGACAATACCAAAGTCACTGGGTCAAGATACAAAATCTATGGGAATGAGTCAAAAACCAGCACATGAAGTTACAGAATCCACAGTAATGACTATTACACCACAGCTTCAAGGTGTGAAAAATATGGGGGCAAAGTCAGTGCCAAAACTTCAAGTTGTAGATTCTATGAAGCTATCCTCAGAGTTGCCAAATGTAAAATCTGAGAAGCAGACCATGGGACCAGGGTTACATAATATAAAATTTGTAGATATAACCACAGGTTCAATCCCACAAATAGTAAAATATGAACAGCTGATTCCAACTGTGAACTCTAGAAAATTGGCCATAGAAGTTCAACAGCAGAGTGTAAAAGCTGATAAGTCGAACCCTATACCACAGTTGCAAAGTGGGAAATCTGTACAGTCATACCCAGGATCTCAGCTTCAAGGAGAGAAATCTATCCAACTGACCCTCGGACCACAACAGCAAAGTGAAAAATCTGATGAGTTAGCCCCAGTACCACAGTGGCAAAGTGGGAAATCTACAGATTTGACCTCCAGTTCACAGTTGCAAGGTATGGAATGTGTTCATTTGATCCTACCACCAGGGTTGCCAGGTATAAAAACTGTGGAGTTGACCCCAGGACTACAACAGGAGGATATGAAATCTGTGAAGCTGACCCCAAAGCCATGCTTACAAGACGTAAGATCTGATGAGACAGACCGACTGCTATTGCTTCAAGATGTGGAACCTCAAGTGGTAAAATGTAGGAGGTTGATTCCTGAGACACAGGTAGAAGGTATGATATATGAAGGGCAGACACCAGGGATACACATTCCAGGAGTAAAATCTGTAAAGTTGATCCCCAAATCAAATCACCAAGCCACAGAACCTGAGGTATTGACTCCATGGCAAGCTTCAGAATCTTTAGGGATGATTTCAGAGCCAGGATATCAAGAACCAGAAACAAAGTTGACCTCTGACATTTGTCACCACAACAAAGAATCTGTGGGGTTGATACAATCATCTTTAGGAAATACCCCAAGCTCTGACAATGACATTTCTCATAAATTTATCTCAGAGCCACAGATAGCAGATTCAAAATCTATGGAGTTAACTCCTGGGCATCAGTTGCCAAGTCTAAACTTCTCTGAGTTGACCAGAGGACCACGGTTACAAAGTATGGAATCTTCTGAATTTATCCAAGTAGCACAGTGGCAAGATGTAACAACTGTGGAGTGGACCCCAAACTCAAAGTTTCAAGGTTTAAAATCTGAGGCACTAATCCCAGAGCCACAGCTGGAAGATATGAAATCTATGCAATTAACACCAAAGCCACAATCGGGAGATGTCAAATCTATGGTGCTAACCCCTGGGCCACAGGTGGGAGGTGTGCAACAAGTGGAGCTGACTCCAGGTTCAGAACTTCCAGGTTTAAAGTCTGAGTTGTTGATTTCAGAGTCAGAGCTGGAAGATGTGAAATCTGTGGCCTTAACTCCAGGAGAATGCCTGAGATGCCCAAGTCCACAGCTGGAAGGTGAGAAATCTGTGGAAACAACCTTAAGCCCACAGATAGATATCAAATCTGTAAAAACCACCCCAGATTCCAAGCTTCAAGGTATAAAATCTGTTCAGTTGCAAGGTGAGAATTCTGTGCCTTTTGTACCAGGGCCATTGCTCCAAGGGCTTAAATGGCAGGGTATAAAACCTGAGGAATTGACATCAGAGCCACAAATGCAATACATTAAATTTTTGGAAATTACCCCATGTTTAAAACTTCAAAATTTAAAATCATTAGAGGAGACTCCAGATCCACTGCAAAGTATAAAATCTGTGAAGCTGACCCGAAGTCTAAAGAGGCAGGTAGATATAATCAGAATACGAAAGTTTCAAAGAGTAAAATCTGTGGATTCAGCACCAAGGCAACAGTTTCAAGGGGTATCAAATGTGAATGTAAGTACTGAGACAGAACAGAATGGTGATATATCTGTAATATCACCAGAGAAGCAATGTGTGAATTCAGAGCAATTTAAGAGAGGGTCTAAGTCAGAAGATGGGGTGTCTTTGGAGTTAAATCCAGAGCTAAACTTTAAAGATGGAAAATTAGTAGACCTCAACTTTGAGTTACAGTCGAAAGAAATGAAATCATTTGAATTGACCCCAGAATCAAATATTCAAGATGTAAAATCTAAAGAGTTTAAACTTGAACCACAGTTGCACCAAGTGAAACCTTTGGTGTTAACTTCAGAACTACAGCTTCAAGGGGTGAAAACTGTTGATTTAAAACAGGAGTCACAGCCTGGATGTATGAGATGTATTCAATGGATACCAGGACCTGAGTTCCAAAATGTGAAATCTATAGGGTTAAATCTTGGGTCTCAACCTCAAAAAGTCAAATCTGTAGAGTTGAAATCTTTTATACAGTCAAGAGATGCGAAATCATCTGAGTTGACTCTAGGGCCAAAAACTCAAGGTGCAATGTATATGGAGTGCAACTGTGGGCCACATTTGCAGAATGTGAAAACCCTTGAGTTGCCCCCAGGATCACAACTGCAGAAAGGGAAATTTTTGGCATCATCATCAGAGCCACAGCATCAAGGTATGAAAAGTATAGAGCTAAACCAAGAACCACAGCTTAGAAGTACAAAATCTGTTGAGTGGATACCAGCACTAGAGTTTAAAGGTATAAAATCTCTGGTAAATCTTGAGTTACAATCTCAATGTGTCAAACCAGTAGAGTGGAAAACTGTGATACAGTCAAGGGATAGGAAGTCATCATCTACATTGACTTCAAAACCAGAGCTTCAAGGTATACAATCTTTGGCATCATGCCAGGAACATCAGCTTCAGGGTTCTGATTTGAAACCATCCCCAGGAACACAGCTTCAAGGTGTAAAGTGTCTTGAACCACAGCTTCTGGAGGTGAAATGTAGGGTATTAAACCAAGGGTCACAAAGTGGTAAAACTATAGATTCCACCTCTCTACTACACTTGAAAAGTGTAAAGTCATCTGAGTTGGCTCTTCAAACAAAGCTTCAATGTGTGAAATCTGAGGATTTCAACACTGGGTCACAGTGGCAAAGTCTAAAATTTTCTAAGTTTCCACCTAAGATAAAGTCCCAAGATATGAAATCTACAGAGTTAAATCCTAGCTCACAGTTGCAAGGTACAACTTTTTCTAAATCAACTATAGGGACAAAGATTCAAGGTGTCAAATCTACAGATTTCAAACCTGGGTCACTGTTACAAGGTATGAAATCTTCTCAAGGGATCTCAAAGACAAATCTTCAGGATGTAAAACATAAAAAATTAATCCCTGGCCCCCAGATGCAAGTTGTGAAATCTAAGCAAATACTGGGGACAAAGCTTGAAAAAGCCCTATCAGGAGAATTCACAGGCCCACAGTTGCAGGATATAGACTCTTCTAGGTTGCTCATGGATATAAAACTTAAAGATGTAAAATGTATGAATTTAAGGTCTGGACTACACTTGGGGAGTATGAAATCTTCTGAAGTGGTAAAAAAAAACCTTCAAGATATGAAATCTGTAGAATTGAAACCTAGCCCAAAGTTACAAGGTGAGAAATCTGACTTGACCCTGGGGGGCAAGTTTCCAGGCACAAAATTTGTAGAGTTGGACTCAGATCCACAGTTACAACATATAAAATGTTCTGACTTGGTCATGGGTATAAAGCTTCAAGATATGAAATCTTTGGGGTCCAATTCTAGACCACATTTTCAAGGTACACAATCTTCTGAAGTGATCCCAGGGACAAAGCCTCCAGAAATGAAATCTTTTTTTAACTCTGAATCACAGATACAAAGTAAAAAACCTGAGTCAATTCAAGGGACAAAGCTTCTAGATGTGAACACCTTAAGGTTCAACCATGGTCCAAAGTTACAGGGTAGAAACTCATCTGATTTAACCCAGAGGAAGAAGCTTCAAGGGGTGAAACCTTTGACGTTCAACCCTGGACCACAGGGACAAGGTGAGAAATCTGATTTGACACTAGAGTGGAGGCTTCAAGATTTGAAATCTGTTGAGTTAAAACTTGTTCCACAGTCACAAGTTGTGACATCTGAGTTAACACCAGAGACAAAGCTTCAAAGTGAAAAATATGTGGAGTTCACCACTAGACCAATGTGGCAAGATATGAAATCTTCTAAATCGACTCCAGGTACAAAAGTACAAGATGTTAAATCTTTGGGGTTCAACTCAGCCCCACACAATAGGATATTGTCTATGTTGACACGAGGCACACACCTTCAGGGTATGAAATCTATGGAATTCAACTCTGGAGCAAAGTTTCAAGGTACAGAATCCTCTGAGTCGATAAACCTTCAAATAATGAACTCTACAGAGGTCAATGATGGCCCAAAATTTCAGGTTGCAAAACCCTCTGAGTTGGCCTTGGAATCAGAGGTTCACAGTGTGACATCTCCTGAGTTCAATGCTGGAAAGCAGTGGCAAGATGAGAAATCTTATAAGTTAAATCCATGGCCAGAGCTTCAAAGTGTCAAATTTATGGTGTCCAACCCTGAGCCATATTTTCAGGGTGTGAACTCTTCTGAATTAACCTCAGTTTCAAAACATCAAGGTATGAAGTCTTCTGAATTGAATCCAGAGATTCAAAGTGAGACATCTATGGTGTTCAACCATGGACCACATTGGCAAGGTTTGAAATCTAAATTGATTACTGGGTCAAAGTTCCTAGACATAGCACCTTTGGAATGCAACCCTAGGCTACAGGTGCAGTGTGAAAATTCTTGTGAGTTGAATACAGGGACAAAATTACAATGTGTAAATTCTACTAGATGTAACTGTGGGCCACCCTTGCAAGGTGTAAAATCTTTTGAATTGACTTCAGATATAATGACAACAGAGTTCAACTCTGGCCCAAAGCTGCAAGGTGTGAATTCTTCTAAATTGAAATCAGGGTCAGAACTTCAATGCATGAACTCTATAAAGTTTAATCCAGGGCCACAGATACAAGGCTCGAAGCCTTCTGAATTGAACCCTGGGCCAGAATCTCAGGGCACAAAGTCTATTTTATTTAATCCTGGATCACATTTGCAAGATGTAAAATCCTCTAAATTAACTCCAGGGATAAAGTTTCTAGAAGGCCAAGTTTTTCAGAACCACGTTGGGTCACAGCAACAAGCTGGACACTCTGTTTTGGATCCTCAGTTAAATGGTACAAAATCTGTGTTATATGAATCAGAGCCACTGTTTGAAGATACAAAGTCTGTGAAGATGAACAAAGAGCCATTGCTTTGTGGTGCAAATTCTGTGAACTTGATTTCAGGCTCTGAGATGCAGGACTTAAAATGTGAGTTGTTTGCACTAGAATCATGTTTTCAAAAAGTGAAATCTGTGGAGTTAAATCCACAGTCAAATACTGAAGTGAAATCTGCAGAATTAACCTCACAGCCAACATCTCCATTTGAGGATCCTACAGTGTTGACTCATGAACAAGGGCATCAGGCTGTGAAATCTATGGGGATAAAAATAAGGCCTCCTCAAGTTATAGAATCTGAGGATTTGAAGTTAAGACAGGTATATCAGAAGGGGGACTCTGAGGGGTTAACATCAGGAGAAGAGTTACAAATAAGGAATTATTTCTCTAGGCTTCTACACAACTCTTCAAACTCAGTCATCTCAAGTTCTGCCAAAACAACATCTGAATTAGGTCTTTGGGATTCTGAGATGACAGAAGTATCAAGAGCGTTGGATATAAAAAACCTTTGGACAGATATTTTGCAGCCTAAAGAATCCTTTATAGATCCTGCTTCAACTTTTCCCTTTTTCTTTCATAACCAACTCTCTGAGAAGACAACTAACACTGTAGAAACCTCCCATTCTGAGATCCCATGGGTGTATAACGTATTTCAGGAAAGGATTCAACGGAGGCAGGTAACAGAGTTAGAGAACTCACTCCAGGGCCTCTCCCAACATCCACCACAAAGCTGGAGATCACCATCTAAGACCTTCCAGGCAGGATCAGGGGCTCGAAGAGGATTAACCTGGTCTGTCCTGGGAAGACAACAGAATGTCTGGGAGCGTCACTCCTGGAAGCAGAGACTACCTAGAAAGTATCTCTCCAATATGCTAATGTTGGGGAATGTCTTGGGAACCACTATGGGAAGGAAGCTTTGTTCTCAACCATCTGTAACAGAAAGGTCTACTGCTGATACCTGTCAGTCTATTCAGAATTTATTTGGGGTTCCTGCTGAATTGATGGAATTTCCCCAGAGTCTGCTAGAGACGGGTCGAGGCACTATTTTTCAGGCTTCAATGGTCAAAAACTACATTCAGAGACATACTTCATGCCATGGTCATGAGAAAGGAATGGCCTTAAGGGTATGGACACGTGGTTCTATGTCCTCCATAATACAGCAATACTCTGGCACTAGAGTGAGAATAAAGAAAACAAACTCAAAGCTCAATGATATATCCCAGGAAGTCATTCAGCACAGTCCTGTTTCATATACAGAGGGTCAGCTTCCTGACCCAGTAGAGTCAGAGTCTTCCTTCAATATATTTTTCACTGTGAAAGATCCTGTTCCAGTGGAAGAGAGTGAGAACTCACAGAGAGATTCACAGACAAGGATTTTTGAGTCCCAACACCCACTGGAGCCAAGTTTTCTTTCCCAGGCCCAGGCTGACCTCTCAGAACAGTTCCAATTGCTAAAAGATCTGCAGCTAAAAATAGCAGCAAAACTGTTAAGGAGTCAAATACCTCACAATGTACCTCCACCTCTCACTTCAGGTCTGGTCCTAAAATACCCTATCTGCCTACAGTGTGGCCGATGTTCAGGATTTAATTGTCATAAATTACAGACTACTTTTGGACCTTATCTTCTTATCTATCCACAGCTCCACCTCGTAAGCACTCCTGAAGGCCATGGAGAGATTAGATTGCGTCTTGGCTTTAGGTTACGAATTGGAAAAAGATCCCAAGTTCCAAAGTATTATAGAAGAGACAGACCCTTGACACCTAGGAGCCCTAGATCAGCAGCTAAAATCTGTAATCAAGCTTCCAAGAGTCCTGCTTCTGCCACAGATTTCCTGTCTCAGTCTTCCCAGTCTCCTGCTTCTGTACAAGTCCACATTATCCCTGACTTAGAAGGACAGACAGATATTAGAGAGCCTGGGCACTATGAATTCACTGAAGTTCACTCGTTATCAGAGAGTGACTCTGAAAGCAATCAGGATGAAGAGTGGACTACAGTGAGCAGCAAAAATACCCATGATTCAAAAAATCCAATGGAAAGAATCAACAAGAGATTTAGAACACAAAACAAAAAGTCCTACACAAACAGTAGAACCATAATGCAGAGTCTCTCTAGGAAATTACCATCCCAGTTGAAAGGGAAAAGGAATGGAGCATCTCAGGCAGCTACTGCCTCTTTAAAAAGGCACCCCAAGAAACCCTCCCAACCCAAATTCATTAAACTGCTTTTTCAGGGACTAAGAAAGGCATTCCAAACCGCACGCAGAATTATGGCATTTGTTGGGCCAAAGCCTGAGGACGGGACAAGGGCGGACCATTTGTGGTCGAGCAAAAACTGCCAACCAGAACAAAAAGCCTCTGACTATAGTTCAGAAGGAGATAGCGAAAGAGACAGGATGCCAGTTGTCAAGCTAAAGCCAACAGACCCAACCACTGAACAGGAGAACATGCCCTGGGAAGAATTAGAACAGTTCTGCTCAGCACAACCACCAAAAACAGGTAGCTCTTTCCAATCCACACCTTCCCCACTGCCCAGGTGCAGAGTTTCCCAAAGAAGTATCACCACAATCAGACACCCTTTGGGTACTGTTCAGAATGAGAGTGGCAGCAGACCTAAGGAAAACTGGTACGGAAAAGAAATCTCTAGCCCAGAGTCCAAAAGAGGAATCCCAGTTCAGGCCCAAGGGAGACTCCTACATGGAACCCCTAAGCAGAGAACCTCCTACAGTGACTTTAAAGAGATACTCATGCCTAGGAAACCAAACCACCACAGCTTCCATCGGGAAAGAGCCCCATGTGATTTCTTTGACAGGAGCCATAGTAGTCCCTCTCCAAGGAGACATCGCAATCCCTCTGGGAGAAGCCATCGCAGTCCACCTCGGAGAAGCCATCACAGTCCATCTCAGAGGAGACATCGCAGTCCCTCTGGGAGGAGCCATCTCAGTCCACCTCGGAGAAGCCATCACAGTCCATCTCAGAGGAGACATCGCAGTCCCTCTGGGAGGAGCCATCTCAGTCCACCTCGGAGAAGCCATCACAGTCCATCTCAGAGGAGACATCGCAGTCCCTCTGGGAGGAGCCATCTCAGTCCACCTCAGAGGAGACATCGCAGTCCCTCTGGGAGGAGCCATCGCAGTTCACCTGGGAGGAGTCATCAAAGTTCTTTTCAGATGAGCCATCCGAGCTCCTTTGAGCGGAAATGCCGCAGTCCCTCTGAGCGGAGATGCCGCAGACTCTCTGCGAGGAGAAACCACAGCCCCTTTGAGAGGAGAGGACATAGTCATGCTGAGAGGGGCAGACACAGTCCACCTGAGAAAACCCATGGGAGGCCCTCGGAGAGAACTCACAGGCGCCCCAAGGAGCGACTCAGACACAGCTCGCGTTGGGAGAGGCCCAGACATACTTTTTCTAAAGATTTCATGAGATACTCAAATATCTCCTAGGGATCACACACAAAAAAGCCTCCCCAAGCAGGGCAAGTTTGGAGCCCTGAAGGAAGCAGATGAGATGTCCGCCCCCATTATTCATTTATCCCCTCAAGTCTGCACCAAGCTCGCCTTTCTGGGCTTCTTTCCTGCTCGGCCAACGGACCCCAATTCTTGCATCCTCAGCAATGAACGAGCCGATGCCTCTCTACCCGGGGGCTGGGCCGGCGGGAATGGGTCTGCCATTTCCGATAAATAAAGGGGCAATAATTAACCTCCTGTGCATCTAGAAAGACCACTCGTCGTGCTGGGAATGGAGGGTGGGCATGACGGAGAGGGAGGGGGTCCTGAGGCCAGGTTACGGCTCCACTGCTCCCCGGGGTCCCACCACGCAGTCCTGGGGCGGGGTCTCCGAGGCATTGGAGAGCGGCTCGTCACGTGACGCGCGGCGGCGGCAGAAGCCCCCTCGGAAGCCGCCCGGCGGAAGTGGGCGTGCGGGCCGGAGTCGCGCGGCGCCGACTGCGCAGGCTCCACATCCGGGAGAGGCGAGGCGAGCAGAAGTGGCGTTGGTCTGGCTGGAGCCCCGGGGTGAATTTGTTAGGCGCGGAGAGGGAGTGATGTCTTCCAGGCTCGGTGCAGGACCCGCCGTGAGTTTCCCGGTTTGGCCGTTATGCTTCCGCGGGAGCGCTGTGGAGCCCGCGGGCCTCGCTTTTGTCCCGAGCTCACCGTTGGTTTTATCCGAGCCGCTCGCAGGCCCCACCCCGCTAGGTCAGAGCTCCCCGTGCCCCTCTTTCTCCCCACTCCTCCGCTGCCGGTGCCTCCCCACCTTGGAGTCAGCGCGTCGCCACATTGCCATTCGTTTCTATTCTTTTCACATAATCCAATGCCTCCCATATCCATTGTCCTCTCTTTTCTCCTCCCTTTAGAGCCTCTATCCAGACAGGGTTTTCAGAATGGGGAAGATGAAGGCTCTGGTGTTGTCACCTGCCCTAGGAAGATAGGACGGCACACTTTTCCTAAAAAAAGCCCTGCCTCCTTCGGTTTGAGGTAGCTGCCCCGGGAGAGCTTCGTGTCTTCTGGGCTCGGGGGAGCTGTCTTTTCGTGGCCAAGGTTCAGAGGTCCCCGGCATTCACTCATGTGCTTGCGTTTGATAGACTTCGGGACCCACATCCTTTAAGCAGCAGAGGAGCACGAGGATCGTGGGAACGAAGACGTAAGTGAGGTTTTCTGGGGTCCGTTTGTGATTAGAACTATCTGTGATGGTGAAAATGTTCTGTATCCGCACTGCCCGGTACTGTAGCTACTAGCCACCTAGGGCTTTTGAGCTCTCGAGATGTGGCTAGTGGGAGAAACTATTTTAAGTTGCTCTTCATTTGAATTATTTTAAATTTGAATAGCCACCTGTAGGTAATGTCCACCTGATTGGACAGGGCAGGTCGAAACCCAGAGACAAACTTGGCCTGCAAAAGTACGAATTATAATAAAAATGGAAGGTGGGAACTCAGTGTAGCTCTCCATTTATGTACTCATGGATATGTTGATGAACATAGGAAGGAATAATAAAAATGACTATAAGACATCCTTGTATTTTCAAACTATTTGGCTTCCAGACTGGCGTATTTTGTATATTGAATGTGCTAAGCTTTTACATATTAATGCAAAAAATAGTTAACTAGGTATTTATTGGAAGGGATTAATTCATTCAGATAACATTTACTAAATTTCTATGTTCCAGACACCACTGACCTGTTTTTTGTCCCTGTACAGTGGTTTGCATGTTCTAGGATTTTATATTAATGAAATTATACATTATGTTGTCTTTTTGCATGATTTCTTTCACTCAGAATAATGATTTTGAATGAAAGTTAGTTTCTAATACTGAATAGCATTCCATTATGGACAGACCATAATTTATTTAGCCATCTACCTTGATGAATATTTGGGTTATTTTCAGTTTGGGGGTATTAACAGTAAAGCTGCTATGAACATTCTTGTGCAAGTCTCTGTGTGGAAAAATGTTTTCGTTTCGCTTGATAAATATCTGAGATGGTATTTATTTACTGGGATGGTATTTAGCATTTAAGATGGTTGGGTCATATGTCAGGAGTGTGTTTAACTTCACAAGACATTACTTGTTTTCCAAAGCGGTGGAATGTTTTACATTCCTGCCACCAGTGTATGAGAGTAAGTCTTTAATTTTAGCTAATTTAGTGGGTATATAATATTGTTTCATTGTGTGTGTTTTTTTAAATTGTATTTTTCAGTTACAATTGACATACAACATTATATTAGTTTCAAGTGTACAACATAGTGCTTAGACATATAACTTACAAAGTAATCACCCTGATAAATCCAGTACCTTTTCCCTCATTTCAAATGTGTTTTATTTCATGGAGCATAGTTACAATAGTTGTTTTAAAGTCTATGATAGTTCCAACATCTAGATTATCTTGGGGTTGTCATCTCTTTATCATCTGTTTCTTTGAGAATTTGCTCACATTTTCCTGATTGTATATTGCATAATTTTGGAATTCTCAAGATTGTGACTGCTATATATATAGACTCTGGGTCGTTTCAGAATCTTCTGGGAAGTGTTAATGTTTTTATTTTAGTAGGTAACCTGTTTAGGTTCAGACCATAAGTTGTTTTGCCTTTTGAGGGCATTGGTTCAATATCAGTTCCATTCTTTGAGTCTTTGCTATGATAGTTTAGGTCTGTTTTGTACATAAATAGCTCATGGGTTAGTCTGAGACTTTTTTTTGGGAGTTTCAAAACTTGTTTTTGCTCTCAAAGCTTTTGATACATTGGTTTGGGTCCATCTCACACTAGTAGCTCAGAGGTTGGTCTGAGACTTATATATTTGTTCAAATCTTATTTCTCTTTTCTAAGCCTTTACAAAAGCTGGTTTGGGTATGCTCCAGACATACATAGCTCAGGCTAAGTTGTGATTTGTGTGGATTCATACCCAAAATTATGGGATCCCTTTTTTGCCTATCTCTTCTCTATGACTCCCCCCACCACACACACACTCTATAGGTATCCCTCTTCCTGGTTTCCTGGCCAGAAAGGTGTAGATTCTATTGGAATTTAGACTGGCCATGATGCTCTGCAAGTGAGGTCCACCCTTGTTGCAAAGCCACACGTGAGGGAGGAAAAACTGGGAAACACACCCTCATTTTTTGAGTCTTCTCCTCAACCCACGTGATTTTACTTGCTTTTCGGAGTCCAGAGTTCTTAGTTATAATCAGCAGGAATGGTGGGCTTACGCCACTATGCCAGAACCAGGACTACTTTGTATTAAATTGATAATGTTAGAGCTCATGTGCAGAGAGCTGAAAATCATTCTGCCCTTTTTGTAACATTTGACATTATCAGTCCCTGTTATTTTTTCTTATTCCCATTTCCATCCCCTTCCTCCCAATAGATAACCATGTTAACAAGTTTGATGTATACCCTTAAATAGAGGGGTGGGCAAAAGTAGGTTTACAATTGTGAGTATGCAAAATACAGAGTTTATTTTTGTACTAGAGGCCTGATACATGAAATTTGTGCAAGAGTAGGCCTTCCTTCCCCCAGCTGCTGGCACCGGCTTCCCTCTGGCCCCTTGCAGGCACCCTAGACCCAGGCTTCCCTTGCAGCCCTGGCTTTGTCCGGAAGGACGTCAGGTCTAATTAGCATATTATGCTTTTATTATTGTAGATAATTATAAATTGATATTTAGAGAGAGAGAGAGAGGGAGGGGGGGAGGGAAACATCAATGTGAGAGTGAATCATCCATCGGCTGCCTCCTGCACAGCCCCAACAAGGGATCAAGCCCAAAACTCAGGCGTGTGCCCAACCAGGATGAAGCCCAATCAACTGAGCCACACCAGCCAGGGCTGTAAACCTACTTTTGCCCACTCCAGTATTTATGAATTCTTGCAAAATAGCTAATAATATTTACATGTGTATTTTTTTTTTATACTTACTGAATTGACATTGTACTATAGATCTTGTTCTGTTTCTCTTTTCATTCAATAGTATGCTTTTTAGCCCTGACCGGTTTGGCTCAGTGGATAGAGCGTCGGCCTTCGGACTCAGGGGTCCCAGGTTTGATTCCGGTCAAGGGCATGTACCTTGGTTGCGGGCACATTACTAGTGGGGCGTGTGCAGGAGGCAGCTAATCGATGTTTCTCTCTCATCGATGTTACCAACTCTCTATCCCTCTCCCTTCCTCTCTGTAAAAAAAAAAAAAATCAATAAAATATATTTTTTAAAAATAGTATGCTTTTTAGTTATGTTCATGTCTCTGTGTGAAATGGTTTATTACTTCTCTCAATTTTACTTACATAGTTTCTTAAGAATGGTCACCTGTATTTCTTCCAACTCCCTGCTCCTTAAACTTCTATTTTAATTCTTACCACCTATACCTCTAAAGTGTTATCTTGAATATGTCAGCTTATCTTTACTACAAAACCTTATCGTTCATGCCCTCATCACCTCATCCATACAACTTCCTTTATTCATTTTTCCTCCATGTATCATCTTCCATACAGCATCCAGAATGACCTTTCTAAACCATAAATCTAAAGTGGCCTCACACTTAGTAATCAGCCAAAGACCTTGTATGCATATGTACCTAATCCATGGATGCAGACAGTGGGGCGATTAAGGCCTGGGGCAGGGGGTGGTGGTGGGCTGGAGGGGGTGGGGAGACGGGGAAGGGGACATATGTAATACTTTCAACAATAAAGATGGAAAATAAATAAATAAAAACATTAAAAAAAATAATAAAGTGGCCTCACACCTTGACAACTGTTGTTCTACCATATCCTGAGCCACCTAGAAGATATTTTGTAGTTAATCATTAAGTTTGTTAATGACATACTGACTTGTCTTGGATTTGGGAATTTGGGTCCAACTATATATCAGATTTCTTAGCCAGCTTAACTAAGACAAGATAGCACCCATCCTTTAGCTATAGGAGCTAAGTATCATGTTGCCTAAGTAAGATAGGGTAGCTCTGACAGGTTTTAGGGAGAAGGCTAAGGGAGAAGGCACATGGATCAAACTAGGGCCTACAAACTGTTCTGTTCCTTTATTCTCAGATATATTACCTAGTTACTGACCCTCTGAGAAATAAGGAGACCTGGACATACCTGGTTACAGATCCAGGGGATCTTCTGGCCACAGAATACCCTATTACTTTAGATTACTTTCTTTTCTTGGATGAATCTAGGAAGGAATGCCTTCTTAGGCTGCAGAGTACTCATTTATGTGAACAGCTTACTCTTTCTGGTTGTAATGAAGTATAATACTAGTTGTATGTGTTGTGTTAGATCAACTGTTGTAATTGTTTGAAGATTATAATCTAAATTGTTTTTATTTTCAGACTTCTTTGTTTTTACAAAGGTAACCAAGTTGGTTATCTTCTTAATGATATAAAATAATTAATAGGAACTTTATTCCACACCCTCCTTTACGGTATATATCTTTGTGTCATATTAGTAGCAGGACCAAGTGCTCCATAAAGGATAACAGTTTCCAGTACACTATTCCTCACGATGATTCCTTAAGCGGCTCATCATCTGCCTCGTCATGTGAACCAGTAAGTGATTTTCCAGCAACCTTCAGAAAATCTACCTACTGTATGAAGATGAGAAGGATCAAGCCAGCTGCTACTCCCCATGTTGAAGGTATCATTTTCATAAGTTTTTAAAAATGTTTTTATTGATTTTAGAGAGAGAGGAAGGGAGAGGGGAAGAGAGAAACATTGATGAGAGAGAAACATCAACATCAATTGGCTGCCTCCTGCCTGCCCCTTACTCGGGATCAAGCCCACAATCTGGGCATGTGCCCTGACCAGGAATCGAACCGGTGACCTCTTAGTCCATGGGTTGACGTCCAACCACTGAGCCATACTCATTCTCTGTATCCTATTCCAAAGACAGAGCATTCTCTAAAGTTATATTTTGAGGTAGCTGCTATACGTGGCCCTTCGATTATTAAGTACCACATATGTGTTTCTTGTTAGTGATTAATTTTTTTAAGGCTATCACATACTGTTAACTTTGTGAATGGTCTCTCTGTTTTATAGAATAAAATTTGCTGATCTTACTCCTTTAGGATATATCAATCTTTCCTCTGCATGATTTGAACCTCTTTCCCCTTGTTCTAGTTTGATCCTCTGCTGAGGGTTTAGGGGCTGGTATTTTCTTGATATTCATAATCTCAAGGGTCCTTAGTAGCCCATTATTTTGAATACTTCTGCCTCAGTGTTACCCTCAGATCAAGATGAAACAAAGTGCACTGCCTGGAGGCTCTTATTATTCACAGGGAACTATTCATCACTTGTGATAGAGAGCAATACAAAAGGAAAAGGGGAGGTTAATAAAGAGTTATACCAACTTCTTTTTTTTTTTTAATCTATTTTATTGATTTTTTACAGAGAGGAGGGGAGAGGGATAGAGAGCTAGAAACATCGATGAGAGAGAAACATTGATTCAGCTGCTTCTTGCACGCCCCCTACTGGGGATGTGCCCACAACCAAGGCACATACCCTTGACCGAAATCGAACCTGGGACCCTTGAGTCCGCAGGCCAACGCTCCATCCACCAAGCCAAACCAGTCAGGGCTACACCAACTTCTTTAACAATGTCACAGGCACTTCTGAGGCCTGTGCTTGCTAACGCTTTTTTCCTTGAGCGGTTCTCAACCTGTGGGTCGCAAACAATGAAAACACATCCTGCGTATCAGATATTTACATTACGATTCATAACAGTAGCAACATTACAGTTTTGAAGGAGCAACGAAAATAATTTTATGGTTGGGTCACAACATGAGGAACTGTATTAAGGGTCGCGGCATGAGGAAGGTTGAGAACCACTGCTTGAGGGCCTTGTGAGGTTTTGAAGGCAGGCCCAGATGTTCACTTCTAGACCCTACTTAGGTCTCGTGTGTATGATATTTCAGGGTCAGGTGGAGTATCAACCAAAGGAAAAAGGAAACCCAGGCAGGAAGAAGATGAAGATTATCGAGAATTTCCTCAGAAGAAGCATAAGCTGTATGGTAATGGAGTAACTTGGCTAGTTCTTTTTCCCTTGGGCACCTGGGCTTTACTCTTTGAGGGAGAGAGACTTTAGGGTTTGGCCCTTGAAACACTCTTGAACCCTTTGAATATTTAGGCAAGGCATGGCTTCCATCCTGCCTTATTTTACCCTCATTTTCCTTCTGTCATGATTTAAGGAATCAGTTGGTTAAGGGACTGGGGCACAGGGTGTTGAGGAGGGGAGGGAAGAGATTTTGGTACTAGAGAGGGGTTAGCAAAGGTGATATGTTGGGCTTCAAGTTTCTGTCTTGCGTCAGGGAGGAAGCAACGGCCTAAAACTCAGCCTAATCCCAAATCCCAGGCTCGTCGTATTCGGAAGGAACCACCAGCTTATGCAGCAGGTATGCGTTCTGTTGGAAGCTTTGTGGGATCTAGTTCTTTCATTCTGATTTTTGTTGTTATTGTTGGTAAAGAAATGATGTAGAAAAGCATTTCTTTAAGAAGGCACAGGTAATAATAGCATGGGTTTGAAGGTCAGACAGACCCTTGTTCAAGTTTTGGCTCTTCATTAATTTTCTCATCTGCCTCAATTTAATTTCTGCAAGCTTCAATTTCCCTGACTCTAAATAGGGATAATAAAGGCAGTCAGAACTGTGAGAATTAAATGGGGTAAAAACATTTAACAAAGTCTCAGACATAGGAAGCACTCAGCAAACTGGCTGTTACATATCTCAGTATCCCATTATTAAATTCTGCTATAAAAAATGTTTCCTGTTGTCAGTTATATCTCAATAAAGCTGGAAAATGTTGCCTAGTTCTTTAAGCCATTGGGATTTGGATGTTTCTTCGATGTTTTTTAATCATGGGGAATTGAGTAGAAGTTTCAGAAACTCCTTACTTGTCTGAAAAAAATAATTTCTAGAAGTTATAAACAATAGGAGACTGTTCCCCAGGAAGGGGAAAAACCATTTTGTGATACTTTTCCTAAGTGCTGGAATTGTGCTTTTTGTTTCTGGAGAGTACCACAGACTATATCATGTTCTTTTATCTTCTTTGTAGGCAGTTTAGAGGAGCAATGGTACTTAGAAATTGTGGATAAAGGCAGTGTCTCTTGTCCTACCTGCCAGGCAGTGGGGAGGAAGACCATAGAGGGCTTAAAGAAACACATGGAAAACTGCAAACAGGTTAGATATTTTGTGGCATTTCATGACTGTTATATTATGATCTTTTACCCAAAGTTTAGACATCTGGCACTGTGTTAGGTATGTTGATTACCATGGAGAAGAGGCAACATTGGGTCATAGGGAAAACATAGGCTTTGGACTGTGGCAGACTTGGGTTTGAATCTTTACTCAGCCACTTACTAGTTGTATCATTTAGCTTTTTATGTATGAGACTCAGTTTCCTCATTTATAAAATAGAAATAAAATAATTACTACTTTGGGTAGTTTATTAGAGGATAAGAAAGAAATAAATAATACATGCTAAATTCCTACCCCATTATTTGGCAAGTATTGGCACTCAGTAAATGGTAGTTTCTATTTTTTAAGAAATGAATTGCCTTTCATTCTTTTTCCTTGAGGATGTGACATGGAGCTTGTGGGATTTTGAGATTTATTGACTGTTGAGTTTGGGAAATAAAAGAGATACAGAGGACGGCATTTGAATAGGACTTCGTGGCATTCTTTTTCTCTGTTGAATAGTCTGGCACTGAGCAGTATTTTTTCTCTGTAGGAAATGTTTACTTGCCATCATTGTGGGAAACAACTTCGTTCACTGGCAGGGATGAAGTATCACGTCATGGCAAATCATAATAGTTTGGTAAGAGTGTCTTCTGTCCTATATGAGCCTATGTGGTGTTTGGGTGTCTTAGATGAGTATAGATAACTCAGCGGAGATGGCTAAGGCTTTGGGACTTTACAGGGGTGTGAGTAAGAAGACCCTTCCAATAGAAGACCTATGTACAATGAAACCTTTGTGGTGGATATATTGGTATTTGTGTGTTTAGGTTAGTCCCAAAGGTTCATACCCTGGGAGGTAGAGGCTTAGAACTCTAATTTCCATTACATTCACTTCCTTGTCTGTCTAGGTCTAGGAGATAGAGAAAGCCAGGAGTCAGATGACATAGGCTTCATGGGCATCAGCTTAGGTGCTAGTCTAGTCCTTGATTCTTTTTTTTTTTTTTTTTTAACTATATTTTATTGATTTTTTTACAGAGAGGAAGGGAGAGAGATAGAGAGTTAGAAACATCAATGAGAGAGAAACATCGATCAGCTGCCTCCTACACACCTCCTACTGGGGATGTGCCCGCAACCAAGGTACATGCCCTTGACTGGAATCGAACCTGGGACCCTTCAGTCCACAGACCGACGCTCTATCCACTGAGCCAAACCGGTTTTGGCTAGTCCTTGATTCTTCTATGATATAATTTTTTTCTATATCTGTCTTTTCCATGAATTATCCGCTTGTTTGCTTCTCTTGCTTTCTAGCCCATTTTGAAGGCCGGAGATGAAATAGATGAGCCAAGTGAGAGGGAACGGCTCCGAACAGTTCTAAAGAGACTGGGAAAGCTCAGGTGCATGCGTGAGGTAAGAACCCGAGGACAGCGCCTCCTTCTGCCTGGAGCCTTAGGTCCATGTCTTCCTGTTATTCTCTTCCATTTCTCCTCCTCCTCCTTCCTTGTAGACCTGGTTCGGTATCATCTTCCAGCATAAGAGTGGCTCCCGCTTTTCCAGGTCTCCTGAACTCATTAATAGGTCTTTATTTTCTTTCTCATCTCCAAAAATTTATTTTTTCCCCTTTATACTGTGTTTGAAGGGGTTTCTTTGCCACCCTTTCTTTGGTGTGATGAAGAGATCCTAGTAACCTCACCGTGAGGAACTTTGATATTGCTGGGTATTTGATATTGGATCATAGACTAAGGAGGAAGCTCTGACACACAAGAGGTGCACAGTTCTAGTTTGTTAAATGTGGACTGAACATTGAATGTGATGCTTGGTGGTAGACAGAGCAGCCGTCGGGCCAGGGACAAGACGGGGGTGTGCCAATGGGAAATGCTGGAGAGGGTCTAGTGACATCAGAGGGTCTATTTGTGTGGAATGGTGGTGGTTGACTGCCTGTGGCTTTGGAGAAATTTAGAGATCATGTCAAAAGATATAAGATTATAGTTTCTGTTTCTCTCCTGTGTTCAGAGTTGCTCTAGTAGCTTCACCAGCATCATGGGATATCTGTACCATGTCAGAAAATGTGGCAAAGAGGCTGCGGAGCTGGAGGAGATGATCTTGAAGTGTCACCACTGTGGGAAGCCATATAGATCGAAGGCTGGACTTGCGTATCACCTGAGGTCAGAGCATGGGCCTGTGAGTACTGATTACTTTCCAGACCCTGTTTGGGGATATATTCTGTGGTAGCTGTTTAGCCCTACATCTTTCCATACATTCTTGGTTCCTCATTTGTATCCTCATTTAATTATGAATGCTTTTGTTCTCTTTTCCTTGTTCTTCCTTTGTTCTCTTATTTCTGCCTTTTGAATTTTCTTAGCTTAGAGAAATCAAAGTTCATTGTACTGTCTAGGCAGAAGTAAACACATTATTATTTTTTAAAGCTTAAGGCATTCTGAATCCCTTAGCTAGAAATTTTGTGGGAATCTGTCCGGCTGTTTTCTGTATTCCAATTTATTTGTCTTGACTTTTTTTTCTGATTACATTTCTACATTCCCCTCACCTCATGTTTGTTTTAAGAGTTACGTTTCAAGATATAGTTTACATATGGCAATTAATATTCACCCTTTTGGTGTACAGTTATAAAAGTTTTGACAACTTCATATAGTCATGTAACCACCACCATAATCAAGATATAGAACAATTTGATAATCTCCCCCAAATTCCTTTATGTCTCTTTGTAATCAGTTCTTCTCACCATTCCCAACCCCTGGCAATCACTGATCTATTTTCTGTCTTTATAGTTTTGCCTGTTTTAGAATATCACGTAAATGGAATCATGCAGTATGCAAACTTTTAAGTCTGGCTAATTTCACTTAGCATAATGCATTTGAGATTCATTTATATGTTGGCATGTATCATTAGTTTATTCCTTTTAATTTGTATCTAGGATTCCATTATATGGATGTCTCACAATTTGTTATCCATTTACCAGTAGAAAAATGTTTGGTTATTTCCATTTGTGGGTAATTATGAATAAAGATGCCATAAACATTTACTTAAAAGTTATTGTATGAGCTGTGGCTGGTGTTGCTCAGTGGTTTGAGTGTTGTCCCATTCACCAAGATTGCCGATTCAATTCCCCGTCAGGGCACATACTTGGGTTGTGGGCTTGATACCCAGTGGGGGGAGTATAGGAGGCAGCCTATAGAGGTTTCTCTCTCTCCCTCTTCCCCTCCCTCTAAAATCAATAAAAACAAAAACAAAAAAAGTTATTGTATGACACTGTTGGTGGGAATGCAAGCTGGTGCAGCCATTATCGAAAACAGTATGGAGTTTCCTCAAAAAATTAAATATGGAACTGCCATTTGACCTAGTGATCCCACTTCTAGGAATATATCCTAAGAGTTCTGAAACACCAATCAGAAAGACTGTACACACCCCTATATTCATAGCAGTGAAATTTACAATAGCTAAGATCTGGAAACAGCCTAAATGCTCATCAGTAGATGAGTGGATAAAAAAGCTGTTGTACATTTACACCATGAAATACTATGCAGCAGTAAAAAAGAAGGATCTCTTACCCTTTGAGACAGCATGGAGGGACCGGGAGAGTATTATGCTAAGTGTAATAAGTCAGAGAAAGATAATATCACATGATCTCACTCATGTGGAATCAAACGAACAAAATAAACTGATGAACAAAATAGATCCAGAGACATAGAAGCATGGAACAGAGGGGAGGCGGGGGAGGGTGGGTTTGAAGAACTTGTATGCATGTATGCATAACCCATGGATACAGACAATAGGGTGGTGAAGGCCTAGGGGGTGAGGTGGGGTAGGACTAGAAGGGGTGAATAGGAGGAAAAAGAGGACATATGTAATAATTTCAACAATAAAGATTTAAAAAAAAGTTATTGTATGAAAATAAGTTTTAACTTTTCTTGGGTAAATACTTAGGAATGGGATTACTAGGTCATATGATAAATGTATGTTTAACTTTATAAGAAACTTTCAAATTGTTTTCCAAAGTGGCTATGCCATTTTGTCTTCTCACCAGCAAAGGATGAGAATTCCAGTTGCTTTGCATCCTCCTCAACACTTGCAATTGTCAGTTTCATTTAAAAAATCCATTCTGAGGTATGTAGTGGTATTTTACTGTGGTTTACTTTTGCATTTCCCTGATTTAATGATGTTGATCATCTTTTCATGTACTTATTGGCAATGTCAATCTTTAGTGAAGTATCTTCATTTGTGAAGTGTCTGTTAAAATCCTTTGTTCATTTTATTATTGGAGTTTTTGTTGTCTTACTATTAAGTTTTGATCATATTCAGAGTTTTTTACATATTCTGGACACAAGTTCTTTATCAGATGTGTTTTGCAATTATTTTTTCACCCATTCTGTAGTATCTTTTCATAGTTTATAGTGTTCTTCAAAGAGCAGATTTCTTAATTTTGATCAAGTACAATTTATCTTTTTTTCTTTTTTTTTAATATATTTTTTATTGATTAAGATATTACATATGTGTCCTTGTCCCCACGTTACCCTCTACCCCCCCCCCCCATGCCCTCACCCCCCCGTTGTCCGTGTCCATTGGTTAGGCCTATATGCTTGCATATAAGTCCTTTGGTTGATCTTTCCCCCTTACCCCCACCCTCCCCTACCTTCCCTCCAAGGCCCGACAGTCCAATCAATGCCTCTCCATCTCTGGATCAGTCCTTGTTCATCAGTTTATGTTGTTCATTATATTCCACAAACGAGTGAGATCCTGTGGTATTTATCTGCTCTCCAGTTCCATCCATGTTGTGGCAAATGGTAAGAGTTCCTTTTTCTTCTTCCTCTTCTTAAAGAATACCTTTCAGCATTTCATATAATGCTGGTTTGGTGGTGATGAACTCCTTTAGCTTTCTCTTATCCGTGAAGCTCTTTATCTGATCTTCTATTCTGAATGATAGCTTTGCTGGATAAAGTAATCTTGGTTGCAGGTTCTTGCTATTCATCACTTTGAATATTTCTTGCCACTCTCTTCTGGCCTGCATGGTTTCTGTTGAGAAATCAGCTGACAGTCGTATGGGTACTCCCTTGTAAGTAACTGACTGTCTTTCTCTTGCTGCTTTTAAGATTCTCTCTTTATCTTTTGCTCTTGGCATTTTAATTATGATGTGTCTTGGTGTGGTCCTCTTTGGATTCCTTTTGTTTGGGGTTCTCTGCGCTTCCTGGACTTGTAAGTCCATTTCTTTCACCAGGTAGGGGAAGTTTTCTGTCATTATTTCTTCAAATAGGTTTTCAATATCTTGCCCTCTCTCTCCTTCTGGTACCCCTATAATTCTGATGTTGGTACCCTTGAAGTTGTCCCAGAGGCTCTTTACACTATCTTCATATTTTTGGAATCTCTTTTTTCTTTTTCGGTTGGGTATTTTTTGTTTCTTTGTATTTCAAATCTTTGACTTGATTCTTGGGATCCTCTTGTGTGCTGTTGGATCTATGTAAATTATTCTTTTTTTTTTTTTTTTTAAAGTTTATAGTTTATTAATCCTCTCATGAAAAATCTGCACAACCATCACAGATAAAGTCACCGAAGAATCTTTACTCCTTCTTTTTGCCAGCACCAACGTTGGCCTTTGCAGTCCCCCTGACTTTCTTCATTCTGTTCTTGCGTTCCTTTCTCTGTTTTCTTGAGGTCTTCTTCTTCTCATATAGGCCATGTCTTGCAAGTCTGTGTTTGGGTTCATTTTTCTTTGCGTAATCCAAGGAATCATAAATCATGCCAAAGCCAGTGGTCTTGCCACCACCAAAGTGGGTTCTGAATCCAAACACAAAGATGACATCCGGTGTGGTCTTATACATTTTGGCTAGTTTTTCCTGGATTTCTGTCTTGGGTACTGTTGCCTTCCCAGGGTGAAGGACATCAATGACCATTTGCTTCCGCTGAAGTAGTCTGTTGGTCATGAACTTCCTGGTCCGGATGGTTACTGTGTCATTCATGATGAAGGTTGGTCTTCAAGCAGCCAGGGAGGAAAAGAGCTGTAAATTATTCTTTATTTCAGTCAGTGTATGCTAAATTTCTAGTTGGTCCTTTTTCATGTCCTCCAGGGTCTCACTCTACTTATTGAGGGATTCATTAAATTTATCGGCGGTTTCCATAAAATTCTTGAAAAACCTTATAAATGTGGCCTTGAACTCTATATCCAGTCGTTTGCTTTCCTCCATTTCTGCCATTTGTGACCTGTTTCTTTGTCTCCGCATTTTGGCTGCCTCCCTGTGTTGATGGAGTGACCCTGCGCGCCAGGTGTCCTGTAGGGCCCAGTGGCTCAGCCTCCCCAGTTACCTGAGGTGCACACTCTTGGTGCACCCCCTTGTGGGCTTTGTGCACAGTCTTGTTGTAGTTATGCCTTGGTTGTTGTAGGATCACTGGGAGGAATTGACCTCCAGGCCAATTGGCTGTGAGAATCAGCTGTGTCTGAAGTGGGAGAACTTCTGTGCTGAAGACACCCTTCTGGGGCAAGACTTGCTTCAGTGGGGCTTTGGTGCTCACTGAGTCTGCCCCCTGAGAGTGTCCCTTATGGATCTGAGGAGTTGCAATCTGGATGGTCCCCCTCTGACCACTGGGTACAGTGGCTCCTGGATCTAAGGAGGTGCTAATTCAGCCTCTGCCTGAGGCCACACAGCAGGAGCCACGAAGAGGCTCAGCTGTGAAGCAATGCAATCCGCTGCGGGGCCTTGGGCCTTCTCTTGGAAGTTCCAGGTCTGCTTGGCCCAGCTACAATTAGGTACATTCACATGCAGAAGCCTCTGCCGAAGCCTGGGTGGGGCGGGGTCTCAGGGAATCAAAGGGCGGAGCAAGCAGCTATGGCTGATTCTCAGCCAGCCCTAAGGAGTCGCGCGTCTCAGTGACCCGATAATTGCTGCAAGCACCTCTAAGGGAAAGCCGCCCTCAAGTTCGCCCGCTGCCAGACAGTCCAGCTTCTCCCAGTATGAGCCCTGGGTCCCCAGAGACTTCCCAGAACTGGAGTTCAGAGCAGTCGGGAGCTTGTGACTCCCTCCGGATTCAAAAAGACAGCCACGTCCTCAGGTGCCACCCCCTTTCACGCGCGAACCACCGTACCTCTGCACTTCACCTCCGCAGCTCCTCTGGCTCTCAGTGTGCTTTTCTTTCCTTCTAGTTGTAGAATTTACACTCTGCCAGCCTTCCTGTTGTTCTGGATGATGTCCGCTCTGTCCTTTTGTGGTATTTTTCAATTGTTGTGGGAGGCAGCAATTTCCCGGTGTTTGTCTATGCCGCCATCTTAGTTCCAGACTATCTTTTTTTCTTTTATGGATAATGCTTTTGTTTTTGTATCGAAGATATTTTTGCCCAACCCAATGTATAATTTTCTATTGCTGCTGTAAAAAGTATCACCACAAACTAATGGCTTAAACAATACAACTATATTATCTCACAGTTCATTAGGCCAGGAGTCCAGGTATAGTTGGTTCAGCTGGCTCCCCCGTGTAGAGCCTCACCAGGCTGGAATCAAAGTTTCATTAGGGCCATTCCTTTCTGAGGCTTGAGAGGAAAATCTGTTTCTAGGCGCCTTAAGGTTGTTTAAGAATTCCATTCCATGCAGGTGTAGGACCCCATTTCCTTGCTTGCTGTAGGCCAGGAGTTGTTCTCAGCTCTAAAGGCCACCTACATTCCTTGGCTCATGGACCCTTCATTTTCAACAACAGCATTGAGTTTATCGCATTCTTTGAATCTCTCTTGCCTCTTCTTCTGTCACATCTCTCTTACTTAAAGTCAACTGATTATGGACTTTAATTAGATCTATAAAATACTTTCACATCAGCACCTAGATTAGTGTTTGCATAACTGATGACTGCAGCCTAGCCAAGTTGACACATCAATAAGCCATCAGACCCCTAATAGTATATTGTATGTTAATTGTAACTGAAAAATACATTTGACAAAATTATACTTAGGATCACCAAAAATTTATCCCTTGGTTTCTCCTAGAAGTTTTGTTGTTTTATGGTTTACACAGGGCTTTTATCCATTTTGAGTTAATTTTTGTAATGTGAGGTAAAATGTACATTAAGATGGTGGAGCTTTATGATAGTGATTACAAGCTAATGAATAGTTCTTTTGCTATAGAGAGCATAAAGGACAGCCTTTAATCGCCCCTTATGGAAGACACTTCTCAGGCTTGTGTTTTGTTTGCTATGTTTCATTTTTGCAGGTCTTTCCAGGGTCAGGACAGTCGGAGTGCTTAAAAGAGATGAGCCTGGAGCCAAAGAGTGGGGGCAGAGTTCAGAGGCGTTCTGCCAAGATAGCTGTGTACCACCTGCAGGAGCTGGCCTCTGTGGAACTGGCCAAGGAATGGCCTAAGAGGAAGGTTCTTCAGGATCTGATACCTGATGACCGGAAGGTAAGGTAGAAACTTGTATTACTTTTGAAGGAGTATGTCTGATACTATGCTTGTTACATAAAGAAGAGTAAATGCACTTGAGTGAGTGTACGATAAACAATGCTTTGCTTCTTTTTTTTAATTTTATTTTTTAATCCTCTGCCAGGGACATTCTTTCATTGATTTTTAGAGAGAGTGGAAGTGAGAGGGAAAGACAGAGAAATATTGATGTGAGAGAAACACATTGATTGGTTGCTTCCTGCACGAGCCCTGACCAGGGCCGGGGCCGGGGAGGAGCCTGCAACCAAGGTATGTGCCCTTGACTGGAATTGAACCCGGAACCCTTTGGTCTGCAGGCTGATGTTCTATCCACTGAACCAGAACTGGCTAGGGCATATTTTGCTTCTTTATCCTTGGAGATTAAGTACATTTGATCCAGCTCCAGTGTTTCTGATCATGTAGGTCTTAGAGAAACAGTATGTTTCAGAAGCTCCTTTAAGGAGCCTCTTAATTTTGAACCATTCTCGTGGGCACCTAAATTCCCAAATTAATTTTTGCTTGGTCCTTGCCTAATGTGTTTCCACTTTGTTAGTTCATATGTAGTAGTTTATATTTAACTGAGGTAAATGCTAAACGCTTGATTATGGTGTGTTGTCCAGTTTTTTCCATGGCAAAATTACAATTTTCCCCTTTCTAATTAGTGAATATTTTGTGGAGAGATTGATACTACATAATTAACCTGTGTTTTATCATACTTCTACCCACTTACTTTAGCATCCATCAATGATTCATGCTTGCAGCAATTATTACTATGGTGTTTGCTTAATGATTTTTTTGTTTTTTGTTTCCATCATTTCTTCTACAATTATTAAGAGATAGTTCTGTCCTTTTCTTCTAATTTGTTTTATATGAGTATAGACCAGGGGTGGGCAAACTTTTTGACTCGAGGGCCACAATGGGTTCTTAAACTGGACCGGAGGGCCAGAACAAAAGCATGGATGGAGTGTTTGTGTGAACTAACATAAATTCAAAGTAAACATCATTACATAAAAGGGTACGGTCTTTTTTTTTTTTTTTTTTTTTTTTTTAGTTTCATTCATTTCAAACAGGCTGGATCCGGCCCGCGGGCCGTAGTTTGCCCACGGCTGGTATAGACTCATGGGTATTTATTTTATTCAGTGGCCTATGATTCAATGCTATTATTATTTATTTTGCTGCTCAAATTGCCCCAGATTTGGCCATCAAAAGCTCTTTTTAACATTCCCCTATCATTTAAAAATATATATTTTTTTTTCTTTTTTTTTTTTAATTGCTTAAAGTATTACAAAGAGTATTACATATGTCTCCTTTTTTTTCCCCCCGCCCTTGACAATCCCCTGGCCTCCCCTACCCCCCAGTGTCTTATGTCCATTGGTTATGCTTATATGTATGCATACAAGTCCTTTGGTTGATCTCTTACCCACCCCCCCTCCTGCCCTCCCACCCTCCCCGGCCTTCCTGCTGTAGTTTGACAGTCTGTACTATTGATTTCAGAGAAGAAGGGACAGGGAGAGAGAGAGATGGAAACATCAATGATGAGAGAGAATCATTGATTGGCTGCCTTCTGCATACCCCCCCACTGGGGATTGAGCCTGCAACTGAGATATGTACCCTTGACCAGAATCAAACCTGGGACCCTTTGGTCTGCGGGCTGATACTCTATCCCCTGAGCCAAACTGGGTAGGGTAGTTTCAGGAACTTTAAAGGGTCTTACATATTACAATTTTTTTTTTATATATGAAGATATACTTGTGGAACTCCAAAATTACTTGAAGAGCTGGGTTGAAACTTTTGGAGTGTTTTGGAAGTTGGATTCTTCAATAAAATCTTTCTTATCTTGTAGTTAAAATACACTCGCCCTGGGCTACCTACCTTCAGCCAGGAAGTACTACATAAATGGAAGTCAGATATCAAGAAGTACCATCGTATTGAGTGTCCTAACCAGGTGGTTCTTTCTCATTCATTTATTCAGTAAATGTTTATCAGGCATCTGCTGTTGTTTCAGTTATTTATTCCTTTGTGACAAATTCCCTGAACCTAAGACTCTTAACATCAATTATTTTATTTGTTCACAATTCTGTAATAATTTTGTCAGGCCCGGGGTAGTTTTCCTGCTGTACATGGCATCAGCTAAGATCACTCATAGGTTGCATTCAGCTGGAAACTCAGATGGGACCTGAATGTCCAAGATGGCTTCTATGCAGCTAATTGATCTGGAGCTTGGCTCTCCACATGGCCTCTCTCTCTAGCAGGTAGTTAGATTACTAGCAGAGTACATATTCTAAGAATATGAAAGTGGAAGCTGAAGATCTCTTAAGACCTAGTTGCAGAATTTGTTCAGCATCTCTCCATGGCATTCTATTGGTCAAAGGAATCATAGTGCTAACCCAGATTTAAGGAGAGGATAAACAGACTCCACTGTTTGATGGGAAGAGTGGCAGAGAATTTCCAGCCATCTTTAATCTAACTTACCTATATATACAGTACTTTCCAGAGGAGTAGATATATAAGAAATAAAAGATGTTTGTACTAAAGAAAGCAGATTTTTAACAAAATCTGTGTAATTTTCTGTGTTTAAGTATCAGAAAAAGTACCAGGGATAGGAATATGTTGAGCTTTTGTAAACAACTTGTTTACCTCTTTATCTTTTTATTTATTTATTTTTACCTTTTGTTGGTTTTCCTTCTTGCTTTTGTGGCTTGCATGTGAATTCTTTTCCTGTTTGGTTGTGGTATAAACGTAAGGTTGGTCCTAGCGAACAACCAGATTGCTGAGAGAAGGATGCTCTTTTGTATAGTCCTCATGTTGTTTTTTTCTTCTTTTTTTCAGGGTTGTGAGGCTGTCTACAGTAGTGTGTCTGGCCTTAAAGCTCACCTGGGCTCTTGTACTTTGGTTTGTAACTTTCTGAACTACTTATCTTAACATGACTTCTGAACTAGAAGAGAACTCAGTTTAGATGAACAGCTAATTGTCCTGTTTTCTGTTGTCTTCAGAGGCTGATTTAGTTTTTTATGTCCCAAAGAATCTTGGTCTATTATTGGGTGGGATGCCAGGTTATGTCCAAAGTGCAGAAAAGGCCAACATAGCCATAAGTCATATCAACTGAAGAATTTGGAGAAAAATATCTTAGTTCTGAATCCCTACCACACTGGACCTGACCTGTCTAATTGGGCCTTAAACTTTCTAGAGTCAGTTTACATGCACTTAAATGGACTAGTGAAGATACGTAAATGCATCTGAACTGTACTGGCCTCTGGAGGTGGGAGGTGGGATCCTTGGGTGTCAGATTAAGGTCACCTCACTGAGTCTTTTCCATGTTGACCCAGGTGCCCTACAACCCACCAGCCATGGGGATTGGTGCCACTTTCCAATCCCTTTTAGAAGTATCTCTTCACACAAAATGAACATCATGGAAACAGCTTCAGGAGGGGAGAGGAGTCTCAGTTCAAGGCAATAAGAGGGTTGTAGGCATCCAAACCAGATCTGTCCAGGAATGCTTAAGAGCTGGTCGTCTTGATCTTAGTTTCTGAGTCCTTAAACTCTGTTATGGATGATACTCTCCTAATCCTGGATTTCTAAGTCACTCTTTGCAGCAATGGAGTATATTGGGGAGAATTATACTTCGGTGGCTATAGTGAGGGTCAGAAGTTTGATAATTTTGGGGGAGAAACCAAGAGAACCTTGGAAGTGAAGTAACAAACAAGAGAAGATAGAAAGGTGTGACATGTCACATAATAAAAGTAGGAGGATTTGGGGTTGTGTTGAGGGGGTGGGAGGTTTTGGTAGAGAATTGCGTCAGGATAGATACATAGTGGTGATAGTCTGCCCGAGCTGTTTTTCCTAAATATATTGCTGTTTTGGATTTTCTTCCTTCTTACCTTTGCTGAAGTAGAATCCCTTCTTTTCATCAATAACAGTCCCTACATGTGGCCCAGGTATGTGTTCCTGAGTTTGCCAATAATACTCTTTTCTTTAAAATAGGGAAACTTTGTGGCTGGAAAATACAAGTGTCTTCTATGTCAGAAAGAATTTGTGTCAGAGAGTGGTGTCAAGTATCACATCAACTCTGTCCATGCTGAGGTGAGGGTCCTGCTTTCTCACAGTGTTTTTCTCTTCTAATCATATTTCCTTTTCCCATACATACACCATAGGAGAGATGGATTTTGTGTCTGTTTTGTGGGCTAGGACAGTCAGGGAAAGTAAAGTGGTTACCAGAGACATTGGAGTTCAATCCAGTTAAATCAGGCATTTGGGAACCAGGCTGAATTTACACCTTCTTATTTAACAGCAGTCGCTCTACTTCCATTTTCTAATATTCTTTTTAAAAAGAAGTTGGGGTTTTTTTTTATTGATTTTAGAGAGGAAGGGAGAGGGAGAGAAAGATAGAAACACCAGTAATGGGAAAGGACCATTGATCGGCTGCCTCCTGCATGCCCCACACGGGATTGAGCCTGCAACCTGGACATGTGCCCTGACCCAGAAGCGAACCATGACCTCCTGGTTCATAGGTCGCCACTCAACCACTGAGCCACATTGGCTGGGCTTCTAATACTCTAACGCAGGGGTCCTCAAACTACGGCCCGCGGGCCACATGCAAATACAAATATTGTATTTGTTCCCATTTTGTTTTTTTACTTCAAAATAAGATATGTGCAGTGTGCATAGGAATTTGTTCATAGTTTTTTTTTAAACTATAGTCCGGCCCTCCAACGGTCTGAGGGACAGTGAACTGGTCTCCTGTTTAAAAAGTTTGAGGACCCCTGCTCTAACATCTTTGAGCGACCTGTTTTTAATGCTACTTAAAATACCTCATGGAGCCCAGCTGGCTGATTGATGATTCTCTCTCATCATTGATATTTCTATCTCTTTCTTCCTTCCTCTCTGAAATCAATAAAAACATATTATGAGAAAATAATAAATACTGCATAGAAACACATATAAAAGACATTGAGACAGTTGAGGAATTTTGAATATTAACTATATTAAATAATAGCCATGTGTCCATGTTAATATTTCAAAATGTGATCATTGTAGTTATGCAGAAGAACACCCTTGTTCTTAGGCAAATACATGCTGAAGTATTTAGGGATGAAGTAACATGTCTGCAACTAACTTGCAAAATGGTTCAGCAAAAAGAAGGAAGGAAGGAAGGAAAGGAGAGAGAGGTGAACAATGATAAATCTAGGTGTTCATTAAATTAATAACTTTTCTGAAGATTTGTAAATTTTCAAAATAAAAACTAAAAAACTCTGTTTTGCCCTAACCATGCCTTTTTAAATTCTTCCCACACCTCTTTATGCTTTCCACTATGTTTTGACTGGATAGTGTTTCTGTTTTGCCTTGTAGGATTGGTTTGTTGTAAACCCAGCAACAACCAAAAGCTTTGAAAAGCTGATGAAGATAAAGCAGCGGCAGCAAGAAGAAGAAAAGCGGAGACAGCAGCACAGGAGCAGGCGGTCTCTGAGAAGGCGGCAGCAGGCTGGCATGGAGCTTCCTGAGCCAGCAGAGCTGAGTCTTAGAGCAGGGAAAGATCAGAGGAGGAATAACGAGGAACTGCTAGTGTCGACCTCCTGTAAAGAACCAGAGCAGGAACCAGTGCCAGCACAATTCCAGAAAGTGAAGCCCCCAAAGGCTAATCATAAACGAGGAAGGAAATAGGCAGGCAGTGTGAGAGCGCTCCTCGGAGAGTGGATGGATGCTCTTATCCCGGGGACCTGTGCTGGAGGACTGAGTTACGGGGCTGCGTGAAGAGAAATGTCCTCTTTCAGTTGTTTGTGGAAAGCTACAACTTTCTCAACTCCTTTCTCCTGTATAAATTTCACTGTTTTCCCTACTTACTCACTTTGACAACCTCCCTTCCCCAACCCTTTTTTGGTAGGTTTTCCTGCTATTCCTCACTGGAGTCTATTATTTTTCTCTTATCTTGCCCAAAGAGCTCCCTCTTAAGGCCAACCACAGGCCCCTCTTGCCTTGTACAAGACTAAGAAAACTGGTTGTTCTTTTCTTCCTGGGGTGTAGAATGTTCTTGGAAGTTCTATTGATTTAGTAGTCTCCATCGTCAAGTTTATAAAACAATTCCACATTAAATTTTTAAAACCATACTGATTAATCATTTTGTATTTGTGCTATAACAAGCCTAGAAGCTAGAATAACATTACTCTCTTTGGGAAACAAACTTTATGGAGGTTGTTCTCAATATGGTTTTAGGATTGAAAGAAAGAACTGGGTTTAGGATGAAAAAGCTAGAACTTCCCTACACTAATTCTACTGGGAGGTGTTTTGTCTGCCCCAAGTAGCAGTGACCAACTAGACCCACAGGCATAAAAAAGCAGCCTTAGGACTAGTATGTACCAAACATTGAAGTGGCTGGAAAGAAGAAACTAGAAGAAGCAATAAATACTGCCTCAACTTTCCTGTGGCTTGAGGCCTCCTCATCTGTCGTAATTGGTGCCCTCCTCAAGTTTGTTTTGCCCTCTTGGTTCTAAGGATTGAGAAATAACCAGGTTGATTGCCCCTGATTTTTTGATACAGAATCCTAGTGTTCCTGGTAATGCCACGAGATCGGTAGCCAAGACACTCGTTCCTTCTCTCCTGGACTTGACCTCACTTGCTAGTCTACACTCCACTAAGTCCTCATCCCTCCCTTTAGTCAACCTCTGTCTGAATTTTCTGAGAATATTGCTGTCTATCCTCTTTTATGTGTGTTCTATTGTCTTTAATCCTGAGACTTTGACACCAGATATTGATATTTACCTGGAGTTGGAAAGAAAAATTCTTTTTCTGTACCTCATGCCTAGCTGATGTCTAATGGGCTGTTAGATGTTTTGAAATAAGTGAAGGACATGGTATATCCGCTGTACATTGTCATTTGCAGTTGTGCTCTTAGAGCCCTTTCAGTAGATGAGGATTGTCAGGGAGAAGAAATGAAGAAGCTATATTAATTTCTGGTAAGACTTGGGAAATGTTTGGCAATGACAAAAGAAATAAATGACTCTGTTAGATTGATGTTTCCAGTGTCCATTGACTCCGACCTGCTACAGTAGGTCCTTGGGTTATGTCGGAGATCCGTTCCTACTGCGCAACATAACGCGATTTTTGCCGTAAGTCGGAACCCACCTACATAAGCACCTACATCACTCACATGGGCACATACACAGCAGTAATGAAGTGAAACAGTAAAAAAAAATTTAAAAGAAAGATAATTCCTGACCTTATGGTAAATAAATAATAAAAAACATAAAGCACATATGTACATACGTCAAAATGACGGAACATTTTTTTTTTATTATAAAATAAATGGGAGATGGCGATGTAACCACGAAATGACATATGTCGAGTCTGACGTACCCGAGGACTGTCTGTATTTGACTCCTTGCTGATACAGCATATAGGATAAGAAGGCTAGGGAGTGGAGTGAGTTTGAAATAAGTACCAAATGCAATTATCTCAGTTCTTAAGCCTCAAAAATCTGCTGGCTAAAATGAATAATTTGAGATTAAAGTGAATTAAGTATAGGAAACTTGCCCAATCTCATGCCACGCCCTTATAGGCACTCTTTGTTCTTCTTAATTGATTTTAGAGAAAGGGAGAGAGATTGATGTGAGAGCATAACACCAGATTCACTATCTGGGACAGCCGTGGGCAAACTACGGCCGCGGGCCAGATCTGGCCCGTTTGAAATGAATAAAACTAAAAAAAAAAAAGCCCGTACCCTTTTATGTAATGATGTTTACTTTGAATTTATATTAGTTCACACAAACACCCCATCCATGCTTTTGTTCCGGCCCTCCGGTCCAGTTTAAGAACCCATTGTGGCCCTCGAGTCAAAAAGTTTGCCCAACCCTGGATTGATAGGAATTAAAACTAAACTGAAATGAGATAGAAGTTCTCCACTCCTGAGTTAGATAATTGAGCCAGCAATGGCAGGAGGGGAATTAAGAGCAGAAGAGTAGAGTCTAATACCTCATCAGCCTGGGTATATATTTTCCTAGGGTTTTTGCATCCAGAGAGACTAAGGTTTCAAATTTATCTTGGATACCATGCTTTTCAAGTGCCATCTTTCTGTATTTTCAACTCATGAAGTATTCAGTTTAAGGTACTGCATGTTATCTAAAGTCTTCTGCATTAAAGTTGCAATTTTATTATTTGCATACATAATAGTAAGTATACGACAGCAAAAGTAATGAGAGAAAAGTGATGAAGTAAAAAACATTGGAACAATAATAAAATCAGTGGCTTTTATAAACCAAGTAGGCTTTTATTTTTTAACAACAAAACTTGTTAAATAAAGAAACTACATACTTACCAGAAACATTATTAAAGCTAGAAGTTAAAGGTACATTGAGGGAGAGACCTTTGTTTAACCAATTTAAAGGAATCCATTTTACATATAAATAAGACTAAATTCAAGAAAATTATTTTTTAAGTTTTTTTATTACTGATAATTTCTGGAGAACAAAGTTGATTATATTTCCTCATAGGGGAGCAATGTTAAAATATGAGGTTTTATTAGGATTTAGCATTCAAAAAAATCACTGATCTAACCATCATATCATAAGTGGAAAAAAACCCACAACAAAAAAACACCTATTGCCGAAATCGGTTTGGCTCAGTGGATAGAGCATCGGCTTGCGGACTGAAAGGTCCCAGGTTCGATTCCGGTCAAGGGCATGTACCTGGGTTGCGGGCACATCCCCAGTAGGAGATGTGCAGGAGGCAGCTGATCGATGTTTCTCTCTTATCGATGTTTCTAATTCTCTCCCTTCCTCTCTGTAAAAAATCAATAAAATATATATAAAAAAACCCAACACATCCTAAATGTCTACAGTAATTTAAAATACTATTCCCAGTTCTATTAAATAGGCCTAAATATATGGCACATAATAATCACAGCATTTAATGTATTATTAAGTGCACATATAGTAAGAAAATACATATAGTACTTACTATGTTTAACACTAAGTAATTTTACTTATCTTAGGATTTAGGATATTGCTAGGGAAATAGATGGCATGAGACTTTAAAAGTTATCCAAATATTTAAAAACTTTGATAACATTTTCCTAAAACAAGCAGAGGCGTTCTGCTACCTCATTAATTCTTGAGGTATTTCTTCACAATAAACATTTTCAAAAGTAAAAGCTGATATATGTTCCCGTATTTTCTCAAATCACTCAAAAGCTAAAATTGTCAAGGGCTGCATCAGACAATCGGTCACTCTGCAAAGTGTTGATCTTGCTATTATTAGAGTACTTTTTCCCTCATGAAAACGATAGGAGCTACCTGGTCATTGGCACAAACTTAAAAAACCCTTAAAAACACTGCCTTTGTGTTCTGAGTTGGCCAGAAGGAACGAGGATAAACTTAGATTGGTTGTTTACAGAGGAGAAAGCTCTGAAAAGTCAGTCTGAGATGCTATCCTGAAAGGTGATTTTTAAATATATTTTATTGATTTTTTTACAGAGAGGAAGGGAGAGGAATAGAGTCAGAAACATCAATGAGAGAGAAACATCCATCAGCTGCCTCCTGCACACCCACTACTGGGGTTGTGCCCGCAACCAAGGTGCATGCCCTTGACCGGAATCAAACCTGGGACCCTTCAGTCTGCAGGCTGACGCTCTATCCACTGAGCCAAACCGGTTAGGATTGAAGGTTATTTTTCTATAAAGAAATCTGACTCAGCTAGATGAAATAAATAATGCAACTATTTCCTTTCACTTCCTCAAGGTGGTTTTCTCAACCTAGTTTTACATGAGTGTCTTGCAAATGGTGTTAGGTTATCTGGAGGTTTGAGAAACATCCTTATTAACAAGCGCTAAATTAAAAATCTAAGGAAAGCTGGTTCACACAAGTATCTAGTAGTATGGCTGGAAAAGAGCATCTAATCCTCCACACTAACATGTCTTGATGGATATTCTACCATAGCAACGAGACCCAAAAGCCTTCCTAACCAGGTTTGGAATACTTCTCTAGTCCTTAACCAGTGATATTTAGGAATTACTGTGGATTAACCTTGATTTGGGGTCCCAGGGAAAGGGTTCTTGTGATTTTCGGGGCACCCTGTTGCAGTAGTTGCCTCCCTTAAGCTCTCCATACACCACTGTTCCTGCTGCAGCTGTTCCTTCTGACGTTTTAGCAGGCTTTGAGCACCTGCGACTCCTGGCATTGCTGAGATTGCTGCAGTTATTCCTTCTGTGACTGCTGGTTCTCTGCAGATGCCACAGTAGAACTCAGAAGTATGCCTCTCTGCTACCACCTCCAAGGCCTGGGCCTGCCTTTTAAACTTTTTCTCTTTCCCAACAGCCTTCTGTCTGGTTCACTCAGTTGTTTCTCCAGTAATGCTTTTTTCCTAAAGGAACTGGGCCTGGATTTCCTGTGCCTTTACACCTGTCTCATCGTGGGCTTTTTCTCCTCCTGTAACGTCTGAGTTTCTCTTCCTGTTTCTCCTTTAACAGTGATATCCCTCATTGCCAGCAACTGCTGCTTCAAATTGGATTGACTCTTTTCCTTCTCCAAGAGCTGTTTTAAGCTCTCAAGTTTGCTCTGCATATGTGAAGGCTAACTCTTGTCTCCTTCATTCAATCTCCCCACTTTTTTTTGTACATAGTTGTTTCACAGCTTCTGAAGTTGCCTTCTATACTCAATTTTGTCGGTCAGTTATTCCAGCAAGAGTTTATTTTCAGCCTGGACATGTAACTTTTCATTGATTAGCTGCCTGTTTTCCTCCATTAGCAGTTTTGCTGGATTTGATCTTCTTTTATTTGCTTGTTCGGCTTTATCATTTCCATTGTCTATTTTAAAAACATTGATTTCAGAGAGGAAGAGAGAGATAGAAACATTAATGATGAGAATGGAGATCCTGTCGGCAACCTGGGCATGTGCCCATGACCGAAATCAAACCTGGGATTCTTCAGTCCACTGGCCCACTATCCACTGAGCCAAACCAGCTAATCATTGTCCTTTTTAAAAGCCCATCGCTGCGTGTGTGTGTGTGTGTGTGTGTGTGTGGCTTCCCTGGCTTCAAAAAAATTATTCAACTAAGATACCATGTAGGGGTACTAGTACTGTTAGAGTCCTCAGTAAACTTGAAGAACAAGTGAAACATTCCCCCATCAATTCTTAATGAAAATTTGGGAAACAAAAACTGCACAATTGTACTTTAATTCACACAAAATATTTCTGAGCACTTACGGCGAGGCACCGGGCATACAGGTAGGGGTAAAGGTGAAGGACTGTAGTTTAAAATTTACAAAATGCATTCACTACCACCCCTATGAGATATCTCAATTTTAAAAAGAAAGGTTTGGAGCATCTAAGTAACTTGGCCACGATTTACACTGCTAGCAAGTGGCAGAGCCGGGGTCGGTGTGAAACCCACATTTATCTACGACTTGGTGAACAGCTGGCTACAAAGGGCGCAGAACAGACTCGGAGGTAAGGAGCAGGAATACATGTCCCAGCTCTTGCATCACCTTTTCGGTTTCCGAGGACGCTTCCGTGCAGGGAAACGCCCCTCAGTACCTACTTGCTCCGGGAATCCTAGCGTCCACCCCCTCGGCGTTGGTGTAAGACCACCGAGAGGGACTAGGACTAGTGTCAGGGCGTTGGTGTAAGACCACCGAGAGGGACAAGGACTAGTGTCAGGGCGTTGCTGTAAGACCACCGAGAGGGACAAGGACTAGTGTCAGGGCGTTGGTGTAAGACCACCGAGAGGGACAAGGACTTGTGTCAGGGCGTTGGTGTAAGACCACCGAGAGGGACAAGGACTTGTGTCAGGGCGTTGGTGTAAGACCACCGAGAGGGACAAGGACTAGTGTCAGGGCGTTGCTGTAAGACCACCGAGAGGGACAAGGACTAGTGTCAGGGCGTTGGTGTAAGACCACCGAGAGGGACTAGGACTAGTGTCAGGGCGTTGGTGTAAGACCACCGAGAGGGACTAGGACTAGTGTCAGGGCGTTGGTGTAAGACCACCGAGAGGGACAAGGACTAGTGTCAGGGCGTTGGTGTAAGACCACCGAGAGGGACTAGGACTAGTGTCAGGGCGTTGGTGTAAGACCACCGAGAGGGACAAGGATTTGTGTCAGGGCGTTGCTGTAAGACCACCGAGAGGGACAAGGACTTGTGTCAGGGCGTTGGTGTAAGACCACCGAGAGGGACAAGGACTAGTGTCAGGGCGTTGGTGTAAGACCACCGAGAGGGACTAGGACTAGTGTCAGGGCGTTGCTGTAAGACCACCGAGAGGGACTAGGACTAGTGTCAGGGCGTCGGTGTAAGACCACTGAGAGGGACTAGGACTAGTGTCAGGGCGTCGGTGTAAGACCACCGAGAGGGACTAGGACTAGTGTCAGGGCGTTGCTGTAAGACCACCGAGAGGGACTAGGACTAGTGTCAGGGCGTTGCTGTAAGACCACCGAGAGGGTGTCAGGTGCGTCGCCAGGCGGGGACGGGGTCCCCGTGAGCCAAGTGTCTCGGTTCAACGGGCCTCTGCACCGCCGGCAACCCCTAGTTTCGCATCCCGTTCCAGTCCAGGCCGGTCGCCCCACACCCACCCCCCTCGCGGCTTAACCCCTCGCCCGGCTCAGCCCTAGCAGTCGGTTCTCCGGCCTCTAGTCCTGGCTCCTTTGGGGGCCGGATGTGAAATGCACTCTCTTTTGCATCGTGGGAGCCCTGCTCTCCGGATCTCATCTCGTCCGGTTCTCCTGCGAACCTAGGCCGTGCGACGGCGAGCTCTTCTTCCGGTTCGCTCGCTCCAGTCCTCCCAGCGCCTCCACTCCCCCGGCAAGGCTCCCGGTTGGCTCCCGAGCCCGGTCGGGACCGGAGGGTGCTCTTCTGAGCGGTCGGAGCCAGTACCATTCTGTCTCCCAGCCGCCGCGGCGGAAGTCTCTCTAGCCACGTGACGTCTCGATGGTCGAGTGGGCGGAGCCAGGAGGAAGATGGCGGCGCCCGCGGCTGCAGCCGGGCCTCAGGCGTCCGGGGGTCCCCGGCCCCCAGTGTGTCTGTTGGTGTTGGGGATGGCGGGGTCTGGGAAAACCACCTTCGTACAGGTGAGGTACATGGCGCGGGCGAAGCAGGTGTGCGCGAGAGGCGGTGGAAGGCCGGGAAACGGGAGGGGAGGGCTTCCCGAGGAGCGGGAGGGCCGGCGCGTGGCTTCCGGGGGTCCTCGCGAGACCTTGCACCGGAGCCTGGGCTCAGCAAGGCGCCTGGAGTGCATACCGGGTGCCGCTTACCGCCTGGTACTGCGGTTGTCCTGCCGGCAAAATTGCTGACTTGAAGGCAGAGGCTGACTTACAAGTAACGCGATTCATAGTGCAGAGTGCTACCACACAGGCTTTCGGTATAGATGGCTAAAGAATTAGGTATTTGTTGTGTGAACAGAAAAGGGGTGCCGTAGTAAGTGTAATAACTGCAACCCCACCTCTCCTCTGACAGTTGTCAGTCTGTCCTCTATCTATGAGCCTGTTTCTATTTCTAACCTCACAGGGTGATTGGATCATAAATTAGTTTTTAATTGAATTTGTTGGGGTGCGATTGGTTAATAAAATTACATAGGTTTCAGGTGTCCAGTCTGTAGTACATCATTTGTATATTGTATCGTGTTCTCCACCTCAAGTCAGGTCTCCTCCCTTCGCCATTTATCCCGCCTTTACCCTCTTCTACCAACCCTACCCTTCTGCCCCTCTGGCAATCGCGGTTGTTGCCTGTGCCTGTGAGTGTTGTTCTTTGTTTAACCTCTTCACCTTTTTCACCCAGCACTGCACCCCTACCTCTCTGACAGTTGTCAGTCTGTTCTCTATCTATGAGCCTGTTTCTATTTTGTTTATTTTGTTCATTAGATTCCACATAGGAATGAGATAATATGGATCATAAATTCTTAACTGGGCAGGTCTTGGTGGGTAGTCACACCCCATCATATAACTTCTTTGGTAAAATGTTTACACGTGCTCTAAGCAAGTCCTGTTCATTTTTTTTTGTGTGTGTGTGCGCATCTGGGTTAACTCACCTTTGAAATGCCTCTTTTTCAAGAGAGCATGTAATCTTATTAACCATCCACTTTCCGCCTTTTTTCTCCAACTTTATGTCATCTTCCTCCTTAATTCCAAATGCATAAGTAAAAGAAACTGCAAAACTTTCATTCTTCGGAGCATTTGCTGCCTGGTTACTGTCATCATTTTGAGTCTAACACAGGCAATGGGGATACAGTGAAAATGAGGTTGACAAGGTTCTGCATTCATGGAGCTACTGGTTTATTGGAGGTGATAGGATAAAAACCCCACACAAAGCAAGTAAATAAGTGATGGAGGGAAGAGGAGGCTCTGTTAAATGGGTAATAAAGAAAGAATTGCATTTCAACTGAGAGTTGAATGTTGGAGGTGAGTATTTCAGATGGAGGGAAATGTCCTTTGTCCTCTTATCATGCCCTCTTTGTCTGTCTCCATCCCGCACCTCACATCTCTGTAGAGGCTCACAGGACATCTGCATAGCCAAGGCTCTCCACCTTATGTGATCAATCTCGACCCAGCTGTGCATGAAGTTCCCTTTCCTGCCAATATTGGTGAGTAAACTACTGTTTTGTATAAAGTTTCTTGGAATGGAAACTTTCCAGCCTGCCAGTTTTCAATGCTTTCATTTTTTTCTAAACTACCTACTTTCATTTCCCATGGATTTGCTAGAATTCTTGAACAGGCTTCTGCCTTATTCACATTTTCTCTGTTTACTCCTTTCCCTTTGTTTCCTTTCTACTCAGTGTTATTTCTCCTTTCTGACCCTGAGGTATCAGGCTATTGTTTGGGAAAATGAAGTGGCTTCTCACTTCTAGGCCCTAAACCCTTCAGCCGGCTCTGATATATGCACCTCTTTATTTAGTTTACTAGGGGCTCAGTGCACGAATTCATGCACCTTGAACTGTGGACCACAAGGCTGTGGTGGGCACAGAGGCAGGACTTGGCCCATCCTCCATGCCCCCACCCAGCCCCTCCTGCATTGGCCCCCGGTTCCCTGTCTGCCGTCTGCCGGCAGCCCTGCTCCCATGCGCTGACAGTGCTGACCCCACTCACACCTGCTGACAATGTGGAGCAATTGGGGCCGGCACCAGGAGCAGGTGTGAGCAGGGCTGGCATTGTCAATGAGTGCGAGCTGCGGCTGCTGCCCTGATTGCCCCTCAGGAGCAGGGGGAGGTGGAGAAGCCCTCAGGGATGATTGGGGCTGGCAGTCGCCGCTCGCACCTGCTGACAGTGCCAAGTGATCGGGGCTGGTGCTGGCAGCGGGTGTAAGCAGGGCCGACACCAGCACAGGTGTGAGCACGGCGGGACCGCAGTGCGTAGGAGCAAAGAATTTTCAGTAACCACCAGAGGCTCACCGGATGACAGTGACCGGCGCCCCGCCTTGGTCTGGCGCCCCCCCCCCCACCTCCCCCATTGCGCCGTGGCCCTTTATGTTCCGTGCGTGCCCCCTGGTGGTCAGTGCACGTCATAGTGACTGATTGTTTGGTTGTCCCACCCTTTGGTCTATTTGCATATTAGGGTTTTATATATATATATAGATTTTTCTCAAAGTTTAGTTAGAGTATAATGGTTTTTGTGTGGTATTTCACTTAATGATTTGTAGGAAACCTGCTTCCACTCCCAAAGTTACATGGAAAAATGTGCATAGGTATGCCTATGTGCATTGTTTTGGGGAGAGGTTCCCAGTTATCCTAATAGGAATCTGTGACTATAAAAAGATGAGAATGGATGTGATCCAGTGTCATGTTTCTTGATAGGATCTAGGCTTCCTGATCTAGACTTTCACTGTGGTAATCTTTTTATCTCTTCTTAATCCTGTCAAGATGCTTACAACCCAAACAAAGGAAGGCCTTATGTTAAGAAGCAGAGATTGTGCTCTGGCCAGTGTGGCTCAGTTAGGTGAGCATTGTCCTCTGTGCCGAAGGTTTGCTGGAGATATATGTGTATATACACACACACACACACACACACACACACACACATACATATACACGTATATACATACACACACACACATACACACACACACACACACACACACACACACACACACACACACACATATATATATGGCAAAGGATTTGGGGGAAAAAATCTCCCATCTCACTTAAAGGATGGAATTCTAATAGTTGATAGGGTAGGTTTATAGACTGGTAGATAGGTTTAGTTAGATATTACTGGATAAATTAATTCCTTTTTAAAAATCATGTCTGCATTACCTTTGTTATCAGTAGCAGTTAATAAGAAATAAACAGTTTTTTCTTGATTTAGCGCCCTTTTTCTATTCATATGATTACTGACAAGGTGTTTAAGTGCATAAAACTTTTCTCCCTATCTCAGAACATCTCAACCGTAGCTTGAGAAGTTGTAACCTAACATTCTTCATGGGGGACTTGACAGCTATCCTTGTAAGGACAGGAACCATTGTGAAGCTGGTAGAAGAGAATGCTGACAAGGGAATACTAAAAGCTACTTTTCATTTCTTGCTGGTAGAGAAAGTACAGGACACCTTCTGCCCTTCCATTCTTTTCCTCACAATTTTGCTTCTTTTTCATCACAGTTCAATGATCTTGGCTTAAAAATTACAAAACAAATTTGAAAAGTAACTCATGCTTAGAGGGAAACTTATTATTTTTCCTCAGGGGATCAGAGATGACTTGAGAGACCTCTTGGCTTAGGATATTATTGGTGGAGAGCCTCAAGCTATATTGTTTCTTATGTGTTAAATTCTAATTAATTCTTCACCCTCTCTCCCCAGATATTCGTGACACTGTGAAGTATAAAGAAGTCATGAAACAGTATCCTTTTTTACGTCTTCTTTGGTGTTGACTCTCTGTATTTTGCAGCTTTGAAGGAAAGTTTTTGGGTTTCCTTGTGAAATATACTAGCAAAATCATTTTGATTACTTTAAAGTCACTTTATTAGGAAAATGAAAGATGAAGCTGGGAAAAAGTATTGTAGGTGATTAGAAATATTCTTTGGGCTTGCGATTTTAGTTTTTTTACCAAATTCCCAGATGGCAGGCTGTTGTAATTAGAGGGCGTAGATAATGAGAGGCTAGCTAGCTGGTAGCGTGCCTAGGACCCAGAAAGTAGCATTGTCTTGGAAGCTACATCCATTGGTCATCACCTCTTCAAACTGGGAAACCCAGAAATGAGTAGGATCACCTCGTGGTACATTGCTATGTGAAATGTGTACTTTCCCTCTAGGTAAGTCTAGGTAGGAAAACTAATTATAATCAGCAAGTTGCTTGATTAGTGAGGATCAGAGCAAGGAGTGTTATATAGATGATCGTAATAGCTAATGCTAGCAGGCTGTCACTGCCTGATGCATCTGTCTATTATGTTTTGGTGCCTTTAGTTTGTTCATTTTACCTGGCCCTCCTTAAAACAACAAATAAATGAAGAAGACCTTGATGAATGTTTCCTATGAAGTTACAGCTGTGTAGTACATACTAAGTCAAGGATTAGCTTGCCAATATTCATTAATGGACCATTAATATTATAATGTTTGTGTGAGTGAAGTCCTGGGTATGAACTTTATCATCTCATTTCATCTATAAACAATTTAAATCCTCAACTTAGTGTCTAGATATGGACTTGGACCCAATGGTGGCATAGTGACCTCACTCAATCTCTTTGCTACTAGATTTGATCAGGTATGTCTGTCTGTTTTCACTCATATAGGCATGACTGTAAAAACCAGTGGCTCTTAAATACCTTAGTTTGATAACATTGGGAAAGAAGAGCAATTAACCTGGGATATAAATATCCTCCTATATAATAAAAGGCTAATATGCAAATTGTCCCCTCGACTGGGAGTTTGACCAGGAGTTGGACAGGGGGTGGGGCTGGCCTGCCAACCGCCTTCGGCCCCTCCCCCTGGCTGCCCCTGCCCCTAATTGCCCCCCCACCCCAATTAGGGGCAGGGCTGGCCAGCCAACCTCCCGCATCTCCTTCCCCTGGCGGTCCCCTTCCCCTGGCCAGCCCAGCCTGATCACCCCGACTGGGGCAGGCTGACCGGACCCCGCTTGTGCATGAATTCGTGCACCGGATCTCCAGTAGAAAATAAATAGGCATTTTGGTAGACAGAGAAATAGGCTACTAGTATGAGAGGATGATCAGTTTTATGAACACTTCATATTTAATATTTGGGACAGCCAGTAAAACAAATACAGGAGACCGTGTTTGTTTCTTGATCTGTTATTGGCATATAGTGTTACCCTGAGGATGGAGTAAAGGGATGAGGGGAGAGATGAGCTAGCAGGCATGGAACAGAAAAATAATGGGGCTTTTTAAACTTGTGACAGACAGTTATCAGCTTCTCAGACCCTTGCCCTGTGCTCCAGGGTGCTGCAGTGCTGCTGATGTGGCTGTGTTTCTGTGGTTCAGTGAGTTTATTAGTTGGTGTCCTAACATTGAGAACACAGAGATTCAATAGTTGATGGTACCTATAAAGCAGGCCGCTTGGAGAGGGCCCTGTGATTTTATGCTGAAATCGGCTCCTGTTGTAATTGGCATCTTTTTCTTTTAGGTGATGAAATTTATTGAGAAGGCCCAGAACATGTCTAAGTAAGTGATTTCAGTTTAGCACCTGTTTATTACTCTGTAGTTAACACTTTTCTAGGCTTTTTGGAAAGATTTTGGGTTAGCATTAAGTTTTGAAAGAGTTTAGGTTAAGATGAAACTATTAGAAATGAAAAAAAAGATAGTCAAGAAAATCATTAAGATGCTATATAGTGTAGAGCTAAATTTAATAGTATTCTATCCCCAGCCTCTTTGGTATATGCCCATGGCTTCTTAGGAGATATTTTGAAACTTTGTCTCTGTTTTCTTTTGGGAAACCATACTTGTTGGCATTAAAATCTCTGAAACATCTTTCTAACTCTTAAACGAATATAATTTACATAAATCAGAGAGAATAATTGTTTTTTAATTTTAAATTTTTCAAAATATAAAATAAAATATTTGTTTATTATTACCCACTGTTAATAGATTAACTGTTAATAGGTTTTTAATAGGTTTGCTTTAAAAAAAAAAGATAATTCATTATTTTTATAAAAAAAGATATATGACCCTTACAAAGAATTCAACTTGGTTGGTATCATTCAGAGGTCATGCACCAGGAGATCGTGGTTCGATTCCCCATCAGGGCACATGCCCAGGTTGTGGGTTTGATCCCCACAGGAGGCAGCTGATCCATGATTCTCTCTCATCATTGATGTTTCTGTCTCTCTCTCCTTCCCTCTTCCTTTCTCTCTGAAATCAGTAAAAATATATTTTAAAAAACCAATTCAAACCATACATAATTTAAAAGGTGCAGTTATCACCCACTAGACCCACTAGAAATAACTATCATTATTATTACTACCAGTGACTATCATTTCACATGTTTCTGTGCATATATACATAAGTAGAAGAATGGAGGGATAAGGTGTTTTGCAAAAATAGTATCATAAAAGAGGTAGTTTTAAAAAATATTTTTCTTGAGCCCCAGCTGGTTTGGCTCAGTGAATAGAGTGTCGGCCTGTGGCCTGAAGGATCCTGGGTTCAGTTCTGGTCAAGGGCACATGCCCGGGTTGTGTGCTTGCTCCCCTGTAGGGGGCATGCAGGATACAGCTGATCAATGATTCTCTCTCACCATTGATGTTTCTCTCTCTCTCCCTCTTCCTTCCTCTCTGAAATCAATAAAAATATATTTTAAAAAATCTTTCTTGCGATATAAACTCATATACCATAAAGTTCACTCCTTTATATAATTTAGTGGTGTTTAGTATACTCATAAAATTGTGTATTGATTCCTACTGTCTAATTTCAGAACATTTTTATTATCCCAAAAGAAATGTCATACACATTAGCAATCTTTCTTTTTCCCCAGCTCCTATTGGCTACACCATTTTACATTCCCACCAGCAGTGCATGAGGGTTCCAGTTTCTCCACGGCCTTGTCAATATTTGTTATATCTTTGTTTTTTATTATAACTGTCTTGGTGTGTGGGTGTGAGGTGGTATTGCATTGTGGTTTTGATTTGTATTCCCTCAAGGATTAATGATATTGAGCATCATTTCATCTATTTATTGGTCATTGGTATATAATTGTAGAAGTGTATTTAAATTCTTTGCTCATTTTTAAAACAGCTTTATTGAGATATAAGTCACATTCCATGAAATTCTCCCATTTCAGGTGTACAATTCACTGACTTTTAGACGAGATCGGGCGCGTTCAGGGTGGTATGGCCGTAGACAAACTGACTTTTAGTATAGTCACAGAATTGTGCAGCTATCAGCAATTTTAGATCATTTTCATCACCTCAACAAGAAACCCTGTATTCTTTAGCTATCACTCGCCTGTCCCACCCCCTCCCCTAAGCAACTGGATAGTTTCTCAAGAGATTTATATTCTGGTTTTTCTTATCTCATTTTTAATGCAATCTCATTTTTAATGCAATGTGTATCTATAACTATCACACAGTCCCCTGTGATCATTTGCAGTAATTTATGCACTGCTGCTCTTTTTTTTAAAAAATATACTCTATTGATTTTTTACAGAGAGGAAGGGAGAGGGATAGAGAGTTAGAATCATCGATGAGAGAGAAACATCGATCAGCTGCCTCCCGCACTCCCCCCACTGGGGATGTGCCCGCAACCAAGGTACATGCCCTTGACTAGAATCGAACCTGGGACCCTTCAGTTCGCAGGCCGGTGCTCTATCCACTGAGCCAAACCGGTTCAGGCTGCACTGCTGCTCTTATCCATTAGCATGAATATTGGACATTGAACAAAGCCTGGGGGAATGTGGTATGCATTTTAAAGACAATGGGAGGAAGGTAGACTTGGCAATGTGAAGAGGGTATTCCAATCTTGGATAACCAGTAGTTTGGATATTTTCAGCATTGTACAAGTGTAATACTTCTTTAATGGTCTTTCTTGACACAGATATGTCTTGATTGACACACCTGGACAGATTGAAGTGTTCACCTGGTCAGCTTCTGGGACAATCATCACAGAGGCCCTGGTGAGTATTGTAGGTATTACTGAGAGCTAGACTTTTTTTATTGCCTGGGACCTTATGTAGAAGGGAGTAATAGAAGCTCTGTAAAGTGGTTCTCTCTTGCTAAAGAAGATAGGAAAAATCTGGGAACAGATCATGAGCCCTCTGGCTAAGGCTTTGATTATTTTGTGGCTTTAGGCATCCTCATTTCCAACGATTGTCATTTATGTAATGGACACATCAAGAAGTACCAACCCAGTGACCTTCATGTCCAACATGCTCTATGCCTGCAGGTAATTGATTATTGCTGGGCATGATATTACATCAAGGTATGAGGCCTCCTCTTCTTCTTTGAGTCCTGAGTGCGTATCCCTAGATTTGTGCTCATTCAGGTTTGCCACTCAGTTTAGTGGTTGTGAGTTGGGGAGGGGTCAGAAGAGAAAAGAGACACATGTGCTCTTGGCATTCTCTGTCAGCAGCTTCTCATCTTCCTCCTTGCTTGCTACAGAAAGAGGTAGTGTGTGAGTATGAATCTTCTGGTAGTTGCTCCCAGTTCAGTGAAATCCAAGTCTAAATAAAACAGAGCTCCTTTTCTGTATTATGATAACATGGGAAATTATAACATGGGGAGAGATTATGAGTAAAAAGGTTTATCCATAATTCTAAAATACACAGGTTTGCCCCAACGGCGGCATGATTAGGAGAGGAAGGACATGCCTCACTGGTTATGTGAATACATTAGATCTAGGAGCAAGGCATGCCGTTATTGAAGCTGAGAGAATTGGATTTTTGGGGGTACAGAAAAGCCATCACCAACATTTGCCCCTTTGAGTATGATTAGGGATGTCTCTTATTTGATGCAAGAAATCCTAGTCCAAATAGAAATCTGATGACTGACAGCATTTGCTCATTTTTTTAAAAAAATATCTTTATTGATTTCAGAGAGGAAGGGAGAGAGAAAGAGAGATAGAAACATCAATGATGAGAGAAAAACATTGATTGGCTGCCTCCTGCACGTCCCCTTCTGGGGATCAAGCCCACAACCCAGGTATGTGCCCTTGTCCGGAATTGAACCTGGGACCCTTCAGTCCACAGGCTGATGCTCTATCCACTGAGCCAAACCAGCTAGGGCCATTTGCTCATTTTTATATTAGTTGTTTAAAAGACAATTATTTGGTAAAAACAAGCAACCAAACACACACACACACACACACACACACACACACACACACACACACAGAAAATAGAATCAGTAGCAAAGCATTCTTAAAGAAAGAGAGTTATGTGTGTGTGTTTGTTGTGATGGTGGGGGTGGTTTTTCTCTTGGGAGAGGAGGACTTGTGCCTTGTAAGAATGGATACCTTATACTTCGAGTCTCAACTCAGTCCCCTTTACTCAATTCCAACTGACTGACATGGTAAACAAGAGCTGCAGTGTTTTTACTAATAATGTTTTGATGTTTGATTTTTCAGCATCTTGTACAAAACCAAGCTTCCTTTCATTGTGGTCATGAATAAAGTAAGTGGATCCTTCTGTTGTGATTCAGTCCTGTATTTGTTTTTCATCAGAACTTTGTGTTATTGGAAGATTTGGAATAGGTGGGAAATGTTATTTAGAGGCAGGAGAGTAGATTCAAGCTTAACTGAAACAGTCATGGGCACTTCTAGGGCGAAGATTCAGTCAGATTGAATATTTATCACTGACTTTCATCCCAAGTTATTTCAGCCTAGATAGAGCAGCCCCTCACTTGTAGGGTGTGGATTATTCCTCAGAATCGAGACAATGGGCGGAGATGGGACTGCTAGTCTATTGGCAACTAAAACAAAAAGACAAAACTTCCCTGTTGATTGATAGCTAGGATACAGCAAACTAGTTGACTTTAGAGCCTGGAATGGGCTGGCATCCACTGTGGTCATGGTGACTTGGCAGTGGATAGTGAAGAGAACATATAACTTCATTTAATTAACACTATACAGCAATCTTGGTTCTTTATGGCTTGTTGTAGTGGAAGAGGAACTGGGGAAAGCAGAGAAAGAAAATATATGAATGATTGCTTTCTTTCTTTATTGAATTTATTGGGTGACATTGGTTGATAACACTGTATACGTTTCAGATGTACAATTCTATAATACATCATCTGTACACTATTGTGTGTTCATCACCCCAAGTCAAGTCTCCATCACTATTTGTCCCCCTATACCCTTTTCTACCTCCCCTCACCCCTGAATAATTGCTTGTTATTATCACTACTTAATTAAAAAAGGGGGGGGCATTATTTGGTCTCTAAACTCATCTCTGGTTTCTCATAGTTGGCTTCTCTCTGTTGCAGACTGACATCATTGATCACAGCTTTGCAGTGGAATGGATGCAAGATTTTGAGGCTTTCCAAGATGCCTTGAATCAAGAGACTACATATGTCAGTAACCTGACTCGCTCGATGAGCTTGGTGTTAGATGAATTTTACAGCTCACTCAGGGTAAACTTTCTCTTCTGCTCATACCAACAGTTTCCCTAGATAACATCTTAACCCAATAGGGCTGGCTTTGAACCATCTTAGGAAGGAAATTCATTACTTTTTGAAAAGTAAATTTTAAAGCATTAACTTATTAAATACTGGAGGTTTATAGATGAATAGATAGAGACCCTACCCTCAGAGAGTTTATGGTCTAATTAGAAGAGAAGGCTACACACAGAATTAAAACAGAATTAAGAAAGATTGGAATTTGGCCCTGATGGTAGTGAGAGGGAAGATCACTTGACATGAGAAATGTTGGAGGATATAGCTTTAGAGTATGCTTTGAAGGAAGGGTAAGATTTGTATAAGCAAAAGTGGGTGTGGGTGGCAGAGCATATGTTAATTGCCCAAGTAAAGGCACTGAGATACTAATTTTCATAGAGAACACACAGTGGTTTGATTTGATAGAGAATAGATAAAAAGCCCTGCTACTTGTTTGTCCCTAATTATCTTTCTTGTTCAATTCTCTATTTTCCTTAGACTTATTGCCATGACTTTTTAGTAGACACGCTGCTTTCTGGTTTAGCTTTTATTCTTTGCTAGAGACTTCTTTAAGTATCTGAACTTTTTTGAAGATTTTAATGAAATTTGAACAAAATAATGTACACCATTAAAAAATATACATCTTTTTGCTCAGTGGCATTAATGTTGCTTTTGTCAGGTGGTAGGTGTGTCTGCTGTTCTGGGTACAGGCTTAGATGAACTCTTTGTGCAAGTCACCAGTGCTGCGGAGGAATATGAAAGGTGAGAACAAAGGACAATTCTATTGATGACATTCTTAATGACCCACAATGCTGATACGATAGCAATTTTGCCAGGCAAAGCATTTTGGTTTTCATAGCATATATATTACATTTGCCATGCGTATGTGTACTGACCACACTTAGGGGTAACTAATCCCCATTAACTGTTTTTAAAAAATAGGAGTGTAAAATCTTCACTGTATTTAATGAGTAAGAGCAGGCAGGAGTCACCAGACTTTCTGTGAAAAGCCAGATAATAATCATTTTAGACTTTGTGGACTTTGTGATCTCTGTTGCAACTGTTCAATTCTGTCATTGTAGCAAAAAAGCATCCATAGACAGTTTATAAATGAATGACCATGGCGTTCCAGTAAAACATTATTATAATAATAGGCAGCGGACTTGATTTGGCTGTTTTCCACATTGGATGACCCCATTAGCTTTAATGCTTTGGAGTCAGACAGTTAAGAGTTGGATTTCTGTTTCCTCCACTTAATGAATAACTTCTGCACGTTTCCTCAGTTGTAGTTCAGGGATAATAGCATGTATTGCTAAGGTTGTTGTGAGAATTATTTGAGAAAACATCTGGAGCACCCAGTGCAATTGCTGACACATAGTCAGCACATTTCATAATAAGTGATTGTTATTACTTGTCATAATTAATATTGGAATTCCATTTACCTAAAGGAAAGTGGAGTCAGAGCATGTAGATCTGTAGCCTGTTAGTTGCTGCATCCCCACATGCTCCTGTGGCCCCATAAATAGCAAGATCCTAACAGACCCATAGTGGTTTTCAGACACATTATTTTGAGTTTGATTCATTAGATAAGGGTTTTGTGTGTGTGTGTGTGTGTGTGTGTGTGATCGTGTGTGATCAAAGCCTTAAGGAAAAGACTGCTTTGTGTCCTTTCATAGTTGCCCTGTTAAAACCACATAATTAAAAGTTAATATATATTGGGCTTCCTAAACCCAGCAGTCCTCGCTTCTTTTACTCATCTCAAATGTTTATCCATATGAATGCTAATAAGCTCATTAGTCATTGTCTCTAGAGTTAATCTTTCCAGCTCAGCAGTCAGACGTTTTTCTTTTTTCTAGTTTCCCAGGTGAGGACAGGTACCTTGGACAGGACGGAAGAAGGAGAGAGAGATAGAAACATCAGTGAGAGAGAATCATTGATCGGCTGCCTCCTGCACACCCCCTACTGGGGATCGAGGCCGAAACCCAGGCTTGTGCTCTTGGCCGGAATTGAACTTGGGACCCTTCAGTCCACAGACTGACGCTCTATCCACTGAGCCAAGCCGGCTAGGGTGGTACCCTGGCTTTTAATTCCATAGGGATAGCATTTCAGTGAGTTACACTTGTTATGCCTGACGTTCAGTTAAGTAAGACCTTTTTTTATTTTCAGATCCCTAGGAAAACAGAAGGGATGTGTGGGCAGGCAGGACATATTTTAAACACGGCAATTTAGAAATTGTTTCTCTTTCAGGGAGTATCGTCCTGAATATGAACGTCTGAAGAAATCACTGGTAAGAGAGGGGGCTGTTTGTGTGTTTTAGGGCCACTAAAAAAACAACCTTAAACCATACACTTATCCTCTTGCCATTAATACTTTTGTTTCAGCCATCAGTGTGTCTTTTAGATACTTTTTAATTTAAATTTGTAAATGTCTATGTGTGCTTTCTGGATGTACAAAGGCCCCTTAAGTTATTTAACTTTTCTTTATTTGAAGTTTTAAAAGCCAGATTTTTCTGCCCTGGCAAGGAAACTCAATTGGTTAGAGTGTCGTTCTGATATGCCAACAAATTGATGTGTCCTCCTCCCCCAATTCCTCTCCCTCTAAAATCAATATATTTAAAAAAAATTTTTTTAAATCAGATTTTCTTGTTATATGTGCTAAGCCCTTATTGCACCCTACTCCCGCCCCTACTCCGAGGTCCATTTAAAGGCTAGTTGTAGAGTTTTGTTTAGGAAAAGAGAGGTGGCTCACAACTCTCATTTCAACGGATCAGGTGTCCTGTCCCCATTGGCCGCACTGGGCTCCATATCACCGAGTCTTCCTCCTGTATCTGCTTGAGCGGTCTTTTGGTGTATTTGTGTCCAGTTCCTGGAACTTCTGATTCAGTCTCCAGAGCCCGCCAGCCTGAACTGCTAATCAGGGCCCATACTGCTCAGTGTTTCTATCCATATTAGCCATCCCTTATCTGCCTCAATGTTTAGGAAGTCTCTGGCATTTGTATAATTGGTCATCTCCAGTCAGAAGATACATCTGACTTGGGGTTCTTTTTTGAATCTAATGATAGCTTTCTCTACATGTACAGGCCAGTGCACAGAGCCAGCAGCAGAAAGAACAACTAGAACGCCTTCAGAAAGATATGGGCTCTGTTGCCTTGGACACAGGAGCTGCGACAGGTATTGGAGGGTCTTTGGTGTTAGGGACTGAAAGTGGGTATGTTATTTCTACTCGGCAGGAAGACACTTATATTTAAGAGCGGAAAGAGAAGAGGGGGATGTTTTCCTTTGTGGGGTTTGCATATTTCTTATTAAATTTATTTCAAGGATTTTTTTCCTCTTTTTAGTGTTGAAAATAGTTTTTTTGAACGATTATATCTTCTGATGATGCTTGTGTGTACAAAACTTTTAATTTTTGTACATTAGTTTTTTTATTCTGCTACTTTTGAGTTAGTTTTGTCATTGATTCTCTAGGGATTTCTAGGTTGGTACCCATAGATAAATGTATACACTCCCACCCATCCACACTTACTGATGGGCTGGCCTTTAAAGGAGTGAAGTTCTAGTCAGGAAAGCTGTTGCTATACTCCTAGTAGAGAACATGCAAACCTGCTTGGAGGAGATGCGAGAAATGGACTGGGTTGACCAGTTACATGAACTTGCCTATGCCGTCCTGGTTGCACACCTCAGCAACATCAATTCCTATGTGCTGTGGTCTTTGGAATCACTCATGAATACACGAAGTGGCAACTGTTAAATCTGTTGCAAAGGGTCTGCTGTCCTCAGATAACCTGCTAAAAGTTGGAGGAGTTTCACTCAGTCACTTGGGGAAATCACAAGTACAGTTGTGTAATTCTGAGTTGGGCACAGAATGAAGCAGTGACTGTTGGCACACCATGCCGTCATCCTTTCTCAGGGCCGGGCCACTTGAGCTTTGTGCCCCTTGTTGCTGCTGCTTTATGACACCCTATTCCCCAGCTCATCCTCCTTGACCTCTCAGGCACCTGAAGAGAGAGTGGTCATGTCCTCCCATGGCTTTAGGTTACTTGGCACGGTTTCAGGTTCTTACCGAAACCGACCCCTGTAGGCGGAATCCCCTGCCAAGGAATAACCTGATTATACTTCTTCCTGATTATTGGAGCTCAGCCCTATGGAGTTTCCCTCAGTAGGGAATTTGCCTCTATTATTATATTCAGTTTTCCATAATCTCCCCCCACCCATCTTATTTCTGAATAATACCCTGGTTCCTCTACTCTGGGTCATTTTACACGGTGCTCTCTTCCGACCCTTTCTGGACTTAATTTCCACCAGGAAGCTTCCTCGGTGCTCCACACTGACCCTTGACTCACCAGCACCCTGGATCTGCTCAAACGTCTTGAGCATAAGAAAGTCCATCGTCTGTTCCAAGCTGTCAGCTAGTAAAAATGAGTGAGCCTGGCTGGCATGGCTTAGGGGTTGAGCATCAACCTGTGAGCCTGGGGGTCACGGTTGGATTCCCCGTCAGGACATTTGCTTGGGTTGTGGGCTCGGTCCCCAGTGTGGGGCCTGTGGGAGGCAGCTGATCAATGATTCTCTCTCATCATTGATGTTTCTATCTCTCTCCCTCTCCCTTCCTCTCTGAAATCAATTAAAAAAATATATTTTTATAAAGAATGACATTCCTACTAAGACAAGCTACTTGAGAATTATTTTCCTTAGTTTAAAAATAAGATCTTCAGCCCTAGCTGGTTTTGCTCAGTGGTTAGAATGCCGTGCTGTGGACTGAAGGGTCTTGAGTTTGATTCCGGTCAGGGGCACATGCCCGGGTTGCAGGCTCGATCCCCAAAAGGGAGTGTGCAGGAGGCAGCCAATCAATGATTCTCTCTCATCATCGATGTTTCTATCTCTTCCTCTCCCTTCCTCTCTGAAATCAATAAAAAATATATTAAAGAAAAACAAAACCTAAAAAAGACCTCTTTTTATATATATATATCTTATTGATTTTCCACAGAGAGGAAGGGAGAGAGATAGAGAGTTAGAAACATCGATGAGAGAGAAACATCGACCAGCCGCCTCCTGCACATCTCCCACTAGGGATGTGCCCACAACTAAGGTACATGCCCTTGACCAGAATCGAACCCGGGACCTTCCAGTCCGCAGGCTGACGCTCTATCCACTGAGCCAAACCGGTTTTGGAATAAAAAGACCTCTTATTAGAATAGTGAAAGCACTTTGTGAATTAGACTTGGAATGTTATGTGGTATTAACAATACATTTGGGAGAAGTAGTATCTTGCATTTTATCATGACTACTTTCATCCAGCCAAATTAAAAATTGTAGTTACTTACCGACTCAGAATCACCTTTTGGAGGAGGCATGTGTTCATGACATGCTGCTGGTGTTTTCTCTGTAGACAGCTTACCTTCTGGGCGGGACCCTTCTGACTTGATCCTCACTCGGGGAACCTTGGATGAAGAAGATGAAGAAGCAGACAGCGACACTGATGATATTGACCACAGAGGTGAGAGGTGGCTCATGAAACAGACTAGTTGCTTATCCTCATATAGTTTGGTCAGGACCTTCTTGTTAAGAGAAGGTCTTGAATATGCATCCAGTAATAGGGGAGAGGAGCCGTAGCCAATTGCTCAGTGGTTAGAGAATTGTCCTGCAGATTGAAGGGTTGCAAGTTTGATTCTGGTCAGGGGCATGTACCTCGGTTGTAGGCTCGACCGCCAGCCTCAGTCTGGGTGTGTATGGGAGGCAACCAGTCTATGTGTCTCTCACATTGATGTTTCTCACTCTCTCCCCCTCCCTTTCACTCTGTCTAAAAAGAAAAAAAATCAATGGAAAAAATATCCTTGGGTGAGGATTAACAAAAAAGAAAAAAAAATTGGGGGGAGAGGAGATGGTTAAGGTATAGCACCAGGAAAGAGTCTCACGCATTGGGAGTGCCTGGCCTTCCTGCTGAATGGTTAATATTGAGCGAGCTGATTACAGGCCTTTTATTAGTCTGTCTTCTCAAGTTAGGTCCTGACTCAGTCTGAGGAATCTAGGATTTTGTTTATTGTAATTGCTTTAAGAATACATAAGGAGGCCTCAGCAGACCTGAACTAGTCAGAAGAGACTGCAAGTAACACTTTGAGGTTAAAATGGCTCTGGAAACCCAAAAGGGTTAACTTGGCATAGTTTTATGGAATGTGAACAGAATCTATTTCTTGAAACAGCCCTTTTAGATCCTCGCTATGACCAAGAGCAAACTTCTCTTTATTCCAATGCATTGGATGCTAACATGTAAAGTGCCTCATGTGATCAGATTTATTTTATTTTTTATTTTATTTTATTTTATTTTAAATTAAATCTTTATTGTTCAGATTATTACATTTGTTCCTCTTTTTTTTCCCCCCCATAACTCCCCTCCTCCCAGTTCCCGCCCCACCCTCCGCCCTCACTCCCCACCCACTGTCCTCATCCATAGGTGCACGATTTTTGTCCAGTCTCTTCCCACATCTCCCACACCCCTTTCCCCCCCAAGAATAGTCAGTCCATTCCCTTTCTATGTCCCTGATTCTATTATAATCAACAGTTCATTCTGTTCATCAGATTATTTATTCACTTGATTCTTAGATTCACTTGTTGATAGATGCATATTTGTTGTTCATAATTTGTATCTTTACCTTTTTCTTCCTCTTCCTCTTCTTAAAGGATACCTTTCAGCATTTCATATAATCCTGGTTTGGTGGTGATGAACTCCTTTAGCTTTTCCTTATCTGTGATGCTCTTTATCTGACCTTCAATTCTGAATGATAGCTTTGCTGGATAAAGTAATCTTGGTTGTAGGTTCTTGGTATTCATCACTTTGAATATTTCTTGCCACTCCCTTCTGGCCTGCAAAGTTTCTGTTGAGAAATCCGCTGACAGTCGTATGGGTATTCCCTTGTAGGTAACTGAGTTTCTTTCTCTTGCTGTTTTTAAGATTCTCTCTTTATCTTTTGCTCTTGGCATTTTAATGATGATGTGTCTTGGTGTGGTCCTCTTTGGATTCCTTTTGTTTGGGGTTCTCCGCGCTTCTTGGACCTGTAAGTCCATTTCTTTCACCAGGTGGGGGAAGTTTTCTGTCATTATTTCTTCAAATAGGTTTTCAATATCTTGCTCTCTCTCATCTTCTGGCACCCCTATAATTCTGATGTTGGTACGCTTGAAGCTGTCCCAGAGGCTCCTTACACTATCCTCGCATTTTTGGATTCTTTTTTCATTTTGCTTTTCCGGTTGGATGTTTTTTGCTTCCTCGCATTTCAAATCATTGACTTGATTCTTGCGCTCCTCTGGTCTGCTGTCGGGCATCTGTATAATATTCGTTATTTCAGTCCGTGTATGCTTAATTTCTAGTTGGTTCCCCAATATAAGATCGAGGGTCTTATTAGTTTTCGTGTAGAGCTCATTAAGTTTATCGGCAGCTTCTAAACAGTTCTTGAGAGACCTTAAAAGTGTGGTTCTGAACTCTATATCTTCCATTGACAATTTTGTCCTGTTTCTTTGTCTCCGCATTTTGTTATGCTTCCTTGGTGCACCCCCTAGTGGTCTTTGTGCGCAGTCTTATAGTTAAATCTTGATTGTTGTAGGTAATTCCAGGGAGGGTTTGACCTCCAGGCCAAGTGGCTATGAGAATCAGCTGTGTCAGCAGTGAGAGAACTTCTGTCCTCTAGGGAGGTCCTAATTTAGCCTTTGCCTGAGGCTATCCGGCAAATGCCTCTGTGCAGGGCTTGGGTGGGGCGGGTCGCACAGGATCAACAGGGTGGGCCAGAGAGAGCAGTTATGGTGGCTCTCAGTCCTGTCCCCAGGGGCTCTGCCTCTCTGAGTCCCAGCACCCGCTGCAGAGCTCGGAGAGAAAGCTGCACTCGCTCTGACTGAAGCCAGACAGTCCCACTTCTCCCGTTTGAGTCTGGGTCCCTAAAGACTCGCCCGGATCTGGTGCTCAGAGTCTGCGACTCCCTCCCGATTGAAAACAACAACCGCGCCCTCCGCCGCCAGCCCGCTCCGCGCACTCCGCACCTCAGAATTTGACTTCAGCACTGCGCCTCCTCTGAGTGTCCGTGTGCGTTTCTCTTTCCTCCTAGTTGTAGGACTTCCACTCAGCCAGCGTTCCTGTGGTTCTGGGTGATGTCCCTTCCGTTTTTTGGTTTCACTTTTGAAGTAGTTGTTCAAAGCAGCAAACTCCGGCGTTAACCTATGCCGCCATCTTGGTTCTCCAAAAAGAGATTTATTGAAGTATAATTTATAGAGTAAAACCCACCTTTTAAAAGTTTCTAGTTTGGTGAGTTGTACATTTTTTTTCCCAAATTATAAGAGAAAGTTTATTTAGAAAGTTACAGAGGTAGTAGAAGTGAGGCCCTCCAAGAGGGCCCTTGGAGCTTAGGAGAGAGAAAGGCAAAGGTAAGGTGCCTTTGGGGAAGAAGAAAAGGATGGGAAAAGCTCAGGCATGCGAGAGAGAGAGACAGAGACAGAGACAGAGAGAGAGAGAGACAGAGAGAGAGAGAGAGAGGGAGAGAGAGCGAGCGCGCGCGCCTCTTGAGGAGTTTTAACACATAGAGTCTTGTAACCACCATCATAATCAATATACAGAACACTTCCATTACCCCCCAAGTTCTCAAGCCATTTTTATTCAGTCCCTTCCTGCATACCTAGTTCCTGGCAGTCACTGATCTAATTTCTGTTCCTATAATTTTGCCTTTTCCAGATTGTCTTATAATTGGAATGACAGTATTTAACTTGCATTCAACTTTTTTCAGTCAGTATAATGCTTTTGTGATTTGTTGCATGTATTAGTAGTGTTTTTTACAGTTGAGTAATACTCCATTATATGGATCTATCACAGTTTGTTTATGCATTCACCACCTGGTTGACATTTGGGTTATTTCTAGATTTTAGCTCTAATAACTAAAGCTGCTATTAACATTCATTAATAGATCTTGGTGTGGACATACGTTTCCATTTCCTTTGGATGAAAATACTTAGAAGTGGGACCTCATTTTAGTTACTTTATGAGGGGGGTTTTTCCCCCACTTACAGATAAAAGAAACTGTACATTTTGGGCCACATGGTAAGCATGCTCTGGGAGATTTTTCCTGACTGGGAGAAGTGAACACTTAGTTTCTTAGAAACAGAGTACTGTGTCTGATGGACGGGTGGCAGCAGGTCTCATCTACCTGCCTAATGGGAGAGTGTAAAAAGAATTGACCTTTCTTTCCTTGCAGTTACGGAGGAAAGTCATGAAGAGCCAGCGTTCCAGAATTTTATGCAAGAATCAATGGCACAGTACTGGAAGAGAAACAAATAGTTTCTAGATGTCCAAAAGTTTGGAACTCGGTGAAGAAACTATCCTTACCTCTGACTGGGGTTCCTATAAAGAACAATTTTGTACAGAATAGCAGAGTTTCTCTTATTAGGGAGATTTCCTGACTCCAGTGAAGCCAAGGATAGAAGAAATTTGGACCTGGCAGGTAGATGTTGATTCCCTGTGGCCTTTCCCTAGGATTTTGCAAGGAAGGATTTTCTGACTGTTCTTGGATGCTGGTGTTCTGCCTGTAAACCTTCACGTTTTATCATTTGAACTCAAGTACTTTTGCTGCTAACGGATGGAAGAGAGAACATATTGTTCACTTCAGATCTCTATTACTAGGCAGTATTTATAACCTCTATTTCCCAAGCATGTTGCCCTTGACCCATGAGTTTCCCTCCTTTTAGCAGAATGGGAGATAAGAAACATGAGCTTGTACAGAGTGGCAGTGGAGTCTCTCCTTGGCAACCAGTCAATGTTGATATGAAATGCTTGGTAGCTCATTATAGGTTTGTTGAAGAAAGTGGACAAAACATAATAAGAATCCTGTTTTTGATGGTGACTTGGATAGAGATTTTAATTTTAACTTTGGTATAAGCCTGCCTGTCAGAATTTAAAATAAGAAAATTATATAATTATAAATAATTTCACTTCTGTTGATCAGAGAGGTTTAAAGACACATGCCCAAACCTGACTCAGTAAGGTGATGTTTACTGAAGTTTTCCTGGTTACACACACCTGGTAACCAGGTATAGAGCCAGGCCCTGTTTGCATTTTACTTTGAACTTAATGCAAAATATGCTTGGTGATTTTCTGAAGGCCATGGACTTGGGTCAGGTGTACATTCCATATATAACAATCATGGTTTACCCTGCCTCCATTCTTCACAGTATCTCAAAATGTAGTGCATTTCTCCTGAGGAATTTTTCTCTGCCTAATCTGTCCTCCAGTGGTTCTGGAAGTGTGGTCTCTGGGCCAGAAGCATCAGCATCACCAGGGAAATTGTTAGAAAGGGAACACTGAAGACCTGAATCAGAAACTGGGGGTGGGGCCCAGCAATCTGTTTGAACCACTGATCTAACAACCCAAACAACCTGGGACAATTCTAGGCCAGATGACTCTCAGGTATCAGCCATATGACCTGCTTTATCAGAGGACCCCAACTTTGACCATCTGGTGCCTCTTCTCCAATTTAAACATTCTAAAAATAAAAGCATTTTTTTTTTACCATGAAGTATTAATTTCAATATTCTGTACCTAGTGGGAACCACTGGTCTAAAATTTTGAATCTATAAGAGGAAACCATTTGCACAGCAAAACTCTGAACATACATGGTTTTCCCCTTAGTGCCTTTGAATACTTTTTCCTTAAAGAATAATTTGTATGGCCTATACTATATGCTCCATAAGGGTAGGCATAATGTCTTGATTTTGGTCTTGATTAAAGGAGTGCTCTAAATTGCACAAGATTAGTAATCTGCATCCATAAACTTCAGCAAAATTTAACACGCAGGCACCTATTACCAAGGCATAAAGCACATGTGTGCTAATTACTCCTAATTATTCTGATGCTGCATCATTTACATAATAAGTACTGATTGAGATTATCAGATGCTAAGTAGGGCAGTACTGGAATGGCTGAGTGACAATAGTAAAGGTCAGGATATGATGTAGAGTAGAAAGCCTCTTTTTAGAGGCTACCCATCGTAGAAGCACAATTTGCAGATGTAGAATTCTGGCAAAGCAATGGGACTGCTGGCCTCTGATGGCCAAGCAGATGCAACAAATAAACACAAACCTATCTTTGGACAGTTCCTGTTTGTTTTATTCACAAAGGAGAAAATGAAAGAGGCAAATAAATGTACATAGAGAAAATATTTTAAAAATCTTAGTGGAAATAAAGATAAGGATGAGGATAGATGGAACAAATCTAAAGAAACAAGGAAAAAATCTGTGGATGGGATAGGAGAGGGCTGTCTGGATAAGCAAAAAGGCTGTGTTACCATAGACTTGGTTTTATGAGACTTCATGGGCAACAAAAGTTTTAGAAAGACTCCAGATGGGTAAGTTGTGCAGAGTTAGCGATATCTTGCTAGGTGTTAGTACTGGATTCCCAATGACAACCAAACATGAAGTAAATTAAAAAAACTGACATCTGATACCAGCATACATTTACTTGTGAATCTTATTCAAGCACAACTTTGAGGTTTAATAGCATCTTAGTCTTCACAGCAGCCCTGCAACATGGGTCAAAGTGGTACAGTTCTCAGTTGTGCAAGAGAAATGGCCTTAGAGAAGCTAAGCAACGGGTCTAGTCACAAGGACAACCGTCAAAGACAGTGCTCTGACCTCCTGATTACCATCCCAGCATCATGACATACCTGTAAAATGTGGCTTGGCTGGTGTGGAAAATTACAAAAACTGAATGCAAAAGTAATATGCAAACTTGTTTGGTTAAGTCCAATTTCACTGAAATCAGGAAAATCCACTGTGTTTAAGAGTCAAATCGCTATGGAAACAAATCTGAATATATCAGGTTTTCTGTTGGGTTTGTAGGTTTGGACAGGAAATCTCTTTTCCTTTTATATTTTCCTAATCCTCTTCTTGCAGCGCTGGTTGAAAACGGGGGAGGATCCCATGAGGCTATCAGTGGAGTGGGAGCCGTAGCTGCTGTCTGAGTCATCCGGGCTCTGGGGGATTCCAGCTTCACTCATGCCTGACATGGGCTCCTCGAAGACGTCGCTGCCCAGCACGCCGTGCCCAGAGACATTGCCTTCTTCGCTCTCTTGAGGCTCCATTTTCACGTGCGCCAGATTCCAAAGAGGGGAAGCATTTACCTCTGTACCTAAAAATGGAAGAACATATAACTACAGACCGTCCTCGGGTTACGTCGGACAAGATGTGCATCGTTTCGTGGTTACGTCACCTCCCATTTATTTATAAAAAAAAAAGGTTCTGTTATTTCGACGTATGTACATATGTGCTTTATGGTTTTTTTTATTATTTACCACAAGTAAAGGTCAGGAATTGTTATCTTTTAAATTTTTTTTACTGTTTCACTTCATTACTGCTGTGTATGTGCTCCATGTGAGTGACATAGGTGCTTATGTAGGTGGGTTCCGACTTATGGCAAAAATGGCGTTACACTGAGCCGTAGGAACGGCTCTCTGATGTAACCCGAGGACCCACTGTACTGGTAAGCCAATTCTGGAACCAAGTAGAATAAATATCCTACGCAGAGCAGACTGATGGCCTTTGAGCTCAGCTTATATTCTGACTATTGGCTGGAGAATATGGTTATAATTCTCTGCTTCAAAAAGTTAGACCAACTCTGAAGATCTTCCTTTCCACTTCTTCCTTCACCCTTCCTCATCCACCCCCATTTTTCTGAACCAGGGAAGTAAAACTGCATGCATGTGGCAAGATTCCCTGTCTCATGGCCCAAAGGCAGGCACAACCACAGGCTCTTGCTCAGTTATGTTTGCTTGTCCTTCCTTCCTTTAATGGGACTGCCTTGTTTTCCTGCCTTTTGTTTGGGTCCCTGGTCCTATCTCATTATGAAAAGTTAATGATCACGCCACAATGCTAGCAGTTCATGGACTGCTGAAAAGAGACATGGCCCCCAAGTCTGCAACAAGGCCCTCTGTGTGTCCAGCAATACTGTTCTGTGGGCATTCTCCATGGTGAAAGGCTCTGCCACACAGTTGTAAGAAATATGGCCTAATTCTGTTTATGCCACACTGGAGGATTCGCTGTTTGCTTCCTTTGAGCATTGATGAAATGACAAATTATATTTGTAAAGAACCAAGTGTCTAGACTAATTGCAGTCTCACTGACTTAAGGATCAAGTCATCCTGGTTTGTAAGGTCATCGCGGAGTCTATCTGGAAGAAGGGGCCAGCTGCCTGTGTAGCCCCTTGCAAGCGCTTTTAGTTCCAATTTGTTGCGTTACTCTAGCAAGGAAGCCCGACTATCAAATATCCTTGAGCAATTAACACTCCTCATTTATCTGGAAGTTGTCTTAATTGAGTACAAGCACCAGGAAGGACCAACAGATACTAAGGGAGGGAGAGGACATCTGCCTACCTAGCTGGGTCATTAACTTGTAAACAGTAGGACAACATATATTACATCCATATCCTAACTAGGAATTATTTTAAAAATGCTTGTTCTCTAATTACGAAGAGAAGAATGTTGGTATCTCTAGAGCAGTGAAGCTGTACTTGTCTTTAGACTTTTCATTCTGCCCTTTCCTGCTTTTGTTCTTCAGAGTGTAGTTCCATAAGGTAAAAAGTACTGAGATTGGTAGATATCCCAGAATCAAGTGTAAGCTGATTTCTCTTACTTGAAGCCTGTGGTGAAGCCTCAACCTCCAGGTTAGACGGGAAGCGCTCGCTCTGAGCCCCGAGGACTCCCATGGGCAGTGACTGGTCTCCAGAAGCAAGGTCAGCCTCCAGTTCCTCGCTGACCGGGAAGGTGATGTCACTCACAGGTTCCTCCTTGATCTTTACAGGTTTAGTGTCCTCTGAGGCCTTCTCAGGATTGACAATCCTTTCATACTCTTCAGAAAGTTGCTTACTGATCTGTTGGCAAGCAAGAGACAATTTTCCAAAGAAATGTTGGAAACAAGTTGGAAAAGCCAACAGACTATGAATAAAGCACCCACTGCCAATGGGAGGAATCTGCTTCAGATGTTGAGTTTGCATCTGTAAATGATAGACATGTAAAGAAAATTTGTTTGCAGAGTGTGTGTGTGTCATTAATTGAAAGTTACATAAAGGTGAAAAATAGAGATAAATCAGAAATGGGACAAAAGATCACATTTTTGGCTATAAAAGTAACAGTTAAGTGTGGGGAGCCGATATAGGGTTAAGCCTCGGACTGACCTGTGGGCAAAGTCACAAACAATTCCCAGCTTAGAAGGCACAGTCCTCTTAGCATAATTAGGCTTGACCTTATGAGGCTCCCTAGATCTTATCTGGGAAGCTAATGGGCTGAGGAAGTGCAGGAAGTATAACCATGGTATAAACAAGTGACACTCACAAGAACAAAAACAAGTGAAACTCACAAGAACAGTGTAACTTTGGAAACCACTACCTTGTTTACCTCTCACTATAAAATAAAGGCTCAGCTTGCCTTGGGATCTCTCTCTCTGTGGCCTCAGCCAGGCACAGGGAAGATCCACGGAGACTAAGGAAAGCTAGAGAGTTCTGAACGCTGTCTCCGTGTAAAACATACTTCGCCGACTCCGTCCACACCTTTGGGAACCCCTGGACCGCTGGGGCTGGACCCCAGCAGTTAAGCCCTAACTGGTTTGGCTCAGTGGAGAGAGTGTCGGCCTGCGGACTGAAGGGTCCCCGGTTCCATTCTGGTCAAGGGCATGTACCTTGGTTGCGGGCACATCCCCAGTAGGGGGTGTGCAGGAGGCAGCTGACCAATGTTTCTCTCTCATCAATATTTCTAACTCTCTCTCCTTCTCCCTTCCTCTCTGTAAAAAATCAATAAAATATATTTTAAAAAAAAGAGTAACAGTTAACATATGTACCCCAGGTGGGTAATGAATGGTGTAGGAACTCTGGACCACTTGGCAAAGACTTTTTGTTGTCTATGTAAATGTATACAGCTTACACAGCATTAAAAATTCTTTACGATATTTTAGGTTTGGGGAAACCTAAACAGTGATCAAATTGCTTGCATAAGGCCACAGTGGTTAAGAGAGGAGATATTTCTGGTTCTAACCCAAAATGGTGTCTCTCCCTGCTTTCCCACCGTGGGCAGTATCACTTCACTGTTTTGTCTGGCCAGGTCATTGATGAGGCCAGTGAATCTCATCTAGGGCCATGAGGAAAGTAGGTTACGTTCTCTGTTCCAAGATGCTGTGCTCTGCATTCTACAGCAATTGTGGGATCCTGCTGAGCACCCTAGCCTGCGTTCCCCAGGGCGTCGCCTCACCTGTAGCATGTAACTGTGATAGTCCTTGATGCGGTGCTGCCAGAACTTCTGGAGGGAGAGCACACTGCCAATGCCCACTTCATGGAATACCTGCTCCATGACGTCAGGAAAAGGCGTCTGCCCCAGCCGGGCCTCCCGATCCACAGCAAAGCGCAGCAACTTGGTGAACTTAAGGCAATACTCATGTGCCACGTCAGTTAGGGTCTCCAGGACACTTTCATTTGCACACTCGAAGCCTGCATGGGCCAGGATGGTGGCCACTGCCTGGTAGAGGAGCTGCCGGCAGGAGTGCCAGCTGAGTTCAGTCACAGGTTCCCCTTTCCCACTGAAAGCAGACACACGGTAGTAGTGTTACGAGCGCTCCTGCAAAAGGGTGACCTGTCCTGTCTCCCTAGAAGTTTTACAATTCCAATCAAACCACTGGCCCAGCGTTCCAGGAAAATTCTATGCAGTTACACAGCCCAGTTTTCTTTTTTTTTAAATAAAAAAATATATTTTATTGATTTTTTTTACAGAGAGTAAGGGAAAGGGATAGTTAGAAACATCGATGAGATAGAAACATCGATCAGCTGCCTCCTGCACACCCCTTACTGGGGATATGCCCGCAACCCAGGTACATGCCCTTGACCGGAATCGAACCTGGGACCTTTCAGTCCGCAGGCCGACGCTCTATCCACTGAGCCAAACCGGTCAGGGCCCCAGTTTTCTTTACTGCTTGATGGGGCGTGTCTAAGTAACCCACAGTCTTATCTCTGAGCTCCTCCAATTACATAAAGCTTGAATAGGCGATACATACCTATAAGAAACAGTGTAAAAGGGTGTCTAGTAAAAAGGAAGTTTCCTTCTTATACCAATTGCTCAATTTTTATGACTGTTAGGATCTGATTGACTTTAACAGTGGAGCTCAGACACTGCTCAATGGTGCTCAGGTTATTTCACTAGAACATCGTTTCCTCACATGCTGGGCAACATATGGCCTTTCAGAAATTTACAGTCCCAGTTAGGAGATTCTTAAATAACTGCAACAGTCCATTTGTAAAACTGGGAAAGCAACTCAATTTTATAAAAGCAACTCAAAACATACACAGCTTACACAGCATTTTTATCCTCTCCTATGCTGTGAAATGGGTAGCATCCATATTATTATTCCTATTTGGCAGGTGAGGAAACAGGTTCAGAGGGGCTCACTTGCCAAAAGCTGTTTGGGTATTATTAATAAGTGTCATGTGGAGCTTCTGACTCCAGGTCCCGTGTTCTTCATAATACAACAAATTGCACTTAATCACTATTGCAGAAATCTTAATCTCTCCAAGAAAAAACTTCAAAAGCTGTCTGATCTCCTAAAAATAACTTCTAACAATCCTGTAATAATGTACCTGTCTCCTGAGATTTCCTATCTATCCTCTGCCTCCCCTTGACAAAGGAAGAAAATAAGTAGTTAAAATATAAAAAATAGTATACAGAAAATGATTCTTCCCTGCTCCGTACTTGGCACATGTCACCATTTGCTGTACAAAGAGTGCTGGAGGAACTATCCACCCACTACTATTATCTGCTCAGTAGCAACTACTGCAATTCACACAATAGTTGGATTATAAGAAAACCAACTGCCAAATAACTTTCCATTTACTGTTTCCATCATCATTTCCCAGGCCAGATCTATGCCAAACACTTTAGGCCTCAGAAGTGCCTAATAAACAGATAGCTTCTCTTGAGTAATATATGGACCTATATATTTTCAAAGGAAAATAATTCTTTTGGCACTCCCATAACTGATGCAAATTATTTTTGTTAGACAGCTTCTTAAATATGTATAAAACAAACTAGGTATGAACTTTGGATGTTTATCGCTCTTCTTCACAATTAAAGTTAGAAAATTGACACAAATTGCAAAATTCTAAATAACGCCATCAATTTAATATGATGGATGGTATTATTTTGTTACCACTAAGTTGCCCATACATTATTACATAGTTATTCCTCCTACATTCACTATTCCCAAGACTTCACAGTGACATCATCTGGCCTCTATTTGGCACACTGCAACTTTTACGTATTATGTCTATTCCTGTTCTTTTCTCAGTAGTTTGTGACAATTAAAATAGTACTATTATCATCAATAGGCAGATACAATAAGTGATATACAATATTATGTAGACTTTTTCCAAACAAATTTAACCTGAATCTAATCTTGAGGAAATATTAGCAAATCCAGTAAGTGGCACATTCTACAAAACAAATGATCTGAATGCTTAAAAAAATAAAATGCAATACATGAATCTTTTATTAGGTCCTGGATTGTGGAAAATTATCTACAAAAGATATTTTGGGGATAACTGGTGGAATCTGAATATGGACTTATTATATGATATCATTTAATTAGCATCCATTTACTTTGGTATAATAATAACACTGAGATTATGCAGGAAAACATCCTTATTAGAATAAGTTGAAGAATTCAGACATGAAATACTGTGATGTTTGCAACCTTAAAATATTTGGCATAAAAAAGTGTGTGTATATGTATTTGCGTGTACACACACATATGGGAGAAAGTAAATATGGCATAATGTTAACAATTGGTGAATCCAGGTTAAGGGTACTTGGGTGTTCATTGTACTGTTATTTAAATGTTTCTGAAGGTCTGGCAAATTTCAAAATGAAAAGAAAAAGGTAGTAATTTGGCACCAAATGCAAACATACACACTGACATCTAGTAGTAGTACTAGGTTATAAGTCAGTCATTCAGAGGATCTGGAGCAAGACTTCTCAAACTTAAATACACGCATGAATCTCTTGGAGATTTGTTAAAATGAAGGTTATAATTTAGTGAGTCTAGGTGGGGCCTGACATTGCATTTCTAACAAGCTCCCAGGTGAAGCAGATGCTGCTGGTCTTCAACCAGATATGGAATAGCAAGGATCAAGAATGTTTTTATATTATTATTATTCCTTAAACTATGTTACCAAATAAATAACTTAAAAATCCCAGAATAATAATGCCAGAATAACTCTCTGCATCGCAATTTGAGGACACTGAACTAAATCCACACTGGCCTGTTTTACACAGTGTAGTACCTTGCTCCTAGTAAAGTGCATGGTACATAGTTTGCACTCAATAAATGTTTGTTGCATCAGAAAAAAAAATACAAACTTTGGAGATCAGGATTCAAGCCTTAGACTTCCCATTAATTATCTGAGCAACTTTGGCCAAGTCAGTGACTCTTAGTTTCCTCATGGAAAAGTTATTGCATGTTTAACACGGTTGTTGGAAAGATGTTTTGAGAAAAGTAAGATGTAGTAAACCCTTAACTTACCGATAAAAGTCACTTTCTGGGTCACTGTGCCGAATCTGGAATGGTGCATTGGGATTCTTACAATCTAAAGGCAGGAGGTCATCAGGAAGAGGAGGTGACCCAGGGCAAGAGGGAAGAGGTTCGCTCTCTTCAGTCTTTACACCTTCCGTCTGTTGCTGATTCTGGGCCTGAGCTGTAGCAATGAGGTTGCGCAGGCGCCGGTTGTGCTGGATTAGCTGAATGGTATGGATGGTGAGGCTGCATGGCTCTGAGGGGATATCCAGCATCGTAGGGGGCTTGGGCTTGTTGGCGGAGGGTTGGTGCAGCGGTGGGTCATGGACTTCCACCAGGCGGAACTCCCGAGGCAGCAAATCAAAGGAGCTTCTGTTGGTCTGGCTTGATGAGATTGGTATCTCTCCCCAGTATCTCAACATTTTTAAATAAGAAGAGCTTTCAAGTTAAATGTAGATGATATCCTAAAAGTAGTGTTTTTTAACTCTCTGGCAGCTATAGCTTATAGGTTTCTGAAGTGGAAAATATGAAGTCTAGTTGTTATTTACATAAAAAGTAGGCTGTTCAAGACCACTTAGAAAAATGTCAGTGTCAGCAACACTGTAGGACCAAAGATGTTCTCCCTGCAGAAATGAAGAGAAATACAACTGTTACACGACAGTCATCAAATCACACATGATGAGAATACCTACTGGGCTGAATGAACCACAAGGTGGAATTTGGATTACAGCAACTGGGACTCTATTTTCCATCTCACTCCACTAATTTACCATTAGAATCGCCATCACTCCCAATCCTGAACAAACTGCAAACCCAGTTACTTAAATGAGACCTGAAATATTTCTCAGAGTGTCATCACACGTATGTCCTGGATCAGCAGGAGAAAAGGGAGTAGAGTGAAAAGCAGGAAGAGGCAGTTCTCATTCTGTGCGTCGGGTTCGGAAACCTTTAACTGGTCCTGGTGGGAAATGTACCAACAGTAACCTTAACGTGTTCAATTTCTGACATACATATGGGAAGAACCTGAGACATTTCTGTTGACTCCTAACTGGTACTCCCTCCAGGCTGTCCTGGTGTCTAATTTATTCTCCAGTGCTGCTAAATTTGCTCTTTAAAAACTCAGGTTAAGGGCTTCCCACTGCCTATTGGAAAAAGGCAGTCAGAATTCTTTGGCCTTCCATTCAAGAGAATTCAAAATCTGTCTGCAACCCAGCTTTCCAGGTTCGTTGCTCATCATATGTCTCTTCAAGTTCAACAAACATGTACCAAATGCCAGGCATTATGGGAGGAGACAAAGGCCAATGCAAAATCCCTGACCTGAGGCGCGGGAGAGAAGCATAAAAAGAACATTTCTGTATGAAAATATGTGCTCAGTGCTGTTCTGGAGGCGCAGACACGGTGCCGCGGAAGGGCAGAGGAGCTTCCGGGGGAAAGGACCCTCTCAGTTCTAACCATAGCGCACTTCTCCGTCTCCCGGGAACGCCACGAATCCCCACATCTGACCCTTCAAGGAATTTCTCTGCCAGAAGTCCCGCGACATCCCTGGTGGACTTGTACTCATTGCCAAGCACAGCATCCCTCGCCGCCCTCCTTCGCCTCCCCTGTACATCTCCCTCCACTAGATTCTCTCAGCCCTTTGCATGTGCGATCGCAGCATTTATCCTTGGATTTAAACCGGTACTTACCTCAACTGACGTTATCCTCCCATCTACCTCTCAAAACCATGATCTTAGTACAGCGTCTGGCTCACGGTAATATCTGCAGTTTACGGAGTGCTTATAGGTGCCAGACTTTGCCTTCATTGTTTAATTCCATTTCCCCAACCGCCCCCTGAAGGAGATACTGCTAGCATCCCATGTTTCATGTGTGGACGCTGAGGCCCCCTGTCCTGCCCACTGTCACAAACGGCCAAGGGGGAAACCAAGCCAGGCTTCGGGGTCTGCACTCGGAACCACTTCACTCTGCTGCCTCAGTAACTCGTTTTGCAAAGAATAAAAGGATGAACGAATTAATGAATGAACGAAGTGATTAAAAAGTCGCCCTTTCCCCCTAACCTCACCGAAAGAAGCCCCAGGAATGCCCTGATGCCGCGGGAGCTCTTCGGCCGGCGCAGGCACAGAGCGCAGGGTCCTGGAGTCGCCTGATGGCGGGGGAGTGGGAGACAGGGAGGTCTGGTCCCGGACGGAGGGCTGGTCCCGGACGGAGGCCCGAAGGCGCCACCATTCACTGCCGCGTCGTGGGAGCGCGGCCGGGGAACGGGTCGACTCCCGGGGCTGCGGCCAGGATTACTTCAGTCCCCGAAGGCTGGCTTACGGGTTAGTGGTCCGAGGCTGCCGGAAGCGCTGCTCCTAACCGGGACCTAGGAAGTCTTTAGAACCCGATGTGCAACCTCTAAACGCGTCCCCGTCCGACAGCCGCCCGACCGCCTCTGTTGCTTTCCTCCTATTTATGACCTTCCTGTCGTCTGCACCTCTTCGCGCACCCGCACCTCCGCGGCCAAGAGCAGCGCCGGGAGCGGGGCAGAGAGGGGCGCGGGGAGGAACGTAGGGACCGAGGGTGAGGTTTCCCAGGACCAGCTTTCGAGGCTGCACCCGATGAAGGATGGCTGACAGCCTCCCTCTGGCCGAGGCAACGGCTTCACAGGAACTCAATGGCGACTTCAAAAAGCCAGCCCAGCCGGTGCCCCCGGCGGTGCGGGGCAAGTTCCCGGCCGCCAATCCTTCAAACCCTGAGGAGGTGAAGGAGGGGCCCGCGGCACTGCCGGACGCAGATTCCGGGGACCCCGACGTCCCCCCGGCTGGGCCGGATCGCGCGGAGACGCGGAGTCCTCCGGAGGAGAAGCCGCGGCCCCCCACAGCGGCTCCTGCCCCCGACGGCCCGGCCCGGCCCCCCCCTTACCGAGAGCCGCCGTGGGGCGGCCCCGTCTCGGGCCCCTACAGCCTCGAGACCCTGAAGGGCGGCACGATCCTCGGCACCCGCAGCTTGAAAGGGATCAGTCGCTGCCTTTTCGGGCGGCTGCCGAGCTGCGACGTGTGCCTGGAGCACCCGTCGGTGTCTCGCTTCCACGCCGTGCTGCAGCACGGGGGCGGCCCCGACGGGCCCTCGGACGGCCAGGGGCCCGGCTTCTACCTCTACGACCTGGGGAGCACCCACGGCACCTTCCTTAACAAAGCCCGCATCCCGCCCCGCACCTACTGCCGGGTCCACGTCGGGCACGTCCTTCGCTTCGGCTGCAGCACCCGGCTCTTCCTCCTGCAGGTAAGTAGGGAAACCCAGGATGGAAACCCCCGGGGCGCAGCGGGCTGGGTCCCCGAGCTCCTGAAGCCTTCGCCCAGGAAGGCGATTCCCCCACTCGGCGATTGCCACGGTGGAGGGAGCAGGCCCCTCGTCTCCAGACCGCAGAGCGCACGGCCGTCTCCCTGGAAGGGGCGTCAGCGACCCTGGACTCTAAATAAACGCGTCCCTTCGCTTGGTTCACCAGGGACCAGAGGAGGACCGAGAGGCCGAGTCCGAGTTGACAGTCACGCAGTTGAAGGAATTGCGCAAGAAGCAGCAAATGATGCTGGAGAAGAAGATGCTAGGGGAAGACTCAGATGAAGACGAGGAGATGGATGCCATTGAAAGCAAGAGAAATACTGCCGGTCAAGATGACGAAATGGGCTGCACCTGGGGAATGGGTAAGACATCAAACTCGCTACTGAGGTTAATATTTAAAAGTCATTACTACACTCAGACCTTTTTTATCAAGCAAGTTTTCATGATAGATGGGACAAATACAATTTTCACACGAGGTTACCAAAACCCAGAGAGATGCATTTACTTTTCTGCAGTAAAACAATTGAATTATGGACACTATGGGTTTCTTTGAATTTGTTTTACAAGTTCACTCCCTTGTTGGAAACTTTTCCTTAGCAAACAATTAGTTTGGTGTTTTTACCATTTAAAAATATTTTTTTCATTATCGACTTTATCACTGAAAGGGCTGGAACTACATTTAAACACATAAATGGAAAATTATTCAATGTAGGATATGACCTTGAATATTTTGTGCATTGTGTAAATATCCGGAAGTGTGAAATATCTCATTAGAGAGAGCTGGACCCTTTGCCAGAGGAGCTAGGAATGGGTACTCAGGAGCTAGGAATATGAAAAGATAGAAAAGGCCTTAATATGCTGTCGGGAGGACAGGATAAATATGAAATTACTGTGGCAAATGCCAAATAAAATCTAGAAACCATGCTGGAGTAAGGGTTCAGAGAAGAGAGCAATCACTGGGGACTTAGCCCTGCACTGTCCATGGTAGCCACTAGTCACATGTGGTTACTGGACACGCAGTGTGGCTAGTCCAAATCATCATGTGCTGTAAATGCAAAAAACGCACTGGGTATCAAAGACTTAGTATGAAAAAAGAATGTAAACTATCTCATTGATAATATTTTTACATTGATAACATGATAGTAATTTCACCTGTTTCTCTCTTTTAAAAAAATATACTTTTATTGATTTCAGAGAGTAAGGGAGAGGGAGAGAGAGATAGAAACATCAATGATGAGACAGAATCATCAGTTGGCTGCCTCCTGCACGGATGTGCCCTGACCGGGAATCAAACCTGAGACCTCCTGGTTCCTATGTCTATGCTCAGCCACTGAGCCATGCCAGCCGGGCTGTGTCCTTTTTTTAATATAGCTACTACAAATGTTAGATTTACACATGGCTTTTATTATGTTTCTGTTGGGCAGCACTGACTTAGATCTTTGGGAAAGTTTATAAGCAGAAGAGTTTTGAGTAGTGACTTGAAGGAAAGAAAAAGTATCCTTTAGGAAGCTGAGCATTGCGAGTGTTCAGGCAGGGTTTGGTGATTTTAAGGGAATAATGAATAGACCAGACTATTTGACAGATATGAGAAGTATTAGGAAATTATATTGGAGGCAAAGTATGAGACCTGGAGCTTAGATTTTTTTTTTTTGGATTTTTTTTTTTTTCATAGAAAATGTGGTAGGTAATTTTGCTTTTAAAACATAGTGATGGGGTGGGGGAGGGGAAGGGCCACAAAAACAAGTTGTAACTTGTCACACAATTTAGAAAATCTGAAGATGTCAACACTGGTGGTTTTTTTGGTTGTTTGCCCCCCCACCTCTTCTTTTCATCACCGATAATTGTATCTTTATGAAGAAAGGATAGTGGGTGTCATTCAGATGGTCTCTTTTTATATCTGATTGTCTTTTCTTTCTCTCCCATATTCTGTAGGAGAAGATGCTGTAGAAGATGAGGCTGAAGAGAATCCCATTGTTTTAGAGTTTCAGCAGGAAAGGGAGGCCTTTTATATAAAGGATCCAAAAAAGGCTCTCCAAGGTTTTTTTGACCGAGAAGGTATGTAAACAGATTCTGACCCTCCTGGTAGAATGTGTCCATAGCAGTGTCGTTTTCTAGATCTTTAGGTATTTAGAATGCCATATTTTATCTGCTGTCTTCTTTGTTCAGTACTTGCCCTTGTGGTCAGTTGTGTCACATTTATTTTGAAAATAGTAAAGTTCTTGTTAGTCTTTCTCAGCTTGGAAAAATGGAAGTTCTTTTTTTCTGACTTGCCTCATTCTTCTCAAAAGATCCTACATTTTGATGGCTGGAGATTGAGCCAACTTGTAATTTTTTTCTTTGTAATTCACCTGATCTTTTGTAATTCTTGGCATGGATTTTGATTTTATAGGATTTAAAAAATAATTCCACAGAGGATTGTTGCATTAGAGATTTGTTGAAGAATATCTAAGTGTGTGTATGCATAGATGTATATGTGTGTGTGTGAGTGCAAAATTTGTGCACTGGGGGAGGGGGCGGGGGGCGGGTCCCTTAGCCTGGCCTGCAATGACACTAATGTCCCTCGCCCTGGCCTCCGGCCCAAGGACCCTCCCCTCCCCTCTCTCCGCGTGGCTGGCAGCGTGGCCATTATGGGCGCCGCCATCTTTGTTGTGGAGTGATGGTTAATTTACATATTACTCTTTTATTAGATAGGATATGAATTGGTTACATTCTGTGCTTACTATTTATACTTCTAGAAACCAGGCAATTGTGACAATTTAACAACTTAAGTCTCCAACTTATACAAAAAAGTGAAAGCTATTATGTAGTGGACAACGCTATGTATGGAGAGTTGATTGTTGTTTTTTTTAATATATTTTATTGATTTTTTACATAGAGGAAGGGAGAGTGATAGAGAGTTAGAAACATTGATCAGCTGCCTCTTGCACACCTCCTACTGGGGATGTGCCCACAACCAAGGTACATGCCCTTGACTGGAATCGAACCTGAGACCCTTCAGTCCGCAGGCCGATGCTCTATCCACTGAGCAAACCAGTCAGGGTGAGAGTTGATTGTTTTGATTTGAGTTTGCTTTTTTTGTGCTTCAAGCTCATCCTAACTTTATTATCAGACAATAGTCCCTAGGAATGAGGACTAAAATGCTTTTGAAATTTAGTTTTCAGTGTAGTAGGGGAACTTGATATTCTTATTTAACTTTTGTTCTCTTTTCCCTTTGTATCAACTAGTAATTTTCAGATCCTGTTAAAATTGTCTCGTCTTCCTTTCTCCCAAAGGAGAAGAATTAGAATATGAATTTGATGAGCAGGGACATAGCACCTGGCTCTGCAGGGTGAGGTATGTTCTCTTCTCATTAATGTCCATTTCTGGAAAGTGGACAATTTCAGGTTTAATTTATGGTTATAGATAACAATTCAAAGAGTAACTTTAGTTTTAATTTTAGGCTATTCCTGATTTGGGGTCTTGATAGTTTAGTAACACTTATATTATTGAGGGGTGGGGTGGAATGGGTAAGAGGTGGAAAGAAAAGATTCGAAATCTAACCTTGACAAGATAGAACAAAATGAACCGAGAGTTTGAAAAGCCATCTTAAAAAACATGACTATTACCATAAAATATTAATTATTTTGTGTGAGGATTGGAGCTTAGTGCTGTGCTATAATTTCCTCTAAACCAATGCAGATTACCCGTGGATGATTCAACTGGAAAGCAGCTGGTGGCTGAGGCCATTCACTTAGGAAAGAAAAAAGAAGCAATGATCCAGTGTTCGCTGGAAGCTTGTCGAATCCTTGATACTTTGGGATTGCTGCGGCAGGAGGCAGGTGAGTAGGAACACTTTTTTCTTAACCAGTTAACTGCCACGATATCTTGAATTTAAAAAATCTGCTGCTTGCCTCTATAGATGCTTATGGTGTGCAAATGGTTAAAAAAGAAAGAAAGAAAGAAAAGAAAAGAAAGAGGGAAGGGAATTTTAACATAAAAGATAAAACCTTTTTTTAGGGGGAAAATGTAAATTGTACAGACTTCAATGAAGTGAGAAGAAAAAATTCTCTACCTCAAACCTTAAGGTAGCCATTGTTTATGTTCTTTCAGACATGTTCTCTGCATACAGATGTGTGTTTTGAACTGGATCCTTTAACAAAAAACAAACACTTGTACACAAATGCAGTTAAATTATTTATATTCTTTTGTGATTTATTTTTTTTAACATAAGAATGTATTGTGGAAATTATCCACATCATTACATTGCTTATCTCATTTTAAAAACTGGCACCTGGCCAAGTGGCTCAGTTGGTTGGAGCATCATCCTGGGCACCAAAAAGCTTGCGGGTTTGATCCCCAGTTGGGATGCATAGGAAAGGCAACTGACCGATGTTTCTCTCTGTCTCTATCTCTCCCTTCCTCTCTCTCTGGGGTTGGAATTTCTGTTTCTTGATTCTCATATGCTCAGATTTCTTGGCTTACTCCTTTGTTTTAGTGGGACACATCCTTCCGTGGTTTCGGCAGGTTAAAAAGATACAACAGTCGAGGGCATGGATGATGATAGTCTTCAATGGATTTCACATCTTTTCATTTTTCTTGGTTTGCTCTCTTGTTTTGGTGGACATCTCCTAGTGGATTCCTGAAAAAAGAAAAGATATGTGGCAAGTAAACTATTAAACCCTTCATTCTGAAAATATAATTATTCTAGATTTACTTTTAGTGAATAGTTTGGTCAAAGAGTTTTCTACAGGAAAGGGGGTACTTCTAAATTTTAACATAACAAGGGAAGTAAGATGGTATAGAGTAGACAAAAAACTAATAGTTACCATAGTCCCCTGTTGATGGGCTTTCCATTTTCAGTTAGAAATAATGATGCTTGATTTCATAGTATAAATTCCTAGAAGTGGAATTGTTGGATCAATATATTTATTGATTTCAGAGAGGGAGAGGGAGAGAGAGATAGAAACATCAATGATGAGAGAGAATTATTGATTGGCTGCCTCCTGCATGCCCCCTACTGGGGATTAAGCCTGCAACATGAGCATGTGCCCTTGACTGGAATCAAACCCGGGACCCTTCATTCCGAAGGCCAATGCTCTATCTACTGAGCCAAACCAGCTAGGGCTGGATCAATATGTTTTTAATGTTGACAGATGTAAGATTGAACATGAAAAAGTTTATATCAGTATACATTCCCAGCATACTGTTTGAGAGTCCATCTCCTCATACTCTTGCCAAATTGCTTATTAACCTTTTTTGTTGTTTGTTTTGTTTTTAACCTTTTTTTTCATCAACATTAAAACAAAATAACTTTATACACGGGCCTGCTGTATTACAGACAAAACTGTTTCTTCAAACTTTTTCTGTGTAATAGAATTATACTTTTTCTTTAATCCTTTAATTTACTGTAATGATGAACATTTTTCACCCCATAAAACAATTTTACAACACCTTAAAATTTTGGGGGGAGGGGTTCTTTTTTTTTTTTTTTATATAGACAGTTGATTTATGAGAGTTTGCACTTTTTTTTTACATTTTTTTAAATTAAATCTTTATTGTTCAGATTATTACATTTGTTCCTCTTTTTCCCCCCCATAACTCCCCTCCTCCCAGTTCCCGCCCTACCCTCCGCCCTCACTCCCCACCCACTGTCCTCATCCATAGGTGCACGATTTTTGTCCAGTCTCTTCCCGAATCTCCCACACCCCTTTCCCCCCCAAGAAAAAAATGTATCTTTATTGTTGAAAGTATTACAGATGTCCCCTTCGTTTTTTCCCCCCATTGATCCCCTTCCACCCTCTACCCTCCTCTCCCAGGCCTCACCACACTATTGTCTGTGTCCCTGGGTATGCATATCTCTCTCTATGAAAGCCCAGAGACCAGAACGGTGGAACGACCAGAACGACCCGAACCACTGGTGGTTATGACAGCACACGGTGGCAGCCCAGCAGCCTGATATGGGCCCCAATCGGCCCCCTCCACCCCCTGGCCTGCCCGTCTCCCAATCAACCCCCAACACCCCAATCTGGGCGGGGCCGGCTGGCCAACCGCCCGTGGCCCCTCTCCCCTGCTGGCCCAGCCCAATGGGCCCCCATCGGGGTGGGCCGGCGGACCCCACCCATGCACAAATTCGTGCACTGGGCCTCTAGTCTATAATAATAGAAGCATAATATTCTAGTTAGACCGGACGTCCTTCCAGACAACCTTCTGGACGAAGCTGGGGCTGCAAGGGAAGCCCGGGTCTCAGGTGCCTGCTGGCGGCTGGAGGGAAGCCCAGGTCCCAGGTGCCAGAGGGAAGGGGTGCTGGCAGCCAGGGGAAGGATGGCCTACTCTTGCATGAATTTTGTGCATCAGGCCTCTAGTATGCATATAAATTCCTTGGTTAATCTACCCCCCACCCCCAACCCCACTCCCATCTTCCCTCTGAAATTAGTCAGTCTGTTTGATGCTTCTATGTCTCTGTATCTATTTTGTTCATCAGTTTATTTTGTTCATTAGATTGTTATTTACTTTTTAATGTTTTTTTCTACTCTAATAGGTGAGAAGTGGTATTTCATTGATTTAATTTGTATTAAATTAATTTTTAAAAGTTTAACATCTTTTTAAATGTTTGTTGATCATTTTATTTCTTTTAACATGAACTGCTTTTATTCTTTTTCAAATATTCTTTTGGATTATTGGCCTTTTCCTCATTTTTCACTTCCCTTTTTTACTCACTGATTTTTAAGAGCCTTTTGCTTATTAAATAAATTAGCCCTTTGTTTTAATTTTTTATTGTGGTAAGATATACATAACATAAAATTGACCATTTTAAGCATTTTTAAGTGTAAAGTTCAGTGGCATTAAATATATTCACATTGTTGTACAACCATCACTACTGTCCACCTCCAGAACTTTGTCATCATCCCATATCGAATCTTTGTATCCATTAAACACTAACTTCCCTCTTGGCCTCTGGTAATCACTGTTCTACTTCCTGTCTCTATGAATTTGACTATTATAGGTACCTGCTATAAGTGGAATCACGTAATATGTGTCTTGTGTCTGGTTTTATTTCACTTAGCATAGTGTCTCCAGGTGTAGTCCTTTGTTTTCATATATAGTTTGCCTTTTGTTGAATCCTGTCTTATAATAATTGATGGTGATTTTTTTTTATTAAGTACTTTAAAAATATATATTTTTTTATTGATTTCATAGAGAAAGGGGGGGGGGGAGAGAGAGAGAGAGAGAGAGAGAGAGAGAGAGAGAGAGAGAGAGGGAGGAACATCAATGATGAGAGAGAATCATTGATCTGCTGCCTCTTGCATGCCCCCACTGGGGATCGAGCCCGCAACCTGGGCATGTCCTCTTGACCGGAATCGAACCTGGGACCCTTCAGTCCACAGACCACAGACCACAGACCGACACTCTATCCACTGAACCAAACCAGTTAGGGCAGGTGGTGATATTTTAAGCTGCTTACCTACTTGCTTTCTTTCTTTTTCAAAACTTATTTTATTACCATATATTTTATTTACCTCTAGTATCTCGGAAAAGGAAAGCAAAGAACTGGGAAGATGAAGACTTTTATGACAGTGATGATGACACATTTCTTGATCGGACTGGCCTGGTTGAGAAGAAACGGCTGAACCGAATGAAGAAGGCTGGGAAGATTGATGAGAAGCCAGAGACCTTTGAATCCTTGGCAAGTTTTACTTATAGAAGTAGCTGTGGTAGTTTAATATTTTAAATAAAATAATGTATTTAAATTATTTTTATAATCACAAAAGCAGTAGCATTGAAATCTGGTATTGAAGTATAACGTTTGTGATCTGCAAATTTGATGGCAACAAACAACTAGTCTTATGCAAGTTGGGAAAAACTTTGGCTTGCTGCTAGAGTCTCTATCCACCTCTAGGTGAATATTGGTCTGTTAATGAACATTCTTTGGATATGATGTTACACTCCACCTCTGTCCCCCCCCCCCCCCCCCACACACACACACACAACAAAAAAGAAAAAGGAAAAAGTTCCAAATTGGGACATTCTGAGGTGAAACTGACTAGGTTTCTGGCAGTCAAAAATCATGAAAGGAATTTTGAGGAGTATTGTTTGATAATAGTCTTTTATTTGTTGTTGTTGATGTTTAATAGTTTTAAGCAGTGTATCCTTCATGAAATTATCATAAGGTAGCAGGTGTTTTCACTATATTAAGTGGCATTCAGAGTTTAAAACATGACCAGCATCTATCCTTTTGATTTATTATTGAAAACAAATAGCTTGAACTTTTTATTTTGATTAAAATAAAGTCTGTGTTCTATACATTTATTCTGTTTAATTCTGAGTTCTTTAATTCAGGAACTAATTCAATTAGAATTTTTTTTTAATATATTTTATTGATTTTTTACAGAGAGGAAGGGAGAGGGATAGAGAGTTAGAAACATCGATGAGAGAGAAACATCGACCAGCTGCCTCCTGCACACCCCCTACTGGGGATGTGCACGCAACCTAGGTACATGCCCTTGACCGGAATCAAACCTGGGACCTTTCAGACGCTCTATCCACTGAGCCAAACCGGTTAGGGCTCAATTAGAATTAAATAGACAAATGAAAAATGTTAACTCTGTAAGGAACAGATTTAACCAGACTTCTAATTAATCTTCTTAAAACTTATAACAATAGTGAAAATAAGAGGAGGAAGCTACCATATTTTGAAAGAAGAAAAACATTTGCTAACCCTGTTACTTTGGGCGTCACAGGTTGCAAAGTTGAATGATGCTGAAAGGGAACTCTCTGACATTTCTGAGAGACTGAAAGCCTCAAGCAAAGGTAAGGCAATGACTCAAATACTTATTGAGTATTGACCATATGTAGTGCACTATACTAGGCACTGGGCTACATTGGTTAATAAGATATACAGAATATGGAGCCTTTCTAAGGAGCTAGGAAGGACATTATACATTATTTAATGTAAATTCTCTATTTAATAGATGAAGGGAATGAGGCAAGGTGATGTCCCACAGCCTCCCAGCTATAACCTGTTTCCTTATTCCTAATATCAATGTCATTTGTCCAACTCTATGTTAGTGACTTTGGCTGTATTTTAAAAGTTTGCGACCATCTTTCTAACATGCATTATCCCTTTCCTGACAGCTCTATCTGAGTCAGCATCTCAGGACTCTTTAGATGCATTTATGTCGGAAATGAAATCAGGGAGTGCATTAGATGGTGTGTCCCGGAAGAAACTTCATCTGAGAACTTTTGAACTGAGGAAAGAACAACAGAGACTGAAAGGGTTGATAAAAATTGTAAAGCCAGCAGAGATTCCAGAACTAAAAAAGTAAGTCTTAGTTATACTTGGAGTTTTATTTAAAAAATTTTTTTTCTTTGTAATCATTATTCATTTATTTGTGTTTAAAATTTCTAAAATTATTTTTCAATTACAGTTGATATGCAATATTATATTAGTTTCAGGTGTACAACATAGTGATTAGACATTCACATAATTTACAAAGTGCTCACAGTGATATATACTTGGAATCCTATCTAATAATAGAGAAACATGGTAATTAAACATAACTTTGCTACCCTTCCCATTGGCTAATCAGCGAGATATGCAAATTAACTGCCAACCAAGATGGTGGCCGGCAGCCAGGCAGCTGAAGCGAACAGGAGGCTTGCTTGCTCCAGTGACAGGAAGCCAACGTTCCCTGCCTGCCTCGCCCTGCTCTAAGCTACACTCTAAGCAACAAAGTTGCAATTATAGAAGCTAAACAAGCTCCAGATACCTGCTTTCAGCCAGCTTCGGCCTCAGAGCTTAGAGCAGCAGTGATGGCAACAATGTTTCTTTTTTTTTTAAAGGCTTTTTTTTCTTTTTTTAATATATTTTATTGATTTTTTTACAGAGAGGAAGGGAGAGAGATAGTTAGAAACATCTATCAGCTGCCTCCTGCACATCTCCCACTGGGGATGTGCCTGCAACCCAGGTATATGCCCTTGACCGAAATCGAACCTGGGACCTTTCAGTCCACAGGTCGACGCTCTATCCACTGAGCCAAACCGGTTTCGCGGCAGCAACAATGTTTCAATTATAGAAGGTAAACAAACCCAGATACCTGCTTTCAGCCAGCCGCAGCCTCAGAGCTGGAGCCGGGCCTCAGAGCTGGAGCCGGCTCTCAGCTCCAGTGACAGCTATAGAAGGTAAATAAATCCAGAATAAAAAAAGAAAAAAAGAAAAAAAGGAGAGGTTGGGAACTTCAGTTGCCCGCCAGCCTGAAAACGGCTGGCCAGGCACACCCTGAAGGGGGTGTGACCAGCTGCAAACAGCCATCATCCCCTCATCCAGGCTGGCCAGGCACCCAAGTGGGACCCCCACCCTGATCCGGGACACCCTTCAAGACAAACCAGCTGGCCCCCACCCGTGCACCAGGCCTCTATCCTATATAGTAAAAGGGTAATATGCAAACTGACCCTAACAGCAGAAAGACTGGGAATGACTGGTCACTATGACACACACTGACCACCAGGGGGCAGATGCTCAATGCAGGAGCTGCCCACTGGTGGTCAGGGCACTCTTACATTGGGAGCTCTGCTCAGCCACAAGCCAGGCTGACGGCTGCCAGTACAGCGGTGGTGGTGGGAGCCTCTCCTGCCTCCTCAGCAGCACTAAGGATGTCTGACTGCAGCTTAGGTCTGCTCCCCGCTGGCAAGTGGACATCCCCCGAGGGCTGCCGGGCTGCCAGAGGGATGTCTGATTGCCATCCTGGCCCAATACCCTGGGGACCAGGCCTAAGCAAGTGGTCACCCCCGAGGTGCCCAGACTGTGAAAGGGCACAGGCCAGGCTGAGGGACACCCTACCCCCGAGTGCATAAATTTTTGTGCACCGAGCCTCTAGTCTATATAATAAAAGCCTAAGCAACCATTATGGTGGAACTACCAGAATGACCAGTCACTATGATGTGCACTGACCACCAGGGGGCAGATGCTCAACACAGGAGCTTCCCCTTGGTGGTCAGTGCGCTCCCACAGGGGGAGCACTGCTTAGCCAGAAGCCGGGCTCACAGCTGGCAAGTGCGGCGGCAGTGGCAGGAGCCTCTCCCGCAGTAAGGAGTGAGGGGTCCCAGACTGCAAGAGCCCTAGACTGCGAAAGGGATGTCTGCCTGCCAGGGATCAGGCCTAAGCCGGCAGGCGGACATCCACCGAGGGGTCCTGGACTGCGAGAGTGCGCAGGCTGGGCTGAGGGATCCCCCTCCACCTATGCACCAGGCCTCTAGTTTAAATAAGCATGTTTGCATAGATAACATTTTGAATTATATTTTTATCTTTTTAGATAATTATTTTTGAATAGACATGGAATATAAGAAACACTTTAAAGCACCGAAGGCAGTCA